>NC_092878.1:607500-1207500 GCF_028372415.1 Notamacropus eugenii | reverse complement strand
TAACCCATGAATATATGCATGCTGCTCTGTAATAGTATAATCCATTTGGATGCTTTGTGATATATGGAAATGTGAACCTGTATTATTTTTTTGACCAGAACAGAGGAAATGGTACTGTGGTGAACTGTCTGAAGTTATATAAGCTGCACTATGTGACGGTATTATTATTCTAGCTCACTCTTGGAAAATTCATGGAGTCTCACTTTCCTTTTCAATAAGATTATTTCATCTTACATAAACAACGGAGCTCCATCATTTTGAGTTAAAGGCCATTTTTCCATTAGTTGTGAAGCTAGTGAAGTTGAACAAATGCATGATGTAAAAAGTATAAAATACATCATTGGGTTCATCTGTGGAGGGTTTATGAAAAGACAATGGATAAGAACCACACAAGAGGCATGGAGAAAGTGCCCATATTAGTGAAACAGCAGATCCGTAAAGCAAATTATTCTGAAAAGATTCTAATTGATCTAAACAGGCAAACAACGTTATGACCCCTTAGAGCATTAACCAGGCCCAATACTAAACTGAATAGGAAATACTTGCTCAAAATCTCTCTGCTATCAAAGGTTTAATATTGTATTTATTTGCTCCAAATAAAAACTTAAAGAAAATTTGAGGTTACTAACGTCCTTTAAATATGAAACAAAAGTCCAAGTGTGTCTGGATAATCTATGTATATATCATTTCATGTTATTCTTTTTTGTCCCAAATAAAATGCCCATATGAAAATAAAGGCTTGTCTGCATTTGTTATAACAAAATGTGAAATTGTATGTTAATTGTACTTATTGCTTCTCAAGGCAGGAATGCTTTTGTGGAAAGAGCACTGGACGAAGAGCCTTTCTAAGAGTTCTTTCTAATCCTGTCACTTGCTAGCTGGGTAACTTTGTGTCATTTTCTTTCACTAAGCCTCAGTTTTCTTATCTACAAAATGAAAATAATAAATATGTGGGGTGGGGGAGGAGGTGGAAATGGAATTTTCTGTCCTATCTCACAGGACCCAATAAGATCATAGCTCTAAAGTTGTAAGAAACCTCAGAGAGCATGTTGTCTAAGCCCCTCTTTTTACAGATGAACCCTGGAGAAGTTAAGTGATTTGTCCCAGGTTAAACAGGTAGTAAGCAGTAAAGGGGGGAGCCAAGATGGCAGAGTGATCAGTAATTGCTATCTCCCTCCCCTTGTTGACCTTGAAGAGTGCAGAGAATATATCTCCTCAGGAAAAATCCTGGAACAGTGGGAGCAGGAAAAGGGGTAAAGAGTCTCTTAGCCCTTGAGGCTAGGAAAATCGTTAAGGAAAGTCCCTCTTGGTGTGGCTGAAGGGGACCAATGCAGGACCAAAGCTGTCCCAGACAAGCCCACCTCAGCAAACTGAGAGAAGATCCTGAGCCCCAGGGGCATGAAGCCAGCAACTGATAACACCAGGATCCCAGGTATGCCTCAGCACCCCAGGGGAATTGGGAAGACACTAGCACAGATGGAATCACCAACCACTGAGCTTGCCTACATTCTAGCTCAACAGAGGAGACCTCCTGTGGCCAGACCACCCCACCCCCACACTTACTGCAGCTAGCTCCAGGGTGACTCCAGGGAAATCCAAAAAGATTTCACCTGGTCTCTGCTTTCCAACACCAGCTAGCTCAGCACCAGGTAAGTTGCAGCATTTTAGCTTCTAGCTGAAAGAACCAGAGGCTACAGCACACAAAACCTCAAGTTTTAGACACAAGAGCAGTGGGATAGAGCCCCCTGTGCCCCAGACACAGAGATCTACTTTAAAATCCAGGAAAAGGGTGACCAACATGAATAAGAATCAAAGCAGAAAAGACCATAGAATCTTTCTATGGGGACAAGGACCAAAACACAAATACCAAAGAGGTCAGCATTGAGACTGTACTCCCATCTGAAACTTCAGAAGGGAACATGAACTGGTCTGAAGCACAAAGAGCATTCTTGGAAGAGCTCAGGAAGGATTTTAAAAGCCAAATAGAGAAATAGAAGAAAAACTGATCAATGATTTTAAAAATATGAAAAAAGAAATCACAGAAGAATTTAAAAGGAAAATTGGACAATTATAAAAGGAAATACAAAACCTAACTGGAGAAAATAACTCCTTAAAAGGAAAGATTGGACAGATGGAAAAAGAGATGCAAAAATTAATTAAAGAAAACAATTTGATAAATATTAGAATCAGGCAAGTAGAAGCTAATGACTCTATGAGACATCAAGAATTAGTCAAACAGAATCTAAAGAATGAAAAGATAGAAGAAAATGTAAAATATCTAATTGGAAAAACAACTGACCTGGAAAATAGATCCAGAAGAGGAAAAATCTAAGGATTATTAGTCTACCAGAAAGTCATGATGAAAAAAGAGCCTGGACAATATCTTCCAAGAAATCATAAAGGGGGTGGAGCCAAGATGGTGGAGTAGAAAGACAGACCTGTAGATGCTCCCTGCCATAGCCCATAAAATACCTGTAAGAAATGACTAAACAAATTCTAAAGTGGCAGAATCCACAAAACGACAGAGTAAAAGAGATTTCGAACCCAAGACAGCCTTGAAGGCCAATAGGAAAGGTCTATCACACCAGGTTCAGAGCACAGCCCAGCCTTGGCCACTCGCTGTGGCAGAGACAGGACTGGAGCAGGGTGCAGGGGGCAGAATCCTGGGCTGCAGCTGTGGTTTCCAGATTGCTCAACCCACAAACATCAAAGACATCTTCAAAGGTCAGTGAGAAAGCTCTTTCACCAGGGTGGGAGGGGAACATGGTCTGGTCCCACTGGCAGCAGCAACTGCAACAGCAGCCTCCATTTTAGGAGCCCTTGGCTCCTAAACCTAACCCTAACCCTAACCCTAAATGCGCTTTGGAGGAATTGAGCAGCTGATCTGGATCTCAGTCCTGAGTGGTACCTGTAGGGTGAAAAGGAATACTGGTGGTGGAGCTGGTGGAGGCTCTGGAGAGGGAACCCTACTGGAAGATCCTAGGCAGAACAGAGTGCTTGTGGTTGCTCACAGTCAAGAGCACAGGCCAGGAGAGGAGTTAACTCTTCTCCTTTGATTGTGTCATCTTGACGGAACTGAGAACTTACAGGTTCCAAGAGTATACCCTCCTCTTGACAAAGGACTCAAAAGTCAAATAACTACCTGGGAAAATGCCCGAAAATGGGGAAAAAAATAAGACTATAGAAGGCTACTTTCATGGTGAACAGGTATTTTCTTCCATCATTTCAGATGAGGAAGAACACTGCATACTGTCAGAGGAAGACATAAAAGTCAAGGCTTCTACATCCAAAACCTCCAAAATAAATATGCAATGGTCTCAGGCCATGGAAGAGCTCAAAAAGGATTTTGAAAATCAAGTAAGAGAAGTGGAGGAAAAATTGGAAGAGAAATGAGAGTGATGAAAGAAAATCATGAAAAGCGAGTCAACAGCTTGCTAAAGGAGATCCAAAAAAATGCTGAAGAAAATAACAACTTTAAAAATAGACTAACCCAAATGGCAAAGGAGGTTCAAAAAGCCAATGAGGAGAAGAATGCTTTAAAAAGCAGAATTAGCCAAATGGAAAAGGAGATTAAAAAGCTCACTGAAGAAAATAGCTCTTTAAAAATTAGAATGGAGCAGATGGAAGCTAATGACTTTATGAGAAACGAAGAAATTACCAAACAAAACCAAAGGAATGAAAAAATGGAAGATGTTGGGAAATATCTCATTGGAAAAACAACTAACCTGGAAAATAGATCCAGGAGAGACAATTTAAAAATTGTGGGACTCCTGAAAGCCACAATAAAAAAAAGACCCTAGACATCATCTTTCATGAAATTATCAAGGGAAACTTCCCTGATATTCTAGAACCAGAGGGCAAAATAAATATTGAAAGAATCCACCAATCACCTCCTGAAAGAGATCCAAAAAGAGAAACTCCTAGGAATATTGTAGCCAAATTCCAGAGTTCCCAGGTCAACGAGAAAATATTGCAGGTAGCCAGAAAGAAACAATTCGAGTATTGTGGAAATACAATCAGGATAACACAAGATCTAGCAGCTTCTACATTAAGGGATCGAAGGGTTTGGAATATGATATTCCAGAAGTCAAAGGAACTAGGACTAAAACCAAGAAACACCTACCCAGCAAAACTGAATATAATTCTTCAGGGGAAAAAAATGGTCATTCACATGGATAGATTTGGGGCCTATTGGCTGCTCTCAACCTGGTTTAGCCCATCTGCTGAGATGGTTTGCTGGACATACTATAGGTGAGAATTGGGTGAAAATGGACAGCAAAAGTGCATGAAAAGCCCTAAAAAGGCCTTGGCAGAGGCACTAGTCTATCTTAAACATTCCCCACACCCCATGTGTACAAATAATTATGTACAAACAAGATTGCTATAGAAAAGCTTGAAGATAATCTTAGAGAAAGGGAAGAAAGAGAGGGAGTTAATTAAGCAAAAACTAACATTTGCACATGTCTACTATGTACCAGGCACTATGCTAAGTATTGGAGATGCAAAAAATGTTCCATGTTATTTTGAGTAGCACATTTTAGGAGTTATTAATCAAGACCCAGTATAGCATGTAGATAGAAGCTTGGTCTTTGAGTCAGCAAGACCTGAGGTTACATTATTTCTGATGCATCTGTGTTAGGAGAAGGAAGGAAATAAGTATTTATTAAGTACCTACTATGCACCAAACACTGTGTTAAAGGCATTACAAATATTATTTTATCCTCACAACAATGCAGAGAAGCAGGTTGTTATAATTATTATCCCTTTTTAGGTGAGGAAATTGAGGCAGACAGAAGTTAAGTTACTTGTCCAGAGTCACATAGATAGTAAATATGATTTGAGCTTAGACCTTTCTGAATCCATGTCCATGCTCTATCCATTGATTGAGAGTCCAATCAGTAAGCCAGTATAATAGCCTAGATGAGAAATGATGAAGGCCTCAACTACAGTGATAGCTATATGAGTGGAGAGAAGGGGTAGAATGAAGAGATATTGAGACTACAGAAAGGGCAAGATTTGATAACTAAATAGATAGGCTGTATGAGAAATAAAGAAAAATAAAGAACTGATAATGCTAAGAAAAAAAAGAAAAAATGGTCATTCAATGAAATAAGAAGACTTTCAAACATTCTTGATGAAAAGACCAGAACTAAATAGAAAATTTGACTTTCAAGCACAAGCATCAAGAGAAGCATGAAAAGGTAAACAGGAAAGAGAAATCAGAAGGGACTTACTAAAGTTGAACTATTTACATTCCTACATGGAAAGATAATATTTGTAACTCTTGAAACTTTTCTCAGTACTTGGGTAGTTGGAAGGATTATACACACACACACACACACACACACACACACACACACACACAGAAAGACAGAGACAGAGCACAAGGTGAGTTGAATAGGAAGGGATGATATCTAAAGAAATAAAATTAAGGGGTAAGAGGAATATATTGGGAGGAGAAATGGAATGAGGCAAATTATCTCTCATAAAAGAGGCAAGAAAAAGCTTTTTCAATGGAGGGGAAAAGGGGGGAGGTGAGAGGGAAAAAATGAAGCTTACTGTCATCACATTTGGCTTAAGGAAGGAATAACATGCATACTCAATTTGGAATGAAAATCTATCTTACACTACAGGAAAGTAGGGGACAAGGGGATAAGTGGGGTGGGGGATGATAGAAGGGAGGGCAAATGGGAGGAGGGAATAATTAGAAGTAAACACTTTTGGGGAGGGACAAGGTTGAAAGAGAGACTAGAATTAATGGGGGTCAGGATAGGATGGAGGGAAATGTAGTTAGTCTTATACCACATGACTATTATAGAAGTCTTTTGCAAAACTACACATATATAGCCTATATTGAATTGCTTGCCTTCCCAATGGGGATGGGTGGGGAGGGAGGAAGGGAGAGAAGTTGGAACTCAAAGTTTTAGGAACTAGTGTTAAGAACTGTTTTTGCATACAGCTGGGAAATAAGAAATACAGGTAACGGTATAAAGAAATCTATCTTGCCCTACATGAAAAGAAAGAAGATGGAAATAAGGGAAAGGAGGGATGTGATAGAAGATAGGGCAGATTGGGGGAAGGGATAATCAGAATGCATGTTTTCGGGTTGGAGGGGGAGAGAGATGGGAAGAGAATTTGGAATGCAAAATTTTGTGGAAATGAATGTTGAAAACTAAAAATAAATAAATAAATAGACAGACAGACGGATAGATAAATCAATCATCTAGTAAAATTACTCAGAAGTCCTAAATCCAGAGGGCAAAATAGTCATTGAAAGAATCCACCATCCACCTCCTGAAAGGGACCCCAAACTAAAAACACCAAGGAATATCATTACCAAATTCCCGAACTATCAAGTGAGGGAGAAAATACTGAAGGCAGCCAGGAAGAAACAATTCAAATATCAAAGAGCTACAGTCAGGATCACATAGGAATTTGCAGCTTCTACTTTAAAAGATTGAAGGAATTAGAATATGATATTCCACAAGGCAAAGGAGTTAGGACTACAATCAGGGATCAATTACCCAGTGAAGTTGAGCATAATATTTCAGGCAAGGAGATGGACATTCAGTGAAATAAGGAATTTTCAGACCTTCCTGATGAAAAAGCCAGAGCTCAGAAAATTCGATCTTCAAATGCAGGTCTCAAGAGAGGCATAAAAAAAAGTAAACAAAAAAGGATGAACACACACAAACAGGAAAATAAAAACTTACAGTATCTGGCATTATTTTTTACATACATACATACACATACATATTGTGTGTGTGTTCGTCATTCATTGCCAAAGAAGACCATGCCATCAGAGAAACGATGACATGACTTGTACTTGACTTTGTTTTGAGTGAGGGAAGGCTGTGCAGGTCACCAGCCTCACTTCTCCAGAGCCATCTGAATCCAGTGACCAGATATTCATCAGGATGACTGGAGATGACCCAGGATGAGGGAATTGGGGTTAAGTGACTTGCCCAAGGTCACACAACTAGTGAGTGTCAAATGTCTCAGATGAGATTTGAACTCAGGTCCTCCTGACTCCTGCACTGGTGCTCTGTCCACTGCACCACCTAGCTGACAAGGGCTATGAATGAAAAAGGGGATGCATACAATGTTATGGAGCAGTTGTATCCTCTCTGCAGCCCCTCCAACACTATTTCCATCTTCTGTCATTTTTGCCAATTCACTCTGTATGAGGTAAAATCTCAGTATTGTTTTAGTGTTCATGTCTCTTTATTTGAAGTCATTTGAAGCAGTCTTTCCTGTGAGAGTTAATAGTTTGCAATTCTTTTGAAAACTTCATCTTTTGACTAGTGAATGACTCTTTGTCTTTCATATTTATGTAAGTTCCCTATACATCTCAGATATTCCTATCAGAGAAATGTGATGGAAAATTTCTGTTTTCTTATAATCTATAATTTCCTTTCTTATCCTACCTATATTAACTTTTTTGTGCAAAGCTTTTCAATTTCATGCCAACAAAATTATCTATTTTATCTTTCATGATCATTTCTATTCCTGATTGGTTAAAAATGCTACCCTTACCAACAGTTATAAGATACAACTCGTCCCATTTTTCTCTTATTTATTATGATATGAATTTTTATATTTAGATTAAATATCCATTTATTCCTTGCTCATAACATATAACCAGTTCATTTCATTCATGGTCACATATCTCTTGTATGATAACTTTCCATTTACTTTTCCCATGCAAGTCATAACAAATATCTTGGATTAAGAGTCTCTCCAGTGGGTTTCTACAGGTGCAAAATGGCCCAATATTTGGAACAAACTCCTAAAATGTGGTGTATGTAGGCTCTGGACCTACTCTCCTAATTTCCATTCACACTGATAAACTGAGTCTTCAAAGCAAGGCTGGCTTCATTTCTCTTTATGATTCTAGGGATAGCCTTGAGTGGTTAGGATTGTCTTTCTAATGCTATAGGTTGTGAGTTCCCATGGATAAATTTGACCATGTGATTGTCACAATTAATTAGCAGACAGTTTTTAGGAAGGGATTATTTATTAAGGTGGTTTAGTAAGAGCAGTTGATATAAAGAATCACTCCCAAAAGTCTATGACAAACTCTTCTACTACCTGCTGGATCCAAAGGAAAGTAGGTTCAAGCTTAGAGACTTCACATAGTAAATGAGCAATTAATTCTTAGCTCTTGGGGGATGGAAGTCCTCTTCTCCATTTTGTCCCCTTTTTGGGGAATTCATGAAGTTCCCCTTAAGCAGGGCTTCTACTGGGCTCCTTTTAGAGTCTGGAAGCTACCTTTCTATATTGCATCTCTTCTGTTTTTGACCCCTGATGCAAACACAGTGCTGATGATTCTGGGATGCTGACAGGAAGGTGGGAAGTTCAAATTTCCCCGTGCCATTTGATGCTTATATAGTTCTCCAATCAAGGGGGTAGAAGGAGACCAAGAAGGATATTTCCCCTCCACCCAAGAAGATCCTTCTCAGAGGCTTAGCCAGAACTGCTCTTTCCTGGCTATTTACCACTCATTCAGGGGCAGCTAGGTGGTGCAGTAGATTGAGCACCAGTGCAGGAGTCAGGAGGACTTGATGGCATGGTCTTCTTCAGCAGTGAAGGACAAACATACACACCACTCATTCAAATCTCTGATTCCAACTAACTCTGTGGTTTTCTAAAGCCCCAGAGAGCACGGCTAAGTCCTTCTTGTTATTGTTCAGTTATATCAGACTTGTCATGACCCCATGGACCATAGCACACCAGACCCATCTACTCTCCATTATCTCTCACAGTCTGTCCAAGTTCTTGTTCATTGTTTCCAATAGATAGACACTATGTATCCATCTCATCCTCTGCCATCTTCTTTTTTTTTGCTTTCAGTCTTTCCCAATGTCAGGGGCTTTTCCAATGATTGCCAACTTCCTTTTATGTGGCCAAAGAATTTACACTTCAGCTTCAGTGTCTATTTTTTGAAGTATTGACTGATGATTGATCTCCGTGCTGTCCAAGGGGCTCTCAAAAGTCTTCTCCAGCACCACAATTCAAGAGCATTGATTCTGCAGCACTCAGTTTTCCTTATAGTACAACTCTCACAGCATACATTGCTACTGGAAAGACCATAGCTTTCACTGATCTTTTGACTGGATCTTTGTTGGCAAGGTAATGTCTCTGCTTCTTGGTATGCTGTCATGCTGCAGTCACTGCCTAAAATGACCTTTGAATCCAAGAATATAAAATCTGGCACTGCTTCCATTTTTTTTTCTCTCTATTTGGCAGGAAGTAATGGGACCAACTGCCAAAAGCTTACGCTCTCCTCTTTAACCCTGATCAAAAGGCTTCTTAATTCTTCTTCACTTTCTGCCATCAGAGAGGTATTATTTGCATATCTGAGATTGTTTCTATTTCTCCCAGCACTCCCCTTCCACTTTTGATTCATACAGCCTGGCACTTCACATGATGTACTCTGCATGTAAGTGATATAAACAAGGTGAAGCTATATAGCCTTGTTGAACTTCTTTTCCAATCTTAAACCAATCAATTGTTCCACATTTGATTCTAACTCTTGCTTCCTGGAGCGCTTACAGGTTCCTCAGGTGACAAGTAAAATGATCTACTCCCATCACTTTAAGGACTTTCCCCTCCACCAAGACAAGGCAGTGATCCAGGCAGGGACCAAGTTCCTCAGCCAATCTAAATAAAGTTCCTGTTGCCCCTAGACTGGCTAGATCCTGCTCACACCTAGTGAACAAGGTAGATTTGCTTATCTCCTCATAAATGCATCAAGGCTAAGTGAGAGAGGGAATTTGGATCCTATCCTCACACTTTATCAGGCCAAAATGTGGTGAGGTGATTCAGCCCCATGCTTTAAAAAGTATGTGTAAATATATACAGAAAAAATACTAAGCATAAAAATTCTAGTTAAGTTGCTCTAAACCAAGTCAATATATGCCTTGATGCTTAATGACTTCAAGGAGAGGGAAGGACAGTGGAAATCTTGTTGGCAAATATTATTCAGGTTTAAGAAATAAAAAAGGATGGGGACAGCTAGATGGCGCCATGAATAGATTACTGGTCCTGGAGTCAGGAGGATCTGAGTTCAAATACGACCTCAGACAACTTGATACTTACTAGCTGTATGACCTTGGGCAAGTCCCTTAACCCCAACTGCTTTGCTTTCCCCCACTCCAAAAAAAAAAAAAAAAGGCCAAAAGAAAAGGCTTATAAACTATTTTCATGCCTCATGCGTATATAGCATAACCACCTTCGTCAACTAGAGGCTTGAAAGGCCCTGGACATTACAATTACTGAATAAAATTAAAAGGAAAAAAGACATTCACTATATCTAAACAGATAGGAAGTGACTGATTGTAGAATTTTATTTCTGGAAAGGATCTCAGAAGTCATCTCTAAACTGTACTTCATAAAGAAGCCCTTTTACACTAGCCCCCAAAGGAAGGAACCCATGACTGCCAAAGGCAATCCGCCTCATGTTTGGAAAGCTCTAACTTGTGTAATGTCAGGGTACCATGTGTGAGGAAAAGTGGGAGGTTGAGGTAAGAGGCTGCTCTGTTCTACCCAGGGCTAAAAGTATATCTACCTGTTCCCTTAAATGTTATTGGTCTAGTATGTTTGGGTTCAATCTAACATCTGATCACTATGTTATTTTTTTGGGGGGGGGAGTTTTATTTCAGTGTCTTGATTCCCTCCCCACAGAATATCCATTCCACGATGAAGTCACAGTGAATAGCAGAGAAATCCATTTATCCAGATCCCAGCAAAACAGAGTCAAATATGGTACACATAGGAGAATTATCCCAGACAGCATAGAGTGAAGAAACTCTCCCTTTGAGGGTGAGGTAACTCAGCTCAACTGAAAAAGAGTTCTAGATCTCACCTAAGAGGAAACTGTCTGAAGTCTCTAAGTAGCGGTCTGGGATAGGAACACGACGGAGACTGCTAGCAACTTGTGTCTTCCTAACATCTTTTTCTCTGGTATCCTGAAGTCTTCTATCTTTTCTCTTGAAGCTGAAAGCCAGAAGTGCCAGAAGTGACCTGATGCTGGAAGACTAAAAGAGAAGAAGGAAGAAGCCTGGCGCTCTCACTCTTGCCAACTCCACCCCATCCTTCACACAGAGAATGGTATTCATGTCTACCAGTGAGGAGATAGTCCTATACCAACGAGCTCTAGGGCAGGGGTGACATCCATATGAAATTTTTTTCTTCCATCAAGCCTAAATCTGTCTTCTGGCAACTTTCAGCCATTGCTCCCATTCCCACCACCATCCCTCACCCTTCAGTGCAAAGCAAAACAAATGTAATCTATCCTTCATGGGGCAGCCCATGGACTGGTGAGGCTGACTTTGGGAACCCAAGTGGAGAACTTTACTTTAGACTGATTGCATTTTGGAATCCAAGCGTAGAATTGTGTATTGATCTCCTTTAACCTTCAATCCATCATTGTAGCTTCATGAGATACAGTGTGTTAGCTCGCCTCCAAGTTAGGCACCACCTGCAAATGTGACAAGCTTGCTATGTAGGTATTCATCTAGGTCAGGGCTTCTTAAACTCCTTCTACTCATGACCCCTCGAAATTTAAATGCAACCCCAGGTATATAGGTATATAAAATAGGTATACAAATCAAACATTCACTGATAATAAACCATAAAGAAATTTATTTTAAAACAATCCTCTGGTATGCATATAATGTTGCCATTTATTAAAGACAAAAGTCTTGAATCTGAGTTGAGGTATTTCTGGCAGTGTCTGAATGGCGGGACAGCATGCACATGTTATGTGTTCAAAACCAAGGATGCAGCAAAGTTGTGTGACGTAACATGGGCAAGTGCTGCCAGAAACACCTCAGATTCATTATGCATTTCATTATGAATTAGTTTTTGGTTGTTGTGGGTTCAAAAATCTTTTATTGTTGCCAAATTTGTCACAACCCTCTCCTCAGTTATACGACCCCATATTGGGTTGCGACTCACAGTTTAAGAAATGCTGATCGAAGTTAAGAAGAAAAATGTTGAATGACACAAGATAGATTCCTGGGGCACTTCCTAGTTGTCATTGACTGACTAATGAATAAGTCTAGACCAGGGGTGGGAGACCTTCGACCTCGAGGCAACATGTGGCCTTTTAGGTCCTCAAGTGTGACCGTGAGGCTGCAAGTTCCCTGCCCCATGGCTAGTC
Source organism: Notamacropus eugenii (assembly GCF_028372415.1). NCBI lineage: Eukaryota > Metazoa > Chordata > Mammalia > Diprotodontia > Macropodidae > Notamacropus > Notamacropus eugenii. The sequence continues at coordinate 1,195,334 of NC_092878.1, read as the reverse complement.
ATTCCACCAGTTCCAAATGCAACAGAACTATGATCTAATTCTAGTCAATATCCCTCCATCTTAACCACAAGTATAGTGTACGAGACTTTGTCCGATACCTTGCTGAAATCTAAGTATGCTACATCTACAAATTTCCTCATCTAAAAAAACAAAGCAAGCAAACATGCTTTTGTTTATATAAGGAACTCCCAATGAGGGAAATTCCCTCTATCAGTTCAGATCCATACTTCTTCTGCAACGTATATTTTAAAGAGCTGTGGCTTTCTCTAAGTCACACAGACAGTACATGTCAGAGATGTCACTAAAGCCCAGATCTTCCTTACTCTGATGTAAGTTCTCTATCTGTTATACCGAACTTCCCCAATCCACCAGCTTAAAAAGGAAATTAGGTTAATCTGACAGGACCTACTCTTGATGAAGCAATGTTGGCTTCCTTATTTTTTTTTTTAAGTATCCACAAACCATTCTCTTAATGTGTACTCAGTTTTTTCCAGGAACGGAAGTTAAACTCATTGATTTATAGTTCCCCCTCTCTTCTTCTTCTATTGAAAATTAGAATAACATTTGCCTAACTTCTTGGAGTCAGGAAAATGTTATTCTCCTGTTTTAGATCTTTCAATGATCACCAATGGAGGTTCAATGATCTAATCTATTAGTTCTTTAGTCCTGATGACTTGACCTCATTGAGTGGATAGAGAGGACATCTTTTTCTCTAAACCACCCTCTTCTATTTCTATTGACGGCATTGCCATCTTTGCAGTCGCATAGGTTTGCAACCTAAGAGACATCCTTGACTCATCCCTCTCCTTCATCCTTCTATCAGTGGCCAGGTCTAGCTGATTCTACCTCCATAACACCTCATGCTTCTAATCCTTCTCTCAACTCATACCATTTATCAATTGGGGAATGACTATTACTCTTTTACTCTAATGACTATTATTTAATTAGTTCTTTGAATCTTGGAAATGAAGCCTTTATCAGGGAAACTTGCAAAAAAATTTTTTTCCCAGTTAACTCTTTCTCTTCTAATTTTACCTATATTCAACATAACCTCTGTTCTTTAGTCTAAATTTTATTTTTGTTCAATTGACAAAGATCCAAAATCTACCCCCCTTTCCTAACCCTCCTATTAAAAAAGATAAATAAAATCTTCCAGTAAAAACACATGTAGTTAAATAAATTTCACATTGGTCACGTCCAAAAAAAATACGGCCCAGTCTACACTTTGAGTCGATCACCTCTCTGTCCGAAGTTAGGTAGTATGTTTTATCAGGAGTCCTCTGTAATTGTGGTTGGTCATTGTCTTGATCTGTTTTCACCCTTCCCTTTATAAAGAAGAAGAGGGTGGTGAGAGAGAAGTATGTTCAGCCCTAGCACTCTAGATTGGGTATAATCTGCTTCTGCTGTCTCCTGTCCTCTTCAATTTCCCTTACCCCAGATTCTGTCATAAATTTTGTATCATTTCTTACCTTTGTTTTATACCTCTCTTTGTACTTCTGCACCCAATCATATGTATTCTTCCCTCTATGATCAATTCAGATGAGAGGTCAAAGTATCACCCACTCCTCCTGCCTGTTCTTCCTTGTTTAATCTTACATTTCTATCCCTGATTATGTGAGAAAAGTTCCTCCACCCTCCCTTTCCCTTCTCCCCCAAAGTATTCTTTTTCCTTTCTCTTCCCTTCTTCTTTTAAGATCATTAAAACACAAAAAATTCATTCCCAGATCCTCTGTCTTATTAGATGCCATCAATGACCCTTGGTGATGATAAAGTTCTGAAGAAAGACAAGTGTCATCACCTCATATTAGAATATAAGCAAGTCATCTTCTATTTGGTCCTTTTTATGTTTCTCTCAACTGCTGTATTTGTATTTCAAAATTTCTATGCAGTTCTAGGGTTTTCATCAGGAATGCTTGGAAGTCCTCTATTTAATTTTTTTCCTTTCTGAAATTATACTGTTTTTCTGGGTAAATTATTCTTGGTTATAAACCTGTATCTTTTCCCACCAGGGGCAAGTAGTGGCATGGAGTACTAGACCTGGAGTTAGGAAGATCTGAGTTCTAATCCAGCCTTGGACACTTAATAGCCATGTGACCCTGGGCAAGTCATGTAATCTCTTCCTCAGTTTCCTCAACTGTAAAATGGAGTTACCTAACTCTGTGAGAATCAAATTATGTAATATTTATAAAAAGTGCTTAGTACAATGCCTGGCATACAGTAGGCACTTAATAAATGCTTATTCTTTTTCCCACCACTCCTCTCCCCTCGTGGAATATCATATGCAAAGCTCTCTGCTTCTTTATACTGGTGGCTACTAAATTTTGTGTGATAGTGACTCTGAGGTGCTTCATTTTTTCTTTATGGCTGTTGCTTGCAGTGTTTTTCTTTTGACTTATGAGCTTTGGATTATGGCTATAAATGTTCCTAAGAGTTTTTATCTCAGGGTTACATTCAGGAGATGACTGGTGGATTTTTTATTCTATTGTTCACTTTGTCCTCTGGTTCTAAGAGATCTGGAAGGTTGTCTTTTGCAATTTTACAATTTTACAAAATTTACAATTTCTTTTACAATTGCAAAAATATTATGCCTAGGCTCTTTTTTTGGTCAGGGCTTTCAGTTAGTCCAATGATTCTTAAACCGTGCCTCCTTGATGCATTTTTTGGGCCACTTATTTTTGATATCAAATATGTTTTACTTCTTTTTTTTCAATTTTTTAAACTTTGTTTTAATACTTTGTGTTATCTCATGAAGTCATTAATTTCTAGCTGCTCTGTCTAATTTTCTTTTTTTTAAATAAATTAATTTATTTTTAGTTTTCAACATTCATCTCTACAAGATTTTTAAGTTCCAAATTTTCTCCCCATCTCACCCCTCCCTCCACCCCAAAACACTGTGCATTCTGATCACCCTTTCCCCCAATCTGCCCTCCCTTCTATCATACCCCTCCCTTCCCTTATCCCCATCTTCTCTCTTTTCTTGCAGGGCAAGATAGATTTCTATAGCCTATTACCTGTATTTCTTATTTCCCTGTTGTATGCAAAAACAATTCTCAACACTGGTTCCTAAAACTTTTGAGTTCCAACTTCTCTCCCTTCTTCCCTCCCCACTCATCCCCACTGAGAAAGTAAACCACTAAAAGGCTATACATGTGTAGTTATGAAAATGACTTTCATAATATTCATGTTGTGATAGACTACTATATTCCCCTCCATCCTATCCTACCCCCCCATTTATTCTATTCTCTCTTTTGACCTTGTCCCTTCCCAAAAATGTTTACTTCTAATTACTTCCTCCTCTCATTTGCCTTCCCTTCTATCATCCCCCCACAACCCATTTATCCCCTTCTCCCCTACTTTCCTGTAGTGTAAGATAGATTTTCATATCAAATTGAGTGCTCATGTTATTCTTTCCTTAAGTCAAATGTGATGAGAGTAAGCTTCATTTTTTCCCTCCCACCTCCCCTTTTTTCCCCTCCATTGAAAAAGCTTTCTCTTGCCTCTTTTATGAGAGATAATTTGCCCCATTGCATTTCTCTCTTTCTCCTCCCAATATATTCCTCTCTTGCCCCTTAATTATTCTTTAGATATCATCCCTTCCTATTCAACTCACCCTGTGCCCTCTGTCTATATGTATATAATCCCTCCAACTACCCAGATACTGAGAAAAGTCTCAAGAGTTCCAAATATTATCTTTCCATGTAGGAATGTAAACAGTTCAACTTTAGTAAGTCCCTTATGATTTCTCCTTCTTATTTACCTTTTCATGCTTCTCTTGATTCTAACGTCTGAAAGTCAGATTTTCTATTCAACTCTGGTCTTTTTCATCAAGAATGCTTGCAAGCCTTCTATTTCATTGAATGATTATTTTTTCCCCTGAAGTATTATATTCATTTTTTCTGGGTAGATGATTCTTGGTTTTAATTCTAGTTTGTTTGCCTTCTGGAATATCTTATTCCAAGCCCTTAGATCTCTTTATGTCGAAGCTGTTAGATCTTGTGTTATCCTGATTGTATTTTCACAATACTTGAATTGTTTTTTTCTGGCTACTTGCAATATTTTCTCCTTGACCTGGGAACTCTGGAATCTCACTACAATATTCTTAGGAGTTTTTCTTTTCAGATCTCTTTCAGGAAGTGATCGGTGGATTTTTTCAATATTTATTTTACCCTCTGGTTCTAGAATATCAAGGCAGTTTTCCTTGATAACTTCATGAAAGATGATTTCTAGGCTCTTTTTTTGACTGTGGCTTTCAGGTAGCCTCATAATTTTCAAATTGTCTCTCCTGGAGTTGTTTTCCAGGTCAGTTGTTTTTCCAATGAGATATTTCATATTATCTTCTATTTTTTCATTCTTTTGGTTTTATTTTGTAATTTCTTGGTTTCTCATAAAGTCATTAGGTTCCATCTTCTCCATTCTAATTTTTAAAGAACTGTTTTCTTCAGTGAGCTTCTGACCTTCATTTTCCATTTGACTAATTCTACTTTTTAAAGCATTCTTCTCCTCATTGGCTTTTTGGACCTCTTTTGCCAATTGGATTAGTTTATTTTTATTTTTATCATTATTATTATTATTTTCAGTGTTCTACAATCACTTCCATAGATCTTAGATTTTTTCCCCTCCCTCTTCTCTTCCCCCATACGTTCCCATTCCCTCCCTGAGATGGCACACAGTTTTATATAGATTCTACACATACATTCCTATTAAATACATTTTTACCTTAGACATGTTGCATAGAAGAATTAAAATGAATGGGAGAAATCATAAAACAAAACATAATACAAAAGAAAATGGTCTGCTTCATTCCGTGATCAAATTCCATGTGGATGTGGAAGGCATTTTGCCTTAAGAGACCTTTGGGAATTATTTAAGTCCTTGCATTGCAATGAACTACTAAGTCTATCAGAAAAATTCCCAACACTGTGGTTGTTGCTGTGTCCAAAGTTCTCCTGATTCTGCTCCCTTCACTCAGCATCAGTTCATATAAGTCTTTTCAGGCCTCTCTGAAGTCTTCCTGTTCATCATTTCTTATAGCACAATAGTATTCCATTACAGTCATATACCACAATTTATTTAGCCATTCCCCAAGTGATAGGCATTCCCTTGATTTCCAGTTTTGGGCTACCACAAAGAGAGCTGCTATAAATACTTTTGTAGGGACCCTTTCCCATTTTTATGATCTCTTGGCAATACAGTTCTAGGAGAGGTATTGCTGGGTTAAAGGGTATGCAAATTTTTGTAGCCCTTTGGGCATAGTTCTAAATTGCTCTCCAGCATGGTTGGATCAGCTCACAGCTCCACTAACAATGAATGTGTTCCAACTCTCCCTCATCTTCTCCAACATTTATCGTCTTCCTGTTTTGTCATGTTAGCCCATCTGATAGGTGTGATGTGGTACCTTAGAGTTGTTTTGATTTGCATTACTCTAATCAATAGTGATTTAGAGCATTTTTTCATATCACTATAGACATCTTTAATTTCTTCCTCTGAAAACTGCCTGTTCATATCCTTTGATCATTTATCAATTGGAGAATGAAAGTTAATCTATTTTTAAAGGTGTTATTTTCTTCAACATTTTTTGGGGTCTCCTTTAGCAAGCTGTTGACTTGCTTTTCATGATTTTCCTGCTTTGCTCTCATTTCTCTTCCCAATTTTTCCTCCACCTCTCTTACTTGATTTTCAAAATCCTTTTTGAGCTTGTTCATGACCTGAGACCAATTCATATTTATATTGGAGGTTTTGGAAGTAGAAGCCTTGACTTTTATGTCTTCCTCTGATGGTAAGCATTGTTCTTCCTCATCGGAAAGGATGGAAGAAAATACTTGTTCATCAAGAAAGTAACCTTCTATAGTCTTATTTTTTTCCCCTTTTTTGGGCATTTTCCCAGCCTGTTACTTGACTTTTGAGTCCTTTGTCAGGTAGAGGGTATACTCTAGGGACCTAAGTTCTCAGCTCCTGAAAGGTGGCACAATCAAGGGAGAGGAGTTTACTCCTCTCCTGGCCTGTGCTCTGGTCTGGGAGCAACCACCAGCTTCTTTGCCCAGTATCTGTGAGTAGAATTCCCTCTCCTGAGCCTCCACCAGGTCCACCAGGCCAGTGCTCCTCCTCACCCTAGGGCTGCCACTCAGGGCTGAGATTCAGATGAGCTGCTCAATTCCCCCAGTGGCTTTAGGCTGAGGGATCTTAAAATGGATGCTGTGCCACAGCAACAGCTGCCTCCCTGGGGCCACTGGGGTCAGACCCCATTCCCTTCTCACCCAGGTGAAAGAGCTTTCTCACTGACCTTTGAAGCTATCTTTGTTATTTGTGGGTTGAATAATCTGGGAACCACAGCTGCTGCCAGGGATTCTGCCCCCTGAGGCCTGCTCCAGTCCTGTCCTTGGCATGCTGCGAGGCCAAGGCTGGGTTACACTCTGCTCACTGCATGGTGTGATAGACCTTTCTTGTCAGCCTTCCAGGCTGTCTTGAGCTGGAAATCTCTTTCACTCTGTCGTTTTGTGGCTTCTGCTGCTCTAGAATTTGTTTAGGGTCATTTTGCACAGGTATTTTCTGGGCTATGGGGGAAGAGCTAGAGTAGGTGCATCTTTCTGCTCCGCTATCTTGGTTGTACCCCTCTGCTCTAATTTTCAAGGAATCTGTTGCTTGGGTAAAGTTTTGTACCTCTTGCACCAAACTATTAATTCTCACTTCTTTCTTCTATAACTCTCATTTCTTTTCCCATTATTTCTTGTAGCATTCTCAGTTCATTTATAAAATCATTTTAGTTCTTCAAAAAAAATATTCTTGCTTCCTCTCTTCCAGGAATTCTAGATGAACTTGTGTCCAAACTGATTTTTTTTTTGAGGCTTTGCTTGTAGATGTTTTGGATTTATTCTTGTCTTCTGGGTTTGTATTTGTCACCATAATAGGTCATTTTGGTGTGATTCTTTTTTTCTATGATTGTTTATTATTTCAACCTTGCTTCTTGACTTTGGACTTTGTGTTAGAATTAGGGTCAGGGTTAGATTCACGTAATTACTGCTTACTTTCATCCTTGATCTTTTCTCAGTACATAGACTAGGGTCTGGAACTGCTCTTGCACTGGACCTCAAAACTCCTTGCCAACCCTAGGAGCAGTTTTCCTTCTCAGTTCATGCTTTATCTATGGCCCAGCATTTGTTAAGAAGTGCCAGAGCTGCCAGTGAGTATCTGTCCCTGCTCCATACACAGGATCAGCCCCTTCTGTGCCAGACCTGAGACTTCTTCTTGCTCAAGTATACTCTGGGGTCTGCTCATGGTGATTATTCCCTGTTCCTGGCTACACTTTGTCCCCAGTGTCTGCAGACCTCTCTGTCTCCCTGATCTCACTTTGGCTAAAATAAATAAATAAATAAAAGACTGTGATATTTTTTCCTTAGATTTTTCCAATTAAAACTTAATCTGGTCTTCTAGACTTATGTGGAATACTTGTGAGAGGAGAGTTCATGTGTAACTCCTCCTGCTACTCTGTCATCTCATACTTCTTACTACATCATTGGGATCATGGTACCATAGAAGCATCATAACAAAGACAGATATTTGGTATTCACTTAAGCAAATATACGTGAAACCTTTATAAAAATAATTACAATACTATTAGGATAGAAATCAAAAGTAAGCTATTAGAGCAAAACTCATACACAGGGAGAGGGTAAAGGAATATAGTAAATATGATGCAATGTCAATTAGAATATTAATGAGCAACTTTATGCAACTGGTTAAAATTATAAATTTTATATTTATATAATATATAACATAATAAAAATAAAATTATATAAATAAATTTATATAAATAGACAAGAATATCAAGAAATGTTCTGGGGCAGGGGAAAGAGTAGTGAAATTAAAGTATATTATAAGTCATTAATTATCAGTACTATAGTATTAGCCCCCAAATCTCAGAAAAATGCACCAATGTAACTGACACCCTTGTGTCAGGAGAACCCTCCAGATATGAACGCCCAGGTGTGCTCACAGGGCCTCTCCTTCTCTGTCTGGCTCATTGCCCACATCCAGATTATCTTGGAACTTTAGTGTCTGACACGCCTCCAAGGACAATTCCATTTACAATCATCCGGGCTAGAACATGAATAGTTTCACTTATAAGTTAATGGAAACTGGTAGAATTCAACTGAGCCTATAAAAAGTAATAATGCTTATCACTGAGTAAGAACATACAACTTACAACACTGCCCTGGATAGGGAAGGGGGGATGATCAGGATTTGCTCCCGAAACTGGGGCTTCCCACTGTCTTCAAAGTAGTGCTTGCTGCTTAAAGCACTCATTTATCACTTCTCTGCAGGTTACTGCAGCTCCCCTGCCTCTGTTCCTTCTTGGTCCCCTCCACGGTTCTCTTTCCTGAAACTATCTGTCCTCAGCAACCATCAACTAATAGTTAGTCTACCATCTTGTTTTCTACAGCTCCATTTCTTAGAGCTCTCAACTTTCCTTCCTCTCCCCTCTTGTTCTGGAAACTATCTTTAACTCCCAGGAGGTGATTATTTTGCTGCTAAAGAGCATGCTGCTGACGATCTATTTTCTACCCTTGCCTCCAGCAGATGGTGGTCAGTACCTGTCCAGGGGGACCAGCTCTCTAGTAATGCCCCGTATGGGGGGGGAGGGGAAACATTAGTTGTACTTACAATTCAAAGACATAACTTCTTGATTCTTTTGTAAAAATAAAATGAAGTTTTATTGGTCTTTTCTTTTTACATCACAGTCATTTCTAAATATCCCTTTGCCTTGTAACAAAAGAAAATAACTCAACACAGATACGGTCTGTGTATAGTGACCATCTCCTAGACAATTATTGACTTTCAGAATGAATCTTCCTTTTAGTAAGTAACCTTAAGCTTTTTTTTTAAACACACACAGTCCCAAGCCCTATGACTCATCAGAGGCTTTGCAGGGACTAGTCACTAGAGTTCATATTACAAGCCATTCTCTCCCTCCAACACAATGTAGCCTCACAGTGACACTTTTTATTTCATCTATCCTCCAGCATCTGGACAGTGCATCTCCTTCTCATATCTGGGGTTTAGGAGAAGCATCCTGCTCTAAACCTAATTACTCCTCTACCTTCTACTTTCCCCTGGGTTAGGTGCGCCGGCTTATTCAAATCAAACTGTGTTCTCAAAATATCTCAAAAAGGGAGATAAGATGTCACTGGCTCCTTCTGATGTAGGCACTGGGACAACAAAAAGTGAGATTTAAATAGTCCCTGGCATATAATAGAATTGTGATCCAATAGATAGAACTGAATGTACACAAAAGGTCAGTGAGTACAGCCTGTGTCAGAGGCTTTCACATGACACGTAGGGCTTGGACACACTTTGAAGCATTTCTCACATCTCTGGCTCATTGCTTCCACTCAGAAAACCAGGAAATTTGACGAAATGATATCACATAGGGTTGTGATACCAAACCTCTTTGTAAGCGCACATTTCATAAAGTTCAAAGAAGATAACAGAACTCTAATAAGAACTTGTGGAAAGTAGTGACTCAGCAATAAGTAATACTTCCCTAGAGACCTGTATAACCTTACTGACTTAAAGTTATTTGAAATACTAATTTTATTAAAATTAAAATATTAAAAAATAGTTTAAAAATCATTGGTTTTCCATTTTTAAATTTGTAAAAAGCATTGAATTTAAAAAATTTTTAAGTGTTGAATGTTTTAAGTTTGTTGTGTTAAATTTAAAAATAAAATTGGGCTGGAAAAGATAAAGCCCAGTGGGGAGAAGCCAAAAAGGAAGTGGGAGAGAAAGAGTTAACATATATTCTCTGAGTTCATATCCTTGGCAACCCCTTGAAACACCACACCCAAGTAGTGATTTCCTACCAGATTTAAGCCTTGTTTAGACCTTAATTTTTGTATGAGTAATTTTTTGCACGTATCCCCACAAGAATTTTAGAATAGTTGACATCATCCTCTGGCAGCTGCAACCGGAGGCATGACCCCTGACTATGAAAAGCAGCAGACCCTAGAGATTTAAGCCTCTCTAAGGTCAGGGTGAATTTAAAGTCCACATAAAATACAAGCATTGAGTAAGGAGTTTTCTGTTTGAGTAGGAGCTACTATCCTTCCCTCTAATCTGCCCGTACAGGATGTGTGTCCCTGTTCTTATCCCAGTTGAAGGTGGGGTCCTTGAGGACCTTTTGTCCTTTTTTACCTAATGCCAAGCACGGTGCCTGGACACACAGTAGACATTTAACAAATGTCTGTTCCTTGATGATACCTGTAAGGTGCCTTGTAAGCTGTAAAGTGCTGTGTGAATACCAAATGTTATCCACAAGGAACTGTAATGAAGTCCCGGATTCAAATCCAGAAGAATATAGGACTCTTCTTGAGATCGAGGACTTCCTTTTTGTCTTTGTATCCCCAGTTATGCCTCACTTACTGGCAAGTTACTTAACCCTGTTTGCCTCAGTTTCCTCATCTGTAAAGTGAGCTGGAGAAGGAAAAGGCAAACCATTCCAGAATCTTTGCCAAGAAAAAAACCTCAATGAGGTTGAGAAGAGTTGGACTTGACAATCCCTAGTGACTAGGGGGGACCTTTTGTAGCAAAAATTCGTTTACTTTTTCCTCTTCCTGACCCCATTTGGGGTTTTCTTGGCAAAGATGCTGAAGTGGTTTGCCCTTTCCTTCTCCAGCTCATTTTACAGATGAGGAAATTGAGGCAAACAGGTTTAAGTGACCTGCTTGGGGTCATACAGTAAGTATCTGAGGCTGGATTTGAACTCAGGTCCTCCTGAGTCGAGCCCTAGGATTCTACCACTTCATCACCTGTATGCCCTAGCAAAATTTGTGTTCTTTAATAAATGTTTATTGAATTTGGTTGAAACTGGAATCTGTATAAGCCTCCTCAAGTCACTCAACTCCTAAGCCTCAGTTTCCCTAACTCAAAGGTCTTTGTAGATCTTAAAAGTGTTATGTAAGCACACAAAATTACTTACCTTTCCAAACTAGGATCCTGCTCTGACTGTGTGACCCCGACTGAGTCATTTAACCTCCCTGTGCCTCAGTTTACTCATCTGTAAAAGGGGAGGGTGGGGGGTGGACTTCATATTCGCTAAATTCCAAACCCCTACAGTTTTCTAAACTTCCGATCCCAGGCTAGTTACGGGAGCCTGGGTGAGTTATGTAACCTCCCCGTGCCTCAGTTTCCTCATCTGTAAAAAGAGGGGGAGGGGCCTCCTTGGTTATCTACAGTCCCCTCCAGTTTTAAACTTCTGATCGCAGGGACTGGTCACGCCCATCTCTTACGGGACTACAATTCCCATGACGCCCCGCCACCGAGAGCCGCGTGTGCGCACGCGCGGGCGGGCACGGCGGGAGGGGGCACGAGCCCTTGCGAGGAGCCGGGTAGGACTTGGTGCCGTGCTGAGCGGCTCGGGCGGCGGGGTCTGAGCGGAGCCCCCGGGGCTGGAGACCGGGGAAGTGGGCGGCGGCGGCGACTGGCAGCCCTGGCAGCCGGCAGGTAAGCGCCCCCCGGGCCCTTCCAGGAAGTCGGCGTGCCCCCGGCCCTGGTGGCGCGGAGGGAGCGGCGCTCTCGCCTCGCCTCGCCTCGACTTCCTCCTCTCCCCGCGGGCTCCGCCGCCGCCGGCTCCGGGGAGCGGCCGGCGGCCTTTCGGGGGGCGCATCCGGCGGGCGCCGGGGGAAGTGGGGCGGCTGGGCGTGGCCCGCGCGCCCCGGGGGGCCGGGCGGTCCGGGCTGCGGCCGGCGGGGGGGGCAGCTCCCGGCCCGGCCCGGCTCGGTCCGGCTCGGCTCCCCAGCCCGGCCCGGCCCGCACGGGCGCCCGTCTGACCAGGTGGGCGCGCAGCGTGCAGCCCGGCCAGGTGTCTGGACGGTCCTGGTTCCCAGGTAGAACGCCCAGGTGCCCGGCCATTGTTCCGGGGAGGGTGGCTTCCAGGCTTCGGGGACGAGAAGGTCCGAGCCTCCCCAGGACATCCGAGCGCGGGCACGCCCCGGGCGCCCAGGGTCCGTACCTGTCCTTGCGAGTGCTGCCCGACGGGCGTTTGCCCCGAGCAGGTGGCCTGGGAGTCGCCCCTTCACCCACCTTCTCACCCTCACCCCAAACATTGCCTGGTAGGCTCCGCGTTCCATTTCCTGGAGGAGGAAAAGCCCAAATCTCCTGATTCTGAGAACGTCAGCTCCCTGCGGGCTGGCCCCTTTACAGCCAGCGGGCCTTTGCTAAGTGCCTGCACTGGGCGCCAGGCATACCGTGCCGCTGGCCTGGGATGGGCAAAGGAGCGGGTACCCTGCATGTGGTAACAAAAAGTGTCTTGTATGCAGCATGCCTTAATAAAGGCACGTTGAATCGAGCTGTAAAATGGGGAGAGGACTGGCCGGAGGTCTTTCCTGTTTTTAAAGCCTTTCAGTCTGTTATTTTCTTCTCTCAACAGGCACACATGTAGAGTGCCTCAAAGGTCTTAGTGCAGTTTCCAGCCTTGAGAGTGTAAAACTGCACCAAGACTGTAGAGTTTACAGAGTGCTCTCCACACTATGACTGAGGTTATTCCTGCTGCAAGGACTAGTAACTGCATTTGACAGATGGGGAAACTAAAACTCAGATCCAATGGTTGCTTACCCTCACTGAGATTAAAATTCATGTCTTCTGACTCCAAATCCACTCCTTTTCCCACCCTACCATGCTCCCTTTCCCTGCCTCATTTCCTGTTGTTCAGTCATGTAGGACTCACCATGACCCCATTTGAGGTGTTCTTGGCAGAGGTTCTGAAGTGCTTTGCCATTTCCTTCTCCAGTTCATTTTACAAATGAGGAAACTGAGACAAGCAGGGTTAAGGGACTTACTCAAGGTCCCACAGGTAGTGTGAGTTCAGATTTGAACTCAGGAAGATGAGCCTTCTGACTCCAGACCCAGCGTTCTGTCAAATGTGCCACCTGACTGCCCCTGGTTTTGTACACCTATCCCTTCAGTTTATGAAAGCGATTTAGAAGCAGTTCATTAGGGGAATATTCATAATTTCATGCCTAAAATACTACTCATTCTTATCTGATTCTTTTCTCAAATAGGAAATATGGTATGTAGTAGTTTTTAACAATTTCACTAGAGCAAATTTGGGGGGTGGGGGAGATAATCAGTTTGGATAGGTTGTGTTTGAGATAGCGATAGGACATCCAGGTGCAAGTATCTAGTAAGCATTGATACTGTAGGTGTCAAGTTTAAAAGAGATTAGCCTGAACTGAAGGGAGGTTTCCTTTGACTTTGTCAGGACTGTCACAACCCAAGAGGCAACAGGGTTCATTTCCTTTTCTAAATGAGGATTAGGTCAGTTAGGTTGCCATCTTCACAGACTGCATTTTAGGATCATAAATTTAGGTCTGGGATGAGCCATAAAATTCATCAGGTCCAAATTTCCCTTATTTTACAAAGGAGGAAACTGAGGGAGGTGTAATGATTTGTTAAAGGTCACATAGATAGTAAGCGGCAGATTTAGGATTTGAACCATGGTCTTTGACTACAAATCCTGTATGCTCTCCCTTTCATCACATTCTTCAACAGTCTTCACTTGTTAATCCTTGCCTTCCAGTTGGGGAAGGGAGAGAGAAGAGGAATCATAATGTTTAGTGAGACAAGTAAGTCAAGTTAACTAGCATTTATGAAGTTCCTTCTGTGTGCCAGGCACTGTGCTAAGTGCCAGGAATACAAATCCAAAACAAAAACCTAATCCATGGGCCCAAAGAGCTCACAATCTAATGAAGACAACAGTCAAACTAGATATACACAAGATAAATTGGAGATAATGTTAGAGGGCACTAACGTTAAGGCAAGGTGACCTTGATGGTTTGGGGTAAGGAATACTAGAGAATATATCCCTTTTCCTGGAGAAATTACTTAACTATCTTAATGCTTCTGAAGTATGTCCAGAGGAGGGCATCTGGGGTGGGGTAGGGAAGTGAAATCATGTCATATTGGGAATGCTTTAAAAGAATTAGGGTTTAAACCAGAGAAGAAAAGATGGAAGGGAGATGATAAAAATTTCAGTTCAGTAGAGGAGAGACTTCTTGACTCTTAGAGCTTTCCAAAAGTGCAATGGTTCTCCTTAAGAATTAGTTTCCCATTAAGTAGAGTCTTAATGATACACTTGTTGGAATTGTTAGAGAGAAGGGATTATAACATGGACCCTTTGGCAGTCTGGTGAAGTCTATGGAACCCTTCTCAGAACAATGCTGCCTACATTCATAATGTAAAGAAATGCTAAATTTCAGTTAGAGCTCAGTGAAAATAAGTATGCAATGTTTTTTTCCCATCTGAGTTCACAGACCCCCTGAAATCTGTCACTAGACTCCATGGTAAGAGCCTCTCTTGTAGAGAGCATTGGTGGGGTTGAAGAAGAAGACTTTTGTGGTTCTTCCCAACTGTTAGAGATATAAATGAGACAGAGGAAGAAGAAAGAGACCCCTGGCTTCCTTCAAGTCCCAACCAAAAATTCTGCCTTCTACAGGAAGTTTTTCCCAGTGCCTTCCCTCTGTTAATTATTTCCTATTCATCCTGAATGTAGCTTGTTTATACATACCTGTATGCTTGCTGTCTCTTCTATTACACTGTGAGCTTCTTGAGGGCAGGTACCTCTCGGAAGAGACCCATGCTCCAATCCCATTTTTGCTTATTAGTTGTGTGCCATGAGCAGGACCCTTTTTCTAAGCCTTTTAGGCCATCTGGAAAAATAATAACTATAGTAGTGCCTACCTCACAGGGTTGCCATGAAGATCAAGTGAGATATTATATCTATAAAACATTTATAAACCTAATTGTTAGGTAAATATCAGTCATGATTTGGCAGAGGGAGAGACTGAAAGCCAGAAGAAGGAATGAGAGTGAGAACAGGGATGACAGACGGATTCTTAGGTTCAGAAACGAGTGTCAGTGGAAAATGAACTGTTGTTGTCAGAACTTTCCTCGTCATTTCTTGATTTATCTCTTCTCTGTTTCTTCTCACCTAATTGTTACCTTTTTTTATCCATATTTCTTACACCAAGAGTATAAAGCAGAAAGAAAGGGAAATATGAGAGCTACTAGGAAGCCGTTGAGCCACTAGTGATCCACTGTCTACAACATGACAAACACCATATTAGGAAAAAGTGAAGAATTAAAATTTCGATAAAAATAACAACTGCCATTTATGTAGCACTTTAGCATTTCTAAAACTCTGCACTTTTGATCTTATTCTAACCATGTGAGATAGATACTGTTGGTATTAATATCCCTATTTTACAGATGAGGAAACTGAGATTAGAGAAAGTAAGTGACTTGCCTATGGACAGCCAGCATGTCAAGGAGCTTTCAAACCCAGGTTCTTCTTGACTCTAAGGCTAGAACTATACTCGTAAATAAAATATTTTATGAAACAGTTTATCTGTAGTCACTGATTGTTTATAATAACATAAAATTATGGAAGATGCCCAAATCACTTATATTTGACTATTATATCTGAGAATTTGACTGTTATATCTGGAAACTCACCTTAACAACAGAAATGAAGCCTCATTAGAGTTAGAACTTTGCATGGTAGTAAAATCTAGACATTCTTATTCTTACTAAATTGTAAACTCTCTCTGAATCCCTGTTCCATGCTGGAAATAGGCTGAGACTGAGCCAAAAATTTTTTCCATTTATATTTTTCCTAGAAAAGGAAAGGTAAAAAATTATTTGTATTTCAAAGGGTTTTTCTAAAATAACTTTGAAAGACTTAAGTTCTGTGATGAAAATAGTAGCTAAACTAACCGTGATTCCAGAGGATTGCTAAGGAAGTGTGCTGCTCACCCCCTGACAAAGAGGTCATTGACTCAAGGTGGGCTATGAAACCTACATTTTCGGACCTTTCTGATACATATTTGTTACAAGTGGTTTTTTTTTTCAATTTTTTTTGAGTGGAGGGAGTTAGAAAGAGGGGGAAGCCTAGGGATAGGGTTGTCAAGAAAGAAAAGAGGATTGTTAAAGCATTTTTAAAAAATGCACTGGAAAGAATAGAAATACAGAGAAGCAAGAGAACTTTGAAGGTCACTTATTGATCTTATTATTATATGCTTAAAGGGAAAAGCAGACAATGTGTAATTGATAGCCATAGTTTTACAAATATAATCCTCTTTTAGTTTGTAAATGGAAATGCTCATTTTGTTTGGTGTCTAGTTCAGAGTAAAAGTGTGTGTGTATATAGAGAAAGTTAAAATATCAATAAAGGAATTTAATTAAAGTAACTACTGTCAGACTGAATAGTAAGATTCTTTTACACATGGTTACTGAGCTGTACCCAGGAAGTTGCTTTGCCTTTCTGATATTTGGGTGAGTTTGCCTTCCTCATCCCATCACCAGACTCCTACTCCAAGTGACTCTTTGAAGAAAGGGGGTGGTGGTGGTAGTATTCCAAAGAGAGCCCCGAAAAGGAGGAACCCTCTCCATTCCCCGGATGTTCCTTAGAGTTTTACCAATAACAGCCTGGTGGAAATCTCTGTTCAGCTGAAAAGCTTTAGAGCAGCCACTGGCTGTATGTCGTGCTTTTATTAGCCTGCTCTGTTCATACCTACTCATTTTCCTTGCAGCACTCTGAGTTTACATTTCATTGACTCAGATACCAATTTTTAAAAAAAGTTTCATTGATGCATTTTTGTTTTTATATCACAATTGCCCCTCCCCTCATCAAACCCTCTCTTGTTACAAAGAAAAACAGTTGAGCAAAACCAGTCACTTTCTCTGACAGTATATACCATATTTTACATCTGTAGGCCCTCCTGCCTCTACTGAGCAGAGGGAAGTGCTTTTCATTATTTGTTGCAGAGATTGATTAATAATCAGTGATTGTTTCCCTCTTGGTATATTGATAACATCTAGGTTGAAAGATCTTTGAAGAAAAAATGAGGCTGGAGATGAGGAAGGATAATAATCGATGGGGAGTGTTTTCGCAATAAAGGAAGGAAAGTAGCCCCTAGGTAGGGTCACCAAAACAGGTTAGCAACATTAGATCCCTGGATAGCACAGATCTGACCATATTATCTTAGCGAGTTTCAGAGGCTCTCTGTTATCTCCAGTATCAAGTATAAGATCCCTCTCTTTGGTATTTAAAACTTCATAACCTGGCTCCTCTCTGCCTTTCCAGTCTTACACCTTACTTCTCTCCACACACTCAACTAGAGTTTATGAAAACTCTTCCAGGGAAAACAAGTTAGCAGCATTAAGGTTGCTTTTATAGCCTATTTAGGCTACATAGCTCACTTGGGGGTGTCTGGAACATGGACTGTGTCCCATAAATGAAATGTTCTGTTGTCTTATTTTTTCTGGCTTACTTCAAAGCTCCCCTCCTTCTGCAA
Organism: Notamacropus eugenii; assembly: GCF_028372415.1. NCBI lineage: Eukaryota > Metazoa > Chordata > Mammalia > Diprotodontia > Macropodidae > Notamacropus > Notamacropus eugenii. The sequence continues at coordinate 1,177,989 of NC_092878.1, read as the reverse complement.
TTGGCCTTTTCTGCTCTCTCCAGATGCTAATGCCTTCCCCTTTCAGAGTACCTTCATATACTCTCATCATATCTTATTTGTACCTAGTCATTCACTTGTCCTTTCATAAGCCCCTCGAGGGCAGGCTTTGCCCTTTGTACCTGAAATCCTTGGGGACGGGGGAAGGGAAGGGAATAAATGTCAGATAGCCGTGTGCCTGGCACTGTGTTAAGTGCTTTATAAATATTGTTTCATTTACCTCACAGTCTTCCGCTGTTGTGATCTGCATTGTACAGTTGACGAAACAGGCAAGGAGAGGTTAAATACCTTAGTCAGTATGAGGCCACGTTTGAATTTAAGCCCTCCTGGCTCCAGCTACATCGCCTAGCTGCACAGTGCCTGGTACCCAAGTGCTTGACAAATTCTTGTTAACTGTTGCTAATATTTTTATTGATGTGTTTTCATGACATACATTTCTGAATATATCTTCCCCATCCCCTACCCAGCAAGCCATCCTTGTAACAGGTTAAAAAAAAAAGAGGAAAAAGCACAGCATAGTGAGTAACTACATAACTACTGAACTAACCAACTAATACTTCAGTCACATCTGGTAGTATATGCAGTATTCCACTCCCATAGTTCCCCACCTGTGCAGCGAAGGGAAGGAGGTACTTAAAATAGCTGTCTTTTTACCCAGATGAAGGCTGGGATCTGGGGTTTTTCCTGTACATTTTGGCTTAGTGTTCTCCAGCTTGCAAACTCTTCAGTTTCTAGAGGCTTGGCTGAAAAACTTGGTTTTCTGTTGCTCCTGTCCATTTCTATGACATGGTTCCCTGAAATGTCCTCACGGATGGTAGGTCCTCCTTCCAGTGAAATGACAAATAATAGGATACATAGACAAAGTAAGTTGCATTTACATGAGGTTGATACAATGTTTTCTTCACAATGACCCTAATCTGAATAGCCTAGGAAACTGATGTTCAGAGAGATGGCTTGCCTCCAGCACACAGCTAGTAAATGTCTCAGCTAAAACTCAAACCCAGATCTTCTGAGTCTTTCCTTATTTCTTTCTCTTTTCTTATTTCTTTCATTAGAGACCATCCAGTGGGGTTTGGATGACCTTTTATAGCAGGTGTGGTGTAGTGGGCCATTCCAGTTCAGTTTCCTCATTTTCAAAGTGAAGATGATGATAAAACACCTTCCTCCTGGGGTGGTTGTGACAACAGAATGGAGTATTTATAAAGCATTCTATACTAAATTCTAGCTCTTCTTATAAACTGGCCTAGTTTATCTCTTAGATTCCTTTCAGCAACCTCTTCTTAATCTGATGCTACTTCAGGTATGTCCAGTACAGACTGATGCAAATAGAACTCCATAAACAACTATTTGCAACCAACAAATACCACTGTGGGTCACAGGCTCCTGGAAACATGTAGGAAAGTGAATGGGGAAAATGAAGGCCGGGTGAGAGAGGGGCTGATTAGTGAATAGTTGCAGTTATTTAAAGTAGTTTAGCTCCATTTAAAAATAAAATCTTTGTTAAGCTGCAGTTTCAGTTTTGTGGGGTTTTTACAAAGTTAGATTTACTTTTCTATATTGTTCATTCTAATGTTGCTGCCATTCTTTAAAGAACCTCTCGCATACAATCCTTTCTGCCCAAAGTCCCTCAGTATTAAGTGGGCAGGAATGGAGGAATTGGCAGCTCATCAAATTGGAATCTAGGAGCTCATCCTAAAACTTAGGAACCAGGTGAATTTTTCAACTTTCAGGAAAAACAAAAGAAAACAAAAAGTAGTTTCAAACTCAGATCAGTAAATCAAGGCCGTATGAGTTCATCAGTGTGGGAGGTCCATCTGTGGAACGCACAAAAAATTAGTGCCTTAAAGAGTTGCCTGAATGACTTGGGATTTGAACCCAAGTCTTTCTGACTTTGAAGACCAGCATTCTCTTCATACGCCATGCTGCTTCTCCAACTTCAGGTAGAGATCCAGATTAGTATCACAGAGGGTTTGCAGAAAAACCTGGAAGACTCCTCTGGAAAAGCTTAAAGAGGAAGCTGAACCTACCTTGACAAGGGTGGCCTTGGGAATAAGGAGAGATTAAAACCTTGTGGTCTTTTGCCCCTCCCTATATTGAAGGAAGTTAGGGATTCCAAGAGGTGGAATCCAAGAGAGAGGACACTGAAGATACAAGGAAATGGTCTGTGCTAAGGCTTGGAGGTGGGAGATGGAATGTTGTATATGGGGAACAGAAAGGAGGCTAGTTTGACAGGAATATAGCATGTGTAAGATGGAGTTTTGTAATATCATTCAAGAAAATTAGGTTGGATTCAGATTGTGAAAGACTTTAGATGTCAAACACAGAATTTGTCTTTTATCCTAGGGGTAATAGGGCACCACTGAAGCTTTTTGAGCAGGGGAATAATATGGTCATACATATGTTTTAGGAACATCATTTTGGTCACTGTGTGGTTAAGAGATTGGAAAGGGGGAGAGATTTAAGGAACTGAGATTAATTAGGAGGCCACTGCTATAGTATAGGTGGAAGGGAACTGAATGAGGGTTGTGTCCATGTGAGTAGGAGGGTGAGGATAGATGGGAGACATGCTAGATAGAACTTAGAGAACTAGGTGGCCAGCAGGTCATGGAAGGTGAAAGAGAGGAAAGAGTCAAGGAGATGATCTAGAGGTTGTGAATCTTGATAACCAGGAGGATGCTGATCCCCTTAACAGAAATGGGGATTTTAAGAAGAGGATTTATGTTTCAGGTAAAGAAAGTAAGTTTTGTTTTGGACGAGCTCAAGTTGAGATAGCTGGTACATCTTGAAGGAAATATTCAGCAGGTGTTTGATGATATAGAAGTAGAGCTTAGGAGAAAAATGAAATACGTGGATCTTGGTTTAATCTTTATAAAGATGACAACTAGACCCATGAAACCATTAGATAGAAGAGCACCAAGGACAGAACTGTAGGATACTTCCACACATATAGGAAAAGAAATGGATAGCAGTCCAGCCAAGGAGACTGAGAAAGAATGATCAGAAATAGGAGAACTAAGAGAGACAGCAGGGAGGGTATTCAGGAGGAAGGGTTAGGCTGGTCAGCAACGTTAAAACCTCCAGATAGGTCAGAAAGGATGAGGACTAAGGAAAGTCATCAGATTCAGTAACTAAAAGAAAACTTTGTAGAGAGCAGTTTATATTGAAGAGTAGGGTTGAAATTCAGTTTTCAAGGGCTTAACAAGTGAGTCTGGTAGTCTGGCTGTGAAAGGGAAGGAAAGACAGGATGATGATAGCTTCGGGGAATGGCAGGTTTAAGTGAAAGGGTTTTTGTTGTTTCGTTTTTGTTTGTTTTGTTTTTAAGATGGAGATCTGGGCAGGTTAAAAAGTGGGGTAGGAGCCAAGTTGAAACCTGGAACAGTAAATCCATGCTGACTTGAATGTAATTTTCAAATATTATCCCACTGATTCAGAACATTTTCTCAGCTTCTTAAAAGGTTTTGTTTCGTATTCCAGTTTTTGTATTGTTATTTCATTAAGCTCTGCCATCCATGTACCCCTAATTATCTGAAATTATTTGTGAGCAGCCCTGGGGACGACAGCTGGATTTTCTAGAGTAAATATCAATGCAAACAACAACACCTGCTACAGAACTTTATATTTAAATTAATTAGTTTCGGTGCATAAAGTATTGAAACACTTTTTCAATATCTCCAAAGATATTGATATTCGAAGATATCCAAAGCATCAGGATTTCTGTGTCCATTTTCATTTACTTTTCATTACATGATCATAGTTTGTCCTGTATCTGCTTTTGATTTTTTTTAATGAATATTATTTAAATAAACTTTTTCTTTTGTAACTAAGATTTAAGGTGGAGAGGGGGGATGAGCAGTTCAGCAAAATTAACCAAAATGTTGACTGTATCCAATAGCATGTGCAAACTATGGGGCATATCCCTAATGAAGCAGTTACTGGGTCCAAAGATATGATTATATTTTAATTTGGCTTGCATACTGGAAAAATTCTGTGAGTTGTACCAGCAGAGAATGAGTGTCCCTGTTTTGACGCAGTCTTGCCAGCACAGAGTTTCATTGCTTTTATTTATATTTTGCCAAGTTAATGGGTATGATGGGTACCTTAAGGTTGTTTTGATTTTCAACTCTGATTATTAATGAAGTTGAGCATTTTTCAAGTGGTTGTTAACGTTATGCATTTCTTTTGAAAATTGTTTATTCATATCCTTTGACCATTGTGAACTAGTGTTACCTGTGTGACTTTTTACTGGTTCATTTTTTTATTATACATAACAAGTTTTTATCCATCTTATTTGCCAAGAAATTGTTTTCATTATAACTTGTGTATTGGTATAAGGAATAGCTGGTAAGAAAATTCCATGTGTCTTGTACCAGTGCAGATGGTGACTGTTGTGTAGCTTATAAACTTAAACAGTAGGCTGGGGCATTGAGAGGTTATGTGTTCACACAGTCAATGTGTGTCAGAGCCTGGTTTGAATTTGGGTCTTCCTGATAACTAGTCTAGCTCTATCCACCATACCATGCTACTTCGTATTGGAACCTATGCATTTTATACATTTAAAAACCTTTTTCTGAAAAGGGATCCATAGGCCAGAGGGGTACATGACACAAAAACAAGTTAAGAAGACCCTAGGTGATGTTGAAGATGATACTGTTTCAGTTGAACTATCCTGATTCTAGTGGTACAGATTCTCAGGCGTCTGGCATTGGGTGAGATACCCTAACTACATTGGAGCCTCTATGGGATTCAGTCAGTCAGTAGGTATTTAGTGCTTCCTATGAGCTAGGCAATATGTTCACAGCTGGGGGAGGAGGGGTACTAAAGTGGAAAGTAGAGTTCCTTCCCTCAAAGGGTTTACAATCTGGTTGGGGAGAGAAAGATCAGGGAGTAAGAAAGGAAGGTTTACATGGAAGTGGCACTTGAGCTAGGTAGAATTGGGGTAAGAAAACAGCATGACCAAGGAAAAGACAGAGAATGAAATGAGCATAGTGCATTTGTGAGTCCAGCCAAACTGGAGTGGGGAGTAGTGGGAAATAAAGTTTGCTAGGGTAGGGTGGGTCTAGATTATGAAGGGCCTTGAAAACCAGAATCAGCAAAGATATTAAATTTTATGGGATAGGAAGTTATTAAATATTTTTAGCGATACATGTTAAAAGCACTGTTTTAAAGATTTGTCTAGCAAATATTTGTAGTATAAATTGGAAGCAAAGAGAACTTAAGAGTCTGGGAGTTGCTGTGTGGTCAAAGGGGAGAGTCTCAGCAGAGCCAGCTGTTTGCAGTTCTTCGCACCCCTCTCTAGCTGTAGAGGTCTCATCCTGGGGTCTTTCCCTACAAGATTCAGAAACACATTGCTTTGAAGCAATGAGTTAAAGTAGTTTCTTCAGATCCTTCCTCCAAAAAGTCTTGGTATCTTGTACTTGGCCCATCTTCACTTGCAAAATTCTGTTAAAGAAGTCCTCTTCGAAGTTGTTCAGAAATGGAAATTTGTTATTGTATAACTAAAAAGTAATTTTATTTGTTGGTGCTAGTTTTCTGTGGGGAAAGTTCACAAATCCTCCTTAAAGACTCTTTTATGCCAAATGATCTCTTCATAAAATCACTGTTTATTATTATACCACATTGGCGGTATGATCCTGAAAACAGTGCATTATTAAAAATGTGGTAATGTTAGAGCAGAAAGTGGGAAGTTTGGTTCTGAAATGAAGAGATGGGAAAAAATGGTGAAGGTAAAGGATTGGTGAGTTTTACAGTTTGGAGAAAGGATATGGATGACTGTGCAGCATAGTAGCTCTTCAAAATGTACCTCTAGAAGCTGAAACTACCTAAAAAAACCTTATCCGCCAAAGTCCCCTTTTCTGATCTCAAGATCCTTCTTCTAAAATTCTTTTACATTGTTTATTCTAAAGCTCAAAAACCTCTTTCCTTTCTTTGAGAGTCTTTTTGAAATGTTTAAATGAGGGAGAGAAATTAGATCTTTCCTATGTTCTTATTTTTAAATAGGAGAAACCAGAAGAAATCAATCAGCTGGTAAATTTATTCAGTGCCTGGTAGTGTCAGATGCTGTGCTAGGTGTTTGCCATACAAACACAAAAATGTAACAGTCCCTTCCCTTGAGAGGCTTATTTTCTGTTGGGGGAGATAAAATGTACATATATCAGTATGTACAAAATAAATGCAGACTTGGTTTTTTGATGGAAGGAGAGCATTAGCACCTGATGAGATTAGGAAAGGCTTCATCTAGAAGGTGGTTATTGAGCTGAGTCTTAAAGAAAACAAAGGATTCTAGGTATTGGAAATGAGGAAGGAGTACAGTTCAAGCATGGGAGATAGGCCATGCAAAGGCCCAGAAATGGGTGATGGGGGGAGATGAGAGAGAGAGAGGAAGGGAGACAGAGGGGGAGAGAGAGAAACAGAGAGAGGGAGAGCAAGAAGGCCATTTTGATTGAGACATGGAGTGTAGATAGGAGAGTAACGTATAGCAAAGTTGGAAAGTTAGATTGGCACCAGGAAGTGCTTTACAGATATGATTTTATTTGATTGTAGAGGAGGTAGGAACCAGTCAGTAAGGAAATAGCATGGTGAGACTTGCACATTAGGAAAATCACTTTGATAAGCCTTGTTAGAGGGTAGATTGGAAAGGGGAGAGATTTGAGGCAGGCAGACAACTTTGGAAAATATTGCAATAAATCCATGTGAGAGGTGATGAAGACCTGAATTAGGTTGATATAGCATATATGGGACATCCATAATATGTCAGTAGAAGAGTGAGGAAGTAATAATAATGTGCTAATTGACATTTCTATAACACTTCAAGTTTTGTGAAACTCTTTCCTTGCACTAGCCCGTAAGTGCTCAGCAGTTGTTATCCCTGTTTCCTAGATAAATAAGTGAAAGTTCACAGAAGTTTAACCAAGCAGGATACACTCTTCTGTTTAACATTAGAATTGAATAAATATTTATTAGGAGCCTGCTTTTCTGGAAATCATTGTGCTAAGCTCTAGGGTTACAAAGACAAAGGTGAAGCAGCCTCTGCTTTTGAGAATATTATAGTTTATTAGGGGAATATAATAGGTACAGAGAGAACTATAATGTGAGGAGGAAAAGAGCACAGACAGCTAGAGAGAGCAGGAAGGTATCATAAAGGAGGTAGTATTTGAGCCAAGTCTTGAGGTAAGTCAGAGATTCTAAGAGAGGTGAGGCTGGAGTGCATTCCAGACACAGGGCCTCAACCGGCCCAATATGTGGAGAAGGGAGGTGGAACTCGTGAAGTCGGGGAGCAGCTATTAGGCCAGTTTGGTTGGAATGTCAAGTTTCTGAATAGAGAGTCTAAAAAGGTAGATTGATTATAGAGAGTTTTACATTCCAGGCTGAGAAGTTTGTATTTTAGATGCTTGAGATTTTTGAGCAGGGAGTGACATGGTCTGACTTGTGCCTTAGGAGTATCATGTTGGCAACTCTGTGGAAAATGGATTAGAGAAGAGACTGGACTTAGGAATCATCAATTGAGAACTTGAAGGGACCTTAGAAGTCATTTAGTTTACCCTCATCATTTTACAGATGAGGGAACTGAGACCCAGAGGTTAAGATTTGGTTCAGGTCACATAAAATCAATGACATGTGCAGAGTTCCCAGTCCCTGTGATCACAAATCCAGTAGTCTTTCCATTCTGCTACCTCGTTGCAGTAATCCAGATTGAAGATGATGAGTCCCCAAACCATGGTATAAACTGGGACAAATGAGAGATATGTTGTGGAGATGGGCTTGACAAGATTTGGCTAATAATTGGTTATGGGGGGTGGGAGGAATGATGGAAAGACAAAAGTCAGTATTGCCTCCCAAATTTGTGAATCTCGGTGGCTGGCAGCATGCTGGCGTGCCTGGCAGAAATAGGGAAGTTTGGATGAGGGTTAGATTTAGAAAAATGATAGTAAATTACATTTTGAACAAATTGAGTTAAAGGATGCCAGTGGAACAATTTAGGGGGTACAATTTAGCAGGCAATTGGTATTACCGGGTCAGAGTTCCAGAGAGAGATTAGGGCTGGATATAAAGATATGAGAGTCATGCATAGAGATGATAATTGGACCCATATGCCAAACAAGTATATATGGAGAGAAAAGGTTAGAGAATTTTGGGGAACACATTTGGAGGGCGGTAAAATGAATAATCATCTGACAAAGGAGACTGAGAAGGAGTTGTTAGACAAATGGAAGGAGCACCAAGATAGAGCAAGGAAGAAACTGTGTCCAAGAAGAGGCAGTTGTCAGTGTCATGCCCTAGAAAGCCTGAGTACTGAGAGAGGAGCATTGAAGGGTGGAGATAATCTTGGAGAGAACAGTTTCAGAAGAACTTTGGGTCAGCAGCCATTGCAGAGGTTTGAGAAGGGAGTGGGAAACAGGCAACAAGGAAAGACGATCCTTTCCAGGAGTTGGCTTATGAAAGGAAGAAAATGTATAGACCAGTAGGACATGAGAATGAAGGTCTTAAAGGCATGTTTCTAGGCGCAGGAAAGGAATGGATAGATTAGAGAGGAAAGAAAGAGGCACGAGAACACAAAGGGCCAAGCTCTTGGCATAGATGGGCACAAGGGCTGCCTCCTTCTCAGAACTGACCCCAGGGAGAACGAGAGGCACGATTTAGAGTTAGAGGTTTTGAGGTAGTGGAGAAGAGGGAAATGAGGTAGATGGCTTTTTTTCTCAGTAAAACAGAAGGCGTCATTCTCTGTTGAAAAGGGAGATGGAAGAAGGCAGTGCTATGAGGGGGCTAACGTCAATCAGAGGAGAATGAATGTAGGGGTCCAGGTGAGATTGGATTGGATAACCAAGAACTCAGTTAGGTTTTCAGTTCCTCCAAGCAGCTGCATGATGAAGCAGGTTTTTACTTGGTCTTGGCCCACTCCAGTTAACTCCAGTTTGAGAAGCAGTGATGCAGAAAGATCACACAGGTGTGACTGTTATTCTAATGCAAAGTGTAGGAAGAAGAGAAGCCTAGAATTCTTTCTGTCACTAGTTCAAAAATGAAACGAAAACTTGTGTTGGAGCACCAGTAATTTAGGAATCAGTGGGTGTTTTTTGATCATAAAAAGTAAAAGTGAAGCAAAAAAAAAGGGTATTCTTTACTTTTCTCTTTGCAGTGGAGAAGGCCTGCTTATTCAAGGCATGGTTTCTTTTAGGCCTGGTCTGTTTTATTTTCGGCTCTTTGCCTATAGCCTGATACTTATTGACTTGGTAGATTAAGAGAATTCTTTTATAAAGAAGCATGAGTCATTATGATACTTCCTGTTTGGGGAAAAAAAGTCTCCAATTAGTCTGCAGTATGCATTGAAATAGATTCAACATTTTGACTGTTGGTGGAACACTGATAAGTTTTTCATGCAAAACTCCCCTTCCCACATTTGGGTTTATCCACAGTCTTATTGGTGAAAGGGTCTCTTAAAGTTAATTAACACAGGTTAAAAAAAAAAAGACAGCTCAGTAGCCACCTAACCCAAAGTGTTTCTCACTCTGTCTTAAGTATTTAAAATATCTTTTTTCTATCTGTTTCTCTAAGCTGTTAATCGGTCAGTTAAGCAATATGTAGAAAAACAGCTCATTGAAAGAGAGAACTGTGCCAGTGTTGTGATCCCTGTGGCATTTACCACATACCTCTAGGACTGGGTTAGGTCATGACTGTACCATGGCTCTGTCTTCTTTAGTGGGGCCCCATCTGTGGGGTGAAGGGTGGAGACAAACAGGAAGCAGCCTGGCTGCTGAAGAGAGAGAGAGAGAAGGAAAGGAAGGAAGGAACGGAATACATATATATATGTATGTATGTATATATTTGTATTCCATCCTCATCCCTAATCCTGCTCCCCCAACATACACACACACACACACACACACACACACACACACACTCACACACTCACTCACTCACTCACTCACTCACTCACACTCTCTCTCTCTCACCCGGTAGACATACTCATGTCCTTAAAAGACTGAGGACTTTTACATATTTTCGTGAAAGATTCTTGTAAATGATTTGATTACCTCAATAACTTCCTTCCACCTAAACTTCTTCCTTACTTTCTTACTTCCCAGACAGCTTTTTCAGGACTTTTGTCAAGGAATGGATGGGGCAAAATATTTGAGAAAGGGGAAAGAGTATTTAAAAAAAAAAGCTTGTTTGGGGATGTTCATTCTGTATATTGACTTGAATTTTTTTTCTGTTTTTGAGGTGATGGCAACCATGTGGTTATTTGCCTATTTTATTTCCTTATTTATATCTTAGGGAGGAAAGGGAAGTTAGTTAGCAGGGTGATTATATAGTTATTTGGGTGTAGCACCTAAAGCCAGTCATGCAGTCAGGATGCTTCCTGATTGGCTGAGAACAGTGGTATAATTATCCAGGTTGTAAAGTCCCCACATCATCTTGGTGGTGGTCTAGGAGAAGAGTTCAGTCTCATCTGGGAACACAAGGAAACTGAATGCTGCAGCTTTGGGTTCCAGGTCCGAATAAAGACATAGGCCAAACTAGGCCTAGGGAACTTGAGGTAAGGATTAGGTTAGAGTTAATCTCAATCTGAGACTGCTGAATTTCTTTATGCCTATTTTTCACTATATTTCCCTGGTATATTTTTGTGAATTTGCATATATTGTTTTTCCGCTTTTAAATAATCTTTAGAAAAGGGTCTCTTATGGTCTGGAAGGGAAAGAGAAAAATTTACAGGAGTAGAAGGGAGAGAAAAGAAATTGGTAGAACTGAACACCAAGAAAAAGAAGAGGGCAGTTAAGTAGGGTTTCAGAGCAGCAGCGTTTTGAACCCCAGAAATCAAACTGGTTAAAGATCCTGGAATGTCCCAGAAGTTTAAGCACCTCTTAGGATAGGTAGGTAGGGCTTCCATTGATCAAAGGAGTTGAGAAAGAAATAAAGGTTTCCTATCTCAATTCCAAACTCAGCTGATAGCATAGGAAGCTAGATTAGATCAGTGGAGGTACGTACGGGGCTGGATCTTTGAGAGGGAGAAACCAGCCAATGAGACTTGATATTTAAGAGGGAGGTGTGTGTGTGTGTGTGTGTGTGTGTGCGCGTGCGCGCGCACGTGTTTCGCTTCTTTTTCATCTATGCTTTCAGGTGATCAGGTTTATCTATGTTGGTGGTGGCGACGACAGCAGCCACATTAAGCTGTAGTTTGTGAATTGGGACAGCAAGGTCGCTCACAGTAAACGTTTCTATCTGTGATCTCCTCTCAGTCCTTATCCAGGTGTCCTGGCCTTTGGACGAGCCCCCCCATTCTGGCTATTCCACTTCGATAGTCATTGCTTTAGAGAAGTTATATTTAAGGAATCATTATGCGAGAGTGGGCAACAACCTCATAAAAAGCGAGATGGGATTCTGATTACTGGTCAGGCAGTGCTTTGATATAAAGGCACGTGTGTCCTGTGATGAGGATGTGCAGGTACAAGTCCCACTTTGAAAAGATCTTTGGCTCTGTTTGAATTATGTTGACAGTGCACACAACAACTTCCATTAGTCAACAATCAACATCTCATTGTTTTGTTACAGAATCATAACTCAGATTTGTGAAAAGTGACGTCAAGAGTGAGTCGGACAGCTCCTCACCCAGATCGTGAATCTTGTGTTTTATGTTATTTATTCTTAATAGTTTTTTTAGATAAATTTTTCAGCTATGAGAAAATTGAATGATGATTTGGTTATCTTTTTTACTACAGTAAGTTGAGGGCAGATACTTAAGGAGTTGTTGGAAGGTGAAAGAATCCTTCCCATTTCAACAGATAACGGGGCTTCTGTAGTTCAGTCGATTGATCATAAGCATTTCAGCGATTTCATCTGCTCCTAATAGCTTCCACGTGTTTAAATAACAAGATGAAGTCATAGGATTTAGAACTAAAATATACCTCAGAGTTCATCCACTGGAATACAGTGCTTAAGTTAATGGGAATGAATTTCTTTAAAATTTTATTGGCAAATTCATTTATTGAATAGCTTACCCTTAGCCCTGACACTTACAGAAATTGCAGTGATGATTGCTGGACATTCATGTTAGAACCAGCATGTGATCGATTGCAGGTTTGATTTCTGGTATTGAATGTTAGAAATATTGTAGAGATAGTGACTGTTACTTTTTTACTCTCTATAATGAAATGCTTTAAAATTTTTCTTTTTAAAGTCTTATTTTTTCCTGAATTTTGGTATTACCATCAATAAAGTATTTGTTCTTTAAGACTGTAAAAATACCTTTTTTAGTTGATTTTGCTGTTGTGGTTTTTAATTGCCATCAGACAAGACTAATTTTCCGATAATTCAGTCTGTTATGATGTCAGCTCCACTGATGATGAGGATGAATTCGAGTGGCCTATTTTCACAAAACATAGATTTTAGAACTAGAAAGCTGTATCAGGGTAGATACAGCACTGGACTTGAAATCAGGAAGACTCATCTTCATGCGTTCAAATCCAGCCTCAGATCCTTACTGGCTCTATGGCCATGGGCAACCTTAACCCTGTTTGCTCTGGTTTTGCATCTTTCAAGGATGTCAAGGGAAAAGGAAATGGCACACTACTGCAGCACTTTTGCTAAGAAATTCCTAAATGGTGTTATGGACACAACTAAAACAACTCAACAACAACAACTGAAGCTATGTCTATATCTAGGAAATGGAAAAGGATGAATCAGAGATGACTAGAAAGTTTCAGAGTTGTGTCATTGAGATGATGGTAGTACCAGAAGGAAGTTAGGAAGGAGCATGTGAAAAAATATTATGCATTCAATTTTTAAAAACCAAACGAAACGTGTATAGCTGTTTTATCTTGGTACAATATACCCATAACAGCTTATTAGTTTCTTCTCATTGTCCTTCCATTTCTACTACCCCTTCCTTCACCACCCCTTTGTATTTGTATATATACAAATGTCTTCTTTCTCCTTTGTGTGTTTTTTTTTTACCAGAAAGACCTTCTTTCTAAAACATACCACTCTCAGAGTGCTGAACTAGGAATCAGTAGAATTGGATTCTGAATTTAATTTGTCTACTAACTTGTTTTATTTATTATTGTTATCAGTAGTCGACATGTAAGAATCATGGAGACCTTTTCCAGATGGCAGAAAAATAAGCTTATTGTTCAGGAATATAATTAAATTACCATCAGTCATACTTAAAAATATTCAGCTGAAAGCACTGGTCTGTAAATGATCTTAGGCTGCATTGGGTAGAATTATGTTGTCCATGGTGAAGAGGGTTTTGTTTACACCACATCCACAGTATTGTGTTACATATTTTAGGTAGGACATTGGCAAGCTAGAAACTGTTCAGAAGAGGGTTTATCATGATGGTGAGAGGAATGGAAAACATGCCATATTGGAATCAGTTGAAAGAACTGGAATTGTTTAACCTGGAGAAAGGAAATCTTGGGGTAGAGGGAATATGATTATTGTCAGTAATTGGAAAGGCAGCTGGGTGTAGTAAAAGTAGGACTTATTTAAAATTTTGAACGTGTTTTTGAATCACTTTTGTAAACTTAAGTAAGTGAGTTCATCTCTCCTAACATCAAATCAGTGAATTTTGTCAAGTGAAGGAGTTGGACAGCATTATCCTTAAGGTTCCTTCCCATTCTAAATCTTATGATCCTATAACTTTTTGAAGGAACTCTCTTATGGAAGAGGGATTAGATATGAGTTGCTTAGTCCCAGAAAGAAGAATTAGATCATTAGGTAGAAATTGCAGAGAAACAAAGTAGATTTTGCCTTCATGTAAGAGAAAATTCAGTAACTAGAGCTTTCAAGAGTGGAATGGTCCACCCTTGGAGGGCATTTAATTCATCACTGAAAGTCTTCAAGGAGATGCTAGATGACCACTTGTTGAAGTTGTTGTACAAAGGAGTCGTGCCCAAATATGGGTTGGATTAGTAGTTAACCTCTGAGGTCCCTCGATCATTTCTTAGAGAGAAAGGAAAATGATCATAGTAACACATGGAGAAGACAAAGGAACAGTTATCAAATCAGTCTATTAATAAATCAGTCAGATAGCATATATTGAGCTTTTATGTGCTAGCACTATGCTAAGTGCTGTAGATACAAGGAAGGGGAAAAAACCCTGCTTTCAAGGAAATCACAGTCTGATGAAGGAGATAACAGGCAAACACCTATGTACAAGCAATTTATATGCAATATAAATTGGAGGTAATCACAGAGGAAGGCATTAAGATTAAGGAAGACTGGGAAAAGCTTCTTGCAGAAGGGTAGATTTTAGCTGAGAGAAAGGAGTTGATGATAATTCCTAGATTGAAAGCTTGACTTTGAATGGTGAAACCTTTGACTGTAATAGGGAAGTTCAGAAAAGGGGAGGGTTTAGGGAAAAGAAAATTAATTGCATTTTTGACATGTTGAATTTAAAATGTCTTTTGTTTTGAACTAAAAGGTAGTTGGAGATACCAGATTGAAGGTAAACTAGACAAGTAGACCTGAGTCATCTTCGTATAAAGTGATAATTAAAAACCCTAGGAGCTGATGATCACCAAGTGAAGTAGTGTAGAGGGAGAAAAGAGTACCTAGGACAGACTCGTAGTCCCCTCTACTGTTAGCAGACATGAGAGACATGAAAATTCAGTAAAGAAAATACAGAAAAGATGGTCAAATCAATAGGAGGAGAACCAGGAAAGAGTGGTGTCTCCTAAACCTAGAGAGGAGAGTGTCCTTCTCAGCTGTGTCAAAGGATGCAAAAAGGTCCAGGAGGAAAACCAGGAATGGCTGATAATTGTTTGGATGGCACTGGGCAAGATGGCTACCAGTTGGGCTTTAGCAGGATGCAGATAGTTGGGAAACACATTTCTTATACTGGAATATATTCTTGCCTTCTGGCCAAATTATATTATGCGAGTCCTTTGAAAATACACATTGAATTTATTCGTTATACTTTTCTAACATGTTATGGAAGATTTCTGCATAGTAATTTGTCATATTTTAGTGTATATACGTGGGGGCCCTATGCATGCTAAAATTGGAATACTTCTGTATATACTCAGATTGATGAGTTAGGTCTGAGGAAATTGCAGAAAGGAATTGTTAGGGAAAAGAGAGTTGATACAGTATAGAGATAGAAATAAATACATATATGACGTTAGAGAAGATGAATTGAGAGTCAAATGATGAGGAAATGGAGAGACACGTAACAAAACAGGTTTGACAAAAGTTACTGGAGTTTAAGTTACAATTAACTTAAAACAATACTATATTCTGTTTGTATTACTCAGAGGAAATGCTGTCCTACTGCCTTAAAAGGGAAAAAAAGCAACTTCAACTGTTTTTCAAATAAATAATAAAAGTAATATAACATTTTCTTTCTTTTAATGTCCAATAATAAGTAGATAATCGCAAGGATATAGATCTTGATCCTAACATCAGGTTCTTTTTTGTACTGCTTCTCCTTTCTGTTTGTTGGGGAGGCAGACCAATGCCGTGTTAATCTTCTGTTATAAAGAAACCATTTAGGTGTAACAGTACAGGTACAGAAGCAGTCTCCCCTTTTTCTTGTTGTTATTGGACCTTAGCTGGTAGTCAGACGAATAGGAGGAGCCACTGTTGCAGTATCTGAAATAGACTGTTTATAAGATTGAATTTCTGGAGGGCGTGGCTCCTTATCTTTCTGTCTCCCAGAGTTTTAGTCTACTCTACTACATATAGTCTGTGTTTAAGTGAACTGTTTAGTCATCTAGGTGACAGATATTTACTTTGATACATAATTACAACCATGCCATGTCTAAATTATGACCACTCATAGCAACATTTTGAATGAGAACTCCCTGAATTTGAGTTATTCATTTCAGTTCTTTCATGTAACAAATGCCTCTTCAAATGAATCGCTATATGATAACCTAAGCATGAACACTAGGTAGCAGAAAAGGAAATGCATGCACAAAACTTTTGTATCTGAAGAAGATTTAATAAAGGATATTCTTCTCAGTTGGCTGGATATGGTGATGTGATGCTTCGTATCTCCAAATGTGTGTCCAGGTTGGTGTGATAGGTATGGTAATTCCCAGGATAGGAGTGGTGTCATAGCTTTATAAATAGCTTCCCAGCTTTCTCTTTTTGTATAGGAAAGTCTCATCTCTGACACATATTAGAGATGCTCCTTCCTTTTTGGGAATACCAGGAAAGTGACTGGCGGGGAGCATGGGGTTATCTACTGCCTTTGTTTCCAAAGCTACACTTTGAGATCTGTGGGTACAGTAATTGGATGAGGGAGGTGAGAGTATGGGACGGAAATATTTCCTAATTTACTTAAGATTGCCTGACAAAAGTGATGTGGAGGATCTGATGTATGATGACCGTTTGAGCCCAAATGGTCTCTTACCTGTGATGTTATTATTAGCAGAGTTGCGTAGCAGATAGAGACCTGAACTCTGAGTTAGCAAGACCTGGATTCAAGTTCTGATTTGAACATAGACTATAAGCTACAGAAAAGGTTCTGGACTGCTTTTATAGAATGAATTTCCTCATCTGGGAATTCTGTATGCCAGTGAAATCACAGGTCTAGTCCCTTTTCCCCATTTTTGGGAAAAGAGGGGAAACTTCTGCTGGTTTTTAAGAGTGAAAGCAAAAAACAAAGGACAATAACCGCTTACTGGAGCCAGTGCTAGGAAAATGGTCTTCAGTTTTCCTCAAGTGAGGAATTGAAGGCTTTATGGAACTCCTTGTGGTTCCCACCCCACTTTGCAATTCTACGTTGGAAATACCAACTTAGGGCAGATGAAATAAACTTCTAATACACAAAGATCTAACCCGGGAGAGCAGCCTGACTTATTCCTCTGGCTGTATAAATATGTCTGCATGCATCTATTCTGTAGCAAACACAATTGGTTCTTTTCTATTCCTTGGAGTGGGGAAGGATAGATAGCACTCAGAGTTACAAGATTCTAAGAAACAAAACCATATGCACAGAACAGGAAGGGGTACAGGACAACAGCGACCAAAAATTATGGAAAGCATTACAGCAATGTAAAACTTTGTTTGCCGTGCCACAATGTGCCAGTAGATGTCCTGGTGAGCTTCACTTGCTAAACAGAACTTAGACATTTGAGTCTTTGACTTTGTGTAATATCTCCTACCAACCAAGGATGCTATAACAAACTCAACAGACGTCACGCTGTGTTCAGAAAGAGGTCAGTACGTTAAAATGATGTAAAAGTACAAAAAAAGAATAATGGAATTTAAAATTAATCTTAGATTTAAGATAGATGTTGAAGCACTTTAAAATCAGGAAATATTTAGCCAAATCACCACAGCTTTAGAATTTATGCCTGGACATTGTTCTTGTAAATCATAGAATTTTAGCCTTGGAAGAGACCCTAAAACTCACGTGGCCGATCCCCATTTTGGGGAGACATGGAAGCCCAAGAGGGAAAGTGACTTGTTTACACCAATGTTAGCAGGGCTGTCTGTTGACTCCCCGCCTAGAGTGCCTGTTCCATTCTACTGTACTTCTTCCCACTATGGAAACCAGAATAATACAAATGAGAACTAGAGAAACCGTTAATGCTTTTACTAAAATAGTCATGTAACATTTTTTAAGTATTTCTGATATTTTGTCATAAATGTTTCACTTTACATATGCAGTTTTAAAAAACAATTATGTTATTAAGTATGACCTGGGACCAAATTGTTTTTCTGCACGACTTATTTCATAATGAAAGTGGAAAAATTATTTGGCAGAAATTTACTTTAAGGAAAACTTTGTTGAAATATATCTGTTTTACCAAGCAGGGAATTTTTCTTGCAACAGTTAAACTACATTGATTACTAGATTGTAAATTCTTTGAATGCAGAAAACTGTCTTATTTTTCAGCTGGCCCTTGCACTGTGTTGCTTATATGCAATTCCATCATAAACATTTATTTCACTCTGTTCCATTTTGTTCTCCAAACCTATTAGAACATCAGAAATGTAGCTAAATTAACTGACAACGTCTATTTTCCTTTCTTTATTTGCTTTTTGATGGAAATGAGAAATATCCCAAAGTTAGATGGCAGAAGAGCAGAGGTGAACAAGGAGCTCTGATAATCCACTAACAGGATAATTAGATGCTAAATAATTGATGCCGCTCTGCTTCAGCAATATTTATCTACCACAAAGACAGTGACGCTTTTGGACTCATAATAGATTTTATGAATATTTTGACCTGAAGTTGAAGATATGTATATATGAAAACAAATATTTTATTATCAAACTTCTAAAATGTTTAGATTTTGTTGGATTTAAGCAGATACTGTTGATAATAACACCGTCACTTTTCTCACAGCTTCACGAAAGAAATCACATCTGATTTATAAACGTGGCCAGCATTGCGTGACCCTCTCCTCCACAAATCATGGCACTTCCCTTCCGAAAGGACTTGGAAAAGTACAAGGATCTTGATGAAGATGAACTCCTTGGTAAACTTTCAGAGACTGAACTAAAACAGCTGGAAACTGTTCTTGATGACCTTGATCCTGAGGTGGGTGTTACTAAGAGAGAGGATAAAAGTATCTTGTTTTTCATTCAGATACAGTTTTGGTCCCTTCTTCCTTTCCAGCTTTTTCCTCTTCTATATAGAAATCACTGTGCTTTCACTGTTTGCCAGTACAGGCTTTGTTCTTGCCTTTATCGACATTGGTACTTGTATCCAAAATGATCTCCTCAGATCCCTGTCTTCAGAGCCTCTTGAAATGCCATGTCCTCTGTGAAGTGTTTATTGACTAAACAAGAAGGTTGGGTGTAACCTGGAATGTTGTAAGATGAAAATTCACAAAAGCTATTTCTCTATCCAAAACAATTTTGCTACTAGGATTATTGCCTCCCAGAGAGTTTTTGACAGGCCCTATTTGACCCTCCATTAGGACATCTGTATAATGAAGAATGTTGGACAAAATGATTAATTTTAAATCATCTTTTGAACAAGCATCAGGTAGCCCTAGAGCTCCAAGTGAACCGGACCTTTAACAATACGCAGAGTCTGCTCTAGAGCAAACCTAAATCTGTCGTTTGACCAGAAGCTGACTGAGTCTCCATGGGTTTCTTTGGGTTAGAAGTGGCCTGTGGCTAAAGTAAAAAACTCTGTGCCAATCTTGATTTAGATTTATACCCCTTAGGACTTCCTTAGAGGTGAGTGATGTACTTGAGGAAATGGCTGTTTGCTAAATTACATTCTGTTCCTTTCTAAGTTGCTTTACTTTGCTTACTGAGTATTACTTAATGATAACTCTGTATGCTGGGACATTAATTTTACGTGCTTATTTAGGATGAATTTTGACTTTTACTTAGTAAAACTTTGGTATTAAAAATAATCTGCTCCAGTCACTACCACATGTATATTTCTTTTGGGAATAAATTACTTGCTTTTGTATTTTTACTAAGACTGACCTTTGTTTTTCCACACTTAGGTAATCTGTTTAGATAAATACTGTAGATAAAATCCTTGCATGATGAATTCTGTGATGATAAAAATTCATAAGAACACATATATTCTAGTCTGGAGGATTGCCCTGCAGTAATAATGTGGTGTTTATTTTGTTGCACTGAAATTGTGTGCTTGGAATAATCTACTATGAGAAATCTGTCATCCCAAGATAGTACGATGGAAAGAGTGCTATTGGAGGACCTGGGGTCATGCCTGACTCTGTGTGACCTTTGGTAAATTTATTAACGTCTCTGGACCTCAGTGCCCCATCTATCAAATGAGAGGGTTGGATTAGAGGCCCTGCTTTACAGCTCTAATTCTATAGCCTATTTCTATTTAACAGTCACACATTGTAGTAGAGTAGTTTTTGATACCAAATGGATACTCCTAAGCTTTATTTGTTAATTACATTCTACTTCTCAGATAGAAAGACTTGACTCCCAACCAGTGTATATAGTATTTTTTTAGACTTCCTCACCTACATGTTGCTAGTTGAGTCTTTGAAGAGCATGATTTATTCCATGACATTTAGCAAAGAAAGGGTGTTATGCTATTTTACAAGTTAAGGCAGATTCCTCTTTGCCCTCCCTCTGTCCCCATCTCCTCCTTCACTTCACTGGGAGTTGGATTCTAGAGTGATTAACTGGCATTGTCATAGGAACGCCAGATTCTTGTGATTTGTTTGTTTTGTTCATAGGAAGAGGTGCTTAGAAGCAGTTCAGCACTACCTAGGCATAGGTAGAGTAATAGCAGACCCAGCTGCCTTAGCCAGGAAAGCATATTAAAGTTTTACTACCAGTAAAAGTAAAAGTAAAACTACCACTAGCTTTACTTTCTCCTAGCAGGGATCCAAGAGGTAGGGGAAAAAAATGGAAGGTGAGTGGGTTAAGAAAGATTGTACAAAACAACTGTTTGTAATATGGGAGTTTCTCTTCCCCTTCCCTCCCATTTTCAGTTTACTAATTCATTGCCCATTTCAGAGTAGTTATATCACAAGCACAGAACGTTTGTGCATCAGCTTGTGTCATAACTCACAAAGAACGAGAAAAAAATTCCCAGGAGTTCCATCTTAATGACAGTTAACCTACTTATTAATTTTGATTTATGATTAGATTGGTTAATTAGAGCATGTTGCTCAGGGTTCATATCCCGTGAAAGCCAGTTAGCTGTGATTTCTTTCATGATTCAGACTCACACAGCTAAACTAGGATCCTAACCAGCCATTTCACAGATGTGTCTCACTAGGGGACGAACCTGGTAAGAAAGTACTGCTGAAATCCATGCAAGTATATTGGTCGTGCTGCAAAACAGCTTAAAATACATGTCCTTCCGTGATGGCTTCATACGTGAAGGATTGCATACTTTGTTGATTTGCTTTGAAAGCATTCCAGAATCTTTCTCATGTGCACATGTTGTATGTCTCCAATTACGTTATTAACTGGAAAGGCATTGGCCTTCTCTTCTCTTGTTTTTCAAAATTCTAGAGGGAAGTTGGAGTTTGGGGGAAAAAACCCCCAACATATGCAATGTGGCATCAGGAATGGCGTTAAAACTTTTTTTTCCTTAAGAGAATCAAATTACTCTGTAACAAGAACTTTTGCAATAGAATTGCAATTCATTATGGGTCACTGCAGATGGCCCACGGGGACCGCAGAGTTCTCGACAGTGAGTTATCCGGTACAATAAGTGTTTTTGTGGGTCAGCCATTTTCTTTAAAAAGTGATGATTTTTTTTTAATGAAGAAATACCTACTGACTGTTAGAATCCATGGGGACCAGTATTACCACTGTCATTGAGATGTGCTGCAAAGCATCATCTGTCCTGCTCTTTGTTTCTTGAGTGGATTCTGTTTGTCATCTCTCTCTAGGCTATTCTAGCCTAGAAACAGAGAGGCAACTGCCTCTGTTAGGCCTTTGTTTTTCTAAAAGGGTTGGATACTACTTCTAGCTGTCCCCATGATGTACTGGTAAGATCCTAGAAAGACAATTTATTCTGTTGTCATTTGAGAGCCAAATTCATAATGCTCATCCCTCATGGCTATTCTTGGGCTGTACTAGTTGAAAGCATCGTGTAGGGAAAGCAGATAGCAGGTCTCAAATGATTGCCTCCTGCCTGCACTTTTTCCCTTGTGCCCAGCGATTCCATTCCCTCCGGGCATTTATAGCATTGCACTGTCGTGTGTGGAACCTGATAAATAGCCCGTTATGGGCTCCTTAGGAGAATCCGAACGCACTCACAGCAGCCGTGCTGTCAGTCCACTTGCAAAATCTACAATCATCAGCAGTAGAGTCATAGAAACTTAGATTTAAAAGGAACCATGATGATTGTCTGGGAAAGTGTGAATGCCCTCTTCAATATGATAGTAATAACTGGCACTTTTGTAGTGCTATAAGATCTGCAAAGTGCTTTATAAATGGTTGTTTTTGTTGAGTCATTTCAATCATGTGACCCCATTTGGGGGTTTCTTGACAAAGATAATGAAGTAGTTTGCCATTTCTTTGTCCAGCTTATTTTACTGATGAGGAAACTGAGGCAAACAAGTTTAAGTGACTTACCTAGGGTCACACAGTTAATAAGTGTCTGAGGCCAGATTTGAACTCAGATCTTCCTGACTCCAGGCCCGGCATTCTATTTACTGTGCCACCTAGTTGTCCCAAACTAAAGTTTTATTATATTTTATTTTATGAATACTATCTCATTTGATTTTCACAACAACCCTGAGAGGTAAATGCTATTAATATCCCATTTTACGGAAGAGGAAACTTAGGCACAGAGAGTTTTAAGTTAAAAGAATTAAACTTGTGCATTGATATAGCTAGTTAGCATCCAAGGCTTGATTTGAACTTCCTGGCTACAGGCCTAATGCTCTGTCCACTGTACCTCTTCTCAACAAGTATGGTCCTCTGGCCTTTGTTTGAAAGCCTGGATATGAATCAGTCCATTCCATTTTTAGATAGTCCTAATTGTTAGGAAGTATTGTCTTACCTTAAACTTTCCTAAATAACTTCCACCCTAGTCTTTCCACTGGATCTATGTAGAATGTGACTCATTATTTTTCCACATAACAGCCCTTCACATATTTGGAGATGGCCATATTTCCCCCTTGAGCTGTCTTGTTTTCAAGCCTACATATCCAAAGCCTTCAGTATTTCCTTAGTGTAACGTAGTTTGAGTTTCCCACCATCTTGGTCTTCTCCTCTGAATGTATTTCAGTGTGTCTCTTAAAATATGGTGGCCAAAAGGGAGTTGAGAGGTGGTCTGACCAATACAGAGAGTGGTGATATTGTTACTTGTCCTGTTCTGGAGTTCTCTAAATTGTAGTGTAAAATCACATTAGCTTTATTGGACATCACACGTTGAAGTTGGAGGCAGCTTCCCATACTCAGTTTGAATTGAAATGCAGGAGTTCCCATTTATCTGCTTTAAAACACCCATTGTTCCTGCCAGCTGAGATCTTTTTTGACTGTATTATCTACTACAACAGTACATTTACTCAAAAGCAAATGGCTTGGTCTATCGTTTAAGTATTTTTTGTAACAGAATCCTATTGCAATGAAAACAAAGCTCTTCTTGACAGGAGTTTCGCATGTACTGTGGGATAAGGTCCTGAATTCCCCTGTCTGGGGAGCCCCTCCCCCATAACCATGGGTGTTCTTTCTGATACCAAAGGAGGAGGCCAAGGATCTCCAGACTGATTATAGGTAGTAGTTTAATCAGCCATTGGACAAAACGGGCAGTGTGGGGCAGCTGCCAGACCGTTCAGTGCATCCTGCAAAAGAACTCCCAGAATCCCCTTGGTATAGAAAACAGACAAAGGGAGGAGGAATTAGAGAAAGCAGCACTACTGTTTGGTGGATATTTTTGGTTTTCTGCTAGTAATGAGCTTGGGCATTAAGCCAATATTATGCCCAAACATAAGTTTGTGTATTGATCATGTCCTGGGTCACAGTATTCTTGTTATGACTTTCATAGGTCATTAACCAGTCATTTTGAATACTTATAAAATGGGCAGTCTGGGGCAGATATAGATATCTTAAATTATGCCTCAGTGTCTCAGTTATGATTTTTAATAGGTCGCCAAGTCTGGGCTTCCACCTTTGGTACAGCTTAAAATTTTATGATTTTCTCTTGTTACTGTATTTTATGACTTTTCTATAGTTGGGACCCCGTATGTGGCATTCCTTTTGTGCAAGTTAGAAAATATGTTCCTCCAATCTTCCTCCAATGTTTCATCATGGAGTGGAAGTGAATCCTAGGTGCTTCAGGGCTTTCAGTGAAAGTTCAAACTCTGAAAGCTTCTACAAAGTTGTAAAGGTAGGAGGTCTGGGTATAGATTCTGCCTGTTATCCAAGGACCAGCCTAGCCAAGCTTGGAGAAGGTCGTTACCTCATCAGCTTGACTGCAGAGTGTTCCACTTTTACAGTCATTCCTGCTCTTGGAGACTCAATCAAAGGGTAAAGAGCTTGTTATGCATTAAGCATAGAAGTACCTACATTGGGGAAATAATAGATCCTTGCAGGGTTTATTCATTTTGTAATGTTTGAACAATTATTCTAAGTCATTTTAGATATCAAGAAAATTCATCTTGTTTAATGTCAAAAGGACATGAAACCAGTTTGGTATTTTAAGTCACTAAAACATGTTCTGTGAAAAAATGAATTAGTGACTAGCAAAATGAATTCTTTCTAGCTAAACTTTTTTTGGGGGAGTTTTAGTTGAACTTTAAAATTTGTTCTCCTAGGTCATGATATAGAACATTTAATATTAACACTGCAATATTGCTGTCATATGCTTTTTTTCTATTTAAGTGATATTCATTTAAATTTGTAAAATCACTGACTTCACATAGTACCTGTATTTTCACATACACAAAATAGCCTGATTTGATGTGTGGCCTGAGTGTGAGTTGCCGTTGTAATGGTTCTTTTTTCTTTTGGGGGGTAGAATGCACTTCTACCTGCAGGCTACCGGCAAAAAAACCAGACTACTAAGAACGCCACAGGACCTTTTGACAGAGAACATCTGCTTTCCTACTTGGAGAAGGAAGCATTGGAACATAAAGATAGGGAAGATTTTGTACCTTTCACTGGAGAGAAAAAAGGTAAATTCCTCAATGGAACTTTGTTTTTGGTAGATATGGAGGAATTTAGAATTTAGAGTTAAATTATTTGGTTGCTTTAAAAATTTTAAGTTCTTGTAATTGCTTTGAAAGTCCATCAGAAATTTTTAACCCAGTAACAAATTTTTCACCAATTTGGTAAAGAAATTTGTCCTCATTAGTTTAAGTTAAGTTACTGCGTTATAATAATTGTTTGCAACGTGGTTTTGTGGGTCAGCACAGTGTGGGGAAAAGAGCACTTTTGAAAACCTGGGTTCAAATTGCAGCTGTTCTACACTTCAGTTTTCTCCTCTATAAAATGGGGACAGTAGTACGTACTACCTGTTTATCTCACAGGATTGTGATGACAAAATAAATGAATGCTTAGTGGAAATATCATGGTATCTGGGATTAGAAGGACCTGAGTTTGCATCCACAGTTCTGCCAGGTTAACTTGGATAAGTTAGTTTCCCTCTGTTGGCTTCATAATTAATGAAATGGATAGTTAGACTAGCTGATTCTTAAGATCTCTTCTAGTTCCATATCCTGTGATTTACCTTCCAGTGACTTACTCTGTGCAGATCCTTGTGCTGGAGGGAGAGAGTTTAGATAAAACACAATCCATATCCTAATAAATTTACAATCTTATAAACTATGATTATGATAACATTCTTTATAGTGGTGGTAATAATTATAGTAATAATCCCACCTCATATTTGTATAAGGGCTGCTAGGTGGTACAATGGATAGAGCCCTGGGCCTGGAGTCAGGAAGACCTAAGTTCCAATCCGGCCTCGGACACTTAGTAGCTGTGTGACCCTGGGCAAGTCACTTAACCCTGTTTGCCTCAGTTTCCATATCTGTAAAATGAGCTGGAGAAGGAAATGGCAGACCACTCCAAGAAGACCCCAAATTGGATCATGAAAGATCAGACATGACTGAAATGACTAATAGCACCATGAGCAAACATGTTTATAGTGCTTTGTAGTTAGAGGACTTTGTGCGATTTATATATATATGTATATGTGTGTATGTGTATATATGAAATTTGATCCTCACAGCTATGTGAACTGTGTAGTACTAGTACTATTGACATTGATCTGTTCTGGGTTTTCTGCTCATAGCACATTTGCAGATGGATGGTGTATCTTAGGATATAAAAGACTTACTGTTAGATGCTGTCCTGCTACAAAAGCATTTTAAACCATTGCTTGCTTGCTTTTTGGTGGCCTTCCCTGGAAGGAGATTTCTCAGCTTTCTGTGTAACCTAGTTTCCCATTTGATGACAGTCATTTCAGGAAGTTTAAGCCCATTTCGTTTTGTCTCGTCCTTATTGGAAATGGACAACAGATGCTTTTTATCTTCCATGTGATAGTTATTCTCTCCCATGATGCTGCTCAGACTTCCAGCTTCTCGCTTCCTTTAAATTTTTCTTTTGGGTCTTAGCTATCTGACTTTTTGTGTACTGTAATCAGCTTTTATTCAAGTACTTTGAAGTGACAAACTGAATTGCCTAATTTTGCGCCCATATGTGAGCCATTTAAGCATTTTTTAAAATTTCTAGATCCCAAATTCCCCCTTATTATATTTCTTAATCAGAATATCACAGTGTGGTATGGAAGAGATTGTGACCTGGTAGTAGCAGTTGCAAAAGTAGAGGACAGTTCCTGTTACCTCTCTCATGAGTTCTCTAACCCCCCAAATCTGATCCTTCTTTATACAGTCTGGCATAGCTTTGTGTGGTTGGAAAGCCACAAGACCAACTTGGCATTCTAGTTAGAAATGGTATGACACTTTTAAGATAAAAAAAGTCTCTACAGAGAGGCAGAGTTTGAAATGATGCTCTAGCCACACACCAAAGAGCCGTTGTTTTTATGTGTATTTGGTCTAGAAAAATGGCTCGTTATGTATTAATCTAGACAGGTAGACCCACAGCAGAGAAAGAATGATGAATCCCCTCCAACATCATCCTCATATATAGAAGATGGAATAACTAACCTGCCCTTGTGGCTTGTATTCTAGGCATACTGCAGAAGGGATAAAGTTGAAAAAAGAGGTGAGATGTTGAAAAAAAGAAGTAGTACAGAGGAAAGAAAGATAGAAGAAATTGGAAATATATTTCATATATCAGGAAACAGGTTATGTAAAGAAAAACATTAATGCACTGAAATTAGACCTTTGTATTTAGGGCAGAAAAAAATAGTAATAACCGTCTTAAGGGGAAAAAAAGTTTGGACGGTGTGTACAACAAGAAATTAAAGAAAATTAAAGCTGTGACACCTGCTGAACATTGTAAATAGTTCAGTAGTATTTCTGCAACTATCAGCAGAAGCAGCAGGATTGTTGTTTGTATAATGGCTCATTTAAATGTATGGCAAAAATCCAAACCTATGTTTGTGCCAAAAAGTCAGTGCAGCTTGCCAAGATGCTTACTGTTTTTTCAAAATCGCTCTCTGAACCAGGTTAACAATTTTTTAACCAGCTTACCTTTGAATTATAGAATGAGAAGCACTTAGAGTTACGTACTTTATAGCTGAAGAAATGAAGACCTAGAGAAGTTAAGGAACTCTCCTTCTTCAGTACAGCATCTCATTGTGCTGACATGAGGCCAGCGCTGCCACAAATGTTTATCGTTAAGTGAAACTCAAAATGACCTTTCCTTTGCGTAGCATATAATCTATTTGTAGACCAGCCAGATTAATGAAAAAAAAAGAAATTGGGATTATTCTTAGTTGTTTCAACTTTGTATAGGCAAAAACTTTTCTGATAGGATTCTAATGTAATACTATACCAGGGAAGGAGTTAGGAGGTTATGTCTTCCAAAAAGAAATCTGCAGCAATGATATCCTAGCTATGGACATTATTAAGATAGAGAGGTAAAAAAAGAAGTGAAGCTTTGTGAGCCACTCAGCTCTTAACATTATTGTATATTGGGATGTAATCATGATTAAATGTTCACTGTCTGTCTGTCTGTGTCTAGGCCTCCTTTTATACCTCTTCCTGGAATATCCCTATATTTTAAAACATTAGCCCAAGGCCAACTCAAGTGTATAAATTCTGTCTTCGTAAAGGGACAGTTTAGGTGGCACAGTGGTTAGGGCACCAGGCCTGGAGTCAGAAAGACTCAACTTCCTGAATTCAAATCCAGCCTCAGATACTTACTAGCTGTGTGACCCTGGGCAAGTCACCTAACCCTGTGTGACTCACTTTCTTCATCTATAAAATGAGCTGGAGAAGGAAGTGTCAAACCACTCTAGCATCTTTGCCAAGAAAACCTCAAAAGGGGTAGCCAGAAGTCAGACGCAGCTGAAAAACAAACAAACAACCAAAAGAGCTTTTAAAGGATGTGCATTCAGAAAGTGTTCTCAAATTTTCTTTGCCTGTCATTGATCCTGAGGATTGTTTATAAATTATGCTTTACATTCCCCTCTACAATGTCTGGGGTGGAAAGGAAGGCTTTGTATTCTGTACATTGTGGCAAAAGTATCCTCAGCCCTCTGGGAATTTAGCCCTTGTCTCTGATGGTTTTTACATCAAAACCCAGTCCACATAGCTGACATGATTAACCTTCTCCACTTCAAGTTTCCCAGCCTCTCCTCAACCTCTAATGATCTTTTTATTTCACTCTAAATTCCTTTAATACTCGTGTTCAGTCTGTCTAATAGTTGTATGTAAACTGCCAGATGCTGTCCTTTAAGCCTCTCATATGACATGTAATATTCTGCCCTGTATTAGAAAATGTGTGCACATTTTTCATCTCCCTTGAGACTGCAAATTTCATGAGGGTCGGAACTTTCCTTATATAATATTTATGTTTAATTATCATTTATTGGAGGAAGAACACCTCAGATAGCACATTGTACAGAAGGTATCTGGATAATGAGATCTGAAAAGAGTGAGAAGTTTATAGGAGCCAGATATTTCAAGGTAGAAGCTCAACTAAAAATTAGATGAATAAATTACTCAAAGGAACAGGATAGCTGAAAATTACACTAAGCTTCTTCTGACATAATACACAGTTTCGGTCAGAGTCGTGGAATATCAGGGCCGAGCACGACTAAAGAGATCAGTCGCATAGTTAAATTCATTCATTTCACAAATAAGAATGGTAAAGACTGGAAAGTTGTGGGTGGCTTGCCCAAGATTACACAGCTAACACTTACAAGAGCCACTAAATGTTCTTCAGCATAAATAACAATGAAAATGATGTTTCAGGAGGAGCAGTCGGGTAGCGTATTGGGCTCATCACTGTAGGATGAACCAAGGTAGAGGGAAGCTTGGTGGATAGGAACACCAGAAATCATTAACAATCTTTTGTCTCTTTAAAAGTTTTATTTAATTTTTTCCTCTTTCCCTTCTCTTACTCCCCCGCTCCTATCCCTTTAGTCTTTCTGACACTACTCTGTCACTTTTACGTATTTGTCTTTGGTTATGCCTAAGCGATACTTTCTTTTGCACATGTCTTTTTAAAACTGATCCCTTGTAGTTCCCTTCCTTGTAAACCACTTTACTCAGATGTTCTGGGCTAAATCAGGGAAGTCTTTTGTATGTATTAGTAGAACTGTTTGGGAGAAGCAGAAATTTTAGAAGGGCTGGAGGGAAATTTAAGTAGCTCTCACCAGTCACTTTAGGAATATAGATTACCATCTTGTTGCTTTAAAATCAGGACCTTGGTTAGCAATACGTTTAAGGACATATTCTTGTGTCTACTTACAAGCTACTCTTTCTGCCTAATTGTAGTGAAAATTCTAAGGGTTCTTAACCCAGGAAACTAATTTTTAGAAATATCCTTATAACTGAATTTCAGTATAACTTTTTTATAATTCCATGTATTTTATTTCATGCATTTAAAAACATTATTCTGAGAAAGGGTATGTAGGATTCACCAGTCTGCCACAGCGCGCCATGATACCAAAAAAGTTAAGAATCCTTGTACCAGACCCTTTAAAAGAGAGGGATCAAACTTGGCTTTGGGCCACTGGCTCCCAAGTGGGCCTAAACTAGATTAAAATGTTATTGGGGAATGTTTAGCAAAATAAATAAACATACAACATGACAGAGAGTTATTTGTGTTTTTCTAAGTCACTATGAGGCCCACAGGAAATTTGAATTTGACATTACTGCTTAAATATAGTTCAGTATCACATAATTTGGAGTCTGTGGTGTCTGGAATTGTTACAGATTTCAGAAAACCAGTAGTTTCTGGTAGCATGTAAATTAAAGAAAGAATCCCAAAATTTGAAAGTTGGAAGGACCTCAGCTGTCAAAAAGAAAAAGGATGCTCTAGCATATCTGACACGTGGTAGTCTAGCTTCTGCTTCAAGATTTATCTGGGCAGTTTGAAACTTAGACTTATGGTAACTGCAGCACAGTGCCATGGAAAGGACACGAGTCAAGAAATGTGCACTTGGGGCATGTAAGTGTCTGCCTGTGCCTTTGTGTATAACTCTTTGTTGGCCCTTTTGTGCATTTGTGAGGGTTAAGTGAGAGGGATGGGCAGGATTTTTCGCTTTTCCATAAGAAGAAATTTTATCTTAAATCTCAAGTTAAGACACTTACTTCCCCAAAATCATCTGTACTTGTGTGACTCTGGAAATTGATGAAAAAAAAGCAACCCTTTGGCCAAGTAGGGCCCAAAACACAAAGTTTTTTGATTTTGTTTTATTACTTTTGTTTTTAATTAGCAAGTATTTATTTTCTCTTCTTCCCAGTTCCTCCCCCGGCCAAAAGAAAAATGGAAACCTTTGTAACAAAGATGCGTAGTCAAGCAAAGACCACATATAGATCAGTAGAAAAGAAAAGTTTATTGAACGGCTGATGTCATACACTTCCTAGAAATGTCTGTAAAAATGAGGATGCTAAAACTGTGGTAGGCTACAGAAAAAATGGAAGGAAGAAGTCCAACATGAGAAACAGCATGGCATTATAGAGGAGATAAATGAGGTCAGGGTTCAGGGAAATGTAGGAACATTTAAAAATAAGACTAAAGCCTTCTGTACTTCAGTAGCCTAGGGGGCATTTAAATCTACGCTACACCATTATTAACAACTCTCAACCACTGTTATTAAGTCAAATTATGTTCAGTATAGACTGTTTAAGAAGTAGTAATAAGCATGCTGGATTTGTAGTCAGATGACCTGGTCTCAAATTCCAAATCTGCTAGTACTTATATAATTTTAGGCAAGGCACTTAATTTTCTCCAAGCCTCAGTTTCCTCATCTGTAAAGTGAGTTCAGACTTGATGACCTTTAGGTTCTTTGCAACTCTAAATTTATGATCCTGTGCTCTCAAGGGTATAACACATTTTAGAAAGATTTCGATCAAAAAAGGGATTTAAAAAAAGATCAGTTATTGTTGGAAAATTCAGTTATCTATACATAACCCTTCATTTTCTAAACATTTTAGTATTATATTTGTTGAAGAATTTGGAGTCAAAAGGAATATTATTTTTCAGATTAGGAAACTGAGGTACAAAGAAATCAAATGACTTGCATAACCAGATTTACACAGGTATTCCTTTTCATCGTAAAAGTCTACATGTATTCCACACAAAATAATTGAATACAGATTCCCAGGTTCACAAAGATAAGGAATAATCACATTTTAACAGATGAAAATTAAATGAGACAAACATTAATGTGAAGTATTTTATAAAAATAAACCCTGTATAACTGTGCATACAAAGTAACTTTTGTCCTTAATATCTCTTTACATTTGTGTCTTGCCACCCAAGCAGGAAATGAGATAAAACTTTAAAAAGACACAAGAGGAAATAGATAAAAACCTTGTTACAGTAGTTTTGTAAACTTTTTCTTATTTCTCCTAATTTCTCATCTGTTCCTTATTTTTCCTTTTCTCGCATCTTGTTTTTCTTGGCCTTGGCTCCTGTTTCCTCAATACTGTTTTCTCTACTCTGTCCCCCCTCTTCCTCTAATACTGTCTCTTAAACAACTGAAGGGAAGCGGTCACACAGGCCTACTTTGGTGTAGATAGTAGGAAAAATTGGAGCTCAGTTTATGTGGGTTCCGATGCTGGCTTTCCCACTTCCAGCTGCGAACCTTTACCTTATCAAACTTGCTGTACCTTAGTTTCTTAATAGGTAGAGTAGAGCTAATAATAGCTGCGCCAGCGATGCTATAGGATTATTGTGAGAAAAGCAGCTTACAAATGTCCTTGGATGTTGTTCTCCATGAAAATGCTGACGTATTTGTATGTTACAAATTGTTATGTATGTGTTACAGTAATACAGTAATATAAATGTATTCTGTTTTTATGTTAAGTATATCATGTGTTTATAGTAAAATTGTATATAATATGAATATGTAATTGTATATATTACGTAAATACAACATATTTATGTTACAAACAGTTGTAGACATAAAATCAAGAACTACTGTTTATCAGTTATAGTAAGTTATACATCAGTGAGAACTTTTACAGACTGTAGTGTATATTGGTTATTCACACACATCCATAGCATATAGTAGTCACCGTATCTATTTATGTGTATACACATATACATACACACATACGTACATGCATATGTGTGTGCGTGTGTGTGTATCCTTCAGAGAAGCACAGGAGAAGAAGTACAGGAGAACAAGCACTGAACTTAAAGTGATGGGACTAGAGTTTAAATCCTGATACTGCCACTTACTGCCTGTGTGACCTTGGAGAAGTTATTTATCTTGTCTGGGCCTCACTGTCTTCATCTGTAAAATTAGAATGTTGGGACTAGATTACCTCTGACTTTCCTTCCAACTCTAAATCTATGATCCTATGATTCTATGATCTGATGAGCTTATGAACTTTCTTAAAAGATACCAGTAGAGTCACCTTATAAAATAACTGGGTGATGTCAGGTTTTTCCAGTTATAGTTTGAGAAACAGGAATTGAATGTGCGTGTATCCAAACTCATATAATAATAATAACATTTATATGGTATTTCCTTTGTGCCGGCAGTTTGCTAAGCGTTGTACGGTTACTACCTCATTTGATTCTCTCAGCAGCTCTAGGAGATAAGTGCTATTATCCCTATTTTATAGATATAATAAACTTTTAAAAATAATGTTATGTGTCAAAGTTTTCTTGGTTCTGAGTTCATAAAACATGGTATGTTTAATAAATTCTAGAAGCATGTATTACAATATTTTTAAAAAGTATTTATTAGGTGTAAACTTTGACATCCAGTCAAGACAGCTGCTTAAATGGAAGTAGGCAGCCCAGTTCCTCGTATATCGACTCAGGGGATGGAGGGAGCGCAACAATACTGACCGAGAAATCCAGTAGCAAAGTACAATAAATGACTTCATGTGCCTCAGCTGCACAAAAGTTAGGCAGCAGCCCACAGGCAGTGGGAAAGGGCCAGAAAAAACCAGAACCAATGTAAGCAAACAATGTGTAAGTCTCCCTAAGTATGACCAGAGATGCCTGCGAGGCTCAGATCTCACAAGAAAGCCTCAGCGTAGTCGTAAGCCCGCAGCATGGATCTTGGAAGCAAACAAGATTGGCTATGACCAGTATGGGTAGGACAGAGCTCAAACCCAAAGAATTTCAAGGTCCATAGTACTCTTTCCTGAGAAATCATACTGTATTCTGGAAAGTCATCATTTTGAACCCCCCAAAATCCTTTGGACCCTAAAACCTTTCACCTTCCTAGGGCAGATGCACACGCTGGGAGGTGGAGGTCAGGACAAGATTCCAGATGACCCCAGGGCCAAGACCAAGTGTGGGCAACAACCACATTCAAAAATGCAGCTGGGGAAGAGGCTTGGCCCTGTCACAAAGCCCCAGTTCAGGAATTAGGCCAGTGCTATCAGTAAACAAGACACTGACCACTATATCCAGAGATAGATAAAGCCCATCCTAGAAGAAGTAACTTCACAGAGACTCAGAAAAAGGAGACTTTTCACAAGGACAACATGAATACCTGGAAGAAGTGAAGCAGGAGGCCAGATCTGAACTCAGGATGCCTTCCTGACTCCAGGCCTGGCGCTCTATCCACTGTGTCAGCTAGCTACCCTGAAATCAGAATATATCTAACAGAAATTGGTAATTTTATGAGACTTTTCATCTTGTCATCATTCGCAAGTGTTTATTCCACTTCTGTGTTTGAGAGTTCTCGAGTTTCCTTCATCTGCTTGTGACATTTTCTTTTCCTCCTCCTCACTGTGGTGTCTGACCCCTCCCTCCCTCAGTATTCTCCTGGTTATTGCTACTACTCGGCCTACGCTCCCCTCCTGCCATGGAGTGGCAGTTCTCATTCATACTGTTCTCTGTTCTGTACCATTCCTTGTTGCCATGTCCTGGCAGAGATCACACTTTGCTAAAGCCCAACCCTGGATTAATCCTACCAACTGCCTTCTCTTCTCATGGGCTGTTGAAAGGACTGGAAAAAATAAGGAGACTTTCCTGGGTCTCCTATAAATTTATGCCAGCTAGTCGCACTATAGCAAGGCAGTCATGTACTACAATTCTAAGTGATTTGCTATTTTAGTCACCCATAGTAGGAGGTCCAAAATTCCCCCACTCTCTCTGCCAAGAACCTCAACTCATACTTCACCAAAAATTGAAGCCATTTGCTTGGAATGCCCTTTTCTCTTTTCCTCCTCATCTCCTAACATCCCATGATTTCCTCCTGTGCTCCTGTTTCAGATGATAACGTGGCCATTCTCCCTGCCAAAGCCAACTTTTCTATATATGACCTTGATCCCATGTCATTTCATCTTCTCTGGTATATCGCTGCCATTGTCCTCACTTTTTCTCTAGTTGTCAGTCTCTGTCTTTTGGCTCCTCCTCTACTCCATGTTAACAAGGCCAGGTCTCCTCATTTAAAAAAAAAAAACAAAGCCACTAGCTCCTACCATGTCCTTCAGCTGTCTTCCTAATCTCACTTCTCTCCCTAGGCTAAACTTTCTAGAAAAGCTACTACAATCGATGCCTCCACTTAATTTGAAGCCCTCTTTAGTTTGGTTTCTGATATCGTCATTCAACTGAACTCCAGAGTTACCAGTGAACTCTTAACTGCCAAACCTAATGACCTTTTCTCAGTCATCATTCTTTTTTTAAAACTTTCCTGCAGCATTTGACATTGTTGACTACCTTCCTCTAGAGACTGCTCTTTGGATTATGTGACTGTTCTCTCTTTGTTTGACTTGCCTTTTACCTGTATGACCACTTCTCAGTCTCTTTTACTGGATCTTCATTCATGGGGAAGACTCAGAGTTGCTGGGTATGACATGAAGACAACAAGAGACACTGAGAAGGAAATGGCAAACCGCTCCAGTATCTTTGTCACGTAAACCCCAGATGGGCTCGCAAGGAGTTGGACGTGACTGAAAATGACTCAGCAACAAGAGCAGTTATATTCACGCAGCCACTACCATGGTTCAGGTCTTCCTCCTCACCTCTGGCTTAGACTATTGCAGTAACTTTCTGATTGATCCAACACGTCTTCTGCTTAGCTGCCAAAGTGATTTTTCTTTTTTTAAATAATACAAGTCAAACTTTGTTGAAAACTGAAGTATTAATACATAACAATTCTTGTTACAATACATGTGCTTTTTTAAGAATTTTAAGTCTCTGCTCATCTACTCATCGCATTGCATTATTAAAAAAGTATAATTTACACATAATTGAACTGGCTCAGGATGGATTTTCCACACCTTGGTGTTGACACCATAAGTTCAGCGCAGAAGTGAGTGATGCCTTTTAACGTTTTGGAAGACAACACTTAAAAAAACAAGTACCAACATAACTGTCTGAAAAACAGTATTTTTTTTAAATCGTAAAAAAGAAGCCTGTGTCTACTCAGTAACAAGTGGAGTAGAATATTAGTTCCCCAAAGTGATTTTTCTAAAGCTAAGTTCTGATCATGATACTTGTCACAATAAAGTCTAATGAATGCTTCCTCTTAACCACCAGAATCAAATATGAAGTCCTTCGCTTGACATTTAAAGTTCTTCACAACTTAGCTTCTTCCTTTTTCCAATCGTCTTACATTATATTCCCACCCAACCGTCCACCCCCATGTACTCTGCAGTCCAGCTGTACATTTTTACTTGCTGTCCCTTTAACACAACACTCCGTCTTCTCAGTCAGTGCCTTTGGACTGGCTATTCCCAGTTCATAGCATCCTCTTCCTCTCAACTTTCAACTCTTCGATTCCTTGACTTCTTTTAAGACTCAGTTAAAGCACCCCCTCCTCCAGAAGGCCTCTTCTGATCTTTCCAGCTGCTAGAACCATATCCTCTAAGGCTACTTTCCTTTGTAATTATATGTTCTGATTTAAAACCTCCATTACGGTATAAGCTTCTTCAGAGCAAGAACTGTTTCACTTTTTCCTGCCGACTGCCTGGCGCATAATAAGTACTTAATATATGGTCATTTCAAAAGATGAGAAACATTAGAAAAAAATCAAAAGATTGGAAAATAGACCATAATATAAGATGTATGGTACCAGAAACAGCTAACCCGGAAAATGGAGCAAAACAGAGTTAAATTAAAAATCATCCAACTCCTTGAAAACCATGATTTAAAAAAAATCTGGCCACTATATTCCATGAAATCATAAATTAAAGCTGCCTTGATTTGTTAGGACTAGAGAACAAAGTAAAAATAGAAAGACTTCACTAAAAGACTAAAATAGAAAGATTCCTAAATGAAATCCCAAAAGGAGAAGTCTCAGGAGTGTCATGGTCAAAATCCAGAGCTGCTAGGTCACAGAA
Organism: Notamacropus eugenii; assembly: GCF_028372415.1. NCBI lineage: Eukaryota > Metazoa > Chordata > Mammalia > Diprotodontia > Macropodidae > Notamacropus > Notamacropus eugenii. Next base: position 1,141,717 of record NC_092878.1, on the reverse strand, counting down.
AAATACTTCAGATGCCAAGAGAAAAAAATCGAAGTACAAAGGAGTGGCCATCAGGTTCCCACAAGATCTGGTGATTTCTACTGTAAACAAGAAATTGGGGGATATAGTATTCTGAAAGGCAAAAGATGTAGGCCTATAGCCAAGAATAATTTACCCTGCAAAGCCAAGTTTAATTCTACACAGGAAAAAAAATAGATCTTTAATGAAATAGAGGACTTTTAAGAATTCCTGATAAAAATGAAAACATAAAGGAGGGTTGAACACACACGCACGCACACACACACACGCATGCACACAGACACGCACACACTCTATACCTTCTATACACAAAGAGAGTTAAGTGTAAAAATATATCATTCAACTGAGAAATAAGACAAGATTTTAGAGGGAGGATAATATGAAGAGAAAATAGTCACATGCAAAATACCTTGAACTTTTGAGGGCAAAACAATTTCAGAAAATCCTGGGAATGCTTGTGTTTGCTGAGATAGAGTGAACTGAGTGAAAGCCAGAGAACAATTTATACAAGAATAATATGGTAAAGGAAAACATCTTGAAAAGCTTTTAAATACTCCCATCAAACCAACGGCCCACTGTGTCTCCAGCGAACTTACGATGAAGTACGATAACCTGCTTCTGGATTGAAAAGTGATGGACTCAAGGTGCAGAAAGAATCGTACGTGATTAGGGTTAATATGGTCACTATGTGGGTTTGTCAGCTAAGCTTATTATTAATTTTTTTTCTATTTTAAATCTGAGGGGTTTATTGGTGAGAAAATAACTAACAGCAGAGATGCCAAGAAGAAAAAGGCCAGTGAAACATTTTTTAAATGTCAAAAAGAAGTCAGAAGGAAGCACCAACACGCTTTACTGTTTTAAAAGTGGTGTGTTGAGTTTGTTACATATCTTAAAAAAAAAAAAAAAGACTGGCATAGAAATTCATGATTTCATATCCAGTCCTCTTTTTATGTTTGTATATAAAAATGTTCACTTTTGGTTGAAAGGTTCAGCATAAAACAACCACAAAAAAGAGTCTGTTCCATGCAAGGCAGTAGGAACACAAAGATGAAAAGCAAGATAATCCTTTTCCATGAGGAACTCAATTTTCTGCTTTGAGCGGTAGAGGGAAAGGGATGGAATTGAGAGAGAGTTCTACTCAAAGTAGAAAAATTGGAAGACAGAACACTTTCCAATGGGAGCTTAGGGGAGACTCCATGTGGGGTGTGGCTTCTGATCTTGAAGGAAGAGGGAGGATTCGGAAGGGCAGTGCATCCCGATATGAGGAGCAGACTGCAAATGCATAGAGGCAGGAATCTTGAATTGGAGGAACAGCTAGCAGTATCTTTTAACGTCATCTTTTAAAAAGAGAAATAATGACAAGGAAGACTTGAAGGGCAGGTTGGAGCCATTGTGGGGACCCTATATTAGGCTTATGTCTCTTCTAAAAGAAGAATCACAGAATCGTAGAGTTGGAGGGGCCTCAGAGACTGCCTAGTCCAATTAATAACTGAATAAGAGTTCTTTCCAAAACATACTGGACAAGGGCTCATCCTGCCTTTGCTTGAAGACTTTTACTGTGGAAGAACTCATCACTTCCGAAGGTAACCCATTCTACTTTTGGGAAGTTGTAATTACCAGGAAGGCCCCTCTGCTCCCTCCCCATCAGCTCTAAACTCTTTGTAATGTAATGCCATAGCTCTTCCTTCCGCCCTTGAGGGCAAAGAAGAAGTCTTCTTTTATGTGAGATAGTGTCTCCTTCCCCCCCACACCCCAACCTGACCCCAAAGTCTTCCCCAGGATAAATATGCCTTGTTCTTAGTGTTCTCTTGTGGCAAAATGGACTGTTCTGGTTGTTCCTCTTCTGGGTATGCTCCAATAGGTTTTTCTCAAGTCCAACTTTTCTTGCAGCACAGTAGTATTCCATTACATTCATATACCACAACTTGTTCAGCCATTTCCCAATTGATGAGCATTCCCTCAATTTCCAGTTCTTGGCCACCACAAAAAGAACTGCTATATGTACATGTGAGACCTTTTCCCATTTTTATGATCTCTTTGGGATACAGCCCTGGAAGCTGTATTGCTGAATTTGGGCATAGTTTCATATTGCTCTCTAGAATGGTTGGATCCACTCACAGTTCCACCAACAATGAATTAGTGTTCCAACTCTCCCACATCTTCTCCAGTATTTATCATCTTCCTGTTTTGTCATGTTAGCCAATCTGATAGGTGTAAGGTGGTACCTCAGAGTTATTTTGATTTGCATCTCTCTAATCAATAGTAATTTAGAGCATTTTTTTTTACATATAGCTATAGATAGCTTTAATTTCTTCCTCTGAAAACTGCCTGTTCATATCCTTTGACTACTTATTGAATGACTTGTATTCTTGTAAATTTGACCCAGTTCCCTATATATTTTAGAAATGAGGCTTTTGTCACAGAAACTAATTGTCAAAATTCTTTCCCAGTTTTCTGCTTCCCTCCTGATCTTGGTTGCTCATTCTTGTGTTTAAAATACTAAACTTAAATAATGTCGGTCACTCTACCTGTTATCTCTCCCTTCTCCATTTAGCCTAGGTGTTACCTCATTAATGCTCCGATAGCTGTGCCTCTCATCAGTGTAGTCACTTTCTCCAACAGTGCAGATCAAAACTCCTTCATGCTTTTTCATCTTAGGCAACTTTTGTCTTTGTCCTACCGTAAATCCTCTACGATGGATCCTCCTAACGTCCTGGGAATCCTCTGGATCTCTTATCATTTAGATACCAGTGAAGCACCCGAGCTGTTCACATCTGCCATGTCCCTCTTCTTTTAGGTATGTCCTTCTAACAGCCCCTTAATAATAATCGTAAAGTTCTTGGGAGTTATGTGAATCATCTTCCCGTGTAGAGATGTAAACAATTTAACCTTATTGAGTCCCTTATGATTGATTTCTCTTTCATGTTTACCTTTTTTGTTACTTCTCTTGAGTCTTCTATTCAGTCTTTTCATCAGAAATGCTTGAAAATCCTTTATTTCCTTAATTACCCATTCTTCCTCCTGAAGGATTGTGTTCAGTTTTGCTGAGTAGGTAGTTTTGATTATAATCCTTGCTCCTTTGCCTTCTGGAATATCATATTCCAAGCCTGGTATCATCTACATAGATGGTTCCCAACACTCAGCACAGTGCCTTGCTCATAGTAGGCACTTAATAAATGTTTGCTGATTAATTGAATCGTTCCAGCTTCAGTCCCCTATCACCACCTGCCTATTCAGCATCAGAGATGGACGTTCTGTAGGTACTTTTCACAAATGTAAGAGTATATATAGAGAAGACAAGACAGAGACTTCGGGGTGGGGGCTGGGAGTGGTTACAACGCCAACATTTAGGGAGTATGACATAGGTGATGAATGAAAGGAGATTGAGGAGAAGCAGAGAGGTAGAAGGAGAACCAGGAAAGAGCAACATCAGGAAATTCAGAGGAATCAAGAAGGAGGCGGATGGTGAAGAGGCCGTTAGATTTAGCAGTTAAGAGAAAATCGGTAGCTCAGAAGACAGCAGTTGGAGTTAAGTGATGGAGTTGAAACAGGATTACTTAGAATTTAGAAAAGAAAAAAAGGGAGGATTTGGAGGCAGCTTCGTAGAAAGCATTTTCAGGAAGTTTGGCTGTGAAAGGAAGGAGATCTACAGGATGATAACTTGAAGGAGTAGTGTGCCTAAGGAGAGTTTTTCAAGGAGGGGGGAAAGCCATGTTGGGTGGGCTCCTGTGTGCATTTCAGCCAGCTGTGTGAGCAGAGCTTGTAGGATAACAGGAAAATCAAAAGAAGTTAATGAAGAAAAGCTGTGTGTTGGGAACCTTTCCTCATATACGACCAAAGGATAGGTCTATGAACAATGCAAAAGTGACGATGTAGCGTGAAGAAAATAGCAGATCGATGCTGTTTGGTTGGTTACTTTCCAGAGCAGATGTTGAAAATGCCAGGCAGTGATTAATGGAACTTGCCTATATAATTGAATCATCCACATAGAAAGGGGTGCAGGTGTCAAAGAGAGCAGATAGCATGGATAGGGTAAAATCTAAGGGCCAGGTTACTATGATGCTAGGAGAGGTGGCAGTGGAAAAATAATCAAAAGGTATGAACAGTTTTTAAATGAAGTAATCAAAGCTATCTATAGCCATATGGAAAACTGTTCCAACTCATTATTTATTTATTGGAGACTTACAAATTAAAACAGTTCTGGGGTAATGCCTCATACCTATTAGATTGACTAATAGGTCAGAAAAGGAAAATGACAAATGTTGGAAGGGATGTGGGAAAAAATGAGACATTAATGCCCTGTTGGGGGAGTTTTGAAATGATTCAACCACTCTGGAGAACAATTTGGAACTGTGTCCAAAGGGCTATAAAGTCATGCTTACCCTTTGACCAAGCAATACTACCACTAGGTCTGTATCTCAAAAGAGATTTGAAAAAAAGGAAAAGGAAAAGGACCTACACATACAAAAAAAATGTTTTCAATCAACAAGCATTTATTTATTTATTTATTTTGAATTTTTTTGTTTGTTTATTTTCAGTGTTCCACGATCCCTACCATACAACCTAGATTTCTTTCTTACTCTCCCTCCCTTTCCCTGACCTGCCCCCTCCCTCCCCAAGACGGTATTCAATTTTATATAGGTTCTACACATACACTCCTTTTAAATACATTTTCACCATAGTCATGTTGTATAGAAGAATTAAAATGAATGGGAGAAAACATATAAAAACCAAAATGTACAAAAGAAAATGATCTGCTACAATCTGCGATTGAATTCCATAGTTCTTTCTCTGGATATGGAAGACATTTTGCCTTAAAAGACCACTGGGAATTTTTTAAGTCCTTGCATTGCAATGAAGTTTTAAGTCTACCAGAAGAAGTCCTCGCACACTGTGGTCGTTGCTGTGCACAGAGTTCCGGTTCTGCTCCTTTTACTCAGCATCAGATCACATAAGTCTCTCCAGGCCTCTCTGGAGTCCTCCTGTTCATCATTTCTTATAATGCAATAGTGTTCCATTACATTCATATACCGTAATTTATTCAGCCGTGATGGCATCCCCTTGAGTTCCAGTTTCTGGCCAACATACAAAAATATTTATAGCAGTTCTTCCTGGGGGCAAAGAATTGGAAATTGAGGGGATGCCCATCATTTGGGGAATGGCTGAACAGACTGTGGTGTGTGATTATGGTGGAATGCTGTATTGCTATAAGAAATGATGAGCAGGGCACACTCAGAACAACCAGAAAAGATTTCCATGAGCTGATGCAAAGTGGAGTGTACTGTGTACGAAGTAGCCGCGTCTGAAGATGATCCCCTGTGAGTGACTTGGTGTGATCCAAGGAAACTCTGAAGGACTTGGGATGAAAAGTGCTATCCATTCTCAAAGAAAGAAGTGATGGTTGAAGCATACCTTTTTTACTTTCTTTTTCCTGAGGAGTTTTTTCTTTTTCTTGGTTTCTTTTCTTTGGCAACTTGACTAATATGGAACTGTTTTGCATGACTATGCATGGATAATCTATATTGAATTGCTTGCCTTTTCAATGAGGGGATGGGTAGGGAAGGAAGAAAGGAGAAAAATTTAAAAAGAAATGTTGAAAATTGTTTTTACATGTAACTAGGGGAAAATAAAATACTGAATACATTCAAAAAGGAAAGAGAATGTCCTGGAGATTGGATAGATAATAGACACTAGGATATGGGTTGAGTGATACGTTTGAATAATGTGAACCTCATAGGATTAAGTTTTGCTGAATGATGGTGGTAGAGGGAGAGTCTGGAAGTGATAATGGGAAACTATTCCCACACTCCCACCTCATCCAGTGAGTTGAGGTTATGAGAGAAAGTATAGCAACTTTGGAAAGGGTGGTGAGGAAGTGGTGTCATCACCAGTTTGAAACAATTCATGAGAGCCTGTTGTTAGAGTTCATTGGGAGCATTTATACCCAGGACATCAGCAAACACTAAAACATCAAGGTTTGATTTATTGTTGGGTTTTTTTTCAATTTTCAATTTTCTCAGTTTTGTGGACGTAAAGTGATGTATCATTAATACAAATTAAACTTTTTAAAAGATCATTAAATGTCAGCAACTTTAAAAGTGATTTTGACCCTAGTGTTAGAGTCTTGAGGTCTTGTCCACTTGATAATAAGACTTCCTATCTCCTGAGGGAACAGTTAGTAACTGAGCAGATCTGTTCGTAGGCATTCACCTGGTAGAGCATAATTTTTCTTTAAGCAAGATTAGAAAAGACTTATTATGATCATGTTACAGTTCATGATTTCAGAGGTTGAAATGATCATTAGAAAAACAGTACTAATGTAATTTGTATGAAATGAGTTTAATGATTCATACTCTGTTAGTAATGTTTTACAAATTAGGACAGTTTGATTTCCAAGCTTTTGGAAGATATTCCATGTTTCCAAGGTGGTTTCTAATCCATAAGGAAAGATGTAAAGGTTGCTGGGGAATTCAAGGATGGAGGAGACTTAGGCAGAATTGTAGGTAACTGGGAAGGGGACCGTGGTTAGGGAGAGGCTGAAGATTTTATAGATACTAAAACTACTGAACAGATTGTAAAGATTTTAAAGTTGGTTTGAATCTTTTGGATACATGCCAGCTGAACTTGGAGGGAGGGACCTCAGTGAGGTGTTAGGGGCGACATACATAGATAGACAGGGATTAAAATGTTGCTGTGATCATCATCAGTTAGATAATTTATGCACAAAGAACTGAAAATTGGCTGTTCATGAGCACTAAATATACATTTGAAGCCCTTTTCTCCCACCCTTCGTCCATCACAGTATTTCTGGCTGCCTACACATTTCCAGTTGGGATGTTCTGTTATGGCTGAAGTGTAATTTGTCGATAATAGGATTCATCAGCAGCAGTGAATCCCCCTTTCCAGACTTTTCCATTGTCTTCCCAACCATGAAACTTACTGTCTCAGAGCTCAAGGTTGTGTAAAGCATTTTGTCTCCTTTTTCTCTTGTTTTTTGTAACCAATCCCATCACCATATCCTGCTGATTCTTTCTCCTCCACGATTTGTTTTCTTGTTATTAGGGGTGTCTTCATTTTCCCAGGCTGTTAAAATGTGCACATGCTGAATCCTTGAAGGCTTTCCAGGAATAATTCTGTAGCTTATTTTGCCTCCACCCAAGGAAACCCTGGGAATGTGGTCATCTAGCTCTTTGTTTCCCACTCTTGTCCAGCCTCTGGCTTAACAAAAGCATTTCAATACACAGCAGACGTGGATGACTAAAAAATTAAATATTAAAAATTATTATTATTTTTAAAAAATTTTACAAATATGTAAAGAACAGAAAAGCAACTTTTCAAATCCAGTTAGCAGGGGAGTAATTATAGACATAAAAAACTATTTGCAGTAGGTAATCAAATTCCCACTTCATGTGCTGCTTTGCAAGTCCTGGGACAGATCCATTATCAGTTCCTCTCCTTTTCTTTGAGCTCTTTCTGCTTACCTGATTCTGTTTGGGATTAGCTCCAGCCTTTCCTGCTTTTATCCCATCTCCTGGCTTTTGTTATTGCCAGTTTATCTCAGTGTAGCCTCATAGTTATCCTGGGACCTAGTTTATCTCAGGACCTCTTTGGGGCTTTCCTGGCCATTGTGTCCAAGGCTGATGCCATCACCTCTCTGGCTTCTAAATCCTGTCCTACATAACTATGTTACCACACAATCTGGAAGGCTCAGGCCTCAGTCATCAGGGGTAAAGATGGCTTGACTTCCTTCAAGGCCATTTAAGTGTTTTAGCCTTGGGTTTATGAAATTAAGGGAAAGGGTACCTTTGCTCCTTTCAGAGCTAGACATTTCATTCCCTCCTCCAACTATAATAGTAAAAATGGCAGCCTCTAAATACTGCCCCAAGTGTTGTATACACTGTGTGGGTGCATGATTCATTATATATACTATTACCTGTGTCCAGTCCTTTCTTGGAGGTAGTACATAGTACTGTGCCAATGAACACCACTAAGCTATGTGGCTGGAAGCCTCGCCTATCTGGCCTAGGACATTATAGATCAGTTTGTTCACTCGTCAGATACTCCAGACATTTCTGTGTTAGCTGTCTGACCAACTCTTTCATCCTATCCCAGTTGTAAAGTGGGGGAGGGAGGATGCAGTGGTGGGCACCCTTAGGTCTTTATCCTGTAGTATCAATCTGCAGCCATGGCTTCATCCCAGGGATGAACTAGAAGAATGGCAGTATCTGCAGAACTCTGCAGGTGGTCTCTGTTCTCTTGTGACCGCCATAGTTGAAGGGTTTTGAAGCAAAAAAATGACTTCTAGATTTATTTCCTATCACTGTACAGACAGAAGGCCACTGCAAGCTGGAATATTCTTGCAATCTTCCTAAACATCCGAGAAAATATTAAAATTTGACTTCCAGATGTTGACCAGGATTTTGACCATGGGGGCCATCATTTGGTGCCATGTCTCTGTCAGTTCCAAAGACTTTTACTGCTGTTTTTGTTGGTAATCTTTCCTTTTCATGAAGTCATTTGTTCACTTTTATTTAAGAAATTGTTTTAATGTTTAACGTAGAAGCACCAACAAAGGTGATTATGACTTAACAGCATGTGTGTACCTTCCACTAGTAATGTACGCTTGTGTTTTACGTGAGTTTTGTTGCTTCTTAGTGTTTCTTATGACATTATAGTTACTGTGTGTGCTGAGCTTTTGACCGTGCTTTCTTCACTGTCCATCGCTTCATATGAGTCTTCCCATTTCTTTGGATTCTTCGTATTTGTCATTCCTGAAGCCACAGCAATATCTGATTGTTTTTATGTTTAGTTATTATCTTTGTTATCCTGCGTATGCTGCAGACATTCATGTGCTGGTTCTTCTCCTGCAGTCATTAGCCTAACTTGTCTCGCCTAATTCCAGACTGTTTTTAGAATGATTGAATCAGTTCACAGTTACACCCAAAGTCAATCTTTTGATTTGAATACTAGATGGTTCTGCTACCTCCTGCAGTTTGAGATCTGGCTGCGCCGGCGCCCTGTGTTTCCCCTCGATATTCTAGAACTTTGGTTCCTTCAAATCCATTTCATTGTTGTTCCGTCTGATCTTCTCAGTTACTCATTCAGGAGTTTAGAGTGGAAGACACAGAGGTTCATTTCTAGCAAAAACCATTTGGCGTTTTCATCTCTTCAGTTCCTTAAAACAGTATTTTCCTTTCTTTTGCGCTTCCTATTTGTATTGTCCAAATAGTAAGCATTTATAAAGTTTTATTGGTTACTTGAAGGCTTTCCAGTGCTACTCTTCTCCTTTGTTCCTTCTACTGCCATCTCTACTACAAGTTCTAGTCATCTGTAATTCAGCTAGAACTTTATCATTAGCAGGTAGGTGATAGAGAGCAGGACCATGGAGTAGGAAAACTATAAGTAGTAGAGTAAATATTGTATTCTACCCATTGTAGGCTCCAGGAGAACAGGAACTGTTTCTCATCTCCTTTGTAACTCCCCACGTAACTTGGTGCCGTGCTTAATGTACCTTGTCATCAGTACATATTGTATGTACGGTAAGAACAAATACAACTCTTTCTGTCAGGAAAGCATCAGACAGTCTTCGGTTATTGATAGTTATTAGTCTTTCCTCTGCTAAGATTCAGCCCCACCATGCTGATGTAATCTGAGTTCAGCAGCAATACAAAGCAGATCAGACTTGTTTCTGGACCATGTTATGCCATCTGCGCTGATTCTTTATAACATTTGTGTCATAGACTTGTATAAAGGATCACTTTGCCGTATTTGGGCCCTTGATTGAAGAAAAGAAAGTAGCTTTACTTGTTGTTAAAATGGGACTTCTGAAGTGAATTCAGTTAAGGAGAAGCCAGAGAACACCCTGTGAGAACCTCTCCTGCCCATGTATAAGCCTCTTGTTTCTGGATTGCTTGCGGTATAATTGAACCATAATATTAGTCTTCGCTCATTATTATTATTAATGTTTGTCGGATTGCTGGTTGTAAGTTTGAAGTGGTTAGCGTATGTTGATTTACTTCCCTATAAAAGTTGAGGCTTGTGCTTACTATTGATAACCAGCTTTTAAACAGTGAACTTGTTGAGCCGGAGGTACCTACCACTGACACAGACTTTGAAACCAAATATGTGAAACTTACGGGGCAGTGATCAGACTTCTGGATGTTTAGAGCTTGTCGAAATTAGGACTTTGTGTTCCTGAACTACCACAGTCTCAGTCAGTCTCAAAGAGATACTAGCCATATTTATTATTTAGGAATGATAGTCTAAATTTTTTTTTATATTTTAATGCCTGGCCATTTAAGGTTAGATAGCATATTCCTAGAGGAAGATGTAATTTATCATATAGTGATTAGAAAACTTCCTCCTACCTTTTTCATTCATAATACTGTTCTTACAATATTTCAAAAAATTTGCATATGTAAGGATCAAATCAAACTATTAGAAATGCTTATCTATTTAGAAAGGTTTTTTAATTGCTTTGATAGTGCCTTTTTCTTTAGCTACAGATGCATATAGGTAAGTATCATATAAACCCTATGATGACAAGTCGAGAATTAATAGATTATTTTATTTTACAGGGAAAATATTTATCCCTAAACAGAAGCCTATACAGTCTTACACAGAAGAAAAAATATCCCTTGATCCAGAATTAGAAGAGGCTTTGACAAGTGCTTCTGATACAGAATTATGTGACCTTGCAGGTAAGTATCTCTTCTAAAACAGAATGTAGTAGGACACGTGCAAGCATGTAGATTCATTATTACTATACCTCAGAAGCGACCTACCACTTCTTGCCATGATCATCAAGTGCCCCTGCCCTTCCAGTATCCTACTTCAGTACTGCCAATACTTTCCCTTGTGCCCGCTGGCATTCCCATTTCCTATGAATGAAATTCCCTTTTAAACCTTCTTCTGTGTTATGGTATTCACAGAGACTTGGCATCTCCCAGGCCCTTTTCAGCATCACTTTTCTCATACTCCATAATATGTTGATCCTTTATGAGGGGAGTCAGAATGGCCTTTATCACCGCTGCTACTCCCAGACTCTCCCTTTTCCAGTCTCTTAACATCTTCTCCTTCTTTGAGACTCACACTACTCAAATTTTATCCAGTCCAGATTCTAGTGACAGTTATCTTTTGGCTGTCAGGTCAGATTCACTAGCCTCCTTCCTTTCTCATGGAGCTCACTACCTGGCTCACAGTCTTCCTCTTCATCCCAACCCTTGCCTTATATTTGGGAACTCACAACCACTCTTACGTCCTAATTCCTCGGCTCCTAAGGCCTAGTTCTCTAACTTAGATGTACATAGGGAAGTTTGTAACTTTACTCTCCATCAAAAGCAAGAATACAGCTTTATCAGAATTGCTCCTTCTTCTCTCCATCTCTGCCTGTCAGAATCCTTTGATATTATTCCCAGTATTTCCTTTTTACTCTCATCTCTGGTTAAATGATGGGCTTCCTCCTTTTGGTAAGGCCAGCTACATGTATACTCTGTATTCTCTAGCCAGCTGCTCCCAAAATGATCCCCTGCCTCCAGGCTTCAGTTTTTCCCTATCTACTGATTCCTTCCCTATTTCCTACGGATGTACCCAGGTCTCCCTTATCTTTAAAAAAGCCTTCAATATACCCTGCCATCCTCTCAAGCTACTATCCCATGTTTTTGTTCCCTTTCACAGACAACACCCTAGAAAATTCTGTCTTTACTCATTCCCTCCAACTCCTCACCCCTCACTCACTTCTTAGCCCGCTGGGGCCTGGCTTCTTACTTCATCACTTAAGTGAAATAGCCATCTTCAGAGTTATGAGTGACCTTTTAATTTCCAAGTCTAATGGTTTTTCTGTATCCTTATTCTCCTGTATTTCGACACTGACCAGCCTCTCTACTCCCTCTTTCCTCTGTGGATTTTCTTCATATTTATTGCTTTTTCTCTTGGTTTTCCTTTTTCTTTCTGAATGCTCCTCCTCAGTCTCCTTTCCTGGGTCATCATCAGTGTTACAACCCCTAAATATGGATGTCCCCAAGGCACTGTTCTGGAACTTCTGATCTTTCTGTATTCTTGGTAACTTGGTGACCTCGTCAGCTCCCACAGATTCAATTACAATTCCTAGATCTGTACAACAATCTGCTCCTGTAACGATACATTATCTCCATTGCACTCACTGTCTCTAAGGTGTGGAATGTGCTGCCTTCATATCTTTTCCTCATTGGATCTCTATCTTAATTCCAAACTCAGCTTCTCGCACCAACTCCTACATGAAGCTTTTTTGGCTTCTCCCATCTGCTAGTCACTTTTCCCCCTACAATTAATTTCTGTGTATTTGGTGTACATGTTATATACAAGGTGTCCCCAAAATCTCAGTGCAGTTTTAAGCTTTTTGGGACTCCTGTATACATATCTGTGTACACTTGTCTCTTTCCTCACACCTGACAGAATTTAACAAGCTCCTTGACAGTAAGGACTATTTCAGCTTTGTCTTTGTATCCCCAGTGTATAGCATGGTGCTGGTACCCAGTATATACTTAATGAAGATTTATGGATTGATTATTTAAACTAGAAAGAGACCACTCCGGGAGGTCCTTGGGGAGGCTGAGATCCAGAGAGGTTGAGCTCACCGAAGGCTGCCCATTTAGTTAGTGGTAGACTTGAGATTTGAACCTTGGTCTCTGACGTGTTTCTTCTCCTGTTCTTCTCTTTACACTGCTCTGTTTCCACTAATCTATGTGCATGCAAATAGATGTGCATTCTTACCTCAGAAGATTAACTGTTATCTCATTGTTGCTCTGGAAATATGTTTGATTTTTTTCTTTAGCACTATCAGTCTTAGAGATAAGGTTTTCACTTAATCTTCCAGTGCAGTTTTTATATGGATAAGGTTTATTTTACTTTTAGCTTGTCCCAAGTTGTCAGTTGGAAATCAAACATGGAAATCTTTATAAAAATATTTTCTCAATTGGCAGGTTTCCCACGGGAGGGGAGGGGCTGGGTGTTACCCAAATATTTGGGCAGTAGGAGTCTTTTTTTTAATTAGTGCAAGCGCATGATTCAGGTGGCTGGGCAGAAATGACTGGCAGGTAGCACAGTAGTTGCTGTTGCTTCGTCATACTTATTATCCTACTTATTTTCCAGAAGTGCTCAGTGGAAGAACTGCAGCCATCGCTGTTGACTTTCCAGTGGGCCACTCCCCTAGGCCATTCCTAGCCCCTGGGCTAGGCACAAAACATATACTTTTGTGGTCCCCTCTTCTCTTTCTCCCTCCCTGAATGGAAAAGGTCTTCAGTGACAAAGATAAACACGTAGGGCATAATTAGGGTTGATTTCTCGTTAGTCAGATGGACAGGGTCATGGCTGATCCCCATTTACCTGCTCTAAGTATGTATTTGGTATCTACAGCAAATGGTGAGGTGCAAACCGGCCATGTTCCATAGGACTTTATAAGATGGATATAAAGAGAATATCCCATTAAAATTATTAAATGATTAGAATGGAATGTAAAAGCATTTTATGCAACTTATACTTGGAATACATTTCCCCTCCTACGTGGTGCTTTTGGCAATTATAACTTAAGCATTCTGTCGCTGTGACATGGCTTTTACGTGCCTAACAAGCAGTCAGATGTTTATTGATGGTGATGGTGAAGTTGAGCAACCTCAAACAAAAAATTAGAGACAAATTGAGTACCAGAAATTTTGTGACGTACGGTCATTTTTTGCTTTTCACTGCGTGTCAGTCCTAAAAACTGGTTTGGAAAGCAGAACTTCAAAATATTAACATTTTAGCCTCATAATCAAGACTGTAGGCAGTCTTGATAGAGGGATTATAATAAAGAGTAGGTCTAACAGGAAAATGGGTTCAAATTCCAATTGGCCTCAGGGTCTGGAAGATGGTGGTGTTCTGCCTCTGACACTAGCTCTGTGACCCTTAAGCAGTCACTTAGCCTCTCAGCGCCCCATGTAACTGTTTAATTTGTAGGACAGTTGCTGGCTGATTTGCTTTGGGAGAGGGAATTTCCTCTCCGGGAGTTCTGGAGACTGATGGAATGACTAGTCCAGACCAAACTCTGAGTAGATGAACTCGTAATGGGGGAACTGATGAATAAACAGATTAGAGTGGAAAGGGAATTGATCCAGTCACATTAAGGCTTAGCAAAACTTAAAAGTTGAAAAGCAAGGACTTAACTGTTAAAAATTAGTAGTAGAATTAATAAGGAATTATTTAAATTGTTTACTTTGGGGGGGTTAAAATTATTTGTATCTAAAGATACAAGAATGAGAAATAATTTTTCCTTTTTCTATATTTATAGCTATCCTTGGAATGCATAATTTAATAACCAACACTCAACTCTGTGACATAGTGGGAAATGACAGCGGTGTGGGCAAAGATGATTTTTCAAGTAAGTGCTTACTATTCATTGTACATTCAAACCCCTTTGTCATGTGTGTTGCTGCAACGTTGTCAGTTAATTTTGTCACTTAGACTAAGTTTCATGTTGAGAGTGAACATGAGATTTACTACTAATGATGGAGGAAGACTATGAATATGAACCATTGGATCTTTAATTGCTTGGCTGGCAATTTATTCTAAAGACTAAAAAACACCACTACCATCACAACTGGAAATTAGATCATCTGATAATCCAAAAGTCATTTAGGTTTTTACACTGACATTTTGCAGCAGTTCAGATAGAATAATGGAAACATATTGTAAAACTCTAATTCAGGAGAAGTTAGAAACGTGTGTATAGCTTCTGAACCCAAACCTACTAAATATGTTATATGTAAGTATATCCATACAAGTTTATGTATCAGTGAAATTATTCTGGATTCATAGAATCAAAGAATTTAGAATTAGAAGAAACATTAGAGGTATGTAATTTCACCTTCCACTCTTGGTAAGTAAACCCTTCTGCATCATTCTACAGGGTGAGCTTTCAGGTCCTAGGTAGAGCACCAAGGGCAGGGCAGCTCCCTGTCCTTTATTCGAACCTATAGGGACCTTGTGTCTTCCTCTTTATAATTCCCTTCCCAGCTCTCATTGTTCTTTTAGGGGCAACACGGAGCACAATCTGTTTCCTCCTCCATGTGATAGCCCATCTAGGTGACAGCCCTAAAGGTGGCGATTTTCTCTCTTTTTGCCTTCCTTCTCCAGGTCAGATGCATTCAGATGACACAGTTTTTAGACGCCTTGCCCTTCTTTTTGATCTGTCTTTGGACATATTACAGTTTGCCGTTTCCCTCAATATGTGACCTGACATTAAAACTCTTACTCAGCATGTACTGGCCTCACACCACCGTTAATGCAGCACAAGATTGTATTAGGTTTTTTATTAACCCTGTCACTCTGTGGTTCCTGTTAATCTCTTCACCAACCAGAAGCACTCTTCCCTCCCCGTACCTCTGCCCAGTCTTTTTCATGACTACTTCTGGTTCCCCAGCCCTGCACTGCACTGTCAACCCTTTGCTTTGATTCGTACTGTCCCTGGTGTTAGGAAAGCCTTCACTCCTTTCTCTTTCATTGAACTGGGTATACGGACTACTTCAGGTCCAAGATAACGTTTGTTTATTCAACTGTCTAAAAATGTTCAGCCGTGTTAAAGTTTAGAGCGTATGAGTAATTGTGAGGAACAAATCTTCCAATAGATGATGTATTCGGTGCTTCTGTGTCCATAGTAAGCATATGAATGCTGGCAGCCAGCGTGGCTGTCAGAAAGACTAATACTGATTCATTTACGCTGTAGATGTGGTCAAGGGTGAAAAAATGCTCCCAGTGTTTGATGAACCACCAAATCCTACCAATGTTGAAGAGAGCTTACGGAGAATTAAGAAAAATGATTCTCGTCTTATTGAAGTAAATTTGAATAATATAAAGGTAAGTTCTTAAGAATTAATAAGACTATGGTATATTGCTTTCATCCAGCTGGATGTAAGAAGTGTCTAAATTGGAATGCCTTACCATCTGTACTCTACTTTCGCCTGTCATAAGAGCAGAGAACTCTCACCAGTTTCATATGAGTATATAGGTAGGTTCTTAAGAATTTAATAAGTTCATATTTCATTCCTCTTTATCCAGTAGAACCTAGGATAAGAGTTGACTAGGTTTTAATTAGCATAGTTATTTCTTGTTATTAAAGATACTGAGAACTACATATTATAAAAATCGTTTCCCACATTGTCTCATAAAAGGAAAAATTCCTTGAGAGCAAAGCTGCGTAGATGGTGAACACTTGTAGCAAGACAAGAGGTGCACTGACCTCCCTGGGATAGGCTTGCCCCCAGAAGATGTAGAAAATTACCAATTGAGCTTAGTTTTTGATCTTGAATTCTCTCTCTACTTAACACCTCAAATTTCTTTAAAAAAAAAAACAAAACTGCCTTAAGTTCCAGGGTTCATTTTAGTTTTGTCCCTGCCTTTCCTCAGTTGTGTAGAATAATTTAAAGCTACAGCAGAATCAGCTAACATTTGCTACAGCTACATAGGAAATCGTAAAGTATGGTCCTTCCTTCTCAGCAGGGTTGGTTATGCTTGTCTCTGCTGTAACACTACCTACCTTACTCTCAGGATCACAGTAGGATTGAACCTTCTTACTTTCCAAGAAAAGAGTGGAAAAGATGTTGGAGAGAAAGATTTTGGAATTGTGGTTGTTCTTTCCTAGTTTTGTTTTTTATTAATTATGCAAAAGTAGAATTAAATAATTTAGCCTAGATACTGCTTTAGAGAAGCAGATTATTATAGATTGATTCTACCAGGCAAGTATAATAATAGTTTAAATTTGCTGCTTATTTCTGGCGTTTTGCCTTCCTTCTAAAATAAGAAATTATGTCATCCAGAAATGTTAAGAATTTGAAGATTTAAAAATTGTAAGAAACTAATTACCTGGAGTTGGAGCTCTTGTGGTGACTTTTTATCCTTGTCAGTAAGTAGCTGCACGTAACATGCCACACTTTAAAGACATCCTGAATTTATTCGGTCCTGTACATTTTTTTCTCATAGTCAGAGACAGCCAAGTGAAATCAAGGTACATACTGTTACAGATGCTAGAACATAGGTTTTCTTACTGTTTCAGGGAAAAAACTTCTCATTCTTTTATATTTCTCTGGGATGAGTCCTTGAGGCAATAAAATAGATCCACATCACTAGTGCCTCAGACTTGCCAAACTACTGGATAATGGAAAATAGTTTTGTCATTAGTAATCAGACAATTTACTTTGAAGTTATTTGGTTTTGTTTTGTAGTAGATACGTCTTGTATTATTTTAAGCTAATATTAAAGTGTTTTCTATTATCCCAGAACATAAAAATAAACTGAAGAGAGCTGATTCAGAAATGAATATCTTCATCTGTAATATTAGTGAATTGGACTGGATGGTTTTCTGAGATCCTTTCCATCTGTGAAATTTAGTGATTTCCGATTTTAACAGATTTGAAACTCTTTGAATCAAATTGGATCTTCATTTTATATTGTTAGTCACTTTTCAGTCATGTCCGACTCTGCATGACCCCTTTTAGGAGATCTTCTTGGCAAAGATACTAGAATGGTTTGCCATTTCCTTGTCCAGCTCATTTTACAGATGAAGAAATTGAAGCAGACAGGGTGAAGTGACTTGTCCAAGATTACACAGTAAGTGTCTGAGGCTGGATTTGAACTCAGGTCTTCCTGACCTCGAGCCTACCTCTTTATCACCTGGCTGCTCACTTTAATTAAGAATATTCAAAATCAGCATCACTCGTTTGTGAGATGGAAAGGATTTCCTAGGTAGTTACCCTTTTCTATAAATATCTGAGGTGGTGAAATCCACACCTTGAGGCTGCAGTTTGTGGATTTTAAGAGTCTGTATCATCCATAGGCATCAACATAGATGTGGAAGACATTTATTTTCATTTGTAGATCAGTAGTTGTATTAATGTGCAGATTCTTTCAGAAAACTGGCTCTTACCTTACCAAGTACATCCTATAAGGATTCAGTTGATAATAGATGATTCTTTTTGAAAAATAAGAATATTTCAATTTTTTTTCTGAATTCCTTTTTTCAAGAATATTCCAATTCCAACCCTCAAAGAATTTGCAAAAGCTTTGGAAGACAACACCCATGTGACATGCTTCAGTCTTGCGGCCACCCGCAGCAACGACCCTGTTGCAGTTGTAAGTAAGCTTCTGTTGGTGATACGTAAGCCAGGTATGGGGTCAGTGGAAGAGGGAGGCAGCTCCAAACGGCTGCCTTTAAGTCACGTTTACTGACTTCTTCTCTAATTGTTTAGATTGTCTACTTCTTAATCACTAATTATTTCTTCGTTGTATATGCCTTATCTCCCCAACTAGATAATCTTCCTCAGACTTGTGCCACGTTTGTACTCCTTAGCAGTTAGGACCACCCAGAGCAGATGCTCAGATAATGCGTATTTGTTACTTGTATTCTGTCAGAATGCAGCACGCATAGCCATGCATTTGCATTTTAGGCAGCTAGGTGATGCGGTGGATAAACGCGCTGGGCTTGATGTCAGGAAGACCTCAGATGCTTCCTACCTGTGTGACCTTGGGCATGTCACTTAACTGCTGTCTGCCTCAGCTTCCTCATCTGTAAAATGGAGATAACAGGAGCGCCCACCTCCGAGGGTTGTTGTGAGGATCGCATGAGATATTTGTAAAGTGCTGAGCCCGGTGCCTGGCACATAGTGAGCACGATCTAAATGTTCGCTGTTATTTTAGAATTCTAGAACCCTAGAAGGTCAGTGCCTCATCTAGTCCAGCTTCTTCACAGTATAGATGAGGGCACTGAAGCTCCAAGAGTTTAGATGAATGTCCAAGCTCGCATACCTAGTAGTGGCAGAGCCAAGACCAGAGCCCAGGTCTCCTGATTCCCAGTCTAGTTTTCTTTTCTCTGAAGCTCATTGCTTTCTCTTCAACTCTGTGTGCTTAGTCTGACACCCTGCGTCCTTGGATTGAGCCTTGAGCCCTGTTCCTCCTCCTGCCCCAACGTGGCCCTGCTCTCCGATCCTTCTGACAAGAGTTGTAGTCACAGCATGAGATCTCTGCCCCTCCATGAACAATCTCCCCATTTCAGTCAGTCAGCAGATATTCCTTAAGGGCAGGGACCTTTGGACTAGAAAGACAAAGATGGAGCTTGGAGGACGTCGAGCCCCAAAATCAGCATGACTGACAAAGCAGGTCATAGCTAGTTTGATAAGTTCAAGTCGCTAGTCTGAGAATCCCGAACAGCGTGTCGATGTGATTTCTGGAGGATGGTCAGCGTGCCCCAGGACTTGGAGAAGGACACGTGCTGTCTTATTTTGCAAAAGAAGGAAAGGGAATGCGTTCAGTTGGCAGGGTTCTAGGACACTTTTCAAGGGAGAGGGATTGAACGTTTAGGGAAGGCATCGATGATCACAAGGAGGCCGGCGCGGCTTCACCAATAGAAGGTTGTCCCAGATTAGCTTTATTTCCTTCTTTAGCAGGATTAATAGACTGGTGGGTTAGGAAAGGTTATAGATTTAGTTTATCTTGATTTTAACAGAACATTTGACAAAATCTTTCACATTTCTTTTAGAAAAGATGGAACAAGGCAGCCTAGGCGGTAGCCTCGTTTATGGGAATTCAGAATTGTTCGACTTACTGGATCCCCAAAATAATCATTAACGAACATCGGCAGATTGGCAGAGCTCTAGAGAAATGCCCAGGGTTGCCGCCTAGGGATGCTTGGTCCTCTGCTCTTCAACCTTTTAATCAGTGGCTTAGATAAAGTCATAGATGTGGTTATCAGGTTTGCAGATGACATAAAACTGAGAAGAACAGATAATATACGAGCTGAAAGAATCAAGGTTTCAGCAAACTGGAATGTTGGGCCAAATCTAATAGGATAAAACTTACAGGGACAGATGTAAAATCTTCAACGCTTGTGTTTTAAAAATAACTTTGCAAATGCAGAATGGAGAGGAGCATAGTTAGGTAACAGTTCATCTGAAAGATATATTGGGATTTCAGGGATATATAAACTCAGTGTGAGTCAGTAGTTTTGATATAGCATCCAAAAAATCTCTTGTTTATCTTAGGCTGCCTTAAGAGAGATAAAGTTCAGACTAGAGGGTGAAGGTTCTGGATACCATGTGTTAGGAAGGATATTGATAAACCTGAAGAGCAGCCGGAGAAAGTGACCAGGGTGATGAAGGGTTGACTTCAAGATCGTGCCACCTATGAATGGAGAAGAGCCAGGAGAAAAAAAGACTTAGTGATGGATATATATCTTTAAGTTTCTGAAAGGCCATCAATGAATGTAAACTGGGGCTAGTCATTGCACCTGCCTCCCAGGTGGATGGAAGGCCCAAATAAGATAATCTTTGTAAAGTGTTTTGTAAACCTTCAAGTTCAAGTTCAAGCTCTAGATAATGATGATGCAGAAAAGGCCACCCTGTATCAGTAGAGGGAATTTCCTCATCTCAGAGTTCCCGATACCAGTGAAATTACAGGGCCAGTTCCTATCCTAAAAATAAAGGCCTCTGGCTTTAGCTAGATATGGTTCATTCAATATGTCAATATTTTTATAAATTGAGGAATGAAGATTACATGACCAATAGCTATTGACTTTCTGAGACTATTATGTGCATATTGATACAAGAGCAAAATTTGCCTTCTCTGTTCTAGGAGGTCAAGGGAATTTAAAGATTTAGATGTCCAAATTTTCCCAGAATGGAGATTGGGGGCTTAAACCATATGGGTAGAGTGGATTTAAGATAATATCATATTAAAAAAAAAGATGTGTCATTCAATAAGCATTATCAAGTAAAGATATTAACCTAAATATATTTTAAAGTATTAACAGTATCTTAAACTTTTAAATCTAGTTTATGGAATATTAATTTTGATTTTTCTTTCCCTTTTTAGGCATTTGCAGACATGCTGAAAGTGAATAAAACATTGAAAAGCTTAAATTTGGAGTCCAACTTTATTACAGGAGCTGGTATTCAAGCGCTGATAGATGCCTTAAAAGAAAATGAAACCCTGGCTGAGATCAAGATTGATAACCAGGTTAATTAGTAATACTGTAATATAATTATAGCCCAAAACAATGCCTATAGAGCTTTGGAGGTCAAGAAAAGGAAGGGCTGGAGACTGTAGGGTCCATAGGAAGGGCTTTCTGAGTAGTTAGTTGGCTTATTAAAATTTTCAATAAGCTTTTGCATAATTGGGAAGTTGTCAAGGGCATACATGTATTACTAGTCTTAGCTAAATAGTCTAATGCAGGACTTTTAAAAATAGTGGAATTTTTTTTGCTTTTAATGCAGATTTCTGTTTTTTCATGAGCAATAATAATGGATTTTTCAGTCACCATAGGATGCTATGCAGGTAGCAACTTGGCTTTCCATTTTAGCAGTGTTCCACTGTAAAGTAAGACTGTTCCTGCTTTTCCCTCAGCCTGGACCTGTCTGTCTTCTCCTGCATCCAAGTACCCTCCTTGTTCATTTAAGTCAGAGGGGAAGAGTTGGGAACATGAATCTGAATCTGTGTGAGGGCATGCGAAGCCATTATGAAATTTTGTGGTTGGATAGTTTCGATTTCTCCTAAATAAATACAGCATAGCCTTCTGTATATTCCTTTCTGCCCCCAAGATAAGCACAGGTTATGGAAGTCACATCGAACCAAAAGCCTGTGGAGTGGCCCTAGGAAAGAGTATAAACATTTGATGCAAGCACTGATAATCAAAAAAATTATGTGAATTTCTAATTAGAAAAACTGTGAGCCGGATGTCATCTAAAAACATTAATTTAACAAGTGTTTTATGATCAAAATTTGCAAAAAAGGACACGTAGAGGAATGAACTAACGTTTCAAGCTTTAACACTGCCTATGACAGAAGGCTACTCTGTAATCACTGTGCCAGAGCTTGACTAGCCCTTGACAAGCTGAGCTATTGACTTTTGAATGACCTACATGGAAATAACCCTTAAAAATTATCTGAGGACCTTAGTTTAGGTTTCATATTCAGCAGTTGCCCAGGCACATCCTTGTTGGAGAATGTGATGCCTTTTTCAGAAGGGGCTGATAACCTTTTTCACTCACTGTAAAGCTAGATTGCACATGGAGGGGATTTTTATTCATTTTAAGTCTGGAGGTAGGGTTACTCAAGAGCTTCTATGTATGTAGATTGTCAGATTTCACTAGTGGTACCAAGCCAGGAGCCCTAGTGATGGCCTTCATGTATCACTACCCTCTCTAGAGCCTCCAGGTGAAGTAATAAGCAACTGCTTCAGCTTTTCTTTTTTATTCCTCTGCTTAAAAACAATCGCAGTTTAGCTCGTGTTAAACAGTTACCAAGTACACCGAGAACCTTGTCTCTCTGGTACCTATCCATCTAGTTTTCTCAGTAGTTGGAATAATTTTTGGCTAGGGCAAAAACTAGAAGAAAAGATAAAAGAGGACCAGTATGGATCCCATTCTGCTTTCCTGTATTATTCTTGGGCTCTAGCCACTCCCTTCCCATATGGGAACTGCAGCTTACTGTTTGAAATCCGAGGGCTAGGACGTTGGAAGCACCCAGGTCGAAGAACAACGAGATATTGTTCCCTGTCTAAATGATCCCTTTCTAAAATGTGTAAAGTAAAAAGTGGTAGCACTTTGAGGAAAACTTCACCATGTAGGGACAGGTGTTAAGCACATATGATTTTTGAAGACTTGCTACTATTCCAAAAAAAATGCCTTTGCAAACTCAGAACTTGATGCCGTATTATTTCTTCAGAAGTAACAAGTTCAGAGTGGTCACCTTTAGTGCTACCTAGAAAAGTCATGTTTTCACAGAAAAGAGAAAGATCTGTACTTCAAAAACTCTTAACATAGATTCAGAATTTAAACAAGTTATTGCACATCTTTTAGGTAGAGAACTAAACTTTTGAAACTTGTCCATTTTTCTTAGGTATTTTGGGATAAATTTGAAGCAGAACAAAACAGCACACATTCATATGCTCCTGACTGTTTGTATTAGGCATGGCTTTCTGTGGGAAATAATTATTCAAGTTTGTTAATAATATTCTGTTTCTAATTACATTCTAGAGGCAGCAGTTGGGGACAGCTGTTGAATTGGAAATGGCCAGGCTGCTTGAGGAAAACACAAAGATTCTTAAATTCGGATATCAGTTTACACAGCAGGGACCACGAACCAGGGCAGCCAATGCTATAACGAAAAACAATGACTTGGGTAAGATGTGTTCTAGAAAAAAGTCTGTGGTGTGCAGTGATGGTGCTTGTATTGGGAGTTTTTTAATGCATTGATGATGGTAGATATTTTAGAAAAAAAAAATCTTCCTTAAAGGGGTTGAAATTTTTAAAGTTGTATTGAATTATCATTCTCAAAAATTAATTCCTTTAAATTAGGACACTGTCAGAAGTGGATCAAAAACATATGACCCTATCTTGACATTACAAGCTTCAAGTAGAGGATTTTGCCATCTTAATGTTAAAAAAGAAAGAGATTGTAGCAAGTCCCAAGTTTAATTAATTAACTAAACATTCTGAGAATCATCTTAGTGCTACTTTACTCCCCCTCTTTTGCCTCCTCCTGGTGCTCTTTGCTTTCTAGAGCATTCTAAGTAGAATGCCGTACAGTTACCGCTACTACATGTCAGTGGTTAGTTACATGTTCATGTTATTGCTACGTCTAAGAAACCCCAGGTATAAATTTATGGCATTAAGTACTACGTGCCCTCTTATGCCCAAATTAAGTTAGGGAAGCTGATGGAAAATACATGTTCCCAGCATTCTATAATAGCTGAAATTAAGTTAATATTTTGGGAAAAGTAGCATGCAGGGTCTGATTTTCAAAACTCCTTTTCTCCCCTGAACACATTAGGCCTACCTTATTATGGTCCTTTCCTCTCACCCACACCACAGTCTCTGAGCTCTAGGAATTTCCTTACTTATGCTTTAGACACAGTAACTACTTTACTGCAGTGGGTCTTCCAACCACAAGGGGGTATTTGACATTCCGTTTGTTATTCTACAACGTGGGCAGAGAATATCAAAATATGAGCTCAGCTGTAAACCCAAATTCCTCCAACTTCATGCTAAAGTCACTCCCTGTTCATCCATACACACTTATTTTCTCTCCCTTTCTTCTCTTCCCCCTCTTCATTTTAGCTTTCCCCAAATTCTCGACTGCAGATTTATAGCCCAGATATCTCGGCGAGGTGACCGTTTGAGCTGAAAAAAGAAAACGATGGTAGAAGGCTGGGAGACCAGTCAGTGGAGGCCTTGAAGCAAGATCAGAGAAGCCTAGATCTAGAGGGGGGAGGAGGCTTCAGGGTTGTCAAGGTGAGAAAATGACAGCTTAGGGAGGCACAGTGATGTATTTAGGGTCTCTGTGATAATGTGTGTCAGTCAGAATTTGAACCAAGAACATTTGACTACAAATTCAGCTCCCTTTACCATGTTGCATGAATAGGGATCTTTACTTGAAAGCAGTTGAGAATCATTCTAAACTAGAGAAAAGATATGTATCATCAAAATGATGCTTCTGCATTAGGATAATTCAAAGGAAAGGTAGAGCTGGCTAGGAGAATTAAAATAGATGATTAGAACTTATGCCTGCATAGTCACTGGCAGAAGAAATAAGGAGCAGGTCCAAGCAATATAGTGAAGGAATATCCTGTAGAATTTGGTGATGGATTCTCCAGTCATTGCCAGGAAAGGAGCACATGAAGACCTACTCCATAGCGAGGCAGAAGAAGTTTTACAATTAGTTTCTTCTGTCTGGTTTCGTCTTTTCCTCAGAATCAGGGTTTTACCATCAGTTCTTAGTTATGGTTCCCAGGCCCAAACACTCATTTTTGCCTTAAGATCACAAGGTGGAAAGGGGTTTTGTAACTTAAAAATCCTAAAAGTTAAAAAATAGTCACAGATTACCCGGCTTAGAATTGGAGTACAAAACCTTTTAGAAATTTTCATTTTTTACTGTCAAATTTCTCTTCTACTTTAGCTTCAAATCTGAAAAATGGGGGAATGTCTTTTTCAGGTACCTGACTTTGATATGTTTTTTTCCTCCCACTTTCTTAGTCTGAAGTACTCAGAAACATTCCTGCGTTTTTTTTTCATCTCTCCAGCCAAGAAGTTTCAGGGCGTCAGCGACAAAAGGTTACGGAGTTCACCCACATGGCCACTGAGCTCTGAGTTTTGTGTCTCTGTCTTTATACTCACTTTTTGATCTGCTGTCTTTGTCATCAGTTTCTCACGTATTTGGCTTAGCTGCTCTACATTTCTGTCTCTCACCTTTGCTTGTTTACATGAATCTTGGCCATATGTTTTAAAAATAGGCTTAGACTAGAATGCTGCTTCCGATGTACCTGAACTAATTCCTCAACCTTATTTCTTAAAAGTACAGAAGTTGAACTCTAAAATGAGACAATTAGCCTGTAGTTTGCATTTTAGATATTTCTGTACCTGAATGAAGTTATTTTTTATTTTGAGCATTCTAAAATCTTTCTTCTTTTTCCATAATAACCCATTTATTACATAGCCAACTTTTAGTATTCATTAAGATTGGGAAGTTAGAATCAGGAACAGAAATTAATTTATTTTCATTAAGAACAAAATACGAGATGTACGTCATCCTACAATAGTATTTATTGATTGCTGAATACAAGGAGCTTTATTAGGTCTTCTCATTTTTATTTTTCTCCTTGGTAGTCTGCTAATGCCTTTGGAAGTATTAGAATCGCCTGACCTCATCCCTAAGTCCAGCAGTAGGGAAGAAGAAGGTGTTACTTCATGTGAACCTTTGTCCTGACCATGAGATCAGCCCCATGTATTGGCTTTCTTTAATCATTGAGAAAACCATTTGAAGAGAAGGAATTAAAGCCTCAAGCAGCCATTTGCTCTACTTGCTTTCCTTATTTGAGCAAAGTAAATCATCCTTTGGCTCTGTCTGTGAATACTCTTTGCTTCTATTTGGAGGGAAGACCAAGAGACTAGCACTCAGTCTAGTTTAACTGAAGAATTTGCGATGTGAATAATGAAAAGATAACCCTTAAAATACAAACAGTTTGGGAAGGGAATCTTAAACCGAGTGTCCCTGACCAGGGGGCCGGGGCCTTTCTTTGTCTGTTGTAGCAGCGATATATAAAGTTTTGCCTGAAGCCAGAAGAAGTTTGGGCCAGTGAGCCTTTCCCCTGAGAGAGACAGACAGACAGACAGACTGCCTGCCTGCCTCTGGTTCCTGAAGACCTCAACCTGTTCTCAGTCATTTCTGCGTTGTCACACACTTTGGGGAGAGAAGACAGTAAAATCTTCACAATCGTCTTACTTAAACCCTTAATTTTACAGATAAAATCCCACACAAGTTGAACATTGGTCTCATTTCTGTCTTTGTATCCATCCCTAGTATCTAACAGAGTGTCTGGTATACAGTGGGCACTTCATAAATGCTTACGATTTTGTTCAGCCAAGATCATTTAGCTCGGTCAGTGGTGTCACCCAGCCCAGGGTTCTCTCAGCAGCTGAGCTGGTTTGTAGAGTCCAGCTGGGGGACAAGATCATGGCAACCAAAAGTGACCTGGAAATGTCAAAGGCCGTAAACTGGGAAGATGCCTTAAATTATTTTTGTTATTTTGTCATTAATTTTAAACTGGTTCATTTTACGTGAAAGAGACACAGAGGAGAGAAAATAGGGAAAGCAACGATAAGTTGTGTCTGTAAAGATAAGTTGTGTGTCTGTAGTGTGTTCCTGTCCTGAGGTAAATCCATTGTACCCTGTAATCAAAAAAGCATGTATATTCCTTAATTACGTCTGCCTGCGTGTCATCTTTATTTGATTGTTTCAAGATAATTACTTAGCCACGAACAAGCAAGTTTTTTAAGATGGTGATGAGTCCTTTCAGTAATCTGTTGCATGTTTGGTTAAAAGTTGTATGTTCAGGATTTAAGCCTTGACAGTAAAAACAAGGTAGGAAAGGCAGACTTTTTTACAGAATTGCACATATTAACCTAAAAATTATTGACTGGTTTTACTATTAGATTTCTAAAGTTTCTTTAATGACTATGTACACATTGGAGCACAGGGTCTGTAGAACAGAGTAGTATATTCTCTGGAATACTCAGCTCAGTGTGTAAATTAGAAAGGTAGGTAATGCAAAAACTTAAAGTGTAGTACAAATTTAAAATGGAAAATATCACAAACTAAATTGTAGCCTGATGCTAGTACTTGACAGTAACTTAAGTTTATTTTGAAAAAGGTTGACATTGTGAGAACTATGAATTTCTAAAATACATCCTTAAATTGTTCTTACAGTTCGCAAGAGACGAGTTGAAGGAGATCACCCGTAAATTCATCAGCGTGGGACACTTTGAAAGGTCACGAAGGCCTTCGTGTTGATTTCAGACTTAAAATTTGTCTAGGTTAGAAGGGAAATGACTGGAAATTTCATTCCTTTTTATATATACTGTATACATAAATTTTTCCCCAGTGAGATGTTAGCAGCTTCAGATTCTGTAAAATCAATAGTAGATAATCTTTTTTATATTTTGGAACATTTTTTCTGCTTTCTGCTCAAATCAATTTTAGTTTAGTTTAAAAGTGCTCACTTGTAAAGGAATCATTGGGTACAGAGAAATCCAACTGATTCCATTTGAAACCCAAAAGAGAAAGTTGGGGAAGTCTTTAGGTGGAAAGGTGATTTTTTTAGAACAATTTTTTATTGAAAAGGGACTCTGCAGACATCTGCAGTTATTACAGTTGCCGTTACTCTTTTTTAGACACCTGGCGCTTAAGCTTTCTTATGATTAATGTTAAAATGTCTTCATTTTTAGAATGTGTGCCTGCAATAAACTGGTTCACTCTTTCAAGAGAGAGTGCCAGAATTTAGAAACACATTACTTAAAATATATCCTTTTAAGAGCAAAATCTTCTAGGAAAAAAAATGTTTTTGCTACATTCCAGAGCACTAGCTCTATGGTCTGAAATGTCTAAAACATTCAGATGTTTGTAAAACAAGGCTGTCAGCCTTTTCATGTTACATAACTGTTCAGATATACAGACAGATCCAGGTTAGTTGTAGTTTTCCTTCCAGGTAGCTGTGGTAGACGTACTTTCTGTAAAGACGCTTCCCTCAGTGAATGAATGCTAGGAACAGCTGCATAGGAAAGTATTTTATAGGTTCCCCTGTAAAAACATATCCAACTTATTAACTTACTTTTGGTTATTCAGGATAACAGAGGAATTCCTTATTATTTTGTACCTCCAAATGACAGATAATAGGACCTATTAATGTTTCCATGTAATCTAATGGCTAAATGTTAGTAAATTTGAAAGAGGTGTTTTTAAAATTATTTTAGATACCATACAGTGAAGTAGGAAATATCAGGTTAGCATACATAACTGTGCCAACAGTATTTACTCAACACTATAACTTTGCCAGTCAGGAAGAAAAATTACTGTTCTTTTTGGAAATTGTCTAGTTTTTCTATTTATTTTTCTCTTCCTATTTTGTATTCATACTGTGTAAAAAAAACTCCACCAATGAAAATAAGTTTTCTAGTTGCTATAAAAGCACCCCAAGGAAAAGAGGAGGCCCCTTGCTGAGATGAGCTGATTGAAGGGAGATCCAAGAATCAAGACCCACACGAGAGAATTTGCTTTTGGTTGGCTCATCTCTGAGATGCCCTGGAAGCAGTGAAGTGGCCAGATAGAGACAGCTGAAGGAAGTTTAGGAAGTGAGGCGTCTAGGTAACCTCTCCTTTATAATTGAGGGTTATAGCCTTTTTAGGGAGAGTTTCTAAAGGAGATAATTGAGTTTTTAGTATTTTGTCTTTTCAACGTTTGTTGTTGAATTCCTTGTATTTTCTCTGAACTGTCTAATCAGCCAGGAAGTAATCCTTTTAACTTCTGGACGAAGGCTTCTCTCATCGTAATTGTGATGTTTACCTTTGTCCTGGGTTTGACAGAGTCTAGAATGGTGGGTCATAGTTTGGCTATTAATTATTTATGATTCTAGGTCTTTTAATTGCTTTTTAGGTTAGCCCGGCTACTCTTTAAATCACTAGTCAGTGTTTGAGTTGCACTATATATTTAAAAGACTGCACAATTCTAGCAGGCTGGGGAAAGAAGCGTACTGCACTGAAAGGTCCTGATGGGTTATACCTCATGCCATTGGAGCAAGCCTTCCTCGCTTAGTTCTTCTGTGTATGTAGGTACATATGTAGTCACTGAAGTTATTTTTGAATGTGTAGGTTTGCCCTCCACGCTCCCACTTTCACTAAGGTTAGAAAATTTATTGATCCTACCTGGATTTTTGTGTCATACTTAGAGAAATGTCTTTTTTCCCATGTTCTGTTTAAATATGTAGAGTATTACCGTGTTGAGCGTTTTGCTGGTGCCATACTGTATTTAATTCAATTTTTAATTTGGAAAAAAACATCCTCTTGAATTTTCTTCAAAGATAAAAGTGTATCTCTTTGAACGTAGACTCTATTCCATAAAAGAATAAGTGACCATCTCAAGGGAGGAAACTGATGCTTGCTTTCTAAAACTCGGCGAAGCAGACTTTGAATACATTTCAGCAATTCCCTCACGCTCTAAGATTTTTGTTGGCTGATTGACCAGATGCTTCATGTTACACCAAAGATTTCATTTTCTAAGACTCCATTTTACAGTCCAACTGAAAGCTTCAGTGCGCCCATCTTTTTTGCTTTTGGTTAAAGTTTTTTTGAGAGCTTTTATTAAAAGCTTTTTAAAAAAACAACAACAGATAAACTTTTTCAACTGAAGATAACTTTTGCAAAATGTTTCCTATTTTAAAACCCACCAGTAATGGCTTGTGTGAGTTTGGAATGGGTTTTGGTGCTATGTAGACGTGTTCAGTTTGACTTAGCTGTCGTGTAAAGTTATCTAAGTAAAACTTCATGTGTACTGAGTGCCTGTCATTTAAAAGATCAATTGACAAGAATTTTTGAGAAAAGTCATCTTTCTGTTGTCAAAAGATTTGCAAATTCTTATAATCTAATTCAGACTGAAAGTATCCTTTGTATTATGTAATGAGATACATTTTTGGAAATGTTGCATGTAAATGTATATTTTTGTAAATCAAATTATATTTTCCCATTGGCTTAATACTTGAATTTTGGTCATGTGTTCCAACACATTGTGGGTTGGGAGGGGAGGGCGCTCCACATTAAAAATAGGACACCTAAATGGGAAAACAGATTTTCTGGTAATAATGCCATAATATTATATAAATTTGATATTGTAAAAAATTGCCAAGTGAAACAACCCAGAACACTCCAGAGAACCTTTCATTTGGAGTTTTGGCAATTTTTGGCAATTTGACCTTACCTTTTAAGGTGAAAATAGCTCACTTCAAAACAGCGATAAGTGGCCTCTTTTCCTTTGGGGTTTATAGCCTCCTCTGTTCTTCATAGATTTGGTACCACCAGAACTTACAAAGGTGGGTTTTCTGATCCTCTGTAGTGCTCCCTTTTTGAGCGCTCCATCAGTTAACTTCTAACCCAGGGCCAGCCACAAGAGGAGAGAACAGTGAAATGTCAGAAGCAACTCTGGTTACTTCTCCAGTGTTTTATTTGGAGTGCTAAAGTTTAAAAATTCTTCCTCACTTTAGCTGACTCAGTCACTAATTTGTACCTTCTGATTTGTCAGTACAATCAGAGCTCTGTCATTAAGAGACTCCTAATGAGAAAGTTAAAGGAACTTCATATGAATTCTTTAACATTTTTTAAAACCTTTGTACTGTGAATAATCACAGTGCCTTAGATTTTTGTTTGTTGGAGATTCATGTTCGAATCCAAAACTTTCCTGTGCTAGGAATGATTTTCTGCATCTGTTAAGTTAAATAATATAAAAACCATTCTAATTCTATGAAAATTAGAAAACTTAAGGATTTGTAATAAAAGTTTCTGTAAAATCTTATTCATTTGGATTTCACTCTATGGGGATTTGTGGTAATTCGGGTGACAACTTAGTTCTCAGTGAAGAAAAGATTGGATAAACAGATAATCTGAAGAAGACGGGAGATTTAAGCTTAAAACACTAGTAACATTCAAGAATGATGTCAAATTATTTTTAACATATTCTCTAATAACACAGTCCTTCCAGCATTAGATCATCCTATAGACTAGTTACTGAATGTTTAAAGTGACCAAAAACATCTCATTTCTTTAAAAAGTATTCTGTAATTCAGACCTTCCATTTTTAATCCTAATAGGATTTTATATAATCATAAAGTCCCAAAGGGAGGAGGAGATCTCAGTACACACCTGAGCAGAAACTCCTTTATAACACTCCTAACAAGTGGTAATCTGCTTTCTGCTTGAAGACTTTCAGTAATTGGGGAACTATCTCCGAAGTCTAAAGGCTGTACTTTTGGGAGAGCTCTCCTTGTTAGGACATTTTGCTTTATGCCAAATCTGCATTTCCACCCCTTAAGCTCATTATGCCTAGTTCTGCCCTCTGGGACTAATCAGAGGAAATCTAATCACTTTTCTATAGTTAGCAGTTCTCAAGGGACAGCAATCTTACCTTCTCTGGTGTGGGAGAAAGAGTACTCAATTTAGAGTCAGAGAACCTGGCTTCAAATCATGACTGCTACTACCCATGTGACCTTAGACAAGTCACTGAATAACCTCCCTTGACCTCAGTTTCCTCATCTGTAAAATAAGAGGGTTGAACTTGATGATCTCCAAGGTCTTCTTCAGCCCTACATCCGAGTCTTGTTTTCTGTCGGCCAAGCATGCATAGCATGGTTTCTGGTCCCCTCATCTTCCTGGTAGCCTCTCTCTATCTAGCTTACTAGCATTGCTGTTCTGTATGGGATCTCACCACTAGAAAGTCCGCCCCTGCCCGTCACCCACTACTTAATGCTCTGCTTTAGTGAATGCAGCCTAAAATCCCGTTGAATTTTTTGGCTGCTGTAGTCACATGCTTGACATCTATTGCGACCGTGGACCTTAAAGTCTTTTTTCAAAGGAATTATCATCTGATCATAGTTCCTTCATCTTACACTTAAGCAAATTATTTTTTTAACCCAAGTATGAGTTATAACGTTTATCTCTGTCAGTCCTAATAAATCTCACCTATTGTTCTAGCCTGTCAAGACCTTTGTTAATCTTTATGCATATGTACTCTATGGCTTTAACCAAGTCATTGATTAAAATCTTAAAATTCTCTGTTCCTCTCACTCAGTCTGATTAATTCAAGCCTCCTATGTGCTGCTTCCTAATTGGCCCTGAATTTCCTTCTCTTGGAAAGCTGTCACCCCATTAGAACATACCCACAGTACAGTGTATAAAAATTTACGTCATAGTGGCTTTTTTTAGGAGATATGGCCAGCAATTTTTATGAGCTTAAATCCACTTCAGCCTTTAATAAGAAAAGTAATTCTAATTCATTGACTTCATTCTGAGATTTAAGGCTCAGAACCTGGGATATAAAGGAGTTCACTTGGACTTATCACTAACAATAACTTTGTAAAAAAAAAAAAAAATTCCATTTATGCTTTATGCAGTCTACAATAGACTTCTTAGGGAGGACATAATTATGTCTGGGGTTTTTTTGTTTTTGTTTTTCACTATTTTCTTAAACACTTGGGTCTGTGTCACATTAAATGCAAATGTTTGCCAAAGAGTCTCAAATCCACAGTAAAAATTATTTCACTTCTGGAAAGACGTGTGTGAGCTTCACAGCACTGAGACTTGAGTGTTAGAAATCAGGAATCTCAGGTCATTTCAATTTGAGGAAACATGGAATAAGTACTGCAAGTATTTGGAACAATTGTATTATGTGTTTTTTCAAGTAATTCAATAAAGTTTATAAAATGTTTCTTTGGGTTCTGGCTTCTTTTTAAAAAGCAGTCTCCTATCCCCTTTACATATTAAAACTTGGTGTGGCCCTGAGTTATTTCATCCTATTCCACTTTAAGCAGCTGTTTCGCCACCAAAAGAATCAGATTTGATTTTCATATGGAAGAAACAAGGCATCTAAAAATGTTTATTTCATTCTGCACTCCTGGTCCGTCAGCTCTGTCAAGAGATGGACCTCTGAAATTGTAGTTGATCGCTCGATCAGAGTTCTTAGTCTTTTACTTCAGGTGAAGCATAGATTTTGTGCCAGTGCTTTATTTTAATTGTGCCAATTTATATTTTCAGGAGTTTGTCTTGTTAACGTACTTTTGGTTTCTGCTTTCTAATCCATTTTATGGGTGAATTTCTCTGATTCAGTTATGATCATTCATTGTGTATTTCCCTACCTCCTTGTTATCAGAGCCAACCCCCCTTTATAAGGAAAAGGGTAGTGAGAGAGTGGTGCGTTCTTACATGGCTGCAGTCTGCTCCTGCTCCCCTGCCCTGCTCTTTCCCTCACCCTTTTTTCTTTTAAATCCCTCTTTCAGATTCCCCTTCCTTAAGAGTCTCTTTTGCTAACCTGGAAAGACTTGCGTGAGCTGACGCAAAGCAGAATACTGTGCGCACAGTAACAGCAGTGTTCTAAGACGATCAGCCATAAGTGACTTGGCTGTTCTCAGCAATGCAGTGATCCAAGACAACTCTGAAGGACTTAGGATGAAAAATGGCATCCATCCCCAGAGAGAGAGAACTGATGGGCGTCTGAATACGGATTGAGGCGTACCTTTTTTAAACCTTGTATTTTGAGGTTTTTTCTTGTCTGTTTTCTTTGACAGCATGACTTATGAAGTGTTTTGCATGACTACACATCTATAGCTTATATTGAATTGCTTGCCTTCTCAATGGGGGGGGGGGTGTGTAGAGAGGGGGAAAAGGAAAAATTTAAAAACGTTAAAAATTGTTTTTACACGTAACTGGAGGAAAATAAAATACTAAATAAAAGCCTAAAAAAATCATTGTTTTGCTGAAGACTAATCTCTCCCTTGATTTCCTCGCCTCTTTCTTCCCTTGCCCTCCTGTTTCTTATTCAAGTGAAATGTATTTCTGTACCCACCCATGTGTACATTCTTCTCTCCTTTGACCAGTTCAGATGAGAGCAGGTTTAGGTATTCAGTAAGTTTTCCTACCCTTTCTTCCTTGTCTGTATAGTCTTCTACAAGCACACCCCAATTATATAAAATAATTCTCTGTCTTCCCCCACTTCCATTCTTTTTTAAGATAGCAAATCATTCCTAAGCCTTGTGACCCCTGACAATAGTCCAGAGGGAGATAGGTATCATTTCCCCATATTAAAATGTACAATTTATTTTTGTTTAATCCCTTATGATTGTTCACTCATGTTTACCTTTTTATGTTCATCTTGACTCCTGTTTGTATTTCAGAGTTTCTCTATAGCTCTGGTCTTCTATTTCATTAATGGTCCATTTTCCCCGCTGGAGGATTATATTCCCTTTTGCAAGGTAAGTTACTCTTGGTTGTGAGATACTTCAAGATAGTGGTTGCGGCTAATATGCTTCCCCAATAGCTGAATTCTGACCATGTGCTGTATTTTATCTTAGACCCGTAAGGTCTGAGTTTTGGCTGTCATGTATCTGGGAGTTTTATTTTAGGGGTTTCTTTCAGGAGGTAACCAGTGTAATCTTTCAGTTTCGACTTTGCCTTATGGTTCGTAGACATCTGGGCAGTTTTCTTTCATTTTTTGAAATAAGGCTCTTTTTTTGGCTGTGCCTTTCACATATGTCGAAAATCATTTTTCAGTGATTCTTAAATTCTCCTCAATTTGATTTCCAGGTCAGTTACTTTTGCTTAAGATACCTTACATTTTCTTCTGTTTTTTTCAGTCTTTTAGTTTTAATATTGTCTAATTTTTTCAAGTTTTTTTCCTTGGGTAAGTTTTTGTACTTGTGACAATATGCTAATTGTTTTCAATTCTTTCTTCCATAGCTTTCCTATATTTTCCAATTTTTCCCCTTGCTCTTATTTCATTTATAAAAATACTTTTAACTCTAAAAAACCCAACAAGGAACACTTGCTCCTTCTGTTCCAGGAATTCTAAGTTGAAATCATGCCCAAGCCTTGTTTTCCTTTGAGGCTTCCCTTGAGATGTTTTGGAATCAGTCTTCAGTCACCATCACAGCTCTTTATAATGGGATCTCACTGGGCTTCCAGCATGCTTCCTGACTTCCTCTGGGCGCTTCTGGAGGGATTGTCCTTGGGTCCTGGCACGACTTTCTTGGGGTTAAATGTTGTAGGCTGGGAATCTTCCCAGATTTCATTGCTCTCACAGCCTTATCGTTGCCTCTCTGGTTTGGGCTGGGCATGTTCCTGACCTGGGCTTGAGTCTGAGCAGTAGACCTGTGGGCCTGCTATGTTTGGAGTTTGAGTAGAGACTGTTGATGAACTCAGCCAGCTTGTTCGGAATGACAGCTGCAGGTTCCCTTTGGTTCTGGCTTTTCTGCCCTTATTATGCTGCTGCAGGCTTCAGACTGGACTGGAAAATACATAGACACGGACACACTGACAGACACTGCTCTGACCTTTATTCATCCTGGAATGTCACCCATAGGTACAGGTTCTGGATCTGTGGTTATTGAGAGATGTCAGTTGGCACCTCTTGTAGCACCCCACATGTGGTCAGGCCTTTTCTGTGGGTTTGGGACCTTGCCTTACCCTGGTGCACAGTCTCAATGCTGAAATGCTTTGCACAGCCATTCCTGATTAGACACCCCTCCCTATCCCTAGTGTGCACAGACCTGTCTGTCCCTGTGCTGGAAAACAAATCACTGTGACTTTTTGGGGGACTTCCCAGTCAAGATTCTGCCTACATTTTCTAGATCCTTATTAGGGAGAGATCAGTTTTTCCTGTTTCTCTGCCATCTTGGCTTCTCCCAGAGGCTTGATTTACAAAAATTGACTTTAATGAACTAGCTCCCTTTTTGGCTAGTTTTTAAGTATTTCTACACTGCCAGTTGATTATACTTATTCAAAATTAGCATCGGCACACAGCCCAGGACCTATAGAAAACTGTTAGATTTAATATAAGACCACAATTAAGATATTTAAATTTGAAAACATATCTACTTTCAAAGTTCACTACTAACATGGTAATTTTTCATAATCTACAAGCTTTAAATTTTGACCTTAGTTGAACCTCATCATTAGGAGGTTCAATTAAATCATTTTTATGGTGCTCCAATAACTGTTGAGATCCCCAAATATTTGTGGGTAAAATGAGTAAAATTACAATCTTGGCAGTTGGAAAGGATCTTCCAGCTCCTGCTAGTGAATCAGTCTGCCTCGTCTCTCCCAACCCTAATCTATCATCCGTTCAGCCACCAAATTGATTTCCTAAAGTGTAGGTCCAAACATGTCACATAACACATACACTTTTCATCCAAATTCCAGTGGCTCTCTTACCTCCTCTGTCTGGTACTTAAAGCCCTTAAAATCTAGTTCCCTCCTACCTTTCCAGTCTTCTTAGAACTTAGTCCCTGACACGTATTCTTTGACTCAGTGAGAGCATTGGCCTCCTGGCTGTCCCACAAACAAGACACTCCGTCTCTCAGCTCTGGGCATTTTCTCTGACTGTCCACCCTGCCTGGAATGCTGTCCTCATCTCCACCTGCTGGCTTCTATGGATTCCTTTAAGTCCCAATTAAAATCCCAACTTCTATAGGAAGCCTTTCCCTCTTGATTATTTCCTGTTTGTCTTATGTATCATGTTAGTATGTATTTGTTTACTTGTTTCCTCCATTAGATTATGAGCTCCTTAAGGGCAAGGATTACATCTTTTTGTATCCCCAGTGCTTAGCACAGTGCCTGGTATACAGTAGGAGCTTAATGTTTACTGACTCCTTCCTGCTGTATTACTCTCTAAATTATCACCACGTTGTCATCCAACCTCTATTTGAATTCTTCTAGTAGCAGAGAATTCATTAAATTACAAGTCATTCCATTTTCCAATGGAATTCGACACAGTGCTAAGCACCAGGGACACAAAGGTAAAAACCACCATAAACTCACTGGGAGCACGGACTGACTACTCAAAAACAGAATACACACGCAACAGCGTTAAAAGCAAAGTGTGCGAAGAGCCAAGGAGAGAGCCAGAAAAAGTACTAAAAGAGCATCTGAAGAGGAACAAGTCATTTTTAGGTAAGGCATCCTAAGAAAAGTGGTAGCTGATGTCAGAGCCTTAAATGAAAATGTTTTTGATAGGCAGAAATATAGTGGGAAAATTCTGCATAGAGAGCCCTAGCAGCAGGACAAAATGAGAGCACAGAGCGGTGCGATGGGCTTGTTTCTTAAGTCAGAGAATGTGCTTTAAAAATTTTATTCACACTCAAGTGACACAAAAAGCATATCAATTCATTTAATCAAAATAACTTCATGTATTACATCTGTTATAAAATAACTGTACAATCCATAGAAAATGCACTTCCATTTTATGAAATTCAGTCATCATCTTCCTCTTCTTCATCACTAATCACATACTTCTTGTGCTTTTTATTAGCTTTATCATCATCCTCTGCTTTCCTTTTTCCAGAAGTTTCACCTTCCTAAAGAGACACAAGTAAAATAAATTTAAAGCTTAATTATGAACTGAGTTATTTCTGGTAAACCCCTTTGTTTTGAACCAGACCTAAGACTTCATTAGTTTTGAAGAACTCCCCTGTGTGAATCCACCCTCCACCAATGCAGATTGGCAGCTCATCCACGGCTCATAACTCTCACAGTTGTGGGCACACTGAGATTCAGTGACTTGTAGATCTTCTGGGAGCAAGGCTGGGTTGCTATCCACTACAATATGCCATTTTCCTCCCCCTCTGCATACTTAAATGAAATAGCTTTATTTTAATATTTTAACTTATTTTTTACAAAGGCATACTCTGTGAAATTGTGACAGCCACGTATGGCTCCAAAGAACAGACAAGGTAGGAGGGTGTGGGCCTCTGCACACTTTATACCTTTTTTATTAGTCCTGTTGAACAATGTTATAAGGGATGGCCAGTTCTGGGAATGTAGGTAATGGGAAACAATATGTATCAAGATTATTTTTAAAAGGGTACACTGGTCTTCTGACCACTAAAAGAATGAAAAAGGTCAGTGCCAATTTGGAAAATCTTCAAGTGTAGAAGCAAAGATCCTTTTGAAAGTTATTAATAAAATATCAAGGTCCCAAAGGCAAATAAAGAGAAGTACCAGATTAAAAATCTGTTGTTTATGCCTCAACATTTTTTAGAATTAAAAAAGATTTCGAAGCCTCTCTAGTATTCAGTTTTCAGAATGAAGGATTTCTGAACATACTGATACATGGTTTCATTGCAAAGGTTTTTACAGTTACAAACTGCAGTATGTCGGGAAATGCAACGTGTTAACCTATTAATTGCTACATATATATGTAAAGGCAGAAGTCTGAACACAGACACGTACCCGTTGTTTAAATAATTTGGAAGAAACTTGGAGAGTTTCCACTGGGTAATGAGCATTTTCCAACTAGAAGCCGAAACTTCTATTGTAAGGCAGGAACAGAAAAGAACAAGTACGGGAGGGGACAATGCATGTCTAGTACTGTTTAGGTCAAAGAGAAACCTAAAACACAGGGTGTCATCCTGGGCATAATTGGGTGCTTTTTAGCTCTACCCCAATTCTAAGCTCAGATTTCTAATTTAACAAACTTTCTATTGCCTATGCATAAGGGCATATTCTATTGCCTATGCTAGGCCCTGGAATGACCAAGATGAAATACTTCATTCACTAAAATAAGATGAAATGCCTTAACTACGGGTTGTCCTTGTGCCCACCCCTCCAGATGGTGGGACGGCAGCAGGAGAGGTCCTCCCTCTGAACACACTCGGGATCAGGGTTTCTGGCGCATCACGTTAGTCCAAATCAAGTTGACTCCTTCGCATCCAGAACGTGACCCTTCTCTCTCCTATTTCCCAACAGAAATCTTAAGGCATGTCCCTTTACAAGCTCTACAATGAGCCAAGCTTAATGAATTGTGTAGCAGGAAATGGAGGCGGGCCAGGTGGAGGGCCAAGACCTGGGCACCTGGAAACAACAGGGCAGGGTCAAGTCAAGGAAGGCTTTGTTCAACCCTAACCCTAAATGTGTGTGACCAGGATTAATTAGAGGCAGTTAAACTCTGAGCCTCCTCTGTAAAATGGGGATTATACCTGCAATTCTACTCTCCAAGGACTGGCACAAGGATCACGAGCCCAGGTGGTGTTTGTAAGCTGCGAAGCGCTGCTTCTTACTAAATAATGCATCAGTGCCTAGGTCATTGGTGGGAGGAACACGGCACCCAAAAAGCCCCGGAGCCGGACGAGCAGGGCCCAGCACTTAACCCATCTGGCCTTCGGTTTTTTCTGCTTATGTTATGAAGGGGATGGCCTATCCAACTCAAAACCGTTATGTACTCGCCATATGCAAGATGGTTCTAGAGGTGATCACAGGCCAATTTACAAACAAAAATGTTATTAGGGAAAAACTTTTGTTGTCTACTTATTCTGAGAAGAAAAATTACGTGCAGGTGTCACTTCCCCCTCCCCCCATCTAATATACTTAAGAATGCCCTAAAAAAATAAAATGAAGGGAAACAGCTTTACAAGGGGCAGTTAAAATCACAGTGTAAGTTAAAAAGAGACCTACTTTTCTGGCTGGCCAGAATTCCAACAATAAATACTTAACAGGTACAGAGATAAGACTCCTTTTAGCTCCCTTCCCCCACTCCAAAGACAAGATTTTTCATCAAGAAAATGGACAGGGAAAGGAAACAAGTCCCCTACATCCCTTTCCGTGAAGGGGGAAGGGTGAGTAATGCTGGACATCGTGCAGTGGTCTCATCACACCTTCTCCACGCTCATCCCCGCCCCAGCCTCCTCCCTCATTGGTTTTGCCACCTCTCCAGCCAGGTACGAGATGGCCCAAGATATGATCAACAATTATTTTATGATTAGACTTCCTGCTTTCTACCAGTAAGATTACCTGCCACCATTCTGGCTTACTGCACAGCAGGGATTCAAGTGACTCAAGAAAAATGACTAATATAGTAATATGTTTTGCATGAATGAACATGTTTAATCTACATCAAATTGCTTACTGTTTCAGGAAGGGAGGAGGAAGAAAATTTGGAACTCAGTTTTTTTAAAGGAATGCTAAAAAACTGACTACATGTAACGGGGAAATAAGATGTTTTGAAGAAATTTTTTAAAGAAATTGTACTACAGTGCATATTCAAATAAATAAAGGCACAAGCTTGGGGTGCGGGTGGGGGCTGCCAGAAAAGGAGGAGTCATGAAAAAGCCCCAGTCTTCTCTATTCCTGTCTTATGATAGAACAAATGGGGAGCCTCGGTAGTACTAGGAATACCTTTAGGACACACTGAGTGTTCTTGGCTTTACCTCCAAGTGTGAGGCAAGTGGTGACAAACACGGGGACTAGGAATCTGTGAACTCGGGCCTAGAGAAAAAGATGTTCCACACCTGGGGGCAGGGGGTGCTGGCTACATCTTAGCAACAATTTTTGTTCAAAAGTGGGAAATAATTTTTGATGTACAGTTTTAACTATGAAGAATGTGCATCTACATAAAGGATTCTACATTAGGGATTCTACCATGAAATTCTGTCTGCCTAGTAAAAGCAGGGATTCCTCACAGATTCCCAGTAATGTAGGAGACTGGCTAGAGTGGGAGTTTTCTCCTATTTGGTCCTCAGGGTCCCCAAGGGACACAGGCTTCTGCCAGAATGAGGCAGCTAGGGGGCACATGGAATAAATCAGAATGCTAGATCAGGATTCAGGAAAACCTGAGTGAAAATCCCACCTCAGGCATTTATTAGCTGTGTGGCCCTGGGCAAGTCACTCAACAGCTGTCTGCCTAAGTTTCTTCATCTAGGAAGTGGGAACAGCTACGTCCTAGGGTTGTGGGAGGGTGAAACAAGCTATTTGTAAAGAGCTTCGCAAACACACGTGTGCATGTGTATGTATACATACGCACATACACACATGTATATACACATACATATACACACATTTGTTATTGTCAGAATTATTAACAGTGTTCACTGCACAACTTAAGAGGGGGCAATAGTATCTGTTATTGAATTTTAATGATTTATTTAATACTATCAATCCCTGGGAGTCTTCCTCATTGGACCCTCCTCCTGTTAGGAGCCCTCTGATGATCCAAGTATGTAAAATGAAGTGGGGACTGAGAAGAGGCTCTTCATTCATACAGTTCATCAACAGTTCTGAATGCCTACTGTTCGTCTGTGTCACCAGGAGGCCATTTGACTTTACCAGGTTCTTTCCATCCTTTCCATCCATGAACACAAGTAACGCTTAGGGTATTTTAGGCAGGAAGGAGGCAGGCTGAGTCCCAAGAATGTGAAGCAAACTCAGGATAGATCAATTGTTACACTTTTTCCACCTGAGACTACCCCTTTCCTGAGCATCTCCAGAGGAAGATTCCTTTCGTTTCCTCATCCCTTTTCACCTGCTGCCCTTGAGATATCACAACCTAAATTATTCTCTCAAAGCTACCATAATAACCATCTACCATCCAGGAAAAAGATAACCTGGAAAAGAAGAGTGGAGAACTTCGGTGGACAGAGGCCACGTTAACTCTGGCGAACCTGCAGCTAAGATTTAGGTCTACGGGACTGAAGGAAATAGCTCTGCCTCCTGTTAGAGTAGAAAGTAAAGGTGACATAGAATGAAACACAGATCAAGAGAGATCTCTAACTTGGCCGTTATACAGACAGCTTGCTCCCCAGGATTTTCAGTGTAATCAAGCACTTAGATTTTTATGTCTGACTACTTGTACAGCAGACACTGCAGGGAGAGAAACACCAGGGGAAGGTAAAGATGAAAAGTCATGTATCTTGGGGTCCAATCACTAAAACAAGAAATCTTCCCTGACCTTCCAGATGGGGGCAGTAGAAAGCTACCCAAGAGATTCTTGTCAGGTGGCTGCCTGGGTCCTGACCTGGGTGATGCAGTTGAGGGGAAGGAGGGCAAGTTCGCTGGCACTGAGTGGAGCTATGTGACTCATTTCCACCTGCCACTGTTCCTTCCTGACCTGGGACAAGAACCATCTCTAAACTGGCAAAATATCATTTTAATTTCAGATGAAGTTTAAATATTTTCCCAAACCTTATATTCTTTACATACCATAATTTAATCTCAAAAGCGTCTAAATGTTAAAATGTAGATGTCCCTTATAGCATTAAAATTTCCAAAAAACTATAAATGGTTTTTGGCACATGCAACATTAAATCAGAGACTTGGCATGTGAATTCTGAAAGAATGCCAGTCCCTAGTCTAAGCACAACCTGTTCTGAAAACATCATGGGTGCAAGGGCAGGATCTAGGAGGCAGTCAGGATTACATGGATGCAGTTTGTGCAGAAGTTAACCCTGCAAAGCCCGGCAATAGACAATCCTGATTTTTCTGTACTGGGCAAGTTGCTAGCTGGGCTCTGCGCGTTTATCCCTGTCAGAACAGAGTCCTCACTGCTCATAGCTCCTTAAATTTGACAAGAAGAGAACTCAGCAGACATGAAAAGCACTTCCTGCCAAGGGATTATCACTCAGTTGCTTGCTCTGGGGGCTCCAAGTTGTACTCCAACAGAGGCTGAACTCTTTGAAAAAACCCCCTCCTACCTTATAGAGTCTGGGTATGAAAGTTTGCTGGAAGGTACCTATTCTACATATGCTAATTAAATTCACAAAGTAGCACTGAAGGTACAGGTGCTGAGGTAAACATGTGCTTGTTAAAGAAAATATGTGTGTGTGTTTGTCCTTCATTGCCAAAGAAGACCATGCCATCAGAGAAATGATGACACGACTTGCCCCTGACTTTGTTTTGAGTGAGGAAGAGCTGTGCAGGTCACCAGCTTCACTTCTCCTCCAGAGCCATCTGAATCCAGTGACCAGATATTCATCAGGATGACTAGAGATGACCCAGGATGAAGCAGTTGGGGTTAAGTGACTTGCCCAAGGTCACACAGAGCTGGTGAGTGTCAAGTGTCTGAGGTGAGATTTGAACTCAGGTCCTCCTGACTCCTGCACTGGTGCTCTTATCCACTGTACCACCTAAGCTGCCCCTAAAGAAAATATGGCTACAAAATAAATACACATACCTACAGAATACAGGCACTTAAATCTGAGTGGAGAAAGAATGACAATGCTCCAGCTGTTTCCCTTAAATTCTTATTTTGTCTTACAAAAATTACAACCAAATAACCAGCTGGTGATCTCCAAGGCCCTAGGAACAAGGCGGTCTGGCTACAAACTACCTTTCAACTTTAATCCACAGTCTGCCTGCCATCAGCCAAACAGCCTCTGTCTAGAGGATGAGTGCCCTGTTTGCCAACTGTTCCGAATACTGTAAATGTTCCATTAGGATATTTCCTCTTCCTGAAGAAAAACAAATCTGTTCCAAGCCAATCCATCAATTTCTGCCAAAATGTCACTGCTTAGTTTTTTGGAAACATTAAATTCTACAATTCATATCCTAAAAATAGGCAGGCTGTGGAAATTCTACACCACAAAGAAAATCTCTCAAAGCATATTTAACTGGGAGCCAGGCTGTTCACGTTTTATAATTTAAAAATGGAAAAGAAAAGAACATGAGCCAGGTACATTTCATATATGTGTATCAGAACAGCACTGAAATGTGTACTGTAGAAGAAAAACCATGCTTATACTTATTGTCCCTTTATCATTTTAAAAACATTTTCACATCCATTATCTCATTTGATTCTACTAGTCTCATGTAGTGGGAATGGCAGGTGCTGTAATATCCCCACTTTATAGATAAGTCAACAGTTCAAACTAATTTACGTAACTTGTGCCTTGAATCCAAGCCCTTCCTAGGCTAGTGCTCGTTCCATCCCACCATCCCACCTGCCTCTAAAAGTGCCTTAGCTCAAATGAGATCAGCTCTTTAAAAAAAGACAGTACAGCAGCCTGGCACATAGTAGGTGCCATATAAAGGCTTATTCCCCTCCCTTCCTACATCTACTGGCCCATGTGTATGAAGATGTCATTCAACTAGAATTGGAGTATTCTGTGGGTATGGATAAACAGATACCAATACTGACAGAGGAAACATACCTGGAAATTATTTAAAATTCCTGAGAAAATTAATCTCGACATTCAGAAGTGCCCAAAATGGAGCATAAGGAATTCAGTGGAGCCAAGATGGTGCAGTAGAAAGATGCACCTACTCTAGTCCTTCCCTCACAGCCCATAAAATAACTATAAAAAATAACTCTACACAAATTCCAGAGCAGCAGAAGCCGCAGAACGACACAGTGAAAGATTTCCAGCCCAAGGCAACCTGGAAAGCTGACAGGACAGGTCTATCACACAGGGCGCAGAGCGCAGCCCATGGAGCCCAGCCCAACCTTGCCTGCGCAGCACCAGCAGGAACAGGACCAGAGCAGGCCTCAGGGGCAGAATCCCTGGCAGCATCTGCAGTTCCCAGATTCCTCAACCCACAAACGCCAAAGACAGCT
Organism: Notamacropus eugenii; assembly: GCF_028372415.1. NCBI lineage: Eukaryota > Metazoa > Chordata > Mammalia > Diprotodontia > Macropodidae > Notamacropus > Notamacropus eugenii. Next base: position 1,097,296 of record NC_092878.1, on the reverse strand, counting down.
TCAAAGGTCAGTGAGAAAGCTTTTTCACCTGGGTGAGAAGGGAGCAGGGTCCTCCCTTAGCCCCAGCCCCAGGCAGTGGCAGCAGCAGTGTCCATTTTTGGAACCCTTGGCCAAAAGACCCTGGAGGAATTGAGCCATTGATCTGGGTCTCAGCCCTGAGGTGAGGAAAAGTGCTGGCATGGTGGAACTGGAGGTAGTTGTGGAGAGGGAATTGTACTGGCAGATCCTGGGCAGAACAGAGTGCTTGTGGTTGCTCACAGACCAGAGAGCAGGCCAGGAGAGGAGTTTACTCCTCTCCCTTGATTGTGCCACCTTGGAGGAACTGAGAACTTACAGGTCCCTAGAGTATACCCTCCACCTGACAAAGGACTCAAAAGTCAAGTAATAGGCTGGGAAAATGGCCAAAAAAGGGGAAAAAAAAATAAGACTATAGAAGGTTACTTTCTTGGTGAACAGGTATTTTCTTCCACCCTTGCAGATGAAGAAGAACAATGCTTACCATCAGAGGAAGACCTAAAAGTCAAGGCTTATACATCCAAAACCTCCAAAATAAATGTGCAATAGTCTTAGGTCATGGAAGGATTTTGAAAATCAAGTAAGAGAGGTGGAGGAAAAACTGGGAAGAGAAATGAGAGCAATGCAGGAAAATCATGAAAAGCGAGTCAACAGCTTTCTAGAGGGGACCCAACAAAATGCTGAAGAAAATAATACCTTTAAAAATAGGCTAATTCAGAACACCTTTAAACCTTTAAAAATAGGCAAAAGAGGTCCAAAAAGCCAATGAGGAGAAGAATGCTTTGAAAAGCAGAATTAGCCAAATGGAAAAGGAGGTTCAAAAGCTCACTGAAGAAAATAATTCTTTAAAAATTAGAACGGAGCAGATGGAGGCTAATGACTTTATGAGAAACCAAGAAATTGCAAAACAAAACCAAAAGAATGAAAAAATAGAAGACAATGTGAAGTATCTCACTGGAAAAACAAGTGACCTAGAAAATAGATCCAGGAGAGACAATTTAAAAATTATGGGACTACCTGAAAGCCATGATGAAAAAAGAGCCTACACATTGTATTTCATGAAATTACCAAGGAAAACTGCCCTGCTATTCTAGAACCAGAGGGCCGAATAAATATTGAAAGAATCCACCAATCACCTCCTGAAAGAGATCCAAAAAGCGAAACTCCTAGAAACATTGTAGAGAAATTCCAGAGTTCCCAGGTCAAAGAAAAAATATTGCAAGCAGCTAGAAAGAAACAATTCAAGTATTGTGGGAATACAATCAGGATAACACTAGATCTAGCAGTTTCTACATTAAGGGCTTGGAATATGATATTCCAGAAGTCAAAAGAACTACGATTAAAACCAAGAATCACCTATCCAGCCAAAATGAGTATAAAACTTCAGGGGAAAATAATGGTCATTCAATGAAATAGAGGATTTTCAAGCATTCTTGATGAAAAGAACAGAGCAGAATAGAAAATCTGACTTTCAAACACAAGAATCAAGAGAAGCATGAAAAGGTAAACAGGAAAGAGAAATCATAAGGGACTTACTAAAGTTGAACTGTTTACATTCCTACATGGAAAGATAATATTTGTAACTCTAGAAACTTTTCTCAGTATTTGGTTAGTTGGAGGTATTATACACACACACACACACACACACACACACACACACACACACACACACACACACACACATTATAGACAGAGAGCACAAGGTAAGTTGAATAGGAAGGGATGATATCTAAAACAATAAAATTAAGGGATGAGAGAGATTGGGAGAAGAAAGGGAGAAATGGAATGGGGCAAATTATCTCTCATAAAAGAGACAATAAAAAGGTTTTTCAATGGAGGGGAAAAGGGGGAGGTGAGAAGGAAGAAGTGAAGCTTACTCTCATCACATTTGGCTTAAGGAAGGAATAAATGCATACTCAATTTGGTATGAAAATCTATCTTACGCTACACGAAAGCAGGGGAGAAGGGGACAACTGCGGTGGAGGGGATGATGGAAGGGAGGGCAAACGAGAGGAGGGAGCAATTAGAAGTAAACACTTTTGGGGAGGGAGAAGGTCAAAAGAGAGAATAGAAGAAATGGGGGGCAGGATAGGATGAAGGGAAATATAGCTAGTCTTACACAACATGACTATTATGGAAGTCTTTTGTAAAACTACACATATAAAGCCTATATTGAATTGCTTGCCTTCTCAGTGGGGATGGGTGGGGAGGGAGGAAGGGAGAGAAGTTGGAACTCAAAGCTTTAGGAACAAATGTTGAGAATTGTTTTTACATGGAACTGGGAAATAAGAACTACAGGTAATGGGGTACAGAAATTTATCCTTCCCTACAAGAAAAGAGAGAAGATGGGGATAAGGGAAGGGAGGGGTGTGATAGAAGGGAGGGCAAACTGGGGGAAGGGGTAATCAGAATGCATGGCATTTTAGGGAGGGGGGAGGGGAGAGATGGGGAGAAAATTTTGAACTCAAAATTTTGTGGAAATGAATGTTGAAAACTATAAATAAACATTAAAAAGAAGAATTTAGGAAATAAAGGAATACCAATGTTTGATATATTTCATTAACAGTTACATTATAGTAACATTTTATGCTTTTTTGTGATATATGAGTGAAGGACTTGTACTATATGAAGTTCTATCTGCTGTGTATATTACATCTCATGGCAGCTACAGCCTGTTAGCCTTAATAAAAAAAAAACTTTTCACATTTTGACAGAGGTCTATGAGGGGAAGAGGGAGAAGTGAATAAGCACTTACATAGCCCTTACTATGTGCCAGACACTGTGCTAAACACTTAACAGATATTCTCATTTGATGCTTATGACAACCCTGATAGGTCCTGTTATTATCCCACCTTAAAGTTGAAGAAACTGAAGCAAGCAGAGGTTTAAGTGATCTGCCCAGGATCATACAGCTATTAAACTGTCTGAGGCTTCCAGGCTCAGGGCTTCCTCCATTGTGCCGCCTATCTACCTATCTGTGACGAATTATCAGAAACTTGTGATACATACAACCAATCAGTCCTGTTCACCAAACTGTATGTAATATTTCACTGGAATAAATGAGCCTTTAAATCTTTATGCCTTATGTTATAATCTGCCAACTGGTCAGGTAATACAAATTAGAGTTAAAAACTACTTCTATGAATTCGTTTTGGTCTGAACTTGTGATTTCAGCAGCATTAAGAACTCTTTGCATGGATGCAGCCCGTGAGGCCTGATTTGACCCTGACCCCAAAGCTTTTCTGACGACAAGGCCTCTGTCCACCACACTGTCTTGCTTCTCATTTCTAATATTAATCCAGAATAAATCCTCAGCCACCAATACCTATAACTGAACAAGGTGAACACACATCTTACCTCATCACTGGTCAGTTTCTTTGCTTTGAGTAAGCGTTGTGCTCTGTCATCATCTGATCCCTCATCACTATCGGAAGAATAGATCCTAGCTCGTTCCTCTGAAAACAAAAATGAAGTCATTTAAAACATATCATTTATCTTGGGAGGGAAAGCTAGAAACAGTTCAACTGAGAAAGATCTGGAGGTTGTAGTGGACATCAAGCTCAATGAGTCAATAGTGTGATACGGCATCCAAAAGAAGCGGGTGAGATCTTGGACTGCACTGAGAAGCACAGTTAATAGGAATAAGGGGGAATTGGCCAGACCATACCTGTAATGTGGGTCTTGGCCAGACCTAACCCTAACCCTAAATGTGGCATTAAGCTCCAAGCACACCATTTTAGGGAGCACACAGAGGAGAATGGTGACCACCATGGTGAAGAGGCATCAGCTGATGACAAAGTATCCAATGGAGAGTTTACTCTCGAAAAGAATAGAATTACATAGGACATGGTGATTTTCCAGTTGAAGGGATATTACATGGAAGGAATATTAACGCTTATTCTACTTGACCTGATGACCAAGGAGATGAGTTGCTTGGGGGAAGGAGTTTCAAAGACACAAATTTCAGTTTGATATAAATAAAAAACATCCTAACCATTAGAGCTATCCAAAAGTGGTCAAGACTTCCTTAGCAAGGTGCCCCTAACTGCAGAGAATTTGGAACTGAAAAAAAAAAGTGTGCTTTAAAATTAAAGGAAAAAATGAAGGTAAGTGAAAAGCTGCTCCCTAAGAATATTCCATTTCTAAACTTCTCAAACATTTTAAAGGATGGTATAAACAGCCAATAAACATTCGTGGTGCCCGTGGCAAAGCAAATGGTAACATACATGTAATACAAATTTCCTCAAAGGCTAGGAAGCTTTCTCTCTCCCTACTTCCCTTCTCTTTAATCTGACCACAATACCGAATTGACTTCTCTTAATCTATGTTTTTTAGTATTAGCTAGATGTATTAGGTTTTATATTCCTTGAATGAATCTAAAATCAGGCAAGCTGAACATTTAACTCTCTGAAAGTCACGAATTATTGCTTTTTACTTTATTTCATTACATTTACTTTACAGAGGAAAAAAGAGTTCCTACACAACATCCCAAAGGGAACTACTACCCTGAGAGATATTTGTGTATTTTTCAAGAAAAGGGGCACAGCTCAGCAAAGCAAAGGCAACTGCCACGAAGAAGGCAGGAGGCAGGGTTGTGGGCATGAGCTGAGCACGGCAGAACTGTTATTATGTCTGCAAGGGAAAACAGAAGAAGTAAATGGATATAAACTAACTCTGTAGAAAGAAAGGAATTACAAGTAACAAAGGCTGGTTGTCTATGGAACTTTCTGGGCCTCAAGATAAACGCTTCATTAATCCTTGAAAAAGATACAGTTGTCAAACACTGAAAACAAATGAAATAATTCAATTAAAAAAAGAAAAAAGAAAAAGATGGTTTTCAGTGACATGGGGTTCAGATTACAGAATGTGCAAGTTAAAATGTCAAAATTTAATTAAAATTTCAATCCATTTAGTTTCACTTAAAAATAAAAACTTACCTCTTATGCCACCTTTGTACCTATTTTTAATAGCTGCCAGGCTAATTGACTCTTCGCCCTCATCTTCTTCATCGTAACGATCTGGTTCTAAATAGTTTGCACTAAGTCCTCGCTGATGTTGCTTCTCTCGCATTCTGCGCTGCTGAGACTCTCTACGAATGGAGGCTCTTAACCGTTCCTCCTCTTTCTGTCAAGGACATCAACCACCGTGAGTTGACTCAATGCATGACTAATAATGATTGATTCATTTATTTGTAGCTTCATTTATTCAGATCACTAAGCCATTTGTCTGTTCATTAAGCCAAATACCAAGGCTATCTTTCTTTAGTTATGGAAGTAAGGGAAAGGGAAAGAGGTAAGATGAAATATATCCCTTATCTAGCCTGGGAAGAACCGACAAAGCAGTATGTTCCAGGAATTCTTTAGCAGGCGCAGATTCCATTGGAGCTTCTAGCTGTATCCCAAGTTATGGCTACAAACCCTGAAGACTCCCACACATAAAAGGTTCCTGATGCTTACTCCTTGGAGCAGGGACCATCGGATGCACTAATATGAGATTTATCTATCTAGTGACCATAAACTGATCACAAATCTCAGAAGAGTTATGCTGCACCCTTCAAGTCACAGACGTCATCACGGCTAAAGCCCACTGGTAATGGGAAACATAGGTAGGTAATGAACTACAATATGGAGCCTTAATTCCACTTCATTAATAATTGTGGTGGTTGAATTCTTGAGAACTAAGAGACAGCCAACGGAGCTGGTTTCTCCATAGCATTTCTCTGCCTTTCTCACCTCAGTGTGAACCATTTTATGTAAGTACAAGTTCATAATATTGAAGTCTATGCATTTTTTTAATTTAGCAAAATTTAGTAATACTAAAAACTATAAAAATCACATCCCAACTTCAAGAGCTGGGGACAAACTAGCTAAAAGCCCAGTTTAACTATAAAAATCTCCACTGAAGCTACTCTGAAAAGTAAGTGAAAGAAACTCCCAAGATAATAAAATACCATCTACTTTTAAGGAGATCCATACAGGACTCGCTCATCACTCATGCCTGGTTTCTCTCCTCTCAGGAGGTTGGCATTTTATGATCTGTTTCAGGTGTGGATTTCACAGTGGTACTATGGCAATACCTAGCTTTGCTGAACCTGCTTCTGAGGACAAGATGGCAGGTTTCCAGAGGGTAAAATGAGAGGCCTGGCAGAAAGAGACACAACCAGCAAACTAAGCTCACAATGAGACTGGAGGCAGGAAGCCATAGCACCTGGCTGACTCCTCCCCTCTTCTTCCTCCTGAAACATCCTTTCCCAAAAAAGAGAAAAGAGGCTACATAGGAAACATGGCTCAGAAATGAATGACAAACACTTGTCAGAGGCAGAGAGTAGAAAGAAGACATGAATATCTATAACAGAAACATAAGCTAGAAGCACAACACCCCCTAACTGTCTCTGGGAGGTAACTTGTCAAACAATCTGTGCCCTCATTTATGAATTCCATAAATTTGGAATTCTTTTGAAAAGTATCCCCTCATAAATTAAGCCAATACATTCCAACCACCGACTCATTAAGTCCTATTCGGATCCTAACCTAGGTATCATTCCACCTGTCCTTTCAACTCTATCTCATCCCATAGCTAATGAGACTCCCTACCATTATTTGTTAGGAGCTTTTGATTGTATATCACCACTTCCAAAGACCTCTCTCACATACCACACTACACACCTTACCTAGTCACAAAGAAAAAAAAGATTTTTAAAAAGAGTTCGGCAAAACCAATCAACAGCCACAACGTGCAAGTATAAGCCACACTGCATACCTAGAGTACCCCATGTCAAACGGAACATGTAATATTTCACACCCTTCTACACAGAAAAGAAGAATCATTTTCTCAATTCCTCTCCAGGAGGACTTAGCATTTCCATCCAACTTTATAATAAGGTTCTAAAGTGAATCTAGATGGTTACTGAAATGTCTTTTCAATCACACCTTAAAACGAGCAACTGGATGACTGCTGAAATGACCAGGGGAAAACCTGAACTGAGCTTTTTCAAAGTACCTTGAGTTCTGCTGCTACTATCACCACCCTTCAGTCTCACCCCTGCTCAGGGATTTCTGATCATATAAGGAGGCAGTAATTATAACAGCTACCAACTAAGAGCAGGTCAATAAAAATATGACTCTTAATGAATAAAATCATAGGACAAACAAGCCAAAAAATACCTTAATCATTTCTGTGCGCTGGCATTCTGGATCACGACCAGCCATGGGTAAGATTCTAATTTTCTGTGTCTTTGAACATCTATCAGCAAGTGACAGGGTCATCTTCCTGTGTGTGGCACTGTCTGTAGAGTGAGGTCTGGCAAAAAATGGGCAGAAATGTATGACTGTTTAACAAATACCTGTGAAAACCAATCATGATACTTAGGACATGAACATTTAACAAGCTACAACATATGCTCCTTCCTGTAAGTTTGAACAAAGAATAGATTAGAGGAAGTGGAGGAATTCATGGGGGAAAAGGCATAGAGAAATCGAATGTTTTACAAAGTGTATATGCATCTAAGATAATTGAGATGAAAAAAAGAGTCAAAAATAACAATGACAGCTTAGATGCTGAAGGACTGGGATGAGGAAGCATAGATGCTTCTCTGCAACGTACGTTATATTAATTAGTGTATTCCACAAGTCCTAAGAAATCAGCTGTAAACTTCGGGAAGAAGGTCTTAAGACAGCATGACAGTGGAAAGAAAACTCTGCTGGGATCACAGCAGGACACAAACTTGTACAACAACCATGGATAACTCTCTCCCTAACCCTCTGAAGCTTCACTGCCTATTCATTTGTTAAATGCCGACCATGGGGCATGACCCAATATAGAAAGATGAAAAATGGCAGAGCCAACCATCAAGGAGAATACAGCCCGATGTACAGGCTTCGTAAGACTGGGCAACTTCCTGGACAAACAGAGTAAGAAAGAGAAAAAGTCGAGGATGAAGCGAAGGTTTTCTACTAATGATTAGTAGAATTTAACATGATGACAATGGTAATATTAGCTACCAAGCAGAGCGGACACAGAGCCAGGAAAAGCTGGCTACACGCAATAAATAAGTTGTTGAAGAGTTGTCCTAAAGCAATGAAGCCAGAACTCTGGATTAAATTAATCAATGACTATAAGAGCTGACATTTACATAGAATTTTAATATTTTTTAAAATGCTTAGCACATGCTATTCTTTGATCCTCATGCCAAACCTGAGGTAGGTACAATATATATTATTAAGCCAGCTTAATGAGGAAACAGATGCAGAGAGGTCCAGTGCCTTGTCCATAATCTTCCTAGAAGTGAGAACCGAAACCATGACAACAGATAGGATCAGCAAAGGAGACAATAAAAAGTGACCACAGAAAGAAGCCCAGGAAAGCACTTCTGAAAACAGAAGGGAATGATCCAATGAAAGAAATCAGATAAAGGAGAGATTTAGAACTAAAAGGTGATACCATAAGCCAATCAGGGGGGAGCACAGAATAGTTTACCGGTCAGACCTATGGATGAGTGAAGAATTGATGACTAAACAAGAGATGGAGAGCATCATGAGATATGAAAGGGATAATTTTGATTTCATTAAATAAAAAGGGTTTTGCACAAACAAAACCAATGAAGCCAAGATTAGAAGAAAAGGAGAAAACTGGGGAAAACTTTTACAGCAAGGTTTTTCTGATAAAGGTCTCATTTCTCAGATATGTAGGGAACTGACATACAAAAGGCAATAAAGAAAAAAAATGAGAGAAAAACCAGGAGAGTTTTGTCAAGTAAGTTTCTAGAAGACTAAAGCTGGTCAACAGTGTAAAAAGCTACAGAACTGTCAAAGAGCATGAGGCCTGAGAAAGGATCCTTGGATTTGGCATTTAGGTCATAAGTCACCTCAGACAGAATTCTGTCATTAAAGCAACGAGATTCAAAGCCAGAAAGGAAGCATTTTTAAGACAAAGGGAGAACAGAGGCATCACAATGTTTCACAAAATAAATAAAAATATAATACAGCACAGATAATGTTAATTTGTGGTTTTCAAGTCAACATGGGTCAGAAGGAATCTACTTCTATTCGAATTTGACACCAGTGACGTAGACTACCCCTATAAGTTTAGAAATAAAGTTCTATGACAATAGCTTCAATGGATGATGGAGGAAATACTTGGAAATACCTGAAAGTATGTTTGTAGAAAGCAAGTAGATGATTAAAAGGATAAATTCCTATACAAGAGAGAATATAAAATGAGGAAGCTGGACTGTATCACATCTACTAGATTTAACATTCTATCATGTATCACACTATTTTATGACCTAGGCACACTTGTTTGCCATGATACACAAATGAGTTCTTCATACTATATGCAAGTAACTCAACACAAAGTTTAAGAAATATTATACCAAGTGTTATGTTCTCCTATGTAAGCCAAATAAGCATCTATACACCTTAAAGCACTGTATAATAAATGTTAGATATTAATGCCACAAGAAACTCTTTTTCTTAATATATTTTATTTTATCTTTTCATAGTCCTGTTAGGCAACTGACATCACAACTAACATAACTGAACATCCAGAATCAGGGACAGGTACTAGACCTGTGATTTCAATGAAGCAGAGAACTTTCCCCAACACAAGTCAGCACCTTCTCTGAAATTTTTATAGTCTTAGAAAACTCCCTAGAGCAGAGGTGTCAGCACCAAGCAGATTTAAATGAAATTGGGAAATAGTTACCAAACTAAAAAAAAAAAATACAATTGAATTTGACATCCCTGACCGAGCCCAAGTGCAGTGAGAGATTAAGTATTTCTACAGGCAGGCCCTCTCTATTCAATATATGTTTCTCAAATGAACAGAATGATCTTATTCAATAATTTCTTATCTGCAGGAGCAGGGAACAAGAACCTTTCCATCCTTTGCTGGCTCCTCAAAGAAAGATCATGAATAATGGTGATGGCTGCCACATTTAGTAGATCTTAAGCTGGAAATCTTTATCTTCCTCTACAATCTGCAGCACCCCCTTCCATGTTCCATGGGTCCTTCTCCTAACCACTTCCCTTCCTTCCTAATGCTAAAGAGATGATAGGGAATAAGCATTTATACAGTGCCTATGTCATTTGATTCTTAGTACAAGCCTATGAGGATAGTAGAGGAATTATATTCATCAGATAACAGATTCAAAAAATTTTTGTCTAGTAACCATTCAAATATACCTATAAGTAAAAATCTCATTATAATAAATTCCACAGTTTTTCCAAATTATTTTGCTATAATGGAATATTGTTAAAAATCAATCACTAGGCAACAAGGTGGCGCAGTGTATAGAGCACCAGCCCAAGAGTCAGAAGGACATGAGTTCAAATCCATCCTCAGACATACTAATTGTGAGACCCTACGCAAGTCACTTAACCCCAATTGCCTCCCTCCCCCCCGAGAAAAAAAAACAATGCACTGCTAGAAATCACATTCCTAAACCTGAAAATTAAATAGGTAATTCCCTGCATCCACAGAACAAGTAGGTGAAAAAGGAACATACTATATCATACATACATATGCCCTTTCTTCTTTCCTTTACACTTATTTAGGATTTTTGTGGATGGTTTATGAGAGCAGGAGGCATATTTTGTTCAGGAAGCAAAGGTACAACAGGATGAGCAGAGATGAAGGGTAAATACTCTAGCTGTCAAGGGGAAAAACTGTAAAGAGTTCAGCGTTAGCATAGCTCTCCCCTCACCAATTATAAATAATAATCCAATTATTTTACTAGAGATCAAATGTTACACGGACAGCAAGCAAAGAAAGCATCTATGAGAAGTACTATTGATTACGTAACAATGTAACTGGGTCAAGCAGTGTGCTGCTGGGGGCCGCTTGTGCACACACTTGGTGGGTACATTTTGTAAAAGAAGCTCGCTTAACACACTGCCACAGATATAAATCTGCCTTATAAATAAATCCAAAATAAAACAAAAAGTTAATGAAAAGAAGAGGTAAGATTCACAAAACTTTTTTCTATCTTTAGGGCTGCCCTAATTTATTTTAAGCCTCAGGCATATGCTAATTTGAATGACTCAGGTTTTCTGTGGTACGCACATATGCCTGCTGCCCAAGCGAGTGTCACTTTCTTGGCATGACTTGAATGTTACGTACACATATGGCAAGAAAGAAGGGAGGGAGTGGGTTCTATTCCGGCAAAGCTCCAGCAACCTCTGAGGAAGGTTTCTCCCCAAGAAAGGCACTGGACCAACAGAGGCATCAATCAGGGTGTTCTGAGACAGAGGACATGACTGACAGCACTATTAGGGACTTTGGAAACCACTGTTACCTTGGGAAATGCTCCCAAACTGTCCATTTCAGCAGTGGTCTAAATATGACAGACATACACAAACGCTTTCAAATGGACAGCTATATGACTTCAGACTTAAAGAGTACAGGCAGCCACAGACCTCTAGGGAAAGTGATGTTTAGAGAAGGGAGGGAGGAAGGGATGGAGTCGGGAAGAGGTCCATATGCCCGTGGAAGCAGGGGACTGACTGGTGGCTGGCACACAATTCAAGGATATGTAAGGGCCAAGGACAGAGAAGCAAGAGCAGGAGGCCCACATGGGGGCCTGGCCAGAACCAAGAGGAAGAACACATGGGGGTGTGGGGCCAAACACATGGGGGCTGGAGATGGAGAAAGAGAGGAGAGAACAAGAAATGTGCAAGGGCCAGAGACAGAAATGTGGTGACCAAGTAGACGGATGGAAGACAGACACATGGGGGCCAGACATACAGGAGGTAGATGAAGCAGGACAGATGTTTCCAACCAAGCCCTCAGGTTCTCTCCAGCCTTGTCCATTTTTCTGTTTTCCCTTGGAGGGTTATTTTTCTAGGTATTTCTGGATGGTGCTTTTTTTGATGGAGGGAGGTCATGGGCTGCTAAGCAGAGGGTAATGAGCAGGGACAGAGAGCCCAGTACTGCACCGTAAAGTTAACACCGGTGGTTTGTTGGTTTTATTTTGGAATATGGATTTCTTTCAAAATTCTTTATGCAAAGTTAAGTTTGCATAATGAGAATTTACATAAAGCAAAAACTGTAACGTACATGTAAATAATGCCTCTCTAAGTCTGTATCAGTTTGGTAGAATTATTAGTTCCTGTTCATGAAAAGCTAACTGTATTTTGAAAATATTTTGTTTTATGAGCAAAACTATACTAAAAGGAAACACCTGGCTAACTGTCTTAGTCATTACATACGATTTACACTTAACCAATGAACCTCTTCCTTGGAAAATGGATTTCATGCATCTAACTAGGAAGAGACAAAGGACAAGAAACCTGCAGAAAAAGCTCTGCAGCCCAAACAGAGAGGAAATATATGTACGAATCCTCTGACATACATTCGCAGACCAAGTCTCCTCTTGAGAATATATAACAGGATCTTGTGCCCTAGGGTCTGAACTCTGTGTGTTTCTAATGTCCAGAGACCATAAACAACTGGTCCTAAAACGCAAGAGGTAAGCCAAAGAAAGTGGCAGAAAAAGACAAACATATTCAAAAGGAGAGGGTAACCTAATATTCATGAAAGAGAGGACGGCGAATCTGTTTTCAAGATCAAATACCACTCTGCGACTCCTCTCGTTATGTTACCAAATGCCCCCTCTGCTTCCGAGTACTGCTGGAAATGAACCAGACAGGGTCACCAGCACATTCATGCTTTCTAAAATAAAGGGTTCCTGGCTAATCGAGCTCATCATTTTATTCATCTCTAATTGACTCCCTAACTGTATTCCCTAAGACGGGTTATTCAAAAGCTCTCTCAAGACCTCATCTCCATCTGTATAAGCAATGCCTCTTTCTCAGAGGTTGGTGCTGCTTCCTACTTTATTAAAGATCAAGGTTGTTCACAGTGAGTTCCCTCATCTTTCATCATCCATATCTCAAAAATCTCTGTCCCCACCCACGTAATTAGCTCTTGTTCTGATCTCAGAGGCCTTTGCCCTTGCCCAAGATAAACCCTCCACTCACTGGATGCCCTGGGCCTATTCTGCCCGTCTCTTCAGAAAGCATGCTCAATAGGTTTTTCTCTCTTATCTTCTAAGTATCATTAGAGATCCTAGTTCCTTCCAAGCAAACTTAGGTTTTTCCTATCCTATATAAACAGCCCTAACAACCCCAAAACTACTGTCCTATAATCTCTTGGAAAGGATAATCTATATTACTTGCTTCACCCACTGAATTATCAACCTCTTCCAATCTGGCTTCCAACCACACTCAATTGAAACTACTTGGTCCAAGATCACTGATGACATCTATGCCATGAGACTCTCCTGGTTCTCCTTCTTTTTGGCAATTTCTTTTTAGGATCTTTCACTGGTTTACCTTCCTCTTCTTACCATGTGGGTGTGCCCCAGTCCTATCCCCAGCCCTCTCCCTACATTTTTTCTCTTGATGACTTAGCCTATGCCCTCCCATAAATGCCATGATCACATCTGTACAGATGGCTCCAAAACTGATAAATCTAATACCAATCTCTAACCCAAGTTTCAGCGTCACCTCTCTACCTGCCTGTTATACATCTCTATGTGTATGTCCCGTTGACATACCTAGATAATCACTTGTTAAATGCTGTCAGTCACAGCACCACATTCCCCTCTCCTCATTCCTTCCGTAGTTCAGATCTGCCTCCACTCTTTCTCCAGGTCAGAGTATTCTTCACACAGCTGTCCATGCACAAGTCAAACTATGCCAGTCACGTTCCTGCTCCAAAAACTTAAAGAGACCACTATTTCTAACAGGTGAAGACACAAGCTCTTTAGTCTAGTAGTTCAGACCCTCATAATCTGGCTCCAACCTATTATTTCAATCTACTTTTCTTTAAGCGTGCTACACTCCAGTCAAGTTAAACAACTAGGACTTTCCTAATCTTATCCCGACCATTCCTGACTGTCTACTTGTATAGACCACTCCTCATTTCTACAGAAGTCTCAGATCAACTGCTACCTCCTCTAAGAAAGATTTTCTCTGATCCCCCAAATGTAAATTACCCTCAGAGTTTCTTAAAACACTCATCCAAAGTCCTTCTTTGCCCTCATGCTAGTCTATCTTGTTTTATACAACAGTCACACCCCCAAATTTGAGTGCAAAGCCTGTCACTTTTCAATGTTTTTTATGCTCAGCATCTGCACAGGATCTTATACTAAACAGGCACATCATAAATCTTTCCTGAATTGAGTTGCTGAAGGAAAAACTGAGAAGCCATGAGCTATCCTCCTTATTCCTCCAGGAACAGTGCTAGGTACTGAGAAACTCTTCAGAAGATTACATTCTATCAGGGGAGACAACATAAATATATAAGCGAAACACACAGCAGACAGATAAGGCTGGGGTGATCAGAAACGGCCTTTTTAGAAAGCGGCAATTGAACTGAGTTCTGCAGGAAGCTAATAATTCTAAAAGGCCACAGTGAGAAGTGAGTGTACTCCAGGAATAAAGGACAATCTGTGGAAAGGCACAGAGATGGAAGATGGAGAGTTGTGTAGCAGGAACAGGAAGAGGTCAGTCTGGCTAGATTTGAGAGTGTGTGAAGGGGAGTAACACAGAATAAGCCTCTAAAGTGGGATGGAGTCCAATTTACAAGCCAAAATCCATATCTGATCCTTGAAGTAATAGAAATTCCTTGGAGTTTCTGAAGCAGGAGAGTGACAAGGTCAGTCCTGTGCTTAGGAACATCACTACTGCAACTCTGTGGAGACTGGATTGGAGGGAGCAATATGAAGCAGGGCAGAGTGCAGACCACAGGTAATGACAAGGATCACAGCCATGTGAGTGGAGAGAAGAGACAGAAAGAGGAGGCATTTCTGAAGTAAAACTGAAAGGATTTGGCAAATAACTAGATACATAGGATAAGGAAGAGGGAAAAGACAAGGATGACTGAGCTGCAAACCTGACTGACTGCAAGAACGGTGGTGCCCCTAGACAGAAAGACATTAAGAATGGGATGGGGTGGATGTGGTTTTGGAGATGTTGTATTTGAGATCACTATAGAACACTCAACTAATAATATCCAATATGACGGTAGGCTCAGATAAGAGACTAGGGCTGGATATCTAGACCTGTGAGTCATCTTCCTAGAGATAATAATTAAAGCTATGAGAGCTAATGAAGCCAATAAGGGAGGAAATATACAGAAAGAAGAGGAAAAGGCCCAGGACAGAGCCTTATGACACACCCAAAATGAAGAGGCTAAGTGCATATGATGATCCAGCAAAGGAAAAAAGTAAGGAATGGTCAAATAGGTAAGAGGAAAACTAAGATAGAAGGGTATCATGAAACCCCAGAGAAGAAATAATACCCAGGAGGAGAGGGTGATCAGTAGCGTTAAATGCTGCAGAGAGGTAAGAATAATACAGACTGTGAAATTGGCATCGGATGGTTTGAGTTGACTGCCAACCCAATATGAGGGGTATAGCATATAAAACAAGGGAAGCAATTATTCTATTTCATACTTTCTACAGCATATCAAGAATATTCTGTTGTTATCAAGGGGCTACTTTTTGAAAGAGGTGCTGATGAAGTGGGGGAGGGAAAGAAAAATGTCACACTGGGAGTTGAAGAAAATGATGATGTTTTGTTTGGAAAAGAGAAAACTTAAGAGGAACACAACAGCTCACTTCAAATACCTGCAGGACTACAACAGGGAGAATGCAATACTACAGGACTTCCCAAAGATGCAGCCAAAATGGTAGCTAAGAGGTAGCAATCCAGCCGAACTCTCTCAACATACCCCTCCAAACAAGTTTTTAAAAATGCCTCAAATCCAATTCTGGAGAGGCAGAGCCAACAAAAGGTTAGGGTGAGACATTTTTCTCAGGCCTAAGAAAATGTAAGAGTTCCGCAGGAGAGGAGACCTGTCTGGAGCATACAGTGAATGCACAGCTGAATAAGTGGTGGCACATGACTGGGACAGAACAGTGCTGTGCTATAAGATGATGAGCAGCATGCTTGCAGAAACCCAGGAAATGAACTGATGCAAAACGATATGAGCAGAACTAGAAGAATGATCAACTATGAATCACCTGGCCACTCTCAGCAATACATGATCCAAGGCAATTCCCAAGGGCTTATGATAAAAAAAAATGCTATCCACCTCCAAAAAAAGAACTGGGTCTGAATAAAGACTGAAGCATTTTTAAATTTTTAAAAATTATTCTCGGTTTTCTTGTTCTGCATTTTCACATGTACAAACTATATCAAACTGCTTGCCTTCTCAAGGAGTGGGGAGAGAAGGGAGGGATGAAGAATATATGAAATTCAAACTCTTTTTAAAATGAATATTAAAAATTTTGTTTACATGTAATTGAGGAAAAAAAATTAAAAATCAAATAAGAAAAGAAATGACAAGGGTGATGGTTTCAGATGAACTGATGCAAAGTGAAGTGAGAAGAACCAGATCACTGTGCATAGTAACAGCAACGATGTAATGATGACCGACTGGCCACTCTGATCAATGCAACAATTCCAGACAATTACAAAGGACTCGTGATGATATCGACCTCCACAGAGAGAAGTGACGAGCCAAGAACGCAAACTAAAGTATCATTTTTTTTTGCTTTTCTTCCCCCAATAGGGTTACCGTGGAAATATTTTACATGATATCACATGTACAGTTTATGTCATATTGCTTGCCATCTCAGTGGGGGGGGAGAGAATGTGGAACTCAAAATTAAAAAAGAAAAGAATGCTTAAAATAATAATTAATAAAAATTTTAATGCACTATTATATATAGCCACAGAAAGCTAAATTAGAGGCAACGGATGAAAGATTCGGGGGGCAAAGTTTGGTTAAATACATCAATCAATCAACATGTATTTATTAAGCACCTGCTGTGTCCTGGGTTCCATGTGCTAGGCACTGAAGATAAAAATATAACCAATGAAATTATCTCTATGCTTATAGAGGGAACATGGGAAATGTGGATGCATACACGAAAATATATATGTGTGTGTATGTGTACCCACACACATAATTATGTACATACTATACAGACAAGTGCGTATGTGTACGTAAATACACATGCATATACAGAATAAATCTAAAGAGAACAAAGTAAATAAGTACAATATAGTTACATAAACGGTACTTGGAGAGGAAGAAATCCCCAAGCTGCCTGCTGAAGGAAAAGAGGAGCTCTATGAAGCACCGGTGTGGAGGGAGGAGATGGCCCGTGCAAAAGGATGAATGTCAACAGTGAGAAACTGATCATAGACTACGGGAATAATAGGGCGGGAAAGGTATTTGGGGACCAGGTTTTGAAGGGATTTAAAGCTAAATAAAGGTGTTATTATTTGTGGCTGGAAGTAATAAAGAGCCACTGCAGTTGACTGAGTAAAGGGGGGTGGGGGTGGGGGGGTCACTCAGTCAGATGGGAGCAAAATCACTTTAGCAGCCACACATACAATGGTCAGAACAGGGAGAAGAATCCTGAGGTAGGCAGACCAATGAGGAAGGTACTGAGATAATCCAGGCAAGGTATTGCTGAGCTAGGGTGGAGGAGTGAGGTAGCAGAGATGTTGTAGAGATAAAAACAGATAAGATTTTGAAGCTGATCAGATAGGTAGAGTGAAGGGGAGTGAAAAGTGAAGGAAACTCCCAAGGTTACAATGGTTAGTGTATTAGTAATCTGGATATTTAATGAGTCAAGGGACATTCTTCCTTCCCAGAGGAGGGAGACTGAAAAGGTGGTTGTCCTTTCAGCAAAAATTGGGAAGTCCAGAAGATAAGAGTGTTAAGGAGAAAGGTAATAAGCTCAGTTTTTTTAATTTTGAGATACCTCTGGGACATTCAAGTCTATTAGTGATGGAGTACCGAAACTCAAAAGAAAGAATGGGCTTGGATATATACATCTGTGAATCATCATGAGTTAATCTCATGGGAGCTAACAGGTTACCAAGAGTGTAGAGGTAGAAAAGAGCCTGGGAAAACATCAGGGAACACCCACAGTTAAGGGGAGTAATATGGAAAATGAGGCTGAGGAGGTCAAGCAGGTAGGAAAAAACAGTGTCATGAGAACTCAGAGGGGAAAGAGTATTCAGAAAAGGGTTGTCAACAGTGTCAGATGCAGCAGGTATATAATCATCTAAGAAGCATTAAGACTGAGAAAAGACTATCTAATTTGGTGGTTCAGAGATCACTAGTAATTCATTAATATTTACCTGAAGGTTAGTTTTGTCTTGAAAACAGCTTGCCCCTGAAGACCAGTTCCCTGTCTTATAAACAGATGATTGTGATCCCCTTGTAACGGTGCTTTGTAGACATCAAAAACTTCATTACCTAAATGAAGTGACATGCTTAAGAAGGAAAAAAAACTTAGCACGTTAGCAATGTGGATATTTAACGAGCCACACAACTTTCTTCCCCACCATTTTTTCATTTAAAACATAAAAGTAACTGATGCTAAAGAAAATGAACCTTCCTTCACTTTACAAGTGGGAGACTCCTAGACACAAGGGGTGCTGAATATTCCGTCAGACTCAGCTGACGCATTGGCTGGTTTTAATGAACTGTTTTGGGGGGCCATATTCAGAAATAAATGTGATATAAAAACAACAGGCAAACATAAAAATCTTTAAAAAGCAATACTAGCACTAGCAACAAATAATTCAGAAGAGAACAGAAACAAAGGAGAACGATGGTTCAATAAACTATTGCAGTGAAATGTACAAAGCTACCATAAAATCTGTCCTTTCAATTAGAATACAACTGATTTAAAATTTTTCTAAGACTGTTAATAAATCAATACCAAGTTTCCAAAAATAGTAAACTGCAATTAGTGTTCTATCAGTAGGTGATCTATCTCCTCCACCCTTATCTGCTGGAGCCCATAGGGAAGGTGACGTTTTGTTGCTAGCGTAATTAGAGCTGTATCGCATCTTTATTAGAGATGTATCAAACTCACCTTCCTCTCCATTTATTCTCACAATGTCCTATGAAAAACTAGAGACCCAGGAGGTGAGCGATTTCTCGGTTACATCTGATTAAAGTCCCCGTTTAAAGATTCTAACCCATCCAATATTTCGGTCCTCTCAGCCCAACCCTGTGCATTTCCAAACTTCTCTTTCACTTTATGAAAACCAGAATGTTAATCTCAACCAACCTTCCATCTGACCACTTGACTATTCGAGCATTACTTTCACGAATATCATTTCCTTCTTCATCCCTCCTCATTCGCCACCGGATAGTGTTCTCTACCTGTTTAAAAAAATACATTCATCAGAAAGTCAGACAGTTTAAAATTATTTTATTTCTTCTCCTTGTCCCACTACCTAAGAAAAGCAAAATCACAAAGCGAGAATGGGAGGCTATGTGGTCAAGTGCAAAAATTTAGCACATGCATCTTTGTGTCAGGAGACACACTTCAGTCATATACTAAGATAGCTAAGTAGCTGGAGGTAAGTCATTGAGTCTCTCTCTGCCTCATTTTCTCATTTGCAAGAAAAAAGATAATGCTGGCACGACCTACTGCACAGATTTGCTGTCGGGCAAAGCTTTCTGTAAACATTAAATGGATATATATAAATTTGTTATCATTCATACTAAGAGAAATAGCCAAATTCCCACTGAAACTGTAAACGAGTAGGTGACAAATAACTTCTTCCTATGCTGGCTGAGGAGGCAAAACTATATTCCCTAATGCTCACTTATTAGTTTAAAACCAACCACTAATAAACCACCATCTAAATAAGAGCTTTCGATATTCCATACATATAAGGAGTGCTAGGTGTGAAGCAGGCGTTCTTGTCGCCACATAGATGTAACATAGCAGCCTCTCTGAGATGCTGTTTGACCTACTTTTGCAATTCAAGCTCTACAGTCCTTCTCATATATACTCTCATCCCTTCTTTTCTCCTCCCCTCAAAAATCACTGCAGCCAGGCAATCCAAAAAAAAATTCAAAGTGGTGGTTGTTAATTTTGTCTTCCACTTCAGAGAGGCCTGGAGAGACTTATGGATCTGATGCTGAGTGAAAGGAGCAGAACCAGGAGAACTGTGTGCACAGCAACGACCACAGTGTGCGAGGACTGTTTCTGATAGACTTGGCTCTTTATAGCAATGCAAGGACTTAAAAAAAAAAAATTCCCAATGGTTTTCTAAGGCAAAATGCCTTCCCCATTCAGAGAAACAACTATGGAAGTCAATAGCAGAATGTAGCACATCATTTTTTTTGTGTGCATGTTTTGGTTTGTTATATGATTTCTCCCATTCATTTTAGTTCTTCTACACAGCATGAGTGTAGTGAAAATGTATTTAATGGGAATGTATGTGTAGATCCTACGTAGAACTGTATGCCATCTCAGGGAGGGGAGGTGTGGGGTAGGTAAGGGGAAAAAAAATCTAAGTTATATGGTAGGGAATGTAGAACGGTAAAATAAATAAAATTAACATATTGATTTTGTCTTCCCTCCCCACACAAAAAACTTGGACTATATATATACACACACACAACAATACAAATAAACGAACAAAACTGACACATTATTAACTGAGCGTCCACTATGTGAAAAATACTCTTGTTACGGAATTACAAAAGGAATCAGGTGTTGACAAAATGCCGCAACTAAACCACTATCAGCAGAATATGCTGCATGTTTTCTTCATGAATGGTACCAGATCTACATGTGCTACTCCACTCGAAGACAAAGATGGAGCCTTTTAAATGTGTATGCACACATGCCACCAAGCTAGAGGCTGTTGCTGAAGCTGTGTTAACTTTCATTCAGGACCCGCACACATGCTCTTTATTCATTAACCAGTTAATGTCATTACCAGCAGATAGTATCCAAGTTCTTACGTAAACCTAAATTTGACTGATCTACTTTTTAATGTCAGAGAGAAATATCAAAGTTTCTTATTTTTCATGACATTACGAGGTTTTGAAGTTTTAAAAATTCTGAGTTATGCACAAGTGCTCAAGATTAAAGAAAGTACCAAGGTTTGGGATGAAAAAAACTGGGGAAAAATTGTCTTCAATTTCAAAACCAAGCACCTCAAAGATTCTAAGGCCTAACAAACCAAAAACACACAACTAGGCAGTATCCATGAAAAGCAGGAAAAGAAAAGAGTAAAAATGAGACAAGGCAAACTTCCGATAAACCCATTAGAAGGGGTCAAAGACAATAAAAAAAAGGGAGAGTAGCTATGAAAAAATGTGAAGTTGAAAACAAAATGGGGATTAGGAAAGGGAATCAATGCACCGATGAAACATCAATAATATTTTATAAATTAGAAAACTAACATTCGAGTCAGACATAAAAATATTCGGTGCTAAGAGGGAGATGTATATTCTCAAGGGAAAAAAACTCGGCCAAGGGTCAAGAAGGAATTCCAACAATGTCAGCTCATAATTGCGAGGCCTTGGGTTAAAGTTACTTAACCTCTTTTGACTTCCATTTTTTCATTCTGAAAAGTAAGAATGTTGCTATCTGATGTTATAAAACAAAGTAATAACAATACTGTACTGTTATCCTTGGGCTTTGAGGCCCTCTCCAACAAAGTCCTCATAGCATTGGGGTATTAAAACCACTTGGGCACGATGCAGAACAACTCTGTCCCACAGTGGATTCTGCTAGAAAACACAACCGTGTAACAAGGAAGCTGCCCAATCTGCACATTCTACCTGCATCAGGACTCTCATGCATCCATTGTCTGCTCTACCTTCACACGGTATCAGACTAATCAGGTGCTCATCACCTCTGGGGATGCTAACATGCCTCCCTGCCTGCAGTCTCTCCCTGCTCTAATATTTCTTGGCACTGGCTCCCTATCTCCTCCAGGACAAAATACACATGCAACAGCTGGGCATTTCTGGCCTTCAGTCACCTGGCTCCAGTCAGCCTTTCTAAGCTTCAAACATAGGACTCCCCTTCATGTATATTCTACACTGCATCCAAAATGAACTAAGAGTTATTCCCTGGAACTCAACTATGCATTTGTGCAATCTATCCCCAAAGCAAACCAAACAGAGCTGATCTCTACTCCGATCTATCCTTAAAAGGGCTGCCAAAATGATTTTCCTAAAGCACAGATCTGGCTGTGCCAGTCTCCTGCTCAATAAGCTCCAGTGGTTCCTTATTAACTCTAAGGTAAAATACTAACTCCTTTATTTGGCTTTTAAAGTGTTTCACAACCTGGCCCCACCTACCTTTCCATTATAGGTTACTCCCATAGCTATATCTATATACACTCCCATATAATATATATTCCATTATATATTCCTTCCCTTTCTATACTCTGCAGTTATTCAAACTAGACTTCTTGCTCTTCTGCATACACAGCACTTTCTGTGCCTTTGCACTAACTCCACATCTGGAATGTCTTCTCTCCACATCTCCACTCACAGACTTCGTTGCTTCCTTCAAGACTCAGGTCAAGCACTACTTCCTATGTGAAACTTCTCCTAATCCTCCCCAAGGAGGATTCCTAAACTGCCTGGCAGTTCTTTTCTACTCATTCTATGTGTGTACAGGTACAGACAGGTACATGTTGTCTTCCCTGACAGACTGTAATGTTCCTTGACAACAGGGATTACGTCACTTTTGTCATCCTCTGCCTCTTAGAACCCTCCTTTAATTTCAGTTCTCAACTCAGTCGCTACCTCCTTTGGGAAGGTCCCTGATTTCCTCAGTTGTTAATGCTTTCTCACTTAAGTTATTTTTTATCTACCTATCTAGTGCATTCACTATATCCTAGCAGGAGAATGCAAGTAAGCTCCAGGGGTTCTTTGAGTTTGTCTTTATAACCCCAGGACCCTTAAAGGTGATGTGGTCTAACTCCTTTATTTTACGAGTATTTTACAAGAGGTCTAAGAGAGATGAAATGATTTATCCAAGATCTCAGCTAGCAATTAACCGAGCCAGGACCCAAACCTGGCTCTTCTGACTCTATACCCAGCACCCTTTCTACTGACGACACTCCAGGGTTCAGCCTGAAACCTAATGGTGGAAAACTCTTATTTGTTCACATTCCAAATCAGCTTAAGATAATTTACAAAAATGCAGTCTTTTAAAAAGTAGTATGTATGGGAAACACTACAGATGACAGGAGCGCAGTTTCCAATATCTGCGGTCTAACATGCCAAACTCTCATCAGCTTCAGTGTCTCCTGCTACCCAATGCCAGACTAAATGTCTGAAGCAGTCTTCTGTGCTAAAAGGCTGATCAGCACTGCTTTTTGGATGAAGATTATCCAAGCTATATAGGGGGTTGCTTTCCAAGTCTTAGTACAGAAAGCTCTATAGTGTAAACTGAACCTTAAGTTTATGGAGCTCTATAGCTTAAAACGACACTAAGACTTCTGGGATACCCTGTATGGTATTAGAGGTAAATAAGAATTGAGAACTTCATGGAGGCTCTTTCACCACGTAAACAACCACATCAAAAAGCTAAAGGCACCAAAAAAAGGGCGGGCTTTAAAAACACGGCAACGAGCCAAAGTACTGTGTACAGGGAGCAGATGTCTTTAAACATGACTATGTATTAGTCACAGAATCAAATTCAATTTAGTACCAAACATGGAGCATCTACAACATGTAAGAAAGCGTACTGGATGCTATATGACAACCCAAGATTTACCTATGGGAGGTGGACAGCTTAAATACACTTCTTGGGAAGAGGTACTGAGAGAAAGGTCTATCAGCCAATCTATGAGACGAGTCAAGAAATTATCACTGCAAAGAGGGACAATGAAAACTATGCGCCTTCTGTCAAAAGCAACATTCTTAAAAGGCAAAGCATTATTGACTCTTTTCTGATTTACCTGCTCACAAACAGGAAACACAAGCTCAAGATATAAAGGAAGCCTGCAGTTATTCCACGTCCTACTTAATGAAAGGGATTCAAAAACCACAAGCCACACGACGCTACCTTAAGCTTTAACCTGGTCCGGCCTTCCTCATCAAGCATCTCTTCATCTTCAAATTCATCCTCATAATACTGAGGATCAAAAGGTCTGCAAATGGACGACAACACAAAGCAATTTTAGACATGTTTGGTACGTCAACAGTTACAGGAGCATTCTACACACACACACACACACACACACACACACACACACACACACACACACACACACACACATATACACACCCCTCAGAGAGACAATCAGGTGGAACTTCAAAATATTTTCATTACAGTCATGTAAGATTCCTACTGAAATGATACAAACTGAGATACGACATGACCTATATGGCCAACTACAAATACACACGCGCAGGCACAATGCTTCCTGTGCTTAGATGTTTTGTTAATAACAAAGGGGAACAAAAGTAGAAACTTTCAAAATATAATCATATTCCTACTTTTGCCTGTCAGCATCTTTGACCCAGAACACAATTCAAGATCACCCTGACTCTTGGATTTAAGCGCTTTCTTATTAACTTGGTCATCTTCTATAGAGGTGCACATTCTCTCTATCGATGCACTCAATCAACAAGTACTCATTAAGTGCTAACTATATGTTAGGAACAATAAACTGCAGGCTTTCTATACTTTTGCATCTCATCAGATTCTAGTACACAAGAATCTAGGCCTTCCTTGTTTATTTTTTTTTTAAATGCTAATGGACTATCCCAGCTGTCTAAACACTGGATCCTATGAAAGGAGGCCCACCTTTTCAGCTCATACATTTCTTGGTATTGACAGTCATGCCAGTTCTTACATATGGATTGCTAGTAACACACTAAAGTGCGGATATGTCCACCAAATGTCTTTCTGCCAGCCCTTGAATCATCTACAATTTTAATTCTTCTGACATCAAGCTGTAACATCAATTTGTAACTAAATAGCATTGCCAAAGGAAGGGGAGTATTGGAGAAGTTATTACTTGTGTGGCTTTTGTGGCAACATGAAGTTTGGGGTCACTGAATGCAATATTCAGTTTTCAAAAAGTGATCCAGCTTCTCCTCCCTCCAATCCGGGGCCCTTCGTGAGTTCATCCAAGACATGCACACAGAAGAACTAGCCAGTGTGCATTCCACCTACAAGTCAGAGGTCTGAGCAAGATGTATTTTTTATTTATTTTTTTATAATGTGGAATATCAGAACAATCCATCTTTCCTTAGGTCTATGGATTTCACCGAAGGGATCCGAAGTACAGAATGAACTCATCAACAAGGGAAACATTTGGAAAAGCTTACGATCATTACACAATTTTTCTTTTCAACTTTAAGTAAGGTTTCTTCCACAATAACAGCAAACATCTAATATAATCATACATCTCCTTCTTAAACACTTCCACTGATAAATTTTAGATGATCAAATGAGGTGAAGGAAGGAAGAAAAGGACTACTTCCATGCCTTTGTAGATAAGAGAAATATTTTATTAAAAGATATTCCCATGGGCCTCCACTATAAAAAGCTGAGAAATACTCAGTTTTGGAGCTACCATTATCCAAATTAAAAGATAACCCCAAATAAATTCTGAGCTACTGCTAAAAAGTAGTCTTCTCAACAATCACCTCTAACTTAGCTGACAGAGCAAAATGAAGAACTTTATATGATCATCGCTAATAGATATTCCCCTGGCTGTACAGCCCCACTCATTTCTCTTGGCTAAAAACGTTATGGGTTGGAGAGAGGAAACTTTAATGGGACAGAGCAAAGGATATGCTAGTCCATCAATCAGCACTCTGGGCAGTAAGAAGACATTACAGAACTCCTTTGGGAATTCGAGGGGAACTCTGAAATAATTCAGATAACATGAGAAAAATCATGCCTGGAACCAAACTGAAAATACAAACATACAAAGTACTAAACAGTAGATGTAATTATACTGTTCCTGCTCTAAAAGGTTTATTCTCAAAGTAAAACTTTAAAAAGGAATTCATCTGCGTATTCATATCTCATTTCTCTTATCTTGTTTTCCGTGATATCACCTTCATTCAAGTTTGGATGGAAAACAATGGACTCATTTACTCTTCCTTTTACAACTTCAGGATTCATTCTACACTATTTCAGGACGATTCCTGAAATAGTTTTCCTTTGAGCTAGATCTTTCCTAAGAGGAAAGACTGAAGTTAAAACTCAAAACTCAATTTAAAAATACTAACCCTTGTCAAAAAGATAACTTTGCAATTATTTCAAAGAAAAGCTTTGAAAAGGCTCTTCCCCCCCCCATCAAACTCTCCTCGTCCCCCCGTCTGCCACCTTTAACCTCCCCTCCACTAATTGGATTAGATGGTTAGAACAGCATTAATAAGGAAAATCAGCTTGGCTTTCTTGTATGATCGCAGGCTAGAAAATGCCTGACACTGGTCACAAGGAGGAGCACAAAGAGACTGTGAATGAACTGCTAAAATAGGAAAAAAAATGTCTAAAAGAGCACCCTTCAGTAATTAAATCATATCACATATCTTCAAATTCAAAGGATGACGTCGTTAAAAAGTCAGTCAATAAACATTTAATAAGCAGCTACCATGTGCCAGGCATTGTGGGGACAAGGCAGGCAAACAAAACCTTGTGCTGGAGGAACTTATGGGGAAGATGGCGCGCAAAGACGAACAAGAGGCAGCAGAACGAAGAGGCCTGAGAAAGGCTTCCTGGAGAAGGTGGGACTTGAGGGAGGCCAGGGAAGGCGGGAGGCGGAAGAGAGGAAGGAGAGCATGCGGCACACTGGAAGCAGCTAGCAAAAAATGTAAGTCAGATTATTCAAGTAACAACAGAACCAGGGTCACTAGATCAAAGAGAACGTGACAAAAGTATGAGACTGAAGATGGGCAGTGGAAGGGGGGCAGGTTAGAAAGGGCTTTACTGAGGAGAATGGGGAAGGTAGGTGGAGGATGGAATGGCGTGTGGGGAGACATGTGGCAGTCGATCTGTCAGCAGGCTATGAGGAGCCAAGGGCCTGCTCCAGGATGGCAGCAGTGTTAGAGAACAGAAGGGGATAGATGAGAAAGCAGAACCCAAAGGCGTTGGCATGAGGGGGTCAAAGTTAAGAGTTAAGGATGACGTCTAGATTAGGACACTGACTGGAATTCCTAAAATCTCTTATAGTCAAGACTTCAAAATTATTAATAACTTTTACTCATGTGGTAAGGCAACTTAATCATTAGCTACAATGTATTAGAAATTCCCCAGAAAATATAAAATGAGAAAGATTATCACTATCTCAAAAGTGCTGTTTCACTGTTAGAAAGTCTATAATTCAGGACATTACCTGGGTTCCACACTGAGAAAATTGGGCAGTTTGACAAAATACAAGTCATTTCCTAAATCAGTGTTCACTTTGGGTATTTCCACTTCTATTCTGGTCTCTGGAATCGGTTCTTCTTCCTGCTGCTCCTGAGGCAACCCATTTTCATCCTAGTAAATAAATTACAGAACTGAAGGGCTTAAAGGGACAACAAAGATCATCTAAAATATCATCTAGTCCAAAAACGCTGTTCAGATGTACATGGGAGAAAAAGCAAATATATACTTTAGGGATGATGCAGTGCAAAGAAACCACAGAGAGTAATTTTTTGGTATCTCAATTGCTTGAGACTTAAAAGAGACTTAGAAACAGTGAAGATTAGGGTTTTTTTTTTTTAATTTTTACTTATCTTGCATAAATACTCAAACTTGAAAAATCAACAAATAATTATTTTAAGGAAACCTAATTAAAACCAGCAAAAATGAGCACCACAAACTGAGAGTCCAGATTTGGGCTAAAGAAACATTCAGGTAGCACTTTAAAGTCTGCAATGTACTTGACAAACGTGATCTCATTTGATCCTTACAACAACCAAGGAATGTAGGCATGGTATTTTCCACATTTTACTGATGCAGAAACCAAGGTTCAGAAAGGCAATGTGACTTGCCAAGATCACAAGGCTAGCAAGTATGCAAGACAATAATTCAGGCCTGGCTGACTCCACGTCACTCACAGACAAGTAGCAGCCTTAGATTTGCTGTCTCTGTATGCACAGAGCAATACAGCCCCAACAGAACAGCTCTAAAATGCAAGAACAGTCTCACTCTAGAATGTGATGCTTTCTGCTCTCTGTACGTTTCTCCTCGTGTAGACAAAATGCCCTTATTTTTAACACATAAATTTCATCTATATTCTTAATTCTTTTAAAAGAGATCAAGTTAATACTGGTGAAAGGAATGACACCTTAAACACAAGAAGAAAAAGTGTCTACAAACAAAATATAGCATAAGGACAAACTTCACAATGCCCCAATTCACATTTATTAAAAAAAAAAAAAAAAAACCTAGCGTATATACTTGATCAAACTGCCCCAAGTAAAAAAAAAAAATTGTTCACTAGGCTTCTGTGTAGATAAGGCAACCTGCAAGCACTTCCTACAACCACAAGCTGGCATTTCCATTTATATAGCACTTCAAGGTTTGCAAAGTGTTTTATAAATATGATCTTACTTGATCCTGACATCAAAACTGGGAAATAAGTCTCATCATTATCCCCCAACTTTACAGATGAGGACACAGAGGCAGGCAGAAGTTAAGTGACTTGCCCAGTACCACACAGCTAATAAGTGTCTGAATCTGGAATTGGTCTTCTATCCCCTGGGCCACTGAGCTGTCTCATTGTCCTAGCAGAAGCCTAAGTGTAGCGCTTGGAAACCCAGAGGACAAAGATGAGAAAAAGTCCAGTCTCTTCTCCAGCCTGTCTCTTCCTCTTACTGTGAGTCTGGGAGGAATCTTGGCTTCTACCAGAAGGCAAAGAACACCATCAAGATTCCTGACAAACTTGGGGAGGTACAGTAGGATTCCTGACATGGAATCCTTTATAAAGATTTATATTGTTTAGAGTTAAATGACAAATTGCAAACATCATTTTCCACTTTTAAACTGAAAGGTGTGGAACATCCTAAGCTCTAAGCCAGGACCCATACGGTCCGGGCCCAAACCACCTAACACCCACTGACATTCAGCAAAGCCCTGAAGGCCAGGCAGTGGGAAGACTCTGGGGCTTATCCATAATATCAGCACACGTGTTACTCACAATCGGCTGTCCTGGAGTGGGCGGTTTGTCTTCCCCGTCACTCCCTGAAGAAATGTCATCTGCACCTCCAAACAGATCCATGGTTTCACTATTTTCTTCAATGAGTGAAAAAAAAATACAACACTTTTCTATCATTAAAGTCATATGGAACATAGCTCACATGAATGTGAATGTGTCACATAAAACTGTCCGAACGACACGAAGGATCCCTTCGACTTGTACAGAGGTTGTCATGGAGCCAGCTCACTAAAGCTGGCTTATTCAGTCAAGTCAACAACATCTATTAAGCACCTACTATGTGCCAGGCACCGTGCTAGTATCTGGGGATACAAAGTAAAAAACGGTGCTACTCTCAAGGAGCTCACCATCCAAGGGGGATATTCAGAGACCTGACAAGAGTTAAATGGCAGTCACATTTCGCCTCAGTAAAGAGAAGAAAGCAATAATTACAAGGCATATTTGTAGGGAGCTGGGGAATGAACAGAGCAGTTCATTCACAATAACCTTACAGAGTAGATGACACGAGCGTTAGCCCCACAATCCACAGATGAGGAAGCTGAGGCTTGGCAAAGTTACCATGTCCCTAGACTCACCTACGCGACCACACTGATCATCTCATGCAGTCTTTACAACAACTCTCTGAGCTGGATATGGCAGATATCATTCTGATTTTTCACAAGAAGTAACAAGACTAGTTAGTGAGGGAACCAGTACTCTTGACATGGTCTTGTGACTCTGGCCCAAGCTCTTTCCATTACACCACACTGGACGCTGCCGGCTCCACTCCTGACTGAGGGCTGTAAATTCAGAGCAGCATTGCAGGCTAAAACATGGCCTCACACGCCTTCAGCTGGTGATGTCAAAGGGCTGGACAAGAACTTAAGGGCCTACTACGTGCCAAGCACTAGCCTAAGCGCCAGGATCACAAAAGCAAAAGTGAACAGTCCCTTCCCCCAAGAGGCTTACATTCTAAAGAGAGAGACAAGCACATACTTTACACACACGTAAAGAATATACACAAAATTAACAAGGTAGTTTGGGAGAGGAAGGAGCCTCCAAAGTAGGCCTAGCTTCTCAAATTATGCCAACTAACGTAGTAATCAGAACTTTTTAGTGTTAGTTTGACATCCTGAGTAAAGCATCAAGAGTGCTCTAATTTTTAAAACAGAAACGAAGATTACCTTTTTGTCCTTCATTATCACTATCCGCTTCCGAATCAGAGGCTATCGCCTTCTTTCGCTTCATCCGTAAAACTTCATCTTCACTATCACTGCCTCTTGCAGATTCTACAGAAAAGTACAATTTGGACTTCACCATAAAAATAACTTCTCAGTTTTAAGCTAAGTAACTTAAAAAACAACTTAGATTAGCATTTTAATTAGGAGGAGATTTAAAGGAAGGAAAATAAAAAATAATGACTATTCCTACTTATGAGCAAGATGATATACAAGAGGTTAATTTCATTCTAATACCACTTTCCCAGAGCTATTTATTTATGCCCAAAGAGTACTTCTACACTTCAAGGAGTATATAATTTAATAGTTCAACCAATGAAGATAAGAACTCTTCACGAGAAGCAGGAGGGGGCAGATTTCTGATGAAGAGTCCCTCTAGACCAAGCCTGCACAACCTATGACCCACTGGAGTGTCAAAAGGATTTTGGGCGGCCCTCAAAAACATCCTCTACATTTTTCGAAGGTTGCCCAAAATTCTTTGGCATGATGCAAGCGCCCCACAGGTCGATGGTTGTGCGGACCTGCTCCAGAGTAGCAAGGCGGAAAGATTACAGTCCTTTATCAGGCCCACAAACAAAGCTTCTTTGTCTTGGTTGGACCAGTCACAGCTTATGCTCTGGTGACAAAACTTTTGAGAAATCAAGGTCACCTCCACACAAAAATATCAACTTCAGTCTCCTAAGAGTAAGACTTTAGAAGAATCATTTCTTTTATTTTGTTATCTCTGATGGGAAAAGTGGGCTAGCAAACGTTTGCTATTAGTAAACGAATTTTAATGTCAGAACCAGAATTTATGAACACCTCAAAGGACCACACTGTGTTAGTATTCTTAATGGTAGTATCCATATGGTAAAGAAAACATATAGGATGAAATTTTTTTCTTCAAACTAAAAAGCATACTATTTTTTGCATCAACTGACATGCTTGGTCCTTCTAGTGTTAAAATGTTTTATTTGCATAAAATTTATGATGAAAACTTTTTAGTACAAATAACATAACAATAAAACACTCCTTTTCCTTTTAATGATAATTATTCTAGGCAGCCATTAAGTGGAGCTTGGGCAGGGACCTCTTGTTGTCCAATCTATGGGCTTCAGAGTGCACTGAGTTTAAGGTTTTGGGAAAAGAAAGGTAGGAAGGAAGGAAGGGAGGGAGGGAGGAAGGAAGGAAGAAGGAAGGATGGACATCTAGACAGTAAACCCCAAAGGAAGGGGAAAGGGTAACAGAAGGGAGAGGATAAGCTGGGTTACCCAGCTAGTTACCCAGTCCCCACTCAAGCACCTCAGTCTCAGGTTGTGTTCATCTTTCATATTAGAAGAAGACCAGGACACCAGAGAAATGCTAACATGACTTGCACTTTGACTTTGTCACTGGATCCAGACGAGGAGAAAGTGAGGGTGGTGACCTTGCACAGCCCTCTCTCAAAACAAAGTCAAATGCAAGTCACGTCTTCATTTGTCTGATGTTACGGTCTTCTTCAAAAATGAAGGATGAACACAACAACTTTATGATAAATATAAATTGTCCACTCCACCCAGCCAAGGAAGCCAATGGGAAAAAAAAGACCTTCAAATAGATCCACCAAGTATTTCTAGCACCACATTCATGGTGACAAGAAATGGAAACTAAGGACCTAACCATCAATTAGGTTAAACAAGTTGTGGCACAGGAATAGAATGGAACAGTACTGCCTTATTTGTAAAAATACATAAACAGGACAAAGTAGAACAGGAGGAGGTACATGAACTGAAACAAAGTGAAGTAAGCAAGACCATGAAAATAACCCACACAAAGACTACAACAACATGAATGAAAGGGACAAGAACAAAACCAATGAAACTGAAAGCAGTGAAAGTATCACGACTGAGTCCCATGAGTCTCCTTCATTTGCAAAGGCAGGAATTATAAATGTAGACTATCATATATAACACTGGACTCAGTTTGGCTGAATTATTTTCTGTATTAAAAAATTATTTATTTAAGGCTCTTTTGAAGGAGGAAAGGGAGAGACAACTAGAGAAATGGCAGTGGTATACAAACAAAACAGCAAAATAAAAGTGTTTAAAGATAAGTAATGCTTTTTTAGCATCTGTTTACGTTTATATGAACAGCAAATAACTGAAGTAAAACTTGTCTTCTTACCTAAAATGCAAATGGCACAAAATCAGATAACTTCCTTATTTAAAAAAAGCTATTGCTTGAACAAAAAAAGTCTTTTTCATGAGAGTTTATCCGCTATAGTTACAGAACATTTGCCAACAGCTCTGGAGTACAGCTAGGTGACAATGGAGAGAGCTCTGGATTTGGAATCAGGAAAACCTGAGTTCAAATCCAGGCCCAGCCACTTACTAGCTGTAGGATCCTGGCAAATCCCTTAACCTGTTTGTCTCAGCTTGTTCACCGCCAAAAGGGTATGAAAATGGCCCCTACCTCTCAGAGAGGTGGTGAGGATAAAGTGATACAAGAGTTGTAAAGCACTTAACACTGCACCTGACACATAAGAAATAAATGCTTACTCCCTTCCTTGATGTCACTTCTTTATAACAGAGTGTTTAAAATGGACCTTACCTGCAAAGCATGTTGTATCCTCCATCAACAAACATTACTGAGTAAAGAAAAGAGTATCATGTTTACTTCAATTATTCTCACTTTGAATGCTAGCCATGGCATTAACCAACTTCCCCTAGAACGTATTT
Organism: Notamacropus eugenii; assembly: GCF_028372415.1. NCBI lineage: Eukaryota > Metazoa > Chordata > Mammalia > Diprotodontia > Macropodidae > Notamacropus > Notamacropus eugenii. The sequence continues at coordinate 1,064,401 of NC_092878.1, read as the reverse complement.
AGTCAATATGTACCTTCTTCAAGGAACGCTACTTAGCTAACTTAGCTTATGCTCCTCTTTCAAACCTGCTTTACTACAATCTTGCTAGTTAATCTATGGAAATGGAACAAACGTCACTTCACAGTTACTTCCCTATTAAAAATTTCCTCCCCATCTCCCTCCTTTATTTTAAAGACTTCTTTCTATTTTATCAGATCATTCATTAACAAAATGGGAAAAAAGAATGAAGTATTAAAAAGTACTACAATAAAAATAAAGAGAAAGAAAAAGGCTCGATGAGAGAAAGGGAGGGTAAAGAATTGGAGGAAAAAAGCCAGGGTCGACAAGGCAGACCACAATGCACATTATCATACTTCTAACGAACATTCTACACATAACAACATACACACCCGACTTACGGTCCTGCTCCTCTTCGTCATCTGACCGCCTATGCTCTTCATCAGACACCTGCGGCCTTTCATCATCAGAGTTTTGCGTTTTCTCCTCGTCAGAGACCTGCGGCCTTTCCTCATCATCAGAATTCTGTAGCTTCTCGTCATCGTTGTCAGAGGCTGCTGGCTGCTCGTCATCAGAATTGGCCAGCTTCTCTTCCTCAGAGAGCTGCAGTCTTTCATCATCTGAAACCTGAGGCCTCTCGTCGTCATCTGTGTTCTGCATCTTCTCATCGTCATCGGAATTCTGCAGTTTATCCTCATCAGAAATCTGTGGCCTCTCGTCATCAGAGTTTTGTATTTTCTCATCATCAGACTGATCGCTTTTATCTTCTCTGTCCCACTTTTCATCATCTGACTGTGCTCTTTCAGAGCCTTCACCCTCTGACTGATGGCTCCCTCCATCTGATCTATGGTCCCCATCTTCATCCTCATGAGGAGCTTCTGATCCACTGTGTTGATCAATATCTGACTGGTCATTTTCTTCATGGTCAGAATGCCCAGAAACCTCTGATCTATTGTCTGATCTTTCAGAGTGATTATCACTCCCACTATGATGAGAAAGTCCTTCATCTTCACTGTCATCTCCGAACAGTTCTTTATTACTTGGCTTTACCGAATCTTCTCTATCATCCCCTTCGCTGTCACTTCCAGAGGGATTACTACCAGAGGCAGCATTCTCATGATCTGAGTCAGATCCAGATTCAGAATCGGAATCTAAGAAATAAAGTACACACGTATTATTCTACCAGCAAACATACGCAAATCTAGACATCAACATTCATTCAAATACATTTTCCTTTTTACGAGTTGTTGAGGTAGAGCCACGATGAAACAGCAAGAAAAAAAGGCACCGTGAACTCCATCCCACTGTTCCAAGCAAATCTAGAAATGACGCCAGGTCAAACCTTGATTGGGAAATCCAAGAAGAAAAGGATTACAGCGAGGCATTTTTTTTCACCTTGGGACAGCGTGGGGAGACAGACTGAAAGGTCTTTTCTCCTTCTCATAGGTAAACCCAAGCACAGAAGGCATGCTGTGGTTACGGCCACATGTGACTGCAGACCACAGAAGGGGCTGGCGTTATGGCAGGAGCCCAGGGAAAGACTACACAATAGAGCAGGACAAGGTCCTACACCGAGAATGGAAACTCGTGTAGGATAGAGGCACATGTCAACTGACAACTGTCAGTTATTACACAGGTCAGGGTAACAGATCCAGGACAACCTGAGGGTTTGCAATTAGGGGCTGGGATCCAGGGTGAGAAGCAGTCATAGGACCTAGGCTATGAACTGAGCAAGTTCAGAAACAAGCAGTGGCTATATGGCTTGGATGACAGAAGCAGATGCAGGTCTCAGTTCCAGCTCCCAGCCCTGTGTAAAGCCTGAGAAAAAATAACCAGGGCAGGAATAGGAAAGCCAGAAGCTCTGTCACTCTGAAACAGCAGTGCTTTCCAGCTGGCTGATAGTGGACATTTGAGTCCAGAAGCAGTCTAATGAAACCCCCCAAACACAGCAAGCCCATAGGCCCTCTGCTCAGACCTGAACCCAGGACAGGAACCTGAAAAGCCCAGACCAAGAAGGCAGTGACCATATTTTTTTCACACCATTTGGGGGGCACTGCAGGTCCCCAGTTTGAGTTGTCCCTGAGATCCTGGACTAACATGATATTTAATAACCTAAGAAAACGGCAGCAGTACCAGCCAGATATTCCCTTCAGAAGTGCACAGAACCAGGCATTAATATAAAGTCCAAAGTCAGGAAGTAGGCTGGGAAAATAAGCAAGAGAACAAAAAAAAGAATTCCATCACAAAAGACGATTATGGTGACAGCGACTCTAAAGACACAAAGCCAAAGAAGAGAAAGTCTCCAAAACATGTACAAACAAAACCTCAAAAGTTTTAGAAAAAAAATTGTAAATGTTTTTTTATAAATTAAATGAGAACACTAGAAGAAAAAACAAAAAAAATAAAAGCCATGGAATAAAGAACTAGAAATAGGGTTAGCAGCTCAGCATAAGAAGCACAAAACTTCACCCAAATCACAAACTCTCTGAAAATTAGGATGAAACTGAGTGGCACAGGTATACCGAGTGAAGACCCCAGGGGCCCTGGGGAGAAACCTAACAACAGAGATTCTGTTTTTCTTAAAATGCTTTTTGTGCTATGAAACAGTCCTTGACAGAGGCTGCTTTTTGCTTCCTCCCAGACTGCCTTTACTCACTCCCTTATCTCCTTTCATAGACTCTATGTTAAGTGACAGTCCTTGAACAGGAGATGCTCACTCAAATATCTCTCCCCACCCCTTTTCCTAAAAATTACTCTTGTACACTTATTCTTTGTTGCTGGGGTAGATTTTTCGTGGATAGATTGTACCCTCAAGGCCCTGCCAATGGGCTAAGAGGAAGGGGGTTAGGGTACGGTACTGTGATCAGGGTCTATAAAAACTGCTGTGCAGGGCACACCCTCGCCTTCCTCAGTCATCACCATCTTGAGTGCAGGAGGGAATGCCCTTTGTGAGAGAGTTGAATAACTATCTTTCTTTTTCACTCCTTTGGTCAAGACTCTAATTTTATTAAGGGGGCCGTCCCACACAAAACAAACATAAGCTAATGACTCTGTGAGACAACAAGAATTATTATGACAAAAATCAGACGGAAAAGAAAAGAAATGTAAGTTACAGTCAATCCTCAACATTCCCACGTTTAACTTTTGGGAAGTTGGGCATTTGCGTGATTTTATTAGTAATCTCATTTTCACTTCAGTGTCGGCTCCATGCAGTAAAGGCCCCCAAAACGAGAGGCCCAAGTAGCACAAGCTTGTGGAGCAGCTGGCCAGCCCTTGTAAAGAGCTCCCCATGCATTCTACGAATGTTTTCATTGTTTGCCAATCCCATTGCTGGTAGAAGCCTAAAATTTCAAAGTCAATCCCACCTCTGCTAAACTCCCGTACTCCCAAGATCCGGAAGAATCTCAAATGGCTCACAAAGCAGATGTCAAAGATGAATTATTTCAAACAAGTGCATCCTTCACAATCTCCAACTCTAACCAGGAAGGACAGAGCGTAAGAGGTGATGTCAACGGCATTTTCCAAGTCCACTAAAATCCCAACAACCCCTCCCTCGGTTTTCAGAGGGCAACCAAGGTAAAGAGGTTTATAGCAGTATAGTATATAGTATGATGACCTGACACTATCATCTGACACAGTGGAAGGTAAGATTCAGGCTACAAAGTGTTTTTAGTTTTAAGAATTTTATTTGCTGTAAGATATTTATGGTATTACAGGTGTTCTGAAAAGAGAATATAGTCTGAAATCAGTTTTTTTATTGAGATTTAGCAGAAAAAAGATCACAGAATTCTAGGGAATTACTAGCAAGAAAAATGTTTTGCATATTACCAATTTTATTTTGTGTACTGCATTTTATGGCTTATCTCATGGTTCCTGCATAAGGAAAAATGCATATTATGAGGATGAATGTTTTATTATAAAGAATTGGAGGCAGAAAAGGGTATTTCTATCCATCTCTAACAAAAGACTATAAAATATTTGATCTTTTCAATAACTATTCATCACCAGCAGATTGGTCACCAAGTGAATTGTTTGGCTGTTGGGACACAGCAAACAGATAAAATGGTCCATGGTGAAACACAGATGAGTAGGACAGCTTTGAAAGCAGTAAGCTGAATTTATTATATGCCTTTTTTTTAAAGCAAGTTATATATAAGAGAATTTTACTTCTGCACATAATCCTCTTTTTTATTCTACTTTGTATATGGAAATGTTCTTTTTTTAACTAAGTCCAGAATAAAAATAAGTAAAAATTTAAAACCAAATAAATAGTTCTTAGTCTTGTATGATACCACCTACTGTAGTGATAGCAACAGACTGGCAGAAAAATGAACAGAGTGCTAACGGTCCAGACTTTTAAACTGTTATAAACATCCAGCTGTCCATACTTTAAATCTGGGATCTCTGTCCAATGAAATAATTGCTAATTGACTGACCAAACTGATACGCTACAAGAAGAACTGAATTATAACGAAGGAGAACTGAATTATATTGATATTAAAAATGTACTATTAACATAAGAAATCATAAAGAAGTTGAAATTAAATCTAAGGCTAGCTCACAGATTCACCTTAGAGAGTTCAATAAAGTATTATAATTAGTGGTGCTAGTTTCATCCTGATCCAAAAGTATTAAAAAATATATACTGTTTTTCATGAGGGCATTTGTCTACCTTTACAAAGCAGAGATCATTATAGGCATAAGCAAAACAAGTCACAATAAACATAACTGTGGCTTATGCACCAATAACTAGTGATATGAAAAATAGAGCATTTCTATGAAGAATTAACAAGATACTCCAAAACAAGTAAAATAATCAATCAATGAATATTTATTAAGCACCTTCTATGTGATTGGCACTGTGCTAGGTGTCAGAGAGATGAGGAATGATTGTCCCTACTCTCAAAGAGATTACAATCCATTACGTAAGATAACATGTGCACGTGCGCGCGCGCACGTGTGTGTGTGTGTGTATGTGTGTGTGTACTTAAAGCAGAAAGTTGTTAAAACAACTTAATTAGAGAAGAGGGGTCCATCATTTAGGAAAATCAGGAAAGGCTTCATGCAGAAGGTAGCACTGGAACTGCATTCTGAAGGAAGAGTAGGATTTTTTTTATGAAGTAGAGATGAAGAAGGAGGACATTTCTGGCATGGGAAATGGTCAGTGCAAAGGATGAGAGATGGAATCTTATGTAAAGAACAAAGGGAAGGCCAGATTTCAATGTGAGAAGGAAAGGAAAGTATATTATGTTGGAAAGATAGTATGACACCAAAACGCAGGGCTTTAAAAGCCAAATGAAAGAGTTTGTATTTTATACTAGAGGAAAAAGAAGCTACTGGAGTAATCAGAGCTATACTTAAGGAAAATCACTTTGGCACTATGTGGAGGATGTTAGAATGGTAAGAGAACTGAGACAGGGAGACTAACTAGAATGCCAATGCAATAGTCAAGGGAAACAAATTATACGGGCTTTAACTAAGGTGGTGATTTTATGAGCACAGAAAAAGAAAAATGTGCAAGAGATACTGAGTAGGCAGACATGGCATGATGTGACAACTGAATACAGGGTTAAGGAACAGTAAGGAACTAGACAATGTCAAGGCTACAAACCTGGAAGATTACAGGAATGGTGCTGCCATCAACAGAAATATGGACACAGGGAGCAATAGGTTTGAGGACAGAAAATAGTGAGCTTGATTTTAGATATGTTGAGTTCCATGGAGATCCCTCCATGACATTCAGCTTGAAATGTCCAAAAGCCAGAAGGTGATGCAATACTGAAGCTCAAGGGTGAGGCTATACAGATCTACAAGTTACCTACATAGAGATAATTAAACTCATGGGAGCTAATAAAGTCACCAAGTTAGAGAATGTAGAGAAGAGGGCCCAGGAGAGTGCCTGGGGGAATACTCAGAGTTAAGGGGCATGATACTGATGATGAGCTAAACAAGAGCTGTCAAGATAGGTAGGAAATGAACCAAGCAAAAGCAGCCTCATGAAAATGGAGTGAGGAGAGTGTCCAGGAGAGGGGAGTCAACAGTGCAACCACCAGGAGAGAAGAGGTATTAGACTGACTACCAAAGGGAAGGTCTACAGAGCCATTGTGTTGATCTCATTGCTGTGTGCCTGTGAAATCTGGACAATCTACCTGCGCCATGCCAGGAAACTGAACCACTTCCATCTGAACTGTCTTAGAAGACTCTGGAGAACACCTGGCAGGATAAGGTACCAGACACTGATGTCCTTTGTCAAGCTGAACTGCCAAGGAATCAAACTCTACTGCAGAGAATGCAACTACACAAATTACAATGGGCTGGTCACATAGCCAAACATACACCTGCATAAAAGATAATTTTACGGAGAACACACACAGGGCAAGCGCTCGCATGGTGGTCAAAAGCACCTCTCAAGGTTATCTCTTAAGAACTTTGGAACTGACTGTGTGAGATGGGAGACACTGGCACAAGACCAGCATGGTGTGCCCTCCTCTATGAGCAAAGCAGAACTGAAGTAGCGCAAAAGAAACATGAGATGGGCAGATTAGAGAATCCATCCTAAGTGTCTACATAGACTCTTTGTGCCTGACTGTGGTACAGCATCCTGTGCTAGGACTGGTCTACTCAGCCGCCGTGGGACGCACTGCAATTGACTCTAACAGTGATGTCATCTGGGTCCTCTTCGAGAACCAGTCAAAAGTGTCAACCACATCAGAAAGGTCCTCTGGAGGAGTGAAGACCAATGAGAATAATACATGTAACTTCAGGTGAATGATGGGATCAGAAGCTGAATGGCAAAGAGTCAAAGAGTGAGTAAAGGAGAGGACTTGGAGGCAATGAGTGTGGACAGCTTTTTCTAGGAGTTTGGCTGAATAAATGAGTGAATGAATGAGGTCTCTGAAGCACTGTGCTAAATGCTGGGGATACAAACATGTAAAGACAGACCCTGCTCTGGGGAAAGGTCCCATAGTCCTTGGGGTTCAGCAGCAAAGCAGATGGTAATACCTGCTTTAATATCATTTCTGCTGGTCAAAGCCTCCATTTCTGATGCAGAACCATTTGACAGTGCCAAGGACTATGGTGACAAGAACTTTATTTTGGGGGGTCTTAAAAAGATCTGGCTGTGGCACCTGCAGGAGCAGTTACCAGGCTGCATTCTCAGGAGGGTTTGCATCTCAGCATGAAGACTACAGACGTTGGCTGAGAGGCACTGCTACCCCAAAGGCTCTTAAGTTCAGTGTTATAAGCTGTCTCAGAGCCTGAGGGTAGATGTTGATCAAGGTGATGGTGGAAGGTGGTTTAATGAAAAAGGGAGGAGAGATATAGGACAATAGATTGAGGGATGAGACAGTCTAATGAAATTTTTCTTAAAAATGAGAAAGACTTGGGCATGTTTGAAGGTACTATGAAAGGAACTAGTAGACAGGGAGGGGTTGAAAGTTAGAGAGAGGAGATGGTGGAGGCATCAAGTTGCTAGAGAAGTTGGGAGGTGAAAAGACTACTGGCTGAAGGAGAGGTGTTGCCCTTGGTGAGGAAAAGGGCCAACTCATTAACAGAGACTGATATCGAGGGTTTGAGATGGAGAAGGAAGTGCTCATGGTAAATGGCCTAAATTTTCTCAGTAAAGAAGAGAAACTCAGCTGAGAGATTGAGGAAATGGAAAGGTATGGGAAGTTTAAAAAGAGAAGATTTAAAATAATCTCTATGAAGATGAAAATAAATAATTATAGAGGAACAAAAGGACTGCCTTGTTGCCACAAGGGTCCGGTTAAAGTTATTTACATAATATAGTTACATAATTTGTTATGTGCCCAATCAACATGGCTCTGTGCCCCCCTCTAGCTTCATTCATCAGCCCATAATTAGAAATGGAGGAGGAAGATGGTAGGAGAAATCCTAGGCTAGCATGTAATAAGGGGGGAGCAGCCAATAGGGCAAGGTATTAGAAAGAGGACAGCATAATGCCAAACTGGGTAATGACAGGGTTAAGACTGGCAAGGGTAAAAAGGGAAGTCACTGATTGATATACGCTGATACTGGGCTACTTCAGTTTAAAAGTATACAGAGGGGAGGACAGCAAAAATCACAGAAGAAAATAGGGTTTAAGTTTATTAAGCCTAAGAGGTCAAAAATCTTATAGATCACCCAGAAACCTGATGATGCCTTTATAACAATTAATGTTTTCCTTAAAAAGAGAGTTGAAGGAGGTTAAGAAATATCACAAAAATGAAGCTGACTCTATCTTGACAGGAAATGATTTACGTGGGATTCACTTTCTGAACCCGCTGAGATCAGTGAGCTTGGTTTTTGCCTTTGCTCAAAGGAAGGATGAGAAAACGATACTCAGTGCAATTACAACTCCACAGTGACTGACTGAGCTGATCTACCAGGATCTTCTTTCTCTAAAACAGGAGATGAATGAGTAACTGCTGTTATCACCAAATGATCATCACAACAAAGAGTCTGACAGGGCCCAGAAACTGCTTCATCTAGCAGCTCCCCTGTGCCCTCTTGCCCATTTCTTCTCTCCATTCACAAAGTCACTACCTCGGCCCTCGGGCCTTTATTAGATCTAGGTGGAAGTACTGCAACAGCGTACTGAATGCCCTCCCTTCCTTTTTCCCAATCCATTCTCCAAAGCCAGAGTGCTGAGCACTGAATAAAAAAGACCTGAGTTCCAATGTGGCCTCAGATACTTACTAGCTGTGCAACCCTGGGAAAGTCACTTAACCTTGTTTGCTTCAGTTTCTTCATCTGTAAAATGAGCTGGAGAAGAAAATGGCAAACTACTTTGCCAAGAAAACCCTGAATGGGGTCACAAAGAGTCGGACACAACTGAAAAGGGCTGAATAACATGGGAATTGCCTGCTTGGGAGGTTTCACTGGTTCTCTTCTGTTTAGAATTTGGCTCCAACCCACCTTTATAAACATATTACTCTCCTTCACATACTCTATGTTCCAATCAAACTGGTCTAACCAGGTGCTCCCCAAACATAACCTGTCACCTGCCATTTCTATACCTTTCCACAATTGTGCTCCCATTCCCAGAAGGACTTCCCTGTTTTCCTTTGCCTCTTGAAATGCCTAGAACACCACAAGAGCTGGCTTTGGGTCCCAAAAAGAGAAGTTTGAATGTTATCCTACAGGGAATCACTGAAACTTCCTGAATGAGTGACACAACCCTGTCTGTGCTCTGGGATATCAATTCAGCAGCTGTGTGGAGATGGACAGGAAGAGAAGAAACTAGATGCAAAGACATCCATTAGGAAGTTGTTGCAATAGTCCATGCAAAAGATGGTGAGGACCCTAACTAGGACTGTGGCTACGTGACTAGAAGCTCAACTGTCAGATGACAAGACCTAGTCTAGGAGGGCTGTGGGAAAGGGGGATGAATGCAAGAGGTATTGAACAGATGCAATCAATTAAAAAAAGGGATTGAGAAAAGAATAGAAAGGGCCCACATGGCTTCATCAAGAACAGGTCCTGCCAAGTTACTGTGCTCCATCGGTTTTCCCACCTAAAAAGCAGGCATAACCTTCCTTACAAAGGTCCACAGTCAAAGCCATGGCTTTTCCAGTAGCAACGTATGGTTGTGAGAGTTAGACTACAAGGAGCTGGACTACAAAAGGTGAGCGCTGCAGAATCAACACTTTCAAACCATGGTTCTGGAGAAAGCTTTTGGGAGTTCTGTGGACAGCAAGAAGATCAAATCGGTCAATGTTTAAAGAAATTGGTTCAGGCTGTTCACTGGAAGGTCCGACCCTGAAGCTGAAGTTTAAATGCTTGGGCCACATAAGGAGAAGATGGGACTCAATAACGCTGAGATGCAACAAAATATGGATCGATTCTCTTCTGTTTGTGCTCATTTTGGCCTAGAACAGAGGTTCTCCATCGGCCAGCACCATCACCCACAGAGAGAACCACAGTCACACCAATGGAGGGTGTCGAACACTGTGGATGAGCTCGCTTACCTGGGCAGTGCACAGAGAAGATGAGGCTGACACACAACGGTCAGAGCCAGCTCAGTGTGTGGCAGGCTCCGAAGAGAAGTGTGACAGGACGTGCTGGGCTGCCTACAAAGCAGCAAGCGTGCACAGCATCCGTGCTGACCTCACTGTTGTGAGCCTGAGACCCGGACAGCATGCCAGGGCCATGCCAGGGCACAGAGTCGCTGCCATCTCAGCTGTCTGAGCAAGATTCTGCAGACTCTCTGGCAAGGGAAGGTGCCACACATGGAGGTCCTCTCTCCAGCTGAGCCACCACAGGGAGTCCAACCCTAACGGGCTGGGCACATGGTCAGGATGCCCAGCGTCTGCCTACAGAGAACTCACACAGGGCACGGGCTCCCAAGGAGGTCGGAGGAGCTCTAGAGCCAACTGCGCCACCCAGGACGGCCAACCTGGCTCACCCGCGCCACAGCAGGGGCTGTACCCGGGGGGCAGCGCAGCCTCCCACCAGCTCCGGAGACATGCCAGGGGGGCGGACTCGGACCTCCCCACCGGCGCTCCCGGGCCCTTCGGGAGGGTGCCCGAGCCTGGCACCGGCACGTGGTGCGCTTGGGTCCTCGGCCGGACCAGGGACAGGCACCGGGCACACCCCGGGGCCCTGCTCAGGCAGGTGTCCGGTACCTCCTGGGGGTCATGGGCAGAAAAGGGAGCATTGAGGTCAGAGGTAAGTAAGACCGGGGGCACCGAGGCCCGTCTGGGGGGGGCCTGGCGTGAAGGAGGGGCTGGCAGCCAAACGGCACGAGCTAAGGGGGGAGGGAGTCCGGGGTCCCCAACGCTGCGGAACAAGGACCAGAGCAGCCCCCCCGCGCCCCCATGGCATCGCAACCGAGGACCAACACACAAAGGCAGGACGAGACTCGGCTGCTCGGGCCTTTAAATGTCCGAGCTTGGGGAACCCGCGCTGGGCAGCTGCACGGAGGGAGGAGACGAGCAGACGAGCGTGGAAGGCGCCCCCCAAGCTCCAAGACCCCTCGGCCAGACCCCGTCTCTTCTCCCCTTTAAGCGGTCAGCCCGACACCAGGCCCCCCCGGATTCCCGGGCCACGGCCAGAGCCCCCTCGTGCCCCGGAGCCCCCGCAGACACCGGCCCCGTCGCCCCCCCCCCCACCGCGAGCAGCCCCGGCAGGGCCGCGAGGGCCGGACCGACCAGGGGAGCCTCCGCCTGCGGCCTCATGGGCCCCGACAGCCCCCGCCGTGCCCGCGCCCGAGGCCTCCGGGCCTGCCCCCGGCCACCGAAGCCGCTGGCCCGGCCCCACCTTTGCGCTCCATGTCGCTTTCCACGTCGCTCCCAAAGAGATCCTCCATGTCCGCCATCCTGAGGCCCGGCAGCCGGTGAGTCGCTCGCTTTACGGCAAGGAACCGGCGCTCCTCGCGACACTGTCGCAAAGGAGGAAGCGGCGCCTATAAATAAAGAAATGGAGAGGCTCTTCTCCGCCCCCTGGACCCGCCCCTGGCGCCAGCCCCGCCCCGAGGCTCCCGGAGTGGAAGGAGAGGCGGAAGTGGGAGGGGCTGGCGCGAGTGGGAGGGGCTGGCGCGAGTGGGAGTAGCTGGCGTGAGTGGGAGGGGCCTCGGCGGTGGGCGGAGCTACGGGAACGAGCTGCCCTAGTTGGCGACCGCTGGGGGAACAAACGAGGTCAGCGTGTTAGCACGCCAGGTCGGAAGTCCTTTGTTCTGTGTTTCATCGAGTTTCTTTGTTTCTCCCGGACAAAAACTTAATGTGGCTGCGACATACTGATACATTTCTGATTCAGAGTAACTTCTGAGGTCTTTCGGAAGGGCTATTTTTACAAAAATGAGTCTGTTTGATCTGAACCGTTCAGCTCCGGTGGTGAGACCCGGGAGCTGCTGAGGTCGGGGTGGGCGGGGCGTGCTGGCCAGATGTTGGTCTGCAGATGTGGGGAGAGGGGGCGGCTCCGCCTGACTGTCAAGTGGATACAAAGTTGCCATTTTCCTGAGGGTTCTGGCCCAGGCGAGCTGATGACACAGCCAGGGCTGCGCTGTCCTGTCCCGTGGCCTGGGACCCTGTCCCTAAGGGTGAGGGCTGGGTAAGAGGCAGGACTGGGGGAGCATCCAGGGAGACCTTCGTGTTTAATGGGAGCCCTTCATGGGTTCGCAGACTTAGAGCAGCCCCCTCCACTTACGGATGGGAAATTAAGGCTGGATGGTTGGTTCTTGTTGAGCTTCGTTCTCAGGACCAAGAGGACATGGCCGTGATAAAGTGAAGTTTCAGGGTGCCCGCCTGTGGCTGATCAGACCAGCGCCAGCTCGGAATGCTCCGCCACAGGCTGGGCGGAGATAATCCATGTGAACCCTTGGGGTGGGTCCCCCAGATTTGTGCATCCTGTGTTTACTTTGTGCTGTCTCAATTCTGCTTTGCTCAAAGAGCACAGCACCCTTTCTGATGTGGACACGCCATGCTGAGCAGTCCTGTGCCAGTGTCTCCCACGCTGCACGGTCAAATCCAAAGTTCTTGAGAGAAACCTTGACAGTGTCCTTGTATGGCTTCTTCTGGCCACCATGAGATCACCTGCCCCATGTGAGGTCCCCATAAAATAGTCTTTTTGTCAAGCATACATTTTGCATTCAAACAACATGGCCAGCCCATTGGAGTTGTGCTCTCTGAAGCAGTTTGAATGCTTGGCAGTTCAGCTCGAGCAAGGACTTCACTGTCTGGTACCTTATCCTTCCAGGTGATCCTCAGTATCTTCCTAAACAGTTCAAAAGGAAGCAATTCAGTTTCCTGGCATGGCGCTGGTAGACTGTCCATGTTTCACAGGCATACAACAATGAGGTCAGCACAACGGCTCTGTAGACCTTCAGTTCAGTAGTCAGTCTAATACCTCTTCTCTCCCAAACTTTTCTTCTGAGCCTCCCAAACACTGAGCTAGCTCAGGCAATGCGTACATCGACTTCATTAGCAACGTGTACATCCATGATAAGTACACTACCAAGGCAAGTGAACTTATCCACAGCATTCAAAACTTCTCCATTTGTTGTAACTGAGGGTTCTATGTGTGGATGGTGTGATGGTGGCTGATGGAGCACCTGTGTTTTCTTGGTGTTAATTATTAGGCCAAAATTAGCAAGGCAGCAGAGAATTGATCCATACTTTGCTGTACCTCAGCTTCAGAGGCTGCGTTGAGTGCACAATCATCTGCAAACAGAAAATCATGCACCAACACTCCCTCCACTTTGGTCTTGGCTTGTAGCCTTTTCAAACTGAAGAACTAACATCAGTATGGTAGTTGACCTTGATGCCATGTTCATCCTCATTGACAGCATTTGACAACATGGTTGAAAACATGATGCTAAAAAGCATGGGAGCAAGCACACAGCCCTGTTTCACTCCATTGGTAACTGGGAAGGCACGAGAGCTTTGTCCACTATCCAGAACCAGAGCAAACATGCCGTCATGAAATTGACGTACAACATTGATGAACTTCTCTGAACTTGACATAATTTTCAATAAACCCTCTTGACTGACAGTGTCAAAGGCCTTGGTCAGATCTACAAACATTGTGTACAGACCTCTGTTCTGCTCCTGGCATTTCTCCTGGAGGTGTTGAGCAACAAACACCATATTGACTGTTCCTTGTCCTTTTCTCAAAGCCACGCTGGCTCTCAGGTATATGACCATCTTCCAGGTGAAGGTTCAGCCTATTAAGGAGGACTCTAGCAAGAATCTTGCCAGCAATGACTAAGAGAGAGACCCACCTGTGATTGTTGTAGGACAATCTATTCCCTTTACATTTACAGAGATGGACAATGGAGGCATCCTTGAACTCCTGGGAGATAACCTCCTCTTGCCATATAACCTGGAAAATTTCAGTCAGCTTTTGTATGAGCAATGGTCCCCCTACCTTGTAAATCTCAGCTGGAATAGAATCAGCACCAGGAGCTTTGCTACATGAAAGGAGCCTAGTGGCCCTCAAAACCTCTTCTTCAGTTGGAAGTTCAGCTAAGGAGGGATTGACTTCAATCTGAGGTAAAAGGTGAATGACCTCAGCATTGATTGATGATGGTCTGTTGAGAACACTATGGAAGTGTTCAGCCCGTCTCTCTAGGATCATGTCCTTATCGCTAATCAATATGGCTCCGTCAGCACTGAGTAGTTGTGATGCACCATAGGCTTTTGGTCCATAAATAGCTTTCAGGGAAAACTCCTTCCATTTACAGATGGGGAAATTAAGGCACTAACAGGTGAAATGACTTGTTGGAAGTCTCTCACACACACACAACCCAAGTCAGCCAGTTATCAAGCATTTAAGTGCTTACTCTGAGTCAGACACAGTGAAACAGGGGAGATACAAAAAAAAAAAAAAGATACAAAAACAGATAAGTAGAGCCAAATCCTTTGACTCCCAATCCTGCCATCCCTGAACCTTAATGTCCATTTCTCATATATACATTTGTACATACCCACATGTTTACTGTGTACATAAATCAGATGCTAATAAGTTGAATTGTTCTCCCATTGATTTGTATTAAGGTTTTAGAAATAGCTTTTAATCCATATTTTTCATGTGTCTACAATTAAGAGTGGATGTTAATGGTTCAATTTTAAGTTTCTTTGTCTCCTCTCCCCAGGCTAAGACTTTTCCTTTAGCTACTGAATATATCATAGACTCTGCATTCAGGGGCCATCTCCAGGCATCCTGATCCATGTCTTGTCACTGGACCCAGATGGCTTCGGAGGAGAAAGTGAGGATGGTGACTTCGCACAGCCCTCCCTCATTTAAATCCAATTCACTTGCAGGTCATGGCATCACTTTCCTGATGTCATGATCCTTTTTGAAAACAAAGTACAAGCCACAACAGATCACAGAGCTACAAGATTCTTGAGATAAAAAGGATCTTAGCTATCATCTTTTCAGATATCTTCCTTTCATAGGAGATTGAGGCCCAGAGAGGGTAAGTGATTTGCCCAAAGTCACGCAATGACAGCGCTAGGATTGGAACCCTGAACCTCTGATTCCAAATGAAAAGGCATAAGGAAAGCTCATATGTCTTAAAGGAACATCTTCATAAATCCTTTAATAATGTGAAATATAATTCTCTAATGTGTACATTATCATATGTAATTTGTCAAAGCATTTTGGGGGGAAATTACAAAAAAAAGCAGATAGTTGTACACAAGTATATATACCATCTTTTAAACACTTCCGTACCCAGCATTCTTGTGTTGATAAGTTTCAACTGAAGATTGGTCAGTGAATATGTTCATCCTTCCCTGTATTCTGATTAGGAAGTATAATGGATGACCCTTTGTTATAATTTTTTATTTCATGAAGAAATTAATATTCTATATGTTCTTGAAGCAGCATTTATGGATGGATCTAATCGATTAGTAAAAATTAGTTTAAAAAATGGATAAGTAAAATGGAAATGTGTTCATCCTCAACTCACTCCACATATCTAATCTATTGCCAAGTGCACTTGCCATTGCAATATTCACATCTCCTATACTGTTTGTTCTCTCCACTCCAACAGCCACCATCTTAGCTCAAGCTCTGGTCATCTCATCCTTGGATTGTGTATTGAATTAGATTTCTAATTCACCTTTTGTCTCATGTGAACTTCTTGAGAGCAAAAACAATGGTTTTACCTTTCTTTGTATCTCCAAGGCTTAGCACAGTGTATGTCACCTCGAACTGGATAAGTCCTTGTTGAATGTCTGAAATAAAAATTTACCATTCAGAACTTCTCCTGTGGAGTTTTTTTTCATTCCCTGAACTCAGACCTTGAAGATGGGATATAAAGCAAACACATAAACTCTGTGCTTTTAGGGATCCTGTATGTCTTTTATACAGCATCTCTAGTGGAAGAAACAAAGAATTGCTTGGATTTTTAAAGACTTAATTAGGTTATTATTTTAAAATTATAATATTAAGAGAAGTAGAATTGCAAAAACATCTTGAAAATACCTATTTACCTGTGTGACCATGGATATATCATTTAATATCTCTGCTCCTTTTTCTCAAAGGGATCTTATATTTAGGGCTAAAATGAGAGCCTTTTTAAAATTTAGAGCCCTTTTCTTCATCTAATGCAATCCTGTCATTTTGCAAATGATGAAGATAGCAAGTCAATTGACCCCTTTCAACCTCAATTTCCTCATCTGCAAAATAACAGCTCTTTATAGGGTTGGCAAGGCACCGTGCTAGTATCTCCTTTAATTCTGACAAAATCTCAGAGAGGGAGTCGCTATTTTTATCTCCACTTTATAGATGAGGACAGGTCAAGTGACTTTGCCCAGAGTCACACACCGAGCAAACACGAGGCCATATTGAAACTGAGGTTCTCCTAACTCCGGGCTGGGGGGGCTCTCTTCATTGTCATCCAGCTACCTCAAACTGGAGACAATGTTTTACATGACTTCCTGTGTAGCATTGATATCCTACAGTTCTTGACTCCTCAGTTGGTGGGGAAAGGCTAAAGGGAGGGGAAGAAATGGAAACTCAAAAAAAAATTTTAATGAACATTCTAAATAAAATTTTAAAATAAGGTTTTTAGTAAATGGAGATAAAAGCACTTACCTCACAGGGTTGTTGGGAGGATCAAATGAGAATAAATGTATGTCTATAAATAAATAAATTTATGTAGAAATACTTTGTTTATTATATATAATCATAAACATAAATCTATATCTAAAAATTGTTTACATACATGTATGTGAATAACTGGGCATTGTACATGTGTGTAAAATAATGACCATAACTTTTATACATGTGTGCTAAAATGCAAATATAAACATGTATATATTTGAGCATATGTGTGTGTAGAATAATAAACAGAAAGCTTTTATATATGTAAATATACACATATGTGGACAGGGGCATATACGTGCATAACATAACTGTTTTATGTATGCTTATATGTATAGCTATATCTATATGTATTGGGGCATGTGTATAAATAACTATAATGTGTTTTATATGTGTTTATATATGTCAATATAGTTAGAAGTGAGCCTGTCTGACAAGCCAGCCCACAACAGGGAGAAACATGCTCGCCTTAAATAAAGAACAATGCCTGTTGTGAAATCAGGAAAGCCTTTATTAATCTTTACATCCATCCCCCCTGAATGGACAGATAGCCTCCCCAGTAAGGTTACAGGACAACTACAACACGTGCAGGAAGATGGGGTTTCTTATACTCTTTTCTGAACTTTGGATCTCCCACGACATGGTCCCCTGGCCATGTGACTCCATGTTCTCCTCTCTGATAGGCCCTTCCTCACACAGCTCCTTGGGCCTGAGCATCGGTCTCTGATCTTTAACCTGTTCATGCTAGGTTACAATCCTTATCACCTAGGAATGTGGACAATAGAACTTTCTTACAGAATGCACACATATGTACTTGGGCACACTGTGTAAATAATAAATATAAATTTCCTTTATATGTGGTATATATGTAAATACACATATGTATCTGGGCACATTGTACATGTGTGTATGTGTGGAATAATAAATATACATTTTGCTTTATGTTTATGTAAATGTGCACACATCTGTACTTGGGCATATATTGTATATCTATACACACATATACACAGCAGCCTAAGAGGAGCCAGCTTGTACCCAACACACCTGACCCAGCCCCATAGCAGATTGACTCATCTGGTCATTCAGTTGGGCTGGGCTGTGCGGGTCAGTTGGCAGCTGCTTCTAGACTGCCTAGCAGGCCACTCAGAAGTTGGGCCATAGGTGCTGGAATGGGCGTTGCTGGTCGCTGAGTTTCTGGACTCATCTCAGGGGGCTTTCTCTTCATTCATCTAGAGTGCTCCTGTGTGTGCTCTGTCTGCTAGCACTATGACCCCTTACCCCTGGACTGGCAGAAGGCTCTTCTCTTTAACTCCCTCAGAACCTCAGCTCCCAGGTTTGTCACCTCTGAGAAGGAGGCAGGAAAGGTCTACTCTCTCCAATCAAACAATCATCCCAGCCTCAGGACCAGTCTCTTCAGCCCAGGACAGTCCTGAGGCTCACAGAGAGACGTCCAAATTCAGCCAGTCCTTCGTCTAAGACTCTTTTGGCATCTCCTACAGATGAGCAGCTGGAGGAAAAAGGTGCTGATGCAGCCCCATGCCCAAGAGGCCAGGTCATTGTCCTTGCTTGCGTCTTCACTGGCAATAGAGCTATTAAAGTCTGTGAAACATTTATTTGGAGTCCAAAGGACTTCCCTTTATAATTCATTATCTGGTTCTGTCCCTTTGGACTTTCCTCTTCGCTAAATCACAGACTGTTACGCAGATTTTTAAAAACTGTATTAAAACAAGCTTATATTATGAAATTTCAAGAGTCTGATTAAATAACACTCAGAATAAGTAGCATAGTATGAATACAAAGTAAGTAGTAGTAAGGGAGGGGGCCTTTGCATTTTTCCATAACTTAAGGGTCTGAAGGGAAAATAATAGCTTTACTAGATTAAATATATAACAGTGAAAGTGTCACTCCACTCCTATTAAACTCTTCTCAGAACAAGGCCTGTTCCAGCTCTTCCTGAGAAGCTCTCCATTTGTTTGGGCGTCAAGGACGCCCAATGGGAGGGACTGGCAGCCTAACTGCTCCTCACAATGGGAGCTCCTCAGCTTCTGGCTGCCTGGCTCCTGTCACTTCTCCTTGCTCCTTCTAGTTCAAAGGAAACAGGCCCAAATTCCTCTAAGAGTTGAAGAGGAGAATGCTGGAAATTCTCCAGCATCCTGATCTCCTCGGCTATGCCAGCAGGCAGCAAGGTCAAGATCTTGACAATTCTGTTAAGCATTTGTTTCCTCCTCCTCCCCCAAGAAGAATGAATAGGTTTATTTACAACCGCTCAGTATCAATTAGCTTTTACAGAGATCTTCAAAGATATGGCAAGAATAAACACACATTTCCTATGATACCTCTGGGGCATACTCTGTCAGACAAAGAAGATTCCACACTTATCTCACTTTCTTCATAGCTTTGGTCCCAGTAAGTCTGAAGTTCAGGACTGCTGCATGAGCCTGTGTCTCCCCAACAGCTGAGCTGTGGTCCTGAAGGCCACTCCTAAAGGTCTCTCCTTGCTCCTTAAAGCATCAATGTTAGCGTGTCAGTTCATTGTTTAATTGTTTCAGTGGTATCTGACTTTGTGACTCTATTTGAGGTTTTCTCAGCAAAGATACCCCTCTCTAGCTCATTTTTCCAGATGAAGAAATTGAAGCAAAGACAATTAAATGACTTGGTGAAGGGCACACAGCTTGTACGTATCTGAGGCCAGATTTGAACTCAGGAAGATGAGTCTTCTTGGCTCCAGTCCTGCACTCAGTGTTGTACTAACTCCAAAATCTGGACTCTAAAACAGCAACATCGAGAAGTGCTGCAAGCTCTTCCTTTGTTAGGGAAGCTTTGATGCTGAATTGACTGCAGACCTAAATGATGGAATGACATGATACCAAAGAACCCTCTGGACTTTTCAGACTCATAAGGTCATAGGTTCTACTTTCTTCACCAGTTTCTGAGCTGTCTCAAGGACACTGAGGCAGAGTCAGGTGTAGCTGACTTGGGCTCTTTTGAAGATACTAATAGTTTTGTCTGTCCAACCATTGGGAAAAGTCTGTTCCCAACTACATGGTAGGCCAACCAGAAACAGTTACACACTGTTCACAGGTGGGCCAGTCCCTCCTAGGTATTTCCCTTGCATGTATCATGATTCATTGGGAAGTCATTCCCTAGCATCCATTCCCAAGCATCCTCCATGTGGAGCCTCATAAGGAGAAGCTATCTGAGACCTTCTGGGAATGGATAAAGTCTTTGTTATGAAAGGACTAAAAGAAAAACAGAGCAAGATCAGTATAAAGCAAGGTAATCGAGTAAAGGCTTTTTGGTCAAGAGGGCGCTAGCTGCATATAGTGGTGGTGGTGGTGGGTGTCCTTCATCTTCGAAGAGGACATCACCATGATAAAGTGAAATTTCAGCATGTCTGACTGTGGCTGATCAGACCAATATGAGCTTGGAATATTCCACCACTGACTAAGTACAGCTAGTCCGTGTGAATATTTGGGTGGATATCCATGCTTTTGTGTGTATGTTCCATGTGCCAGTGGTGAATGGAATCATCTTTGCAGCTATTTTCATACATTTTTTTGTGTTTTGACTGGGATTCCCCACCTGCCGTGGTAATCAGGCCAGGGTTGCATAAGCAGGCAATGTTTAGGTTACCTTTTCTAGCCCCCTTCCTCACATCAGGAGGTGAGCAGTGTGATCCTTAAAAGGCTGCTCAGACACCCAGGGGGCTGTTGAATCCCACTGCTGCTTCCAGTGAGAAATAACCCTATGGCCTGGGTCGCCTGTGTGCAGAGTCGTGACTACAGCTCCCAGTGTATCCACACCTGGTGCTTCATCACTTGCTGTCACCACAGGACTTTGAGTCATAATAGTGAAATGGTATGGGTGATGTCTTTTGATTCGTGCGCAAATTGGATTTAAGAAAGGCAAAGTTGCACGAAGTCTTCAGCCTCACTCTCTCCTCCAGAGTCATCATAGTCCAGGGGTAGGACAGAGTTAAGATGGTTGGTGATGACTCAGGATGCAGTGGATGACCTTGGCGCCTTCGATGTCTAACCAAGCTCTAAGTGCTCCACATCGTCTGCTTCATCTGCCTTCATGGCCATTGGAACAAGCTGTTCTCATCCACCCATTCCACCAGATGAAGTCTTCATGTGCTTGGGGCAGACACCCCCCCCCCCCCCAATTCACCAGTGGGTTTCAGAACCCTTGGTTACCCTCAACCTGGTTTGGCCCATCTGCTGAAACAGTTTACTGGGGTGTGGCCACTGTGCATGGTGCAGCTTCTTGGAGACACAGGTGAGAGTTAGGTGGAACAAGTGGACACCCAAGGTGGAAAGCAGCCCTGAAAAGGGCTTGGCAGCCATCACAGCAAAGGTACTGGTCCTCCCTGAACACACCCTACACCCCAACTACATGAAGTAAGTCATTCAGGAAAGTATTGATTAGAACATGCCATAGATGAGTATAAGAACATGGAGATTCCATTTTTAGAGGGAAGTAGAACAAAAGTTGCCAGTTTTAGCAGTTCCACATGACTCTTTTCAGATTTGTTCCTGATATGATTTGCTTGGATAGCAATTCTCATGATGAAAATATGAAGGGATCTCCTTGCCACAATTCCAGAGCTCTTTTGTGGTTTTGCAAAGTTGAACTACTGGGATGATTTAGAAGAACCCAGGCCAGTGATGCAGTATATGATAGGAGTTAGAAGAAACTCCCAGACATTGACTCAAACAAGACTTATAATATAGAAGTATAGCAGATAGAATGCTGATCTACGAGTTAGAGATCCCTGGTTTCAAATCTGATGGCTGATACTGACTAGCTTCATGGTTGTGGGCAAGGCATTGAAAGCCCTCATTTCTCAGAACTGAATGTAACAAATCATAGATTGTCTGTAATCTGCATTAGCATGGGATTTCAATTCAACACATTTACTAAGTTCCCACTTTGTGCTAGGTATTGTACTAAGTGCTGGCAATACAAATAAGAAAAAGAAAGACAATCCCCTCAGTCAAGGACCTGACTTATCTCATGGAGGAAACAATACATAAAAGGAAGCTGGAAAGGGTGAACAGACACATAGGGTACAGGTTTCGGGTTCTGTGGAGTTGTTCTTGTTCTATGGAGCTGAAACCAAGCAGAACTGTAGACAGAAAGAGGGATGAGCTGAGAGGTCAATTTCTGTCTTCTATAAAGGAAGGCTCCAGCTCTCCGACCCTAACCCTTTGATGGAGACACCACAGGCTAAGAGTAGTAGAAGGGAATCATTGCTATCTTCCCAGAAAACCATAAGCAGAACACTGCCACACAAAATAGCAGAATATTCATAACAAGAAGCAGGGATGAGGAGTAACCATGCCTGACATCTGCAGAGAGCTGCTGGGAACTTCAAGAAAGGTGAGAAGTAATCATGTGCTTCTGTAGAAGAAAGCCTAGTGAGGACCCACGTTGGAGGCAACTCCAGTTCGGAACCTACTTAAGAATGACTGTAAATGAGGAGTAATATTTTACAGGTGGGGGGGTGGAGTGAGGAGGAGAGGAGTTGCCCATAATCAATTATCTTTATTTTCCACAAGAACCATTTGTCTTCTTTGACTTGTAAATAAACCTATTCATTCATTAGACTTTGTGAAAGTTCTGAAGGGGAGTTGGACAATAGAGACATTTTAGCCATGTGACCTTCAGTCATGGCCAAAGAGATCAAGGATGCTGGAGAATAATATCTTTGGCCATTATTTGGGCAGAAATTTCCCAGCATCCTCCTCTTTGATCCCCTGAGAAACTTTGGCCTTTTACCTTCTAACTTGTGGATGGAAGAAGAAGTGAGAGCCAGAAGCCAGGGAGCCAGAAGCTAAGGGGATGTCATCCTGAAGAGCAGGCAGGAGGTTGCCAGTGGGCACAGGGACTCCTGAGCCATTGTGATGCGGACAAAATATTTAAGAACCATGTCAAGGTAGATACTACGCTGGGAAACTCAACTGAATGTTGAAGTCAGTAACTTTTAATTTTCCCCTCCTCTTTCCCTTTTTCTCCCAACTTTAAATCTCAAGATTCCCTCTAGTTTCTGAGAGGCATTTCCCTCTGTGTTTAAAAGTTTACTTTGTTTTCTTAAGCCAACAAATGTGAGAAAGCTGCTGACCCGAGGAACAGCTCATCTCTTTGTGATTGCCTGAGCACAGCACTGAGGAAGATAATTTGGAACAACTTATCAGGGGAGAAAGATTTAAAACTTCCATATCTGCCAGTGCAAGATTTCTGGCTGGGGATTTGTATTCCAAAAAGAAGAGTGAGTTTTGTTTTAATAGGTTCGCTTTAATGACTTTTCAGAGTAGAAAGAATGTGTCCACCATGATTTCTCTGAGCACTAAAAGAAGAGGGCCTGGGGGAAGCTAACTGGCTGTCACTGAGTCAGGCATCCACCATTACCCATGACCTGAATGGGAAGAAAACCATTCACCCAATGGAGGGGAGGCTAAGGAAATAAGGAAAAAAAGTCAAGCCTCAATGAAGGAAAGGTGGTATTCTGCCACTAAAGTGATTTTCCTAAAATGCAAGTCTGATCATGTCACCACCCTACTCAGTAAACTCCAGTGGTTTCCTATTGCTTCCTGGAGAAAATACAAAACACGCTGGCTTTCAAAGCACTTTCTATCCAGCCTAGCCACCTCCTGTCTTTCCAGTCTTCTTTCATTTACTCTGATTCAGTGACACTGGCCTGAGTTATTCAATTAACAAGACACTGTATCTCTTCTCTCTGCCTGCCTTCCATGCCTGGAATGCTTTCCCTCTTTCACTCAGAATACTGACCTCCCTGGCTTCCTTTAAGTCCTAACTAAAGTCCCACCTCCTAAAGAAAACCTTTCCCAATCCTTCTTCATTGCAGTGCCTTCTTTTTTTTTTTTTTTTTTATTAAATTTATTTATTTAACTTTTAACATTCATTTTCACAAAATTTTGGGTTACAAATTTTCTCCCCTTTTATCCCCTCCCCCCCCAAACACCAAGCATTCTAATTGCCCCTATGACCAATCTGCTCTCTCTTCTATCATCCCTCTCTGCCCTTGTCTCCATCATCTCTTTTGTCCTGTAGGGGCAGATAGCTTTCTATACCCCTTTACCTGTTTTTCTTATTTCCTAGTGGCAAGAACATTACTCAACAGTTGATCCTAACACTTTGAGTTCCAACTTCTCTTCCTCCCTCCCTCCCCAACCCTTCCCTTTGGAAGGCAAGCAATTCAATATAGGCCATATCTGTGTAGTTTTGCAAATGACTTCCATAATAGTTGTGTTGTATAGGACTAACTATATTTCCCTCCATCCTCTCCTGTCCCCCATTACTTCTATTCTCTTTTGATCCTATCCCTCCCCATGAGTGTCGACCTCGAATTGCACTCTCCTCCTCATGCCCTCCCTTCTATCATCCCCCCCACCCTGCTTGTCCCCTTATCCCCCACTTTCCTGTATTGTGAGATAGGTTTTCCTACTAAAATGAGTGTGCACTTTATTCTTTTCTTTAGTGGAATGTGATGAGAGTAGACTTCATGTTTTTCTCTCACCTCCCCTCTTTATCCCTCCACTAATGAGTCTTTTGATTGCCTCTTTTATGAGAGATAATTTGCCCCATTCCATTTCTCCCTTTCTCTTCCCAATATATTCTATCTCACTGCTTGATTTCATTTTGTTTTAAAGATATGATCCCATCCTATTCAATTCACTCTGTGCACTCTGTCTCTATGTATGTGAGCGTGTGTGCATGTGTAATCCCACCCAGTACCCAGATACTGAAATGTTTCAAGAGTTACAAATATTGTCTTTCCATGTAGGAATGTAAACAGTTCAGCTTTAGTAAGTCCCTTATGACTTCACTTTGCTGTTCACCTTTTCATGGTTCTCTTCATTCTTGTGTTTGAAAGTCAAATTTTCTTTTCAGCTCTGGTCTTTTCATCAAGAATACTTGAAAATCCTCTATTTCATTGAAAGACCATTTTTTCCCCTGAAGTATTATAGTCAGTTTTGCTGGGTAGGTGATTCTTGGTTTTAGTCCTAGTTCCTTTGACTTCTGGAATATACTATTCCATGCCCTTCGATCCCTTAATGTAGAGGCTGCTAGATCTTGTGTTATCCTGATTGTATTTCCACAATACTTGAATTGTTTCTTTCTAGCTGCCTGCAATATTTTCTCCTTGACCTGGGAACTCTGGAATTTGGCCACAATGTTCCTAGGAGTTTCTCTTTTTGGATCTCTTTCAGGTGGTGTTCTGTGGATTCCTTGAATATTTATTTTGCCCTCTGGTTCTAGAATCTCAGGGCAGTTTTCCTTGATAATTTCATGAAAGATGATGTCTAGGCTCTTCTTTTGATCATGGCTTTCAGGTAGTCCCATAATTTTTAAATTGTCTCTCCTGGATCTATTTTCCAGGTCTGTTGTTTTTCCAATGAGATATTTCACATTATCTTCCATTTTTCCATTCTTCTCTCTTTGTTCTGTGATTTCTTGGTTTTGCATAAAGTCATTAGCCTCCATCTGTGCCATTCTAATTTTGAAAGAACTATTTTCTTCAGTGAGCTTTTGAATCTCCTTTTCCATCTGGCTAATTCTGCTTTTGAAAGCATTCTTCTCCTCATTGGCTTTTTGAACCTCTTTTGCCAATTGAGTTAGGCTAGTTTTCAAGGTGTTAATTTCTTCAACATTTTTTTGGGTCTCCCTTAGCAGGGAGCTGATCTGCTGTTCATGCTTTGACTTCATGTCTCTCATTTCTCTTCCCAGCTTTTCCTCCACCTCTCTAACTTGATTTTCAAAATTCTTTTTGAGCTCTTCCATGGCCTGAGCCCATTGGGTGGGCTGGGACACAGAAGCCTTGATTTCTGTGTCTTTGCCTGATGGTAAGCATTGTTCTTCCTCATCAGAAAGGAAGGGAGGAAATGCCTGTTCACCAAGAAAGTAACCTTCTATAGTCTTATTTCTTTTCCCTTTTCTGGGCATTTTCCCAGCCAGTGACTTGACCTCTGAATATTTTCCTCACACCCACCTCACCTCCTGATCCTCCCAGCCCGTGTTTGTGGTCTGAGATTCAAATGCTGCTTCCAGCCTCAGGGCTTTGGGCGGGGGCAGGGCTGCTATTCAGTATGAGATTATGTTCTGGTGCTGAGGTCGGGGCAGGGCCACCTCTCAGGCTCAGTTCCCTCAGGGGGTTTATGCACAGACCTTCCACAATGGATTCAGGCTCCCGCCCGCTTGGGGAGCCCCTGTCTGCAGCCGCCTCTCAGCTTCTACCTCCCGGGGGGGCCTGAATTATGGGGGCACCCCACTCCCCTCTCGACCCGCCAAAGAGACTCTCTCACCCACCCCTGTCACCTGTGGGTGGAGGGACTTGTGTGGCCGCTGGAGATCCTGTCCCTGAAGCCTGCTCGGATCTGTTTCTCTCGGTGCCGCAGCCGTGGCCGCAGCAGGTCTGGGCTGGGCTTTGCGTCTGCAGCGCGACGGACCTTTTGCGAGAGGTTTGCAGATCCCTCTGTGGGTGGAGGGACCCGCGTGGCCGCTGGAGATCCTGTCCGTGAAGCCTGCTCGGATCTTTTCCTCTCTGTGCCGCGGCCGCGGCCACGGCAGGGCTGCACTCAGCTCCCAGTCCCGGCGCCCAGTCCGCAGCGCGAAGGACCCCCCCGCGAGAGGTTTGCAGGTCTCTCTGGAACAGAAATCTCCCTCGCTCCAATGTTCCGTGGCCTCTGGGTGCGGAATTCATCGTGAGTTACTTCCCTGTAGCCATTCTATGGGTTGTGGGTTCAGAGCTATGTGTATGTGCGTCTTTCTACTCCGCCATCTTGGCTCCGCCCCCCGCAGTGCCTTCTTAATGTTAATTATTTCCTATTTGCCCTGTATGTAACTTTCTTTATATAGATTTCTTCTTCCTATGTTGTCTGCCCCATTAGACAGGCATACAGCAATGAGGTCAGCACAACGGCTCTGTAGACCTTCAGTTTGGTAGTCAGTCTAATACCTCTTCTCTCCTCTACTTTTCCTTGGAGTCTCCCAAACACCGACCTAGCTCTGACAATTCATACATCAACCTCTTAGTCAATGGAAAGTCTACTACCAAGGTCTGCCTGTGAAACATGGACGGTCTACCAGTGCCATGCCAGGAAACTGAATCCCTTTGAACTGTCTTAGGAAGATTCTGAGGATCACCTGGCAGGATAAGATACTAGACTCCTTGCTCGAACTAAACTACGAACTATTCAAACTGTGCTTCAGAGAGCACTACTACAACTGGCTGGCCACCTTGTTCAATGTACGCTTGCCAAAAAGACTATTTTATGGAGAACTCTCATGGGGCAGGTGATCAGATGGTGATCAGAAGCAGCGATACTAGGACACTCTCCAGGTCTCTCTCAAGAACTTTGGATTTGATTGTGTGACATGGGAGACACTGGCACAGAACTGCTCAGTATGGCATGCCCACATCAGAAAGGGTGCTGTGCTCTATGAGCAAAGCAGAATTGAAACAGCACAAAGGAAACATAGGATGCACAAACTTAGAGTATCCATCCTAAACATTCTCACGGACTATCTGTGCCCAGTCTGTAGTAGAGCATTCCAAGCTTGTATTGGTCTGATCAACCACAGTTGGACACGTTGAAACTTGACTTTATCATGGTGATGTCATTTTGGTCCTCTTCGAGAACAAAGGACAACCACCAACCAGCCCCACTAGAGGAAGGAACAGGAGCTGTCTTTTGACTCTTTTGTCTCCTCCCAGCCCATCCCCCCAGCCCTTAGCACAGTGCCTGCCACTTGGTAGGTACTGAGTAAATGTTTATTGAATTTACTTTAATTGGGGGGGGGGGGGTAAGACAAGTGGTAAAGGATAGTAAATTGGTTAACATCTGCTGTCTACTCACTAACCTAGCAACAAGCCTTTATAACAGTGACAAAACCCTGGGAGACGCCAGTGAAGTTCCCCAAATGTACTCCCAGGCCTTATGTCCTATGACAGCCGCTGACACGAGAGTTACACATTGTATTCTAATTGCTGTATGAATAGTTCTGGAGTACAATATATGCCAAAAATTCAATTCACTTCATTAAAACTTCCAGAAAAAAAGAGTATGGGGATCTCTAGTCAGAGAATAGATGTGTCCCAGTTCTTAAGATAATGAAATCTAAATTTATAACAGATAAATTGGGGAAGGGAATCTATTTGTATGATTTTTCAAGTACTTTGCATATAAACATCATCATCGTCATAGTGATGACTATGTGCTGGGCACTGTGTCAAGTGTTGTGCAATACACATATGTATATTACTTGTATGATGTATACAAATACCTAAAATACCATGTGTATAATGTAGGTGTGTATAACACATGTACATATTATATCTACACAAATATGTATATGCTTATATTTGTATTATATGTATATTCTTATATTTACATGCATAATATATGTACATATATTTACATATATTTAACAGGACATGTTAAAGTTAGTCTAGAATAACATTTCAATTCTTAAATTTTTGGAGATGAACTTATCATCTCAAAATAAAATAACAAGCAATATGTAACCTATATGCTTCTATTTGCCAGTGGGAGGAAATGACACTGCTT
This sequence comes from Notamacropus eugenii, assembly GCF_028372415.1. Lineage (NCBI taxonomy): Eukaryota > Metazoa > Chordata > Mammalia > Diprotodontia > Macropodidae > Notamacropus > Notamacropus eugenii. The sequence continues at coordinate 1,036,265 of NC_092878.1, read as the reverse complement.
TGATGAGACATAAGTGAGAAACATTATAAGTACATTTTTGATTCATACTAGGAATCCATTTGTTCAGAAAATATTAAATATCTACTACTGTGGGCAGAATTTCATATTAGACACTGAAGATATGAAAATAATTTTGATACCCCTACATGACTTAATCAGCATTTACTCAGTTCATTGTGTTTTGCTAAGTACCAATGATTAGGTAGCACAGAACTGAGTTTGAGTTAGTCAACACTGTTAGAATAGGAGTTACGTGTGTTAGAATTTACTAACCTGTCATATATTGATGATCATATTATTTTATCTGACTTAAAGGGTAGGTGGGAAACAAGAAAGAAGTTCTGTTTCCACAGCTTTAAGTGATCAGAGTTGTGACCTAGCACAGTCAGATTAAAGGTCAGATACTAGTGCACAGGTTGATGAGATGTTTGAAAGCCCGTTAGAAAGGAGAACATGAAGTCACTGTGGAGAGCCACCTAAAAATCCAACTGTGCTTGTTAAAGACGTATGGTGGGCATGTCAAAAGATTGTGAGAACAGAATAATCTGTCCTCTGATAGGAGGATCTGTCCTGCACTAACTTTATAAAAATGCCTTCCCTTACATGTCTCTCTCTCTCTCTCTCTCTCTCTCTCTCTCTCTCTCTCTCTCTCTCTCTTTCTCTCTCTCGTTTATTTATGTATTTTTAGTTTTCAACATTCATTTCCAAAAAATTTTGAGTTCCAAATTTTCTCCCCATCTCTCCCCTCCCACCACCCCAAAACACCATGCATTCTGATTACCCCTTCCCCCAGTCTACCTTCCCTTCTATCACACCCCTCCCTTCCCTTAGCCCCATCTTCTCTCTTTTCTTGTAGGGCAAGATAGATTTCTATACCCCATTACCTGTATTTCTTATTTCCCAGTTGTATGCAGAAACAATTCTCTACATCTGTGCCTAAAACTTTGAGTTCCAACTTCTCTCCCTTCCTCCCTCCCCACCCATCCCCACTGAGAAGGCAGGTAATTCAATATAGGCTATATATGTGTAGTTTTGCAAAAGACTTCCATAATAGTCACATTGTGAAAGACTAACTATATTTCCCTCCATCCTATCCTGCCCCCCATTTATTCTGTTCTCTCTTTTGACCTTGTCCCTCCCCAAAAGTGTTTACTTCTAATTACTCCCCCTCCCAGTTGCCCTCCCTTCTATCATACCCCCACCCCACTTATTCCCTTCTCCTCTACTTTCTTGTAGTGTAAGATAGATTTTCATACCAAATAGAGTGAGCATGTTATTCCCTCCTCAAGACAAATGTGATGAGAGTAAGCTTCACTTTTTCCCTCTCACCTCCTCCCTTTTCCCCTCCATTGAAAATGCTTTCTCTTGCCGCTTTTATGTCTCTCTCTCTTTTTGAAGAAGAGTGGAGTTCCCCTTGGCCAAGGGGTTCCATTCCTCTGAACTCTACTTTAATAAATTTTCCTTGATACTTCTCAGTGTCAAGCATGTTTCTAACAGGTAGAATTCTATTTTCTTATTTATAGATTTATACTTTGCTAGGCCTATGTTGACTTGTGTTAGAGATACTACCCTCTCACTCCAATGAATATGCTATGAGAGCTATGCTCCAAAAAACTCAGTTTCCCCATATTTTCTGGTCTTTTCTGCTAAATGTTCATAGCTGTTTATGGAAAGTCTCAGAGTTCTATCAACCAACCCTGACTAAACACTGGTGTTTGATGAACATCTCTTTTAACCAATCATAACATTCCCCTCCTTCCCTTTCTGGAACTGACCAATCATAAATTGTACTACCTCATTCTATTTTTAGCAGTCTCTCAAAGTCAATAAAAAGGGTTGGAGTCAAAGCAGAGGGATTCTTGACTGCAGAAGAGAGTCTTGGATCCAACTGCTTAGTGACTGCCCATTTCCCATTAACTGAGGAGCTCTGCTTCAGTTGCCTTTGTTGGGTGTTGGATTTGGGGGGGACCACAAAGGTAACATACAATTTATATGCACTGCCCCTGAGCATATGGATCATGCATTCTTGTGAAGGATAAGACATAATTGCAAATAGTTGTAATAATTCCCCAAGCAAAACTAAGTAATGTTTAAAGGTTTCAGAGAGATTTATCTAAATATAAGGAAAGATGCCCCCCACAATTAGAGTTACTTAAAAGTGGAATGGGCTGCTTTGGAATGTAGCTTCTACCAGAGGTATACTGGAGACAGCTCTTATCAGAAAACCAATTTTTAAATTTTTCACTGTGAGCATTTATTTACATCAGCAATACCAAACAGGGTTGATTTATTGTTTTATTGATTGTCTAAGAAAGGGATGGAGAAAATGTTAATGATTCAGATTAAACTTAAAATGTGTTGTGCATACATTCTGCCTTTCCCTCTCTCCCCACTGGGTGTTAAATGCTTACCGTTGTGTCTCAGGTTCCCACTTACTAGAAGTTTTCAGATAGGAATTGTATGACCACTTCTTGGGTATATTGTTAGAGAGATCTCATTTCAATACAGGTTGAACTAGATGACCTCTGAGATCACTTACCACTTCTAGCTCTGAAATTCTGTGATTCTGTATCACACAATATCATGTAATAAGCTCAATAGAGAATTACAAAATAAAATGCTATGTGAAGTCTGAGGAGCAAAGTTGTTATATAACAGGATCAAGGAAGGCTACATAAAGAAGATGGAATTTGAGTTGGGGATAAAAGCATGGGTGTGAATCTATTGGGTGAAGGAAAGACTAAGGTCTAGACCAGGGGAACAACATAAGAGTGTGAAGGCAAGACTTGGGTTATATCTGGAGCAGTTCAGTTTAGTAGGAGTGTTGGTGGGGTTGGAGGAGTTGGAAATATAAATTGAGCCTGGGAAGAAAGAGTGGGACCAGCTAGAAATGTGGCAAGCTGTGAAGATCAGGCTGAGGAGTCTGAAAGTTACACAAGAGATAGTAGTGGACCAATACAATTTTGGATGATAATGATGCACAGATATATAATCTGGAATGCTACTGTTGTTATCGGTCTTTCATTCTTGAAGAGGACCATGACATCAGGGGATGATGCCATGACAAGCAAGTGAATTGGAATTAAGTGAGAGAGGGTTGTGCAAAGTTACCATCCTCATTTTCTCCTCTGGAGTCATCTGGGTCCAATGGTGAGATAAAGATCAGGAGACTGGAGATCCCCCTGGATACAGTAGGAGACCTTGGCCTGTTAAAGACAGGTCTCAATTTGACGGAGGCAGGGTCCATTCAGTGATTAAGGCTAAGTAAGAAATAAGGCAGAGAATGGCCTCTTTACCAAGTTAAAAAAAATCAAGGGTGGAGCCAAGATGGCAGAGTAGAAGGACTGACCTGCTCTAGCTCTCCCCCTATAGCCCTTAAAATACCTGTAAAAAATGACTCTAAAGACATTCTAGAGTAGCAGAAGCCACAAAATGACAAAGAGAAATAGATTTCCAGCCCAAGACATCCTGGAAGGCCAACAGGAAAAGTCTGTCATGCCAGACTTGCAGCTCAGCATCTGCACAGACAGGACTGGAGTAAGTTTCAGGGAGCAGAAGCACAGGTAGCCACTGTAGTTTCCAGATTTCTCAACTGACAAAAACACCAAAGACAGCTTCAAAGATCAATAAGAAAGTTCTTTCACCTGGGTAAGAGTAGAGCATGGGCCAGTCCTGGCAGCAGCAGTCACTTTTGGAGCCTAAAGACCCTGAGGGAATCAAGCTGCTGATCTGAATCTCAGTCCTGAGTGGTGGTGCTGGGGTGAGAAGGAGTGCTGGCAGCCTGGACTTAGTGGCAACTGTGGAGAGGTAATCCTACTTGCACTTCCAGGGCAGAAAAGAGTGCTTTTGGTTGCTCAGACACCAGAGTGCAGGCCAGGAGAGGAGTAAACTTCTCTCCCTTGATTGTGCCACCTTGGAATAAATGAGAACTTACAGGTCCCTAGAGATATCTCAGAGAACAACTGCACAAAACCTCTGAAGCCTGGGGTAGCATACCCTCACCTGACAAACGACTCAAAAGTCAAATAACAGGCTTGGAAAATGCCCCCAAAGTGGGAAACAATAAGACTATAGAAGGTTACTTTCCTGGTGAAAAGGTGTTTTCTTCCCTCTTTTTAGATGAGGACGAGCAAAGCATACAATTAGAGGAAAACAGCAAAGTTAAGGCTTCTACATCCAAAGCCTCCAAGAAAAATGCAGTGGTCCCAGGCCATGGAAGGGCTCAAAAAGGATTTTGAAAATCAAGTAAGAGAGGTGGAGGAAAAATTGGGAAAAGAAATGAGAGGGATGCAAGAAAATCATGAAAAGTGAGTCAACAGCTTGCTAAAGGAGACCCCAAAAAATGCTGAAGAAAATAACACCCTTAAAAACAGGCTAACTCAATTGGCAAAAGAGGTCCAAAAAGCCAATGAGGAGAAGAATGCTTTAAAAAGCAGAATTAGCCAAGTGGAAAAGGAGGTTCAAAAGCTCACTGAAGAAAATAGTTCTTTTTAAAATTAGAATGAAGCAGATGGAAGCTAATGACTTTATGAGAAACCAAGAAATTATAAAAACCAAAAGAATGAAAAAATAGAAGGCAATGTGATATATCTCATTGGAAAAACAACTGACCTGGAAAATAGATCCAGGAGAGATAATTTAAAAATTATTGGTCTACCTGAAAACCATGACCAAAAAAGAGCCTAGACATATCTTCCAAGAAATTATCAAGGAAAACTGCCCTGATATTCTAGAACCATGGGGCAAAATAGAAATGGAAAGAATTCACCAATCACTTCCTGAAAGAGATCCCAAAAGGAAAACTCCTAGGAATATTGTAGCCAAATTCCAGAGTTCCTAGGTCAAGGAGAAAATATTACAAGTAGCCAGAAAGAAACAATCTAATTTTTGGCCAACCAATGAGAGTCAGAGTGATTTGGGTCTAATGCTTGGTCCTTAAGAAAAAAAGTTTTCAGTGATCAAAATTTACATTCTCTTTGGGCAGAGCACCTGAAAGTAAGTGTATGATATCCTATGTGGACAGAGGGAAGGGAAGGTAGGAAGGAAGGAAGGAGGGAAGAAAGGAAGAGAGGAAGGGAGAGGGAAGGAAGGAAAGAAGGAGGGAAAGAAGGAAGGAAGGAAGTGAAGGAGGAAGGGAGGAAGCTATGTTGCCCAACTGGCCAGTTCCAGTTGGGTCCCCAGGGGGCAGCTCCTTCTCTACTCACAGAGGTTGCCGTTTGTTCAGGGAATACGAATGTAGTGCTTATATGAAGAATAGATTAAAGAGGAGAGAGAACGGAATCAGGGAGATTGATAAGAAACAATCTAGTAGTGCAGGAGAGGTAATGAGGGCCTGAGCTTTCGGTAATGGCTGCCTGAGTGGAGAAAAAGTATCAGATGCAAGAAATGTGGTGGAGTTAGAATTGGCAAAACTTAACCACTAATTGGACAGGGGAAAGGGGGAGGAAGATAAAAGTAGAAACTGATGCCAAAGTTGTGAACTGAGAGGTGACTGAGGGGATAATAGAGAGGCAGAAGAAGGCCTATACCAAAGTAGACTTACCTTCATTTGAGTTCTGGAGCCTCAGGGAAGGAGAGGAAAGAGAGGATCTGTACCAGGACATGCAATAAAAAGAAATCTAGAACTTCTAGATCATGTGACCAAGAAGATGGAGGACTAGACATTTTCTCTGAACCTCACATCCTTACAAACCTCTGCACTAATGTGAAAAGTGTTTAATAACAATGTATGTGTAGAACCCATATAAAATGGCATGCCATTTTGGGGAGGAAGGGAGAGAACGTTCAAAACTTATGGAAAAGATTATTGAAAACAGAAAACAAATAAGTTAATTTTTTTTAAAAAACCTCTCCAAAATAGAAATTATGCACAAGAGATATACTATCTGTCTCCATGATCTAGGACACTAAGAATTTGGATGAGGTAACAATGCAATGAACTAATAGTAGAGAAGGCTAATCCCTAAGTCCTAACATGTTCATTCATGCTCAGTCCCCAAGAGTGGATTCTCAAGAGATCATTGAACCATAGGATGTTTCCGAATGATTTAAAAGAGAAATAAGAATTGTGAAAGAATTTATGCCCTTCAGACCATAAATAATTGGCAGAATAGAAAAACTATTATTCTTGTAGCAAGTCTCATCAATGTAAAGACACAGACTAAAAAAGGAAAAACAACGAAAGAGGACATGATTTCCATACAAGCAAAATATATTGATTTTCAAGGTGGGTTGTATAGAGACAATTTAAGGATTACAGGTTCTCCAAAAGAACAGAAGTCCAAAAAATGAGCACCATAATTCAAGGAATAATAACAACAATAAACCTAGAACTTCTGAACACAGAAAACAGAGTGCCCATCAAAAGAATACATACATCACTTCCAGAAAAGGAAAAAACAAAACAAAACCCTATGCTGCAAACTCCAAGACATATCCTAACTAAATTAAACAATTCCAATGATCATAAATTCCATAAACAACCAGGAGAAAGTCTTTCAAATATAAAGAAAATTTGAATAACAGGACTTTTGCAATCACTAGATACTACAGGATGAAGTGGAAGAATGTGTTCTAAAGGGCAAAGGAGCTCCAGATGCAGCCCAAGGTGACCTACCCCTGTTAACCTGAGCCTAACCACAAACGAAAAAAAAGATGAATGTTCAACAAAAAAGAGATTTTTGAAAGATTACCAGAAACAAAACCATACTTGAACAAATCATTCGCTTTTCAAACAACCAACGGAAATATATGAAAGGTAAGTAAATAGGGAAACCAAAAACAACAAAAAGATTGAGATTTTTTTTTCTAAAAGTGCACAGAAACAAAAATGAAAGCTGAAGGCAAATAAAAGTGATGGTGAAGAAATGTGCCTGAAACCCCAGAACATCCTAGCTCCAGGGAAATTAATGTTTTTGTACGAATAAGTTATAGAATAGGAAGGCATGCAAAAGGAAAGAAGGGAATAAGAAGAAAGCGCACGTATAGTATTCTAATCAAGTCAAAGGTGAACAATGAAGGGAAAGGAATTCCTTTGGTCTGTTAGAAAGAAGAGAGACTATAAATAGAGAATGGGCAAAGAGGCAAAGGCAGGGAGGGAAATAGGGGCAAAGAAATGCTACTTCAATGGGGAGAGTGGATGCTCCCAACGGGGAAGAGGAATGTTTTGTAAAGGGAGTTGGGAACTTTCCAGTGGGTATTGTCCCAACATATCAAACTAATTATAGCAGTACTTTCTTGTGATAGCAAAGAATTGGAAACAAAGTAGATGGTCATTGATTGAAGAATGGCTAACCCAGTTGTGGTACATGAATATAACAGAATATTACTATGTTGTAAGAAATTACGACTGTGATAAATGCAGAGAAGTTTGAAAAGATCTCCATGAACTGATGCAGAGTGAAGAGCCAAGAAAACAATCTATACAGTGACGAAAGCAATGTAAATAGAGAGAACACCCTAATGCAAAAAATCAAAACTGAATATTGCAAAATTATAAAGAACACACAGCATTCAAAGGAAGAGATAAGAGAGGATACCCCACCCCTTTACAGACACGAGAGGTTCACAAGTATACGCTAGACAAATTTTAAGTCTTTTTTTCCATATATTGATCAGTTATGCTGGTTTTTCCTCCTTTGTCATGGTGGGTTGGGGCGGGGGGTCTTATACTGTTTGTTATATGGGATAATTCTGTGAAAGGGGGAGGGAGAGGAATATTGAGGGAAATTATGGTGATGTAAAAGGAAAAGAAAGCTAGATTAGAATTTTGCATTCAAATCTCTGCTTTTCCACTTTGCTACCTTAAGCAACTCACTTAATCTCTCCAAGCCTGAGTTTCCTCAGCTGTAAAATGAGGGCATTGGCCTAAATGGCTTCTAGGGTCCTTCAAATTCTTTATTTGTGATCCTGTGATCCACTTGAAATCCTGAGCAGCTTGGTCAGGGATCCTAAGCCTTAGGGCACAATACATACTGAGTCTCCCATTGCATCTTGGGCCATCTCTAGTCATCCTGATGGATATCTGGCCCCTAGACTCAGATGGCTCAGGAGGAGAAGTGAGGCTGGTGACCTTGCACAGCCCTCCCTCACTCAAATCAAAGTCAACTGCAAGTCATGTTATCATCTTGATGTCATGGTCCTCTTTGAGAACAAAGGACAAACATAACAACAGCAGAGCCTGACATCTTGTGATAAAGCTATAGAGTTGGCACCAAGCCTATGTTTGGTCCAACCCCAGTTGCTACAGTTGTCATCTGCTATCTCAAACATTTCCGAATCATAAGAGATTGCAAACTTTAGGGAGGTAGAAATAGCAGAAGACCTGAACTGAGAAGGACTTGGATCTGGACAGGCTCTTCAGAAGGGCGTTTTGCCTTGGAAGAGGTTGCGTCTACATGACAGGGATTGAGTGGGGGCGTTGTATGTGTAGAGGAGGTCAGGGTTTGCTGGACGCAAAATGGAGTAGGGGGGTAGGGGAGATACCAGTTGATTAAGGCACCTGAACAACTGTAGAAGTTCTTTCTTATTCAGGATTTGAGAATGGAGGTAGAAATTAGATCAAAATAGATTTCTGGGTCAATAAGTATCCTAAGTCAGGTCCCCAGGACCCTGAATGAGTTCCTATTCAATTTCCCAAAATAACAGGGACACATCCAGAGGATATCTCACATATCTAGAATACCCTGGATTCCTGGTTGGGCCTCATTTCTAAGGCCATGCTTGTTGTCCTTTGATCTTGAAGAAGAACAAAATGATATCCCCGTGTTAGAGTCAAGTTACACATCTCAGTGGAACTTTGGTGCACAGTTCTAAGGTCATAGTCCTAGATGGGAGACTGTTTTGCAAATTGCCTAGTGCCTGGTCAGAAAATATTAGAAAAAGTGTTGAATTTGGAGTCAAAGGCATCACATCTGAACCCCAGTTCTTTCCCTTGCCACCTCTGTGAGACTGGGCAAATCATTCCACTTTTCTGGGTCTTAATTTTCTCATCTATAATATGATTAGGGTTTGGAATAAATGACATCTACTGTCCCATCTAATTCTAAAACTGTGATGTTTAGAGTCAAGAAGCAACAATTACTAGAGAGAAGACACATCAACCAAACGATACTGACAAAAAAAAAAAAGCAAAAAGCAAGAGAGAGTCTAAGTTTTAGACCAAGGCTAGCATAGGAGCAGTACATGAGAAGCCCTAGCTGGTCCTCAGTTGGAAGTAGATGGTCAGCACTGAGATCAAGACTCTTCAAGGAGCTCATCTGAGGCTTATGTGGGCTTGGGAGGTTCCATTAAATCACTTGTGGGGTTTTTCTTTGTTCTCCTTTCCATGTTATTTTGCTGCTTCTGACATGTTTGTGGTTAGCATGCTTAAAAGGGTGGAGTTGGGCTACTCGTATTATACAGATTTTTCCAGGATTCTGGGTAGGCTCTGGGCAGAGAAATATCCAAGTAACCCAAGCAATGAAAAGTTCAAAGGAACCAAACAGGAATTCCAGATCCTATTCCAGCACACCTCATGAAAGTGTTTATAGTTATATATGACAAAAAGACAGAGGAAAGAAAGGAAATCAGAAACCATTTCTTTGGAAAACTATCCTCTGGAAACTTTCCACGTATATATGCATATATTCACATTCATATACATTCACATACACATACATATACACATATGAATTAGCTTCCCAGAATACATGCTTCTCAGTTAGCTTCCTGAAGCTTGTGAGTTACGTATCACCTTTCCCCTTCAGGAAGCGTCAGGAGGCTTGGCTAAGCTACTAGACTCTATTTAAAGGAGGCAAAGACAATAACTCCTGTGAAAATTGGAAGAAAGAACCAAAGAAAGCTGGGTTTGTAGGTGTGGCTATGGCTCTTAGGGAAGAGTTGGCTGACTATATAAAGCATCACTTCACTCCTAGTTTTAGGTTGGAAAATGAAGGGGTTAGATCAAAAGCCTTCTAGAATCCCTTTCAGCTCTTAAGATTGGATGATTCTGTGAACTACGGATAGCAGGGCAAGACAAACTCTACAGACAGTACGGAAGGAAAGGGGAAAAGAAAACAGAGACAATCATAAGCAAAAGAGGTGAGGAAGAGGAAAGGAAAGTTGTAGAGAATGATCTTAACTAGTGCTGATCAGCTATAGAAAAAGAAAGGCGAGAAAAGGATGAAAAGGCAGACAAAATCCCAATGACAACTGAGAACTAGGTAAGGAGAAACTGCAACCCAGACAGAAAAAAACAACCCACCGTGTCATTATTCCAATGAGGCAGGATGGGAGAGTGGAAACTTTACCAAAGCTCCATTCAGAATTTATCACCCCTGAACCAGGAAGAGTGGCCAACTCACTAGATTTTAAAAGAAGTGATTCCTCCTCCTGTATCTCAAGTTTCCTTCAACGTAGAACATGCGGCCAGCAGGTCTCTCTTCTGGAATTTCCCAGGAGTAGTATATTCCTCATGGAATCCCAAAGCCCTCGTTGTCCCTTCTGGTTGTAGAGCATGTGTGGGGATGGTCCTGTAGGAGTCTTCTCATGCTGTCTGTCCAACACTCCTCCAGAGGAAGAGCCAGTTCTTGCTATGTTATAATCCTATAACCCAATGACCTAGTATTTCTTTATTTCCAGAGCATTAAGCTGGGGGTTTCCTCCACTGAAAATGATGAACAGAAGGGAGTTGGTGAATCTCTGCGTTCCCAAACTTTGGGAAGGAATTAAAATACTTTCCATAGAAAATTTCTGATAGTGTTTATTCATTGATTAAAACCTTCACATATTCAATTCAATAAAATACATATATAAGTATGTGCAAGGCAGAGAACATTGTACCAGGTATTGAGGATACAAAGAAGAAAAAAATGACATTTTCTCCCCTCAAGGAGTTTACAATTTAATAAAAAAAAAATGGCATAGATATTTGTTCAGTCAATAAGTTTGTTTTAAACACTTGCTTTATTTCTTTTCTGTTGTCTTCCACCTTCAGAATGGAAGCTCCCTGAAGACAAGAACTCTTTTCCTTTTTGTTTATATTGTATTCCCAGTTTAGTAAAATTTCTTGCACAAAGTAAGCCCATCATAAATGATTTTTGACTGTTCTAGGCATACAATAAACCAAAATGAAACAGTCTCTTCCCTCAAAGAGAGTACATTTTACTGGGGAGTGAATAATATGAAATATATACGAAATAAATGCAAAGCGATTTTTCTGGGAAAGTCACTAGCACACTGGGGGGGATCTGGATAAACTTCTAATAGGTAGTGGCTCTTGGGATAAATGGTAAAGAAAGTTAGAGATTATCTGAGTAAGGGAATGCATTATATCTATCACGAGGTGGTTTATGATAGTAGTCTAGATTTAGAAGAGACTTAGGTTTGAAAACTAGCCAGACACTTGCTAGACCTCGGACCATGGGCAAATTGCTTTACGTCATCAGCAAATGGGGCACTAACATCTACCATATCTACCTCACAGAACTGTAGTGAATATCAAATGACATTATGTGTGTGCCAGCCATTTTGTAAATCTTAATGTATTCCGTAACTGTCAGTTATAATTACCATGTTTAGGAATGCACATGAACATATCTAGTTTATCCATACATGCTTAAGGATCATGATTTAAGCAATGTGGGTGTTCCCTCAAAATGCGCAGGTGGTAATCCCTCCAGGCTTCAGTAGATGGTGAGTTATTGAGACCAAAGAATTCCACCACTTAGTAACTAATCCTCTGGTGATTTCCAAATTCCTTTAATGACAGACACATGACCCATCACTAGGCCTGCGCTAAAGCTTGTTTTGGCTTGGTAAGACCCATAAGAGCTTACTTTGGGGACAGTCCTCTTTTGTTTTTTGCCATTAGTTATTAATGTAAGATTGTACTGAAAGATATATACATATATATATATATAGTACACACATACACATATACATATAGATTAATATTCATCTGTAGCTCCCAGTAGCCACACCCTGATAAAACCACTTCAGCAGCTGAGCTGGACCAAGTTGAGGGGAACTGACAGGTCTCAGACCCATCTGTGAGTTAGGGGGATGCCTATCCCAAGCATATGAAGACTCCCCCTAGCAGAATGGGTGGATGGGAACAATTTGTTCCAACAGCCATGAAGGTGGCTGAAGCAAATGTCATGGAGCGCTTACAGCCTGGTCAGACATTGACGATGCCATGGTCATCCACAGCATTCTGGGTGATCTTTAGTCATCTTGACTTTTGTTTCTTAATTTCCACTTAACTTGATGACTGTGGAAGAGAGTGAGGATAACAGCTTTGTGAAACTCTCCCACACTTAAATCCAGTTCATAAAGCACTTTACCAATATTACCTTTAATTCTCACAATAATCCTAGGAGGTAGGTGCTACTTTTATCCCAATTTTATGGATTAGGAAAATGAGGCAAGCAGGCGTAAGTGACTTGCCCAAGGTCACACAGCCAGCATCTGAGGTTAGATTTGAATTCAGGAAGATGTCTCTTCCTGACTTCAGGCCTGGCACTCTGTCCACTGTGCCACCTAGCTGCATAATGACAGAATAGGATTAGGAATACTGAAAGATGTTCCCATCTGCAAAATATTTTCATTAGTGTGATATCTTTGATATTTTATGCATACAATCTCAGGTGGAGTGGACAAAATGCTACATGCAAGTTTTATAAACATATTTTAATTTTCATTTATAATTATTACAGAAATACATTACACATGACTAGAAGTGTTTTTTAAAAGAATAATTGAATGTCTCTTTAAGGTACATAGTTAGAAATTGATGAACACACTAAGTTCAGCGGATTGAAGTTTCTCTAGAGGTTTGATCACAAAAAGAAAGCCCAGGGTAAATAAAACACAACAAAGTCAGCATCCCCAAAGACAACATTTATAACCTTGTGGGCACGGAGCTCTAGGGGTCATGAAAACAAGAAGAACATCTGTGATGGCCCAAGGAAAGAAGATGTTGATTAGGAAAATGAAGCAATCTAGAGGAATTAATTAGTGGCAAGCATCCATTGAATATCTATCTACTGGGTGCAGACTATTGTGCTGAAGCTGAGGGAAGTATATAATAGAATAATATGACCTATTCCTAAGCTGAAGGACGTTACAGTTAAGTGACTCCTCTGTTCCACTAGAGAGAAGGTGAGAAGCATGACAGAATGGCCTAGATTTTTGATAATGCCCTACTTTGGAAAAAAATAATGAAAACTAGGCACTAAAGACCGATAATAAGAGAAATCATTTCCACCTCCACTGTTCAAATTTCTGTGCAAAAAAAAAATTAGGCCATGACTGTAGATAACTGTAGGAAGGGAGGGTGGGTGGCAGTCAAATAATCTTGTGGAGAATATCATAGAAATGACAATATGGAAGATTAGCTAAGTGTTTTATAGGATGTCCTATTTACTGTACTGAGTACGTGTATATACAAGAGATAGGCCTTATATGAGGATAGGTAACTCTTTCTCATTGCTTTGCAACTCTGTCTTTTGCCATTTCTTATTACAGAACTATTCCGTTACATTCATACATCACCATTTGCTCAGCTGTTTCTTGTCTAAGAGGAAACTGAAGGTGCTCCCTTAGATTCTAATTCTTTTGTTTTCTTCCCCCTTTTAGGGATCAGGAAATTGTCTTTGCTTGAAACTTTCCTCCTCTAGCATTATTTTCCCTATTCTGCTTCTTCCCTACTGAGTTGAATATGTTTTGAAGCTAAACTTTTGCATATATATTTGCATATGTATGTATATATGTTAACCGTCCTTTGTCCACTTCAGTTAAGTAAAACTCACCTGACACCTACTTCCTGTGCACCTTCCTCCATGTCTGTATATTCTTCTCCATTCATGGCAACCAGCCAGTGCTTTCTTCTTCCTTCTTTCTACAACAGCATATTCCTTTTACTCTCCTTTCTCATTCCCCTGTACAAATCCTAAGAACAAAATGCACCCATGACCATGACCTCTTCCATATCTAATTCCTTCAATATTCTTGAAAACAAAGTTCTGAAGAGACATTTATTTCCTCTCCTTCCCATAGAATGCTAGTATTATATTACCATATATAGCCCTGTCCAACTGCTTACACACATTTACCTTTCTAGGATTCTCTGGATGCATGTTTATATTTTCAAGTTCCTACTCAGCTCTGACTTTTATCAGAAATGATTAAAGGTCCATTCCCCTCCTCCCCACATTTCCCCAACTGGGTTATACTTAGCTTTTCGGGATAAATTATTATTGTCTGCAAACATGTATCTTTTGCCTTTTGGAATATTGTATTTTGTAATCTCTCATTTATAGTACAAGATGCCAAGATGTAGTCCCTTGGTACTTGAACTTTTTGGATGCTTCTAGAATTTTCCTTTGATAAAGGAGCTCTGGTTTTTGGCTACGACATTCCTGGGACTTTAACTTTTGGAGTACCTATCAGGAAATGATCAATAGGTTCTTTCTATATTGACTTTGCCCTCTGGTTCTAATAGAGCTAGGTAATTTTCATTTATGATTTCTTGAAATATACTGTCCAAGCTTTATTTTTTATTGTGGTTTTCAGGGAATTTAATGATTCTTATATTACCTATCCCTGACCTATTTCCCAGGTCAGTTGTTTTTCATGTAACTCATATTTTTCTTTTTCAATCTTTTGATTTTCATATTTCTTGTTCTCTCTGAATCATTGCCTCCTGTATAGTCTAGTTTTCAGGGAGTGCTTACTTGGGTAAATTTCTCTTGAAAGCTATTTATCCTCCTTCTATGTCTTTTCTCATAAGCTTTTATTTCATGTTTTAGCTCTTGTTTTGCTTTTTCTAGCTATTTATATAGTCTGTTGAAAATCCATTTTTTCTTTGAGTTTCTCTTTGCAGTTGTATGTCTCATGAATATGTATATATGTATGTAAACACACACCAGAAGTCCCCTTTGTACTGTTTTGAGATGCCAGTGAAAGTCCTGAAAATTCACCACACTGACCTGGATGCCATGAGCCTAGTCCTGAGAGGTGAAAATCAGCTCAGAAATCAGTATGACCCAGGACAAAACCAAGGCCAATGACCCGAACTCAAATTGCAGAAGGGGGTTGAGCCTGAGCCTGGGAGAAAACTTCAATTTAAGGAAATCAAAGAAAATATCTACCAGGCTTGAAAAATTATCCCTAATCTAAATAGACCTCAAGAGAAGAATTACTCTTTTCCTGTAACTCTTATGCTTCTTGCTTCCCACTTGTGCTGTTCTAGAATGAAGTCACTGTAGTTTCTCCTTGTATCTCTTGATCATTATTTGGTACCATGGAAACTTCAGGATTTGCTGGAGTGGGTATGTGGGTGGGAATGGGGTAGTTCTATTTAGGCAGTCATCTTGGCTAAAATTGTACTCTATGTGTATCTTCTATGTACCTATTCATCTAGATACCATGTCCCTGATAGAAGTGTATGCTCACTGAGGACAGGAACTGCTTTTTTTTTAATGACAGTTGAATTGGCCTAGAGGGAACATCCCAGGGAATCTGTACCCAGGCTTCCTAGGAAACATGGAGATTTCAGAGACATAGTGATTCGGTGCTTGGACCCTTTAGGGCTAACACACTTCCTGACTTACTGGCTCAAGTAGCTCAAGAGTTGAAAGTGGGGACTTGAGATGACAAGCCCTTATTGGCCACAGAGCAGGAAGAACAGATGACTCAGTGAGTATTTTAGAAGTGAGTAGCCCCACCCTCAGGGCTCAATCTTCCCTTTTGGCTTCAGACTCTGTCTGGACTGTTTCAAAGGCATTTGCTGAGGAGGGGCAATCTGCTCTATTTCCCACTGTGGCTGCCACGAACACATGTCTAGGAGAGACTGAGACTGAGACTGGGTTTGGGTTGAGAGTTTTGCATTTACTCTCTCCTGATCCTAGATGAACAAGCATATATTTGGAGAGCAGCGTGTCTAGGCTTGGAGGTAACCTTTGGAATTCAGGAGGCCTGGAGTTCCTGGTCTTTTGGGTTGGAGTTGACTGGAGATTCAAGGAAGAATCTGTAGCAACTACTCCAGAACTCTTGGAGAAGACAGTCACCAACAGGAAAGTGGACCCAAATCCCAGCCTAATAGGAGATAAGGACTTTGAAGGATAGCAAAGGGCAGCCTTTAATGACAGTGGGGCACAAGTACCACATGTACCACACACAGCGACAGTATGCCCCAGATTTATGGGGGTATTGTTTTATACTGTTATACTATGTTATCTTAGTAAATACTTTTTTTTTTTTTGAGCTGTGATGACTATTGACTAATAATTAAAAGCTCACTGTTGGTTGATGCCATAATTTTTAGTAGTATAATCCTAAAGAGTGCCATTTGAACCAAGAACAGTTGTGCCCTAGTGACTCAACCTTCAAATCTATGAGTGACAATTGGGGAGCCAACTCGGAAGGGGTGCTATAACTTTAATTGAATGCCCATAAAGTGAAGGATGAATTGGCACCAGATAGCTAAAACTCAGAAGGCAGGGAGAAAGTTGAATAGGGCAAGGATATATAGAACTAATGGGCAGCAAGGTGGTAGATGGATAGAGCACTAGGCCTAGAGTCAGGAAGACTGAATTTCTAATGCAGCCGTAGACACTTATTAGCTGTATCTGATCTTGGGCAAGTCATTTAACCCTGTTTGCCTCAGTTTTCTCATCTGTAAAAAGAATGGGAGAAGGAAATGGCAAATTACTCCAGTATCTTTGCCAAGAAAATCTTAAATAGAGTCACAAAAAGTCAGACATGACTGCACAACAACATATGTGAACTAAAGATTAAATGGAAGACAAGAAGAAAACAACAGTGGAGGAACCAGCCTGAATCTGGACTATTGGTAACACTCAATCATGTACATTATTTAGGCCCAGTGGAGGAGGGGAGCTTGACTCTCCCATTCCCTAAATAGTACTATATAAAATTGAAGGACTGTGTAGTTAGTTCCCTGTGGGAGATGGAAGTTTTCTGGACTAGCGTTTCAAGTTTGGATGAGTCTTGTCTATCTTTTTGTTACGGTAACGCCCTGTCTGGTGTGTGATGTAGCCTGCTCACATGTGCCTTTCCATTGCCCTCAGTGTGATAGTCATCTTCAGTTCTTCAGAGGCAGTGGTTTTCCATGACTCACTGCCCTGGAGAAACACAGGCAAAATACTAATATTGAAAAGGTAAGCCATCCAAAAGAATCAGACAGGTAACACAACTTTAAGGTTACGTGTCGGTACATATTTAAGATAAAAGCATGTTGTACATAGCACAGATCCAGTTTTATGTGCAATGGTATTCTTGAGTTGTACTAGGTATGGGGAAATGTCCATTTTATTTGGTGTTTAAGTTCAGAGTAAAAATTAAAGTTTTAAAAATATTAATTTTTGCTTTCATGAGATACTTGAGGTCAGTGAGAGTGTGATAATTTCCCTAACACAATCTACCCTGTTCTCCCCCTTCCCTATTGTGCGCCTGGCTAATTGTCCACATGTACTCTGTGTTCCAGATATATATATATTGCTGGACAGGCTTTATAGAGTGTCCTTCCAAAAATGCATGTTGAAATCTGGGCAATAGACATTCTTCACCCCTTGGTCTTTCTCATGTGAGTAGATTGGCTAAATTTCCTTGAGTCATTACAGATCTCTTCCAGGAGGCTCCTGGAGATGGATGCAAACAGTACAATGTCCATTCACAAACAAGAGCACTTCACCATCTATCCTTTCTCAACCCGAATAATTCATTGGCTCTACTGTATCATGGCATCCAATGTCTTTGGCAAACATACATCTTCCTGTTTTATACCTTGCCTGATGTTTATTTTTTTTTGTTTTTAATTAAATTATTTTATTTGTTTTCAGTGTTCTACAATCACTTCCATATATCTTAGATTTTTTCCCCTCTCTCCCCCTCCTTCCCCATACCCTTCCTGAGATGGCATACAATTTTATATAGGTTCTACACATACATTCCTATTAAATACCTTTTCACCTTAGTCATGTTGCACAGAAGAGTTAAAATGAATATGAGAAATCATAAAACAAAACAAAACATAATCCAAAAGAAAATGATCTCTTTCATTCTGCGATCCAGTTCTATAGTTCTTTCTCTGGATGTGGAAGGCATTTTGCCTCATGAGTTCATTGGGAATTTTTTAAGTTCTTGCCTTGCAATGAAGTATTAAGTCTACCAGAAAAATTCCTAACACACTGTGGTTGTTGCTGTGTACAAAGTTCTCCTCGTTCTGCTCCTTTCACTCAGCATCAGCTCATGTAAGCCTTTCCAGGCCTCTCTGAAGTCTTCCTGTACATCATTTCTTATAGCACAATAGTATTCCATTACATTCATATACCACAATTTATTCAGCCATTCCTCAGTTGATGGGCATCCCTTTGATTTCCAGTTTTTGGCCACCACAAAGAGAGTTGCTATAAATAATTTTGTACATGTGGAACCCTCTCCCATTTTTATGATCTCTTGGGGATAGAGTCCTAGAAGCGATATTGCTGGGTCAAAGGGTATGCACATTTTTGTAGCCCTTTGGGCGTAATTCCAAATTGCTGTCCAGAATGGTTGCATCAGCTCACAGCTCACCAACAATGAATTAGTGTTCTAACTCTCCCACATCTTCTCCAACATTTATCATCTTCCTGTTTTGTCTTGTTAGCCAATCTGATAGGTGTCATGTGATATCTCAGAGTTGTTTTGATTTGCATCTCTCTAATCAATAGCAATTTAGAGCATTTTTTCATATGATTATAGATAGTTTTAATTTCTTCCTCTGAAAAGTGCCTGTTCATATCCTTTGACTACTTATCAATTGGGGAACACCTCAGTCATGTTGTGAAAGAAGAATCAGAACAAAAAGGAAAAACCACGAGACAGAAAAAACAAAGAAAAAATGGTGAGAATAGTACACTTTGATTTGTTCGGACTCTACAGTTCTTTCTCCGAATGCCGATAGCGTTTTGCAGGATGAATCTTTTGGAATTGTCTTAGATCCTTGCATTGCGGAGAAGAGCCAAGTCTATCAAAGTTGAACATCACCCAATGTTGCTGTTACCGTGTATGTTGCTCCCGACTGTTCATTTCACCCTGCGTTAGTTTCTGAACTTAATCTTTTAAAAAAAGTTTACAATATAGAACCATAAAATTTCTGTATCATCTACCAGTGAGTCAACTACAGTCAAAAAAAATCCCAAGCATTTATGAAGTGCCTACTTTGTGCCAGGCACTGGGCGAAGCGCTAAGAATACAAATGAAAGCTGAAAGACAGTCCCTTACATCCTAACGGGGCTCGGGGGGGGGGGGGGCAGGGGCAGTTACGACATAAAAGAAATGAGGGGAGGGGGACAGGATGGAGATGAGTCAGCTGTGCAGCCTGAGATGAAACTTCTTTGTCCTCCTCCTGAAACTGGAGGTGCTACAAGTCTTTGAATTCTCTCATTTCTTTTGCGATTCATACTGTTCCATAAATTTCTCCCTATCCTCACCTTTTCAAATATTTGAATAAAAGAATTAATGAAGGAAAAATAATTTATTACTTATTATATGCTAATTGCTGGTAATACAAATCCAAAAGACATTTGAATTCTGAGACCCTCCACATATAGAGAGTTGGTGGCCAGCAGGTAGGTACTTTGATCCTAAAGGTTAGATTATGGAAAGTGAGGTCAAAGGGGAGAATGACAGTGCCATATCCTGGAACAATGGACTTTATTTAACTATGGTTCTGGAACTGGAGAAGGGAGTTAGGGGAATGGAAAGTAGAAAGGAAAGGGTACACCTGCGGAAGCAAGGCACTGGAGGAGATTTAGGGTTAGGGTTAGGAGATGAAGTGAAATATATCCAAGGATATTCTGAAAGTGGGCCCAGAGAGGCAGTCACTTTGCATTAAAATCACCAAGTAATATATTGATTAGATCTGGAGGGTCTTATCAAGCTCTTCATAGAATTTCTTTGCCAGTTCATTCTCATCAAGCAGTATTGGCATATGTGAAACAATTATTTTCCTGGTTGTCTTTCTGCAAACATTTACCATAAGTACTGCAATACATGATTACCAAACATCCCATGAAATAACTCTAGTCACTTGGGGCATATGATTAAACCTACCCCACTAACTCCTTCCATTGTTTCCCCAGAGGCAGCTGAGTCATCCTTTCATTTAGCCACAATTTCCTTCTTTTTTCTGGTTTTGGTTATAACAAGAACATTAAGACCTATGGTTCAGCTCCTCTGGAAGTAGGTCCACTTGTTGATCACTGGACAAGGATCTCAGATTTAAGAGTACCCCATAGTACAAATGAGGTTTATTAAGAGTCTAAAACTAAATTCTTAGAGTTCTCTGTCCTCCTTTCTGCCACTGTCACTGAAGAAGAGGAAAGGGCTGCATGAGACTGAGGCCCATTCATCTTTGCCTCATGGGTCACTATGAAAAAAAAAACTGCCATTGGGTAGCCAGACTACTAGAAAACTTGCACTGTAGCCCAAAGTAATCCACTGCATCCCAGGCCACGGCCAGTCATCCTGACTTTTGCCTTGCCACTGGATTTTAATGACTCTGGAAGAGAAAAGTGAGACTGACAACTTTGTGCAACTCTGCCTCACTCCTACTACCCACAGAGTCAACTCCTCTGAAATTTATAGTCTTAGAGTTGTCGATGGGCACTGAAATGATATGATGTGCCCATGGTGAATTAGGTACACATTAGAGTTAGAATTTGAACCTGTCTTCATTACTTCAACCATGCTACTTCTCAAACCAAAATATATTAGACATGTAAGTTATTAAGGTTTATTAAGGGAGTGAGGGAGATTTGAAATAAATCCCTAAAATTCTCAGATTGTCAAAATAAAGTCAACCCTACTATTTGAAAAAATATCCCTTAGCATCATTGCTATGGAATATAAAACGGGATAGATATGTATTTCTAATTTGAAATACTTTGATATTTATATTTCTACTGATTTTCATTATAGTATATAATGCAAGCCTCCTGGTTTTCATTTTCTTTCTAGTGACTCCGACAGGTTAATCAACCCTAATGGAATTGGTGACTAAGTATCTGGATCTGTAGCGCTAAAGAACTAGAGAAGTAACCTTCTTTCGAGGTTACTTCTAGACGATCAGAGATTGCTAAAATGGAAGAATTTCTGCTAATAAAGTCCTTTATCTTATTAAATAGCTATTTATCTAGGTCCTACTCACTGGATCTTCTTTGCTATAGAAGCAACCTTGTGTTAGTAAAATTTATTATTCCTGAATCTTTATACATTTCATGTGTATTGAGCTATTGTCATGATCTTCCAGAAATGAATGTGTAGACTGGGATGCTGAAGCACTGTGAAGCAGGGCAAATGACTTGAGTTGCAAAATTTCCTTTTGTCCCCAAGTTTAAAATGCTTCTATCTCACTGGGGATAGGGGTTGCTATCAGAGACATTCAAGTGTGCCCTCTCTCCTAACTTACTGACCTTCATAATGGTCATGACTGTGTTTTTCTCTTGGATCAGTCATTGCTGTGGAAATACTGTAGTTCTGAGGGCCTCAAGGTTAAAATACAGAGACTGTGTCCAGAAGTTTGGTATATCTGTTCTTCCTAGGCTAGCAGAGCCGTCAAGACAGGAGCACAAATCAAGGCAGCTTGCCAAAGCAAGAAGCAAAACCTGAACTGAATTTCCTAGAAGCCAAAAGACACTTTTATCCTTGTGTTAAAAGGATAAAAATGACTCCTTTAGCAATAGCTTCAACTATTCATTTAAATCTACCCATCTTAAAATTTGTCACATTTTAAGAAAATCTTATGTACAAAAACAAGTAAATTAGGAGTGATTGTATTACATTTTGACTTAACAAAATGTTTTGGGGGGTGGAGCCAAAATGGCAGAATAGAAAGCGCTTCCCCACAGCCCACAAAATATCTGTAAAAAGACTCTCAACAAAATCTAGAGCAGCAGAAGCCACAGAACAATAGAGCGAAAGGGGTTTCCAGCCACAGGTAACTTGGAAGGCCAACAGGAAAGGTCTATCTCACAGGACACTGAGTGGAGCAGAGCACAGCCCTGGCTACACAGCACTGGGAGGAATAGGATCTGAACAGACCTCCAGGGCAGAGTTCTTAGCAGAGAAGGTCCCAGATACCTCAAGCCACAAGCGTCAAAGAAAGCTCTAAAGGTCAGTGGGCAAGGGAATGGGGCTTCTCCAGCAATAGCCCCAGGCAATGGCAGAAGCCATGGCAGCAGACTGTAGGCAGATACTGAGGCCAGGAAGCATCCTGGATCCATTGTTCAGGCAGCTCAGCTTAAAGCCTCTGGCAGTAGGGAGCAGCTGATCTAAACCCCAGCCCTGAGTGATGGCCCCACCCCCACCCAAAGCCCAGGGGAACCAAGCAGTTGAGTTGAATCTCTTGACAAAGGATTCAGAAGTCAAATAACTGGCTGGGAAAATGCTCCCAAAATGGAAAAAAAAAATAAGACCACAGAAGGTTACTTTCTTGGTGAACAAGTGTCTCTTCCCATCTTTTCAGATGAGAAAGAACAAGGCTTACTGTCACAGGAAGTCAATGTCCCTGCCTCCAGGGCCTCCAAAGGGAACTTAAATTGGACTCAGGTAATAGAAGAGCTTGAAAATTGAGTTAGCAACTTGCTAAAGAAGAACCAAAAAAATGCTGAGGAAAATAACACCTTAAAAAGAGGCTAACTCAATTGGAAAAAGAGGTCCAAAAAGCCAATGAGGAGAAGGAGGCATTAAAAAGCAGAATTAGCCAAATGGAGGAGAAGGTTCAAAAGCTCACTGAACAAAATAATTCATCGAAAGAGAGAATTGAGTTCAGGGAAGTGAATGACTATGAGATAAATCAAGCAGTTAGAAAACAAAACCAAAAGTTTGAAAAAATAGAAGATAATGTGAAACATCTCATTGGAAAAACAACTGACCTGGAAAATAGATCCAGGAGAGACAGTTTAAAAATTATGAGACTACCTGAAAGCCATGATCAAAACAAGAGCCTAGATATTATCTTCCATGAAATTATCGAGGAAAACTGTCCTGATATTCTAGAACCACAGGGCAAAATAAATATTGAAAGAATCCACCAATCACCTCCTGAAAGAGACCCAAAAAGAGAAACTCCTAGGAATATTGTGGCCAAATTTCAGAGTTCCAAGGTCAAGGAGAAAATACTGCAAGCAGCTAAAAAGAAACAATTTGAGTATTGTGGAAATACAATCAGGATAACACAGGATCTGGCAGCTTCAACATTAGGGGATCAAAGGGCTTGGGAGTAAAACCAAGAATCACCTACCCAGCAAAACTGAGTATAATACTTCAAAGGAATCAATGGTCATTCAATGATATAGAGGACTTTCAAGCATTCATGTTGAAAAGACCAGAACTGTATAGAAAATTTGACTTTTAAACACAAGAATCAAGAGAAGCTTGAAAAAGTAAACAGGAAAGAGAAATCAGAAAAGACTTTATAAAGCTGAAGTGTTTATATTCCTACATGGAAAGACGATATTTACAACTCTTGAGACTTTTCTCAGTATTTGGGTAGGTGGAGGGATTGTACATACACACACACATAGACAGAGAGTACAGGCTGTGTTGAATCAGAAGAGATGATATCTACAAAAAAAGATATAAATAAAAATTAAGGGGTAAGGGAGGAAAATACTGGGAGGAGAAAGGGAGAAATGGAATGGGGCAGGCTATAACTCATAAAAGAGATAAAGAAATATCTTGTTCAATGGAGGAGAAAAGGGAGGAGGGGAGAGGAGAAAAGTGAAGCTACTCTCTCCACATATGGCTTAAGGAGGGAATAACATGCTCACTAAATTTGGTATGAAAATCTATCTTATACTACAGGAAAGTAGGGGAGGAGGTGACAAGTGGGGTGAGGGGAATGATAGAAGGGAGGGCAAATGGGAGAAGGGAGTAACTAGAAATAAATACTTTTGGGAAGGGACAAGGTCAAATGAGGAAATAAAAAAACAAGGGGCGATAGAGTAGGATAGAGGGCAATATAGTTGGTATTACTCAACATGATTATTATGGAAATCTTTTGCAAAACAACACATATATAACCTCTATTGAATTGCTTGCCTTCTCATTGGGGATGGGTAAGAAGGGAGGGAGGGAAAGAAGGTGGAATTCAAAGTATTAGAAATGAATGTTGAGAATTATTGCATATAACTGGTAAATAAGCACAGGTAATGGGGTATAGAAATTTATCTTACCCTACAAGAAAAGAGGGAAGATGGGGTTAAGGGAAGGGCAGAGTGTGATAGAAGGGAAGGCTCATTGAGGGAAGGGGTAATCAGAATGCAAGGTATTAGGCAGTGGGGGAGGGGAGAAATGGGGAGAAAAACTGGACATGTTACAAAGTGATGCAAAAACAATTAGTATTAAAATAATAGACTGAATTAGTTACTGAGACTAAATCAGAGACATCTTTAGTTTGGGGAAATGAATTTTAGTCTAAGTCTCTGAGAGGCAGGTAACTGGGTAAAATTTGGCATTGATGGAAAAATTAAGGTTTTAATGGTAAATTTGATTTTATGATTGTTATTTAAGGAGGAACTAGAACAGGTATAGAAAGGCATGTAAGCCCCTTAAGACTTGCCTCAAAAGATGTTCCTTAGCCAATGTGAAATTATAGTCATATCTGAAACCTGGTATTGGAACTTGCTATTTTAAGATGCTATGGGACTATTAAGTGACTGTTCTTCGAAGTCTAACTCCAGGTATGGATAGCAACAAAGGTGATCTGAGCCTCCAATCCATGATGCCAGTAAGCCTGTGAGATGCTGGTATGAAATGAAAAAGGTGATCTCATGGGAAGTTTGGGAGAGCAGCTGTTCAGCCTGGGCTGATTCTTCAGACTCAATTTCTCCACTGACACCTGGCAGACTCTAAGCCTGACTGAATGCAAATTGACAATCTGCTCCTGCCTGGAACTAACATGAAGTTAGGGAGATATTGTATCCCTGCAATGTCCCTACTCTTGGTGACAATTTCCTATAGTCAAAAGGTTTGTAAACTTAATACCAGATCTATTAAATTATAGATCGTTGGTAGGGGACACATCTGAGGTCAAGTCTAAAATTAAGCTATTAGCCTTACATTTTTAGACCAAGAACAATAAGTTAGGGTCCTTTAACTCTTAGTAACAGTGTGGAGACAATTAGGTCAAGAGCTTATGAAGTTAGCATACATAGTTACTATTTGTGTCTCATTTGGGTAATGTTAAAAAAAAAATCCGTTTGTGGTCTATTTGGAAATGCTTTAAAAGAAATATCACCTGACCAAAAGTTGGAATTATGTTATATGATATGAACTGTGTTAAAAATGAAAATGAAAAAAAAAATGTTTCAAATAGGCATTCTCTAGTACAGTTAAGTGTCTGTTCATATAACTCAAAAAGTTTACAAAATGTTTTTCAGAAACTTATTTTTTAATTTCACAAGCAATTAAACTTATGGCTCTTTTTGTCTCTTATTCCCAAGAACCCCCCATTCCTGGCTTGAGGGCAGAAGCACAAAGGAATTTGATTTTGGGCTTTCCCGGTATACAAGTAGGAGTCTACTGATCATCTCACCCACTTAAAAATATTGCCTTTGTAAAGTAAAACACTTTTTGATTGATCCAAACAATCAAAACCAGGGCCTGCCCACCTCTTTGAATCACCAAAACCATAGTTTGAGACTGGGTCATGTCCTAAGGAATTTAGACAAGAGGAAGAGAGTTTGGAAGCACAATGGTTGGAGCAAGTATGTTGTGAATTGATACTGCCCTTTCCTAACCTAGTTCTTCTACCTATGTGAGTAGTCCTTCTCAGTCTTTTTCGCTGGATCTTTATCCATAACACAGACAAAAACTATGGATGTCCCCAAGGCTCTGGCCTAAACCTTTTTCTCTTCTTTTATACAATTTCACTTGGGGATCTTACCTGATCTCATGGACTCAAATGCCATCTCTACACAGAGGATTCTCAGATCTACTTATTCAGTCCTAACTTTTTTTCAGCACTTCTAGTCTTGAATTTCCAAATGCCTATTGGACATTTCAAAGTGGCTGTCTCAAAGACATCTTCAACTAAACTGGTCCAAAATTGTTGGGAGTCTGTTGTTACTATCTTTATAACTTCCTTACTCCTGGCTGTGTGGGAACCATCATCCTCCTAGTTTTAAGAGCTTAAAACTTTTGGTATACACTGTACTATCTCACTTAATCCTCACAACAACCCAAGGAGTTAGGTGCTATTATTGTCCCCATTTTTCAGATGAGGAAACTGAGGCAGACAAGAGGTTAAGACAGGGCCACACAGCTATGTCATATAATAATAAATATACAAGGTTGGATTTTGAATTCAGGTCTCCTGACTCCAGGTCCGGTACATTATCTACTACCTAGACAGTCATCCACATGTTAATTCTCCCATCAAGTGTTGCCATCTCCCTCCCAGCTCGATGGCGTTTTTTTTTTTTCTATGACTCACTAAAGAGGCCATTCCCTGGCTATTTCTTAAAGAGGTCTATTCACTGAATGGACACCCTAAGTGAGCTTCTTAATAGACCTTGACCTAAAGAGGCCAAGGTCTCCTATTGCATTATGGGTCATCTCCAGTCATCCTGATGAATATCTGGTCACTGGATTCAGATGGCTCTGGAGGAGAAGTGAGGCTGGTGACCTGCATAGCCCTCCCTCACTCAAAACAAAGTCAGGTGCAAGTCATGTCATCATTTCTCTGATGGCATTTCTTCTTTGGCAATGGAAGAACACAATTCTCCCACTAGACAATGATATAGCTGGACTGTTTTTTTTTTTGTTTTTCTTTGTTTCCCCATTGTTTCAGTGCCAGAAACATGGTAAGTGCTTAATGAATGCTTGTTACCTTGAATGGACTTAGTGATCTAGCATGCCTCTGAGGTATGGAGGCAAGCCTAAACTATGGTATGAAAATTAGATATAGAGGATTAATTGCTCTCTAGGCATCTTTGAGCCAAAGACCTGAGCTGGGGGAACCAGTTCCAGGAAAAGGTCACCTCTTTCCCCAGCTTCCCTTTCTGGCGACTGTCTATCTGATGGGGTACAAGCCCAAGCCAAGACCTTTTCCCCTTGAATCCGGAGGGATTTTGTCCCATTTGTCAGAAGGGCCCCCCCAAAAGTCTGGCCTTTGCTGGGGGGGGGGAGTTCCTTGGATTCCAATTCCATTTCCCCCAGGTCAGATACTCCCTTCTATTTAGCATTCTTCTGATATGCCTCCCTTTGATCCCATTACCAGCCACTCCCATCAGGATTCTCCCTGGGTTTGCTCTATGGAGACCATGGGGATCCCAGACAACCTGGTGGCATCTGGATCCCTCCTACAGCCTTTTCTGTATTTACGTTCCATCTCGCCTCCTTGAAGGCGCTCAGATTCAATCCAGCTTGGACTCTCTCTCGCTGAGATTCTATCTGGCCTGCTTGGGAGTACAAGCATTACCAATGGTTAGGCTCCTTAAGAGTCAACCCAATATGGTGAATCTTTAATAAACTTTGTTCTTCTTTGGCTTTAAGAAGGCTTGAGTTGAATTCGTTCGAGCAGGACCCGATGTGTCGGTATTTCGGGGTCCCCAGCACCTCTCAACCTCAACATATCCACAGAAACTATAATATTAGCCATAATATTACCTAAATGTTTTCCAGTAAGTTGAATTTTGCCTAACCCACAAAGAGGCCAAGGGCTCGCTAGAGGAACACATAAAGTTGGGCAGAGAACCCAATTTCTGCCTAAATGATAAAAATCTTTGTAACTGGGGACTTGACTTAATGGTGACTGAATTGAAAGCTTTTGATCTAAAATAAATTCCCTAAAGCTAAAAGGGAATTCATTATTCCCCTCTTCTGCCATTTCCCTCCCCAGTCTTAAGAGATTAGCTAGAGAAGTGGTAGACTCTCTAGAAGGTCTACAAGAAGTTAATTCTGAGCTCCCCCTCTGACAAGCACTTTGACTTCTGCCACATTTTGTGGGGTTTTTTTGTTTTGTTTTAAATAAGGAACTTTGATACTTGACCACTGCCCTGGACGCTATTTCGAGGGTTGGGAAAGTGTGGACTCCACTCACCTCAAATCTCCTCAGGGCTTGGCAGAAAAAACTGTGGCCAAACTCACTATAATCCCATCTGCTTTACTCCAAAGGAAGTGGGGGTGGGGAGGAGCTGGATTTAGTTTTAGAAAGTCCTCTTAACTCTATTCAGTTAAGGACTGTCAACCTCCATTCCCCTTTAAATCATTTTTGGGGGGGCTGCATTCCAACAAAACCCAAAGGATCTGAGGGACCTAGTCTTCAGTCACAAGTTCTTCTGGATTTGTCAAAGGAATAAACTGTTAAATACAAAAAGGGTGGGAAAGTCCTCTGAAAGCCAACATCTTTCACCTCAAATCCTTTGTTCCAAGTTCCTGCCTTTCTTGTGCAAATATACTCTGCTACAATTTGGAAGGCTTCCAGCTACTCTAGAATACTGGCTACCTGAAGCTCTGTAGGGTCTTTCATTTAGTGGTATAGAGCATGAGAAAAAGAAGTCCTCTCTTTGTAGAGGAGGAATCTAAGGTCTGAGAAAACGACTTATTCAAGGCCACAAAGACAGCAAACTGTAGAGCTGGGGTTTGGGATCTCTGCCTCAAAATTCAGCGCTCTTAATGCTTCACTAAGGTGCTACTACAAACAAAGCAGTCCACTCCATTGTGGGTTAACTTTGATTAAAAGAAGCTTCTTTATAGTACACCAAAATTGCCATCTCTACAATTAACACACATCGGATCGAGTTTTGCTGCGTAGATCAAAGTAAGTCCTTCTTTCACATGATAACCTTTCAAACATTGGGTAACAATGTTGAGGTTGTCAGTCTGGGTACAAAGCTTATGAGTCAGTCAACAAGCATTTATTAAAGCAGTGCTAAGCACTGGGAGTACAAACCAAACAAACACTTTATAAGAACCTGGCTAGGAGAATGTGGCCTAGTAACTCCCAAGGTATGTAGAAATATTAGTTTAGGCTCTTAAGAGTTCTTACCTTTATTTATTTATTTTTTTGTCATGGACTCCTTTGGCTGTCTTCTTCAGTTTGGTGGGTGCCTCATGGGGGTGGGGGGTAATGAGAAAAAAATATTTTATAGAGGAGGAATCTAAGGTCCCAAGAAATGACTAGACCAAGATCACAAAGATGACCAATAGTAGAGCTAGAATCTGAAATATATTAGAACTGGAGTGTAGCTTTCTGCATCTTCTCCAAATAATGGTTCATAATTATTTTATTTGTTTCCAGTGTTCTATAATCACTTCCATATATCTTAGATTTTTTTTCCCCTCCCAACCCCTCCTTCCCTGAGATAGCTTGCAATTTTATATAGGTTCAACACATACAATCCTATTAAATACATTTTCACCTTAGTCATGTTGAATAGAAAAATTAAAATGAATGGGAGAAACCATAAAACAAAACATAACACAAAAGAAAATGGTCTGCTTCATTCTGCGATCCAACTCCATAGTTCTTTCTCTGGATGTGGGAGGCATTTTGCCTCAAAAGTCCACTGGGAATGTTTTAGGTCCTTGCACTGCTAATGAAGGACCAAGTCTACCAGAAAATTCCCAACACACTGTGGTTGTTGCTGTGGACAAAGTTCTCCTGGTTCTGCTCCTTTCACTCAGCATCAGTTCATGTAAGTCTTTCCAGGCCTCTCTGAAGTCTTCCTGTTCATCATTTCCTATAGCAAAATAGCTGAATAACCTTTTTGAATGCAAATAAGACTCAGGATTACAAAATAAGTCATGTCTATTGAAATAATTTCTCAAAAATATTTTTATATTTTCATTTTGATATTTTATACATTCAAAATAAATATATTTTTATATTTTAATTTTGACATTTTCAATTTGATATTTTATAAGTTCAAGGGTTCCAGACTAAGAACCCCGAATCCAGGAGTCCTTTGCCAAGGAACTTCAGCCCAAACCTTCTCCCTGTCATCTCCATCTCCTTTGTCTCCCTGGCCACTTTCTCCAGGAAGCCTCTCCTTACTCCCCTGGGTTGGAGTGCTTTCCCTCTGGCTTGTTAGTAAATAATTGTTGGTAAATCCATGTTTTGTCTCTGCCCTCAGACTAGGGGCGCTTCCAGAGCAGGTCTGTCTCTTGCACCCCTCCCTATCCGCACCTCTTTCCAACCCTTCTCAGAGCCGGTTTTAGGCCCTTCTGCCTCCGCCCAGACGGGCTGGCTCACCCAAACCCGGCCCCCGCAGCTCGGCCCCCGCAGCCCGGCCCCCGCAGCCCGGCCTCCGCAGCCCGGCCGGCCGGGGCTCCAGGCTCCAGCTGATCAGTTGCATGCACAATGTAACACTTTTTTACGGCTCGACGTGTGGTTGGCCGAGCGCGAGGGCGGGCGCCAGGGCTCCGCACCGGGCCCCGCGAGGCGCACCGTCCCTCGGCCTCTCCGGGCTGGCCCCGTCAGCGTGCCCAGGCCCCGGTCCCGGCGTGTCCGTGGCGAGCGGCCAAAGGGAAAAAGGAAGCGGACCCGGGAGCTGGGGGCGTGTGGGGTGGAGGGCCCGGGGCGGGGAACCCGGCGAGGGAGCCTGTGACGCAGGCCGAGGGGGCGTGGCCTCCGAGGCCCCGCCCCTAGACCTCCCCCTCCCCTCCCCCTCCCTCCCTCGCCCTCTCTCTCGGGTCGGGGTTACATGGCGGCGACTGCGGCAAAGCGAGAGCCTTGGAGACGCCGCTGCCGCCAACCCCGCCGGAGACCGGAGCCGACCTCAGGGGCTGTCCGCGGGCCCTGCACTGCCTCGATGAGTCGGAGAAGTCCCGTGAGTGCGTTCGGGGGGCCGGGGGGCCGAGGGCCGCGGGGGGGGGGGGGGGCGGCCGCGGGGGACGGCGGCGGGGAGCGGGACCCCGAGCCCGGAGGCCTGGCGGCGGGCCCGGCCCGGCTCGGCCCCCTCCGCTCTCCTTCGCCCTCTCCGCTCCCCCTCCGCCTCCTCCATTGTGTGACCCTCCCTCCGGCGGCGGCGGCGGCCTCTTAACAAAGGCGCTTTTGTTCCGTCTCCTTCCCGCCGCCCCTCCTCCTGCTGTGCCCGGTGCCGGGCCCGGCCTGGATCGGCCTGGGCTGGGGGGGGGCATCCGCGTGCGGCGGCCGGGCTCGGCCCCCCCTGCCCTCCGGCGGGGCCGGGGAAGCGGATACCGCGGCGTGGGGCGCGCCGCCCACCCCTCCCACCGCCCGAGGGGGGGCGGCATTAGGGGGAGGCCGCTGCGGGCGGGGAGCGGGGGGCGGGGTGCGCCCCTCGGCCCCTCTCTCCTGATCCGGGGCAGGGGTACCCTGACTTCTCTCTTTGGCTGGGGAAGGCCCCTCCTCTGGGGCTTACATTCTCCCACTGTCCCGGGAACTTATGGTTCCCCCCGCAGCCGCTCCTGGGACCTAGAGCCCCCCCCCCCCCCCCAACCTGGGCACTTACGATCTCCCCCTGCCCCAGGATCAGGTCCCCCCCCCCCCTTGCCCCGGGGATTTAGAGTCCCCCTGCTCTGGGCACTTAGGGCCCTCCCCCTGCCCTGGGCACTTAGGGCCCTCGCTCCTGTCCTGGGGACTCCTATCCCCCCTCCACTGCCCCGGGGGCTCAGTGCCGCCCCCACCTCTTTTTTCCCTGGGGACTTTCTCCATCACTTTTGCTTTTCTGGGGGAGGTGAGCGTTCGATCTCTCACCTCTTGTTCCTTCAGGGCAGAGATTTGAATAGCTGGGGCCTGTAGGGGGGCCTCCGGAGGGAGGGGGAAATCCCGGGAGCGGTTTGTGGTGACGGGGGACTCACGCCTTCCTGGCATTTTGCTGGTGGAAGTAGTTTCCCGGATCTCCTCTTGCACCCTCCCTCCGGTTTCCCCCCTTCTGCCCCCAGTGACTGCCTCAGCTGACTCCTCCGGGCCGAGGCACCCGAGGGCTTAGCTGGATAAACTAGGTACCCGGGGCCACATTACAGGCTGTCTGAGAGTCTTCCCTGGAAGAGACGATCTTGTATGTTTGTCAATTTCCTTGTATGTTTCAGTCACTTTTTGCTTAGCTGCGCAGGGTGGTGTTGTAAAGAGACCAGAGTTATTGAGAATTAGTTGTCATTTCCATGAAATTCACTCTAGAGTTACTGTATCCTCTTATTTTTAACCTTCTTATTTTTGAACTGTGACCCAGGACTTCCCTGAGATTCACTGAAAAGTACTGGACTTTTGACTTCATTTAATTCCATTTGGTACAGATTGTTTCGTTGAGTCCATAAAAAGAAAAGAAATGATTTTTTTTTCTTTTGCCCATCCTTTGGAAAAGATTCAGTGAGGGGAACGGTGAACTGTATTTAGGAACACAGTAATAGTAGCAGGACTGATATGTTTCCTAGGATATTATGTAACTGCTAAAATGATTCTATTTTAAAAGTTCATTTTCTGCTTTGGTGTGATGTTAGGAGAGAGTTTCTTTGGAGGGGAAAAGTTAGTGGGGAATGGCCTAGCATCAGACATTTTGGACTAGAGGTCAAACAACTTATCAAATTTTTTGGTTAGTCTTTCTGTCCTGTTTATTTTGAACAAATTCTGAGTTGCTTCATTTTCCTTTTTTGAGTTTATTCATCACAAGTGTAATTTTCACGATGGAATTGTTTGATAAAATTATCTGATTGGAAGGATCCAGAGCAGAGCAATTGAAGGAAACTTCTCAGACTTGCTTGTGCTTTCTTTCCCTCCTTAATCTGAAAAAAAAATTATGATTTATTTAGTAAGAGGCTGTAAAATAACCCTGTTATTTCAGAATATGCAGTACTATATTTCTTGTTTTACTTTTCTGAATGCACTATTTTCACAGGCTGGTCTTAAAATAAGCTAGGAAATATGCCAGATTTGAGAATGATAGGTTTTATCCTCTATATATCCTTATGTAAAGAAAAACTTTAGAAAAAGGAAATATATAGATTAAAGCTTCATATAATACTATTTGTTGATTTCAGAAGTTCAACACAAGGCTAGAATTTGTATTTCAATTGAACATCCATTTATTATCATAAATTATATGCAGAACTCTGTCTTGTGAAAGATAATAGATAATAACAATGTAATAAGAAAGATCATTTCTTTTCCCTTAGTGGAGCTTAACAATCTATACCTTTCTTCTAAACTGAAATAGATTGGCTCTTTCTCTGATCATTAAACTCCTGCAAATAAATAAATAAATGAATAAATAAAACTGTCCCCCTCCTCTCCCCAAATCTCCAAACAATCCAATCCAACCACCAAGAGATAATTTTCCTTTGGAGTGGAAGAAATATTCATTTTTATTTTATGAATTTAACAGATTCTGGATGCTGTCAGACTTTAAAAGTTTTGCATTGTTTTTACATATGCATTAATTCTGAGAATTTTCATAGGCTGATAAAGTAGCATTTGCTGACTCAGTGTACATTTTTTTTATGATGAGGGGTTAGTATAGGAGGGAGTTCAGAAGAACAGCAAGTTTTATGAGTTCCATGATGACTCAGCCTGCCTACTGACTGCAACGTGGCTCTTTTTTTCCCCTCCCCTTTCCAAGTATACTGTATTTTATTTAGTTGGGCTAAAATCATTCAGAATGCATAATATTTCTGGTGATGTGGTCTTTTCTAATGAGAGAAAATTAATATTTTGTCCATGGAGTGATTTTGTGGTTTTGATGGATTTTTGAATCTCTGTCATCTTAAAATAAGTCAGTGTATTTTTCTTTCTATGCATTAGATGCTCCAATGTGGAATTTTGGCATAATTTCTAAATGAAAATTTTCTAAAGATTTCCTGGTGAGGTGAAATTGGTTTAGCCAGTAGTACAAAGTATTTGTTAGCTGATTTATGTAAGGTATATAGCATTTCTGTCATGTACTGATGGAAACCGACTTTATTGGTGTTTTTACTGTTTGTATATCTTTTGTAATAACATTTACCTAGAAATAATCCTTTCAAAGGTGCCAACAACTAATCAGAAAGAACTGTAAGTGTTAGGTTTTCAATTTAATGGAAGTCTATTAGAACAGTGCTAAATACAATCATTTGACAAATATTTGTAGACTTTTCATTTTCTTATATAATGAATACTATATTAGATCAGCATGATAGCCACTCATTACGTTTTCATCTGTCAGGATTTCATGATGGGTTGTTGAGCACACTGTTCCAAAATTAGGGCTTAGGTTGGGGTTAGGTAATAAGATACAGCTTTGACTGACTTGAAAACCCACAGTGTTTAGCAAGTTGGCTTAAAATAAGATTGGCAATAAGACTTAAGGCAGACGATTTTTCTTTTGTCTCCTCTTCTTTGTTTTATGTATTGAAGAGTTTTTAAAATGGATTTATTGTTATTAGTTGTGGGTATTAAAGTATTGTAATAGGAATTGAACTTCTGGGCTTTCTTTTGAGTTTGGTTTTTTGAATGACTTGGCAGACTTTTTAGAACTTGGATTCAGTTTTTATATGTAAAATTTGTGTTACACACATAGGTTTTTTGCTTTTGCAGTTTTTGTAGCACCTGTGTTACCTGTTAAAGTGAATTTACAGTATTTATTTGTTATAGGTGAGTACTGTATAGGAGTAATCAACATGCAAAATTGATTAGGTCTTGAGGTTTTTTTATGTCATAATATATATTGCTTTTAGAAAGAGCTTGGATCTTTAACTCTGACAATCAGCTGTTTCTGTTAGTGCTGTTGAGCTGGTTTCCTTGGAAGGTAGGTGAGTGGCTTCTGCTATGTGTTACAAGTTCTCTGTCAGATCTTGTGGTGCTGTCTTGGTAATGCTAACAGAAAAACCTGGAAAGGAGCTTCTGCAGCTCTTTTATTACTTTGAGCTCTGTAAAGAACTTGGAACATTATTGCTAAGTGAATGATACTTTCAAGGGGAACTTCTTATGGGACTGACTGTTCCTTTTATATACAACTGGAGGCAATACTAGTGTTTGGGTGGATGGCTAATAACCCACTGCCATCCATTCCAGGAACAGCTAGGTGGCACAGTGGATAGAGTGCCAGGCCTGGCATCAGGAAGCCTCTTCTTCCTGAATGCAAATCTGGCCTTAACTAACTCTGTGACCCTGGGCAGGTCACTTAACCTTATTTACCTCAATTCCTTACCTATAAAATGAACTGGAGAAGGAAATGACAAAAATCCCAAATGGGGTCACAGAGAGTTGGACATGACTGAAACAACTGAACCACAACCACCACAATCTTATGGGGATAGACTTCTAAAATTATATTGGAACTCAATTGAATTTTCAAAATTTTGTAGTTTACTTTACCTTCTTCAGCTCCCTCCACCCCTTTCCCATAAACATGCCGAGCCATGCTTTTACTCAGACTGTTCCCTCTGCCTGGAGTGTTTTTTCCTTTTTTTTTTTTTTAACTGAGCTTGTGTTTTCATACATACTCAAACCGTTGTAATGAGTATGTGTGTATAGTCCAAGCAAAAATAAATTCATCCAACGGCCACATCTTGTTCT
Organism: Notamacropus eugenii; assembly: GCF_028372415.1. Classification (NCBI taxonomy): domain Eukaryota; kingdom Metazoa; phylum Chordata; class Mammalia; order Diprotodontia; family Macropodidae; genus Notamacropus; species Notamacropus eugenii. The sequence continues at coordinate 1,000,765 of NC_092878.1, read as the reverse complement.
GCATCTCGAGTCCATCCCCTCTTTTAAAAGTTGAGCATCAGAGTCATCACTGAGTCTCTGGAATGGTGTTGATTGTTGTGTTAATCACAATATTTAAATCTTTAAAAGTGATTCTTTAGAATATTTTTATTCTGTGTATTGTGTTCCTGGTTCTGCTTACTTCGCTCTGCCTTCGTTCATACAAGTCTTCCCAGGTTTCTCTGAAACCCTCCCTTACAATATTTCGCGCCCCCTCCTCCCCCCGCCCAGTCACATAATTACTTATTCCTGTTCTCCAGGTGGTGGGCATTCCCTTAGTTTTCAGTTCTTTGCTATAACCGAAAGATATGCCAAAAATTTGTGTGACTATGAATCCTTTTCATCTGTTGCTGATCTCTTTGGGGCATAAGCCCATGGTGATATCATATTACTAAATCAAAAGGAGTATGCACAGATAAGTAATTTTTTACTCGTAGTTCCAAATTGCTTTGCAGAATGGCTGGGTAAATTCACAGCTCCATCAATAATACATTAATATGCCTGTTGAAAAGTCATCCACCTCATTTGAAATATACTATACAATTTCCTCTTACTTCCTAGGGAATCCTCCTTGAGTGTGTAGGGTCTGAATGTGATATTATACCTATGTTTGGTTTACAGCAGCGTTCTACTTATGGAGATGTATCTAGTCAGAACTCGTTAGTTCATTAATAACATAGAGCATGTATTAGCTAAATATTCACTGTGGAATATAATAGAGGTAGTTTTGTTTTAAACAACTTCCCTTAAGCTTCCAAAAGAAATTCAAACAAACTTTATTCTAACTGAAGAATGAATTTCTTCACAAACCACTAAAACTGCCCTAGGTTTTACAGTTCCTTCTCTTCCTTGACAAGGAGGATACCTGTGGTGCTTGGAGGCTGTCAGTGTCATAGTTTAATAGTCTGTGTATAGGGTGTGGAGGAGCAAAGGATTCAGGTGTGGACATTGGCACAAAAGCCCTTCTTATCCTTCTTATCCTTACTTTAGTGGACAAAAGACCAGAGCCTCTGTTCTGTGTCTGAAATGCCCCTTCCCCTTCCCCCCTTTCACATTTAGACAGCCTTGTTCCCTTGTCACCATCTCCTTCACTTGGAAGAGATTATAAGATTTTCAATCCAGAGCTGGAAGACACCTTTGAAATAATTAGACCAAGCTCCTCACTTCTGTATGAGAAACTGATGCCCAGAGAGAGGTGAGGTGACTTCCTCAAGGTCACATAGCAGAAAAGAATTCTAACTCGGGCTCTTTGTTTATGAATCAGATAGTCCACAGTGCTTGATCTCATAGCACTTTGCTCTATTTATAAAGAAGTGGGTAGTCCAATCACAGTGTCCAAGGGCCTACTGTTTTGCGTTTTTCACTACACATTACCACATCTAAATTGGTAAATTTCATTTCTTTAAATGATATAGTTCTTTGGGTAGGCTATCAAGTAGCAAAATGGGGAGAAAGTATGTGGACATAATCCCCAACCCTTTTGTGGATTACTTAAAATAACACCTTCTGAGACTGTCATTATTGGAATAGCTTTTGTTTTTTTCTCATGTGTGTAAAGCCTTACTGCTCTTAATAGTGAAATTATCATAGTGCTGAATTAAGCATTTTTTTCTCCTGTTTTTATGTAACAGTGGACATTTAGTAACCCAGAAAGGGGAGGTGGAACATGAGCTGGCTGATTGGCATCATCAGTTTTGTACGGTTTGTCTTTGGCAGTTATTCCATCTTCTGGTTTTTTTTTTGCACGTTTTTCCTTTAGATGTATTTTATTATGAGTTTAGCAAGGCCAGATAGGGTGGGAAGAAGAAGCTCTTGAGAAGTCCGTGCTGTTGACAGAGCTGGAGCTGGTGAATGACTGACTGTGCTGTGTTAGGACCTGTTGGGGGAGAGTCCAGAGATGCTGTTCTGTACAGACTTGCTCAGCGTGACTGCTGGCCCTCTTACCTTGTATAGCTCAGCAAGTTAATGGAGTTATGTAAGCTTTGATGTTGAAGCTTGAAAGTTATGCAGGTTGCACAAGCTGTTACTCTGTTAGGACACGCTGTTGGAAGTAGCGGTCAGTAATAGAAAGGTCCTGATGGGAGCTCTGTCATTTTTAAGTTGGCACGATCTTGATTTTGAGCTTATTGACATGACCTTTCAGGATGTTGTTATATAAAGCTTCCTTAATACCACTCTTTCATTCATAACCGAGGAATGGTTGGACCCCAGGAGGGTACAGTTTATCTGACTGTTTGTCATGCTGGATGTGACCAGCTACAAGGCAAAGCCAAGTTACTCTTTGATCTTAAAACTTCCTGAAGTGAAGTTTGACAGCTGGGGAAAGAATCAGAGAGATGGAGTGATACATAATTACCTTAAGAAATTTTATTGCTGTCTTTTGTTTTTGCATCATTTATATTTTCTAATTTCTTCTTCCCCTTTCCCCCTTCTAGAGTCTATAATAAAGAATAAAAAAAAAAAGAGAGGAGAAAAAAGGAACAGTTTAGGAAAACTGACCAACACATAGAAAAATTGTGAGGTGCATTGCAGTGCTCACAGTGCCCTAGTACTCAAGAAGTGGGGAGACGCCTTCTTAGAACTAATTGGGGCTAAGTGTGGCTAATAAAACTGCCCAGAAGTGTGTTGATTCGTTGTTGCCCTTTCTGTTTACATTATTGTCGTAACGTATGATGTTTTCTTCTTGATTCTGCCTACTCTACTTTGTATCATTTCATGTCTTTCCCAGTTTTTCTGTTTTTATCATATGTTCTATTCCATTCATGTATCACAACTTTGCTCTACTTCGTTTTCAGTTATTTGCTACTACATAAAACACTAATATTAAAATTTGTTTTATGTGGGGCTTTAAAAAGAAATCACCGACCTCTTTGGAGTATAAGCCCAACAGTGGAAACTCTGGATCAAAAGTTATTGGACATTATAGTCTTTTCATACTTCCAAATTATTTTCCAGAATGATAGGATCATTTCACAACTTCACCAGTAACTTCACCATCTTTTTGTAACTTCTCCAACACTGACTGTTCCTATCTTTTGCTATCTTTACCAATTTTGTTGGATATTTAGGGAAACTTTAAGGTTGTTTTATTTCTCTTAGTGATTTAGACAGTGTTTCATGTGGTTATTAATAATTTGTGATTTTTTAAAAGAACTATTTGTTCATAACCTATGATCATTTACATATTGGTGAATAACTTCTTGTATTATATATCTGTTGCATTAGTTATTTTATTTTGTCCTACTGATGGATGAAGAACTGGTTAGAGTATAAGCAGCTTGAGGGCAGGTTCTGTGTCTTCTCGGCTACTTCTTTCCTCACATAACATGTTCTGTTACTCACAAGTGTTACCTAATCTCCCCAAATAGCAGAGCAACCATTAGAAAGAGAGGAAAGATCACACCTTAGAAAATGGGAATGGGGTCAGATATGGTAGAAATGAGTAATTGATCGGAGGGCAGAGAGTAGGAAATTAACAATGTGAAGCCATGAGAGAGAGAGATTAGGAATGAGGTAGTGAGGAAAAACTAAATGAATTCAGTACAGATGGGGAAAGGAAGAATCAGCCTATAGACTCGCTATACTCCTAGAGATTCTCAAATATTTAGTAGGGATTGGGAAAAGAAAATGCTGTATGGCCTTTATTTTCCTGTCCTTTGAATCCATTGTCCTTTAAGGTTAGGTGAGGCTTACTTAGAAATGAGGGATTAGTTGAGCACTGGGAGGGGTATGATTAAGAAAAAAATGACATCTCTGTGTGCTCTCAGATGGTATCCAGTCATTTGTCAACTCTTGTGCTGACTTTCCACCCACAGCATCCGTCATCAATCTCCTTCTCTCCACTCCCACCACAGCCACTTTAGTTTAAGCCCTCACATTACATCTGGCCTGGATTATTCTAATAGCCTGCTCACTGTGCTCCTGTCCTCTGTTCTTTCCCCCTTTCCATTACTCTTCCATACGGCTGCCACTGATAATCCTAAAGCACAGGTCTGACCTTGTCACTCACTTGCTCAACAAGTTCCAGTGATACCTAGTTACCTCTAGGTTCAGTCTGTCAGTCAAGCATGTATTAAGCACCTACTGAGTTCTAGGAATTGAAGATATTTATATAGATATGGACAGTCTCTACCATCAGGGAACTTACAGTAAAATACAAATTCCACTGTTTATCTCCATCTGCCTTTCTAAAACTATTGCATATTACTTTCTCAGGTACTTTTGGGGCCCTGTATACATCATCTCTTCTCTCTTCTCCCTGCCTTTGTGCAGACTGTCTGCCATGCCCGGAATGTACTCTTTACTTATCTTTGTAGACTCCCTAGCTTCCTTGAAGGTTTAGCTTCAGTGCCACCTTTTAAACAAGGCCTATCCCAGACTCCACCTTCTTCCTCTCCAGTCCCTCCCAACCCTGTCCCTTGCCAGTGTACCCTAAGACTCTGTCCTGAGCACTCGTCTTTTTTCCCTCAGTACTTTTTAACTTGGTGATATCATCCACTCTCATGGAGTTCAATTCTTATATCATTGCGGTTAACTCACATACATACATATATACATATATATTTATCCAACTGCAATCTCTCTTCTGAGCTCTTGTCATGAATCACCATCAGCTATCCGTTTAGCAGGCATTCCAAACACATGTCCGAGACAGAACTAATATGTTCACCTAAAAGTACCTCTCTTACGAAGCAAGGCATTCCTTCAGTCAGCTGTGCTTGCAGCCCTCGTGTCGTGCCGTCTTTGATTTCTCATTCTCACCCCACCTATACAATCAGTTGGCAGATCTTGTCGTTTGTATCTCACAGATGTCTGTCCCACCACCCTGGTTCAGGCTTTTATGACCTTTCACTTGGACCATTGAAAAAACTTCCTAATTAGATTTCTCTGATTTAGGCCTCTCCACCACTCCAGTCCATCTTCCATACTGCCACCAAAGTGTAGGTCTGGCTGTGTTATATCCACTGCTCAACAAGTGCCAGTGACTCTGTTACCTCTAGGAATAAATAGAAGGACTTGCCATAACTGGGTGTTTTCCCCACTCTTCCAGTCTCTGGCCAGCCATGCGCCCTATGGATGTACCTCTCACATACAGCTTCTGCATTGGCTGTGCGCTTCCTCTGAGGTTATGGTGGTCTACTTTATGTGTCTTGTGCATATACCTATACATCTGTCCCTCCCTGTTAGAATGTAACCTCTGCCCTTTTATCCTTAGGGCGTAGTGCGCAATGCCTGGTAAATAGTAGCTTCTGAATAAATACTTACTGTTTGATCTGTATTTTGTATTTACCTATCGTTTTGTTCTCTCCCTTTTTCCTTCCCTCTCTTTCATGGCAAACTTCTTAATAAGAGGGGCTTTCCTTTTTTCTGTGCATCCCCATGGCCTCCCGAGTGTATGGCGAAGAGGAACTGCTAAATAAATGCTGAATGAATGAATGAATTCTGTAGAGTGTAGCTGTCCTTATCATCATCAGAAAATTTATTAAGCACCCTATTATTTATTCAACAAGATTATCTAGTCAACCCAAGGTTCTTTTGCTTATATTCACGATGGATATGGATCTAGAATCACTGGGTACTTAGTAAAAAGTAGCAGACTTACCAACATGTTTTTATCTGTCATAGATGACAAATACCACCTAGCATTTACAAAAGCATTTAGACCATAAATTGTATTTGGGCAGGGACTGGAGTGGAGGGGATTTAGAACAAAATAGGTGTTCTCTCTAAGACTGAGAGGCAATATCTAGTGTAGTGGAAAGAGCAGAATAATGGATTTAAGAATGTGGAGAGACCTCGATCCAAGTCCTACCTCTGATACACACTAGCTGTGACTGTGAGCAGACACTTAACCTCTCTCAGCTTCAATTTTCTCATTATAAGTGGAGATCATAGTACCTGTGTCACAAGGTTCTTTTGAGGGTCAAATGAGATAATGTGCCTCACTTAAATTACTATATAAGTGGCAGATTTTTCTGAACACTCCTTGGGTACCACCTGGTGGGCTTACACGCTCTTGAGCCTCCCCACTAAGGATCTTGAATTTGGTGGTTGTTGGTTCTTTAGGAGACTTAGGACTTCAGTTCATCAGTAGCTCTAGAGCACTGCACAGTAGACACTTAGTGCTTTCCTAGTGAACATTTAAAACCAGAGTTAGGCATGGTCAAGCATCAAGGCTTTGGAAGCTTCTGCTGTGGGGATGAAAAAGTGGCTCCCAGAACCCCTATAGCTCTAGGTACTCAGGGAATTGAGGGGAAGTGCTATGGCAAGTGAATAGGTGCCCACTCCCCAGGGTATGTGCAGTTATAATCTAGCCTTTATCTTCAGATGTAATGGACTTCTCTGTTGATTTCTCCAGCCCTGTTAGTGCTCATCATGGGAACAGAAGTTTGCTGAATTTGTTTGCCTCTGTGCTCCTTGTATATTTGGCAACTGGGTGGCCAAGTTGGGGCTTGGGTTGCTGTAGAGGAGATCTGGGGATCTAGAGGGAAAATGACCAAAATAAAACCATCTTTCTTTCTGAGTGAGGTCAGATGACAGGTAGCCATACAATACAGCTGATTGAATCAGTGGAGAGAAGATGGGAGGGAATTCCACCAAAGTAAAGAGTGCTATCTAAGATGGTCACCCTGACCACTACTTGAAGCTATACTTTTCTTGACTAAAAGTCTGAGATAAGTGACTTCCCTGTTTAAGAGGGGGGTGGGGTGGGGTGGGAGGGGAGGGATGGACCTAGTTCCTTTGGAATAAGCAAATTGTGTTGCATTCTTTCATTTGTGCCCTAGCCATATCAGTTGCATTTCTTGGGGAAGAGGAGGAAGTCTGGGTGATGGTAGGAAAAGCAGCCAGTGTCAGATCTAGAGAAGCAGACTGAATCAAGCCAACTCAGTTTCTGCAGTTACCTCTTTCTAGTCTAGCCCTTATCTTCATATCTCTTTCTAGGCAACCCCCAAAATAACATTGTAGTCTTTGGTCAGATACATGTGAGTGGCGGGGGCGTGGAATCGAACATTCATTTCTGTGCAGAGAGTTATAAAGTGTGTGGAGTTAGGGGATAGTACCAGTTGATTTCGAGCTGACTTGCTTTTCCTCACCTCTTCTGGGAGATGCATGAGTGAGGGCCTTGCCATACTAAGCTCTCAGCTTTAGACACAGATGATTGTAAAATAGCGGGGAATCATGGAGATGGCTGATGTGAGTGGATGATCTCTGAAGTAGTGGGCTCTGCTCAGGACCTCTGGCGTCATCGCCATGTTCTCCTGGTGGTGTCGTTTGCTTTAAATGAGTTTGTCAGCTTGGGACAAAGCTACATTCCTTGGGCATGTATAGTCTTTGTGAAGGCTAGATGTGAACTGTCACAACGACAAAGGTGATATGATGGTCTGTGCGTTTGTTCTGATAGACAGGGCCACATAATGAGACTGCCAGAAACAGTCTTAAAGATGTATCTACTACGTTATGCTGTGAAATTGTTGCTTAGGCAAACTTCTGTGAGCACCTTATTGTTTGAAAATGAACCTTTAATAGAGAAAATTTTTTCAGTTTTAAATGTCGAAATCAGCAGTTTACATCTGACTAGTCTGTGGCTGAAGTAGAAGGGAAACCGTGGAGCCTGCAGTATGATTTTCCTGATCTCTTTCTCCTTTTTTTCCCTTTCTTTTTCAGGTTGTCACTGAGTAAGATGGATGGCAGCTTTGATTGTGATTGTGGTGAGCTGGAGCCACCTGATCACTAACAAAAGACATCTTCTATAAACCAACAGCTGCCAGCGCTTCCTAGTCAGATAAACAGTAAACAAACAGAGGAGGGAAGAAACAGAACTAAGTCGTGCTTACTGGCGCCCTAGAAATGATGCTGCTCAGGACCAGTCCAACACTGAATGTATCTGCACTGTGAGGAGAATGTTCCGAGAAGCCTGTCGTGTGCATATTTGTTCACGTTTTTGTTAAATGTTAGCTCGTTTAGCACAGTAAAGCTGAGTGCATAGTATGTCATTTCATTCCGTTTGAGTTTCTTGAGTGTTTTCTTTAATGTCTGCAGAGTTGCTGCCCCTATCGTGAGCTATGGAGAATGCAATCTTTCTAATTCTCAGTATGAGTTAGAGCTTACAAGCTGTAAATTGAAAGGGAACTCACCAGGCCTGGTTGGCACATGCGATGAGTATCGAGAAACCATCTTGCAGTGGAAGCAGAATTATTTTTCTCCCTTTTTGAAAGATCTTTCTTTTTGATGCCAGTTTCCTTCCGTGTTTACACAAGTTCATCAGTTTGAAAGGAAAAATAATAAATAAGTGTTTCAAAATGGCAGAAAAGTTTGAAAGTCTCATGAACATTCATGGTTTTGATCTGGGCTCTCGGTATATGGACTTAAAACCGCTGGGTTGTGGTGGCAATGGCTTAGTTTTTTCTGCTGTCGATAATGACTGTGACAAAAGAGTGGCTGTCAAGAAAATTGTTCTTACAGATCCCCAGAGTGTTAAACATGCTTTACGCGAAATCAAAATTATTAGAAGACTCGACCATGATAACATTGTGAAAGTATTTGAAATTCTTGGTCCCAGTGGAAGCCAGTTAACAGATGATGTGGGCTCTTTGACAGAACTGAACAGTGTTTACATTGTTCAGGAGTACATGGAGACAGACTTGGCTAATCTGCTAGAGCAGGGCCCTTTGCTGGAGGAGCATGCCAGGCTTTTCATGTATCAGCTGCTACGTGGGCTCAAGTATATTCATTCTGCAAATGTACTGCACAGAGATCTCAAACCAGCTAATCTCTTCATTAATACCGAAGACTTGGTGCTGAAGATAGGTGACTTTGGTCTAGCCCGGATCATGGATCCCCATTACTCCCATAAGGTATGTGAAAGAAAAGCTTGTTAGGGTTGCGTTTGTGTGCGTGGGGGCAGGGGGGAGAGGGCTGTGGAAGGGTAGGATGGGGTAATCCATCCAAGAATTCTTCTGGAATCTGAGGCCTTGACTTGGGCTGTAGGCTATATCTTTGCTGAAATGCTGAGAAAACCCTTTTTGCAAGTTTGAATTTCTTTTTATATACACACAGAAAATAAAGATAGTCACATCCAGAAGTCATTTTTCATTTATTGAGAACAATTGAGGATAACTGAGAATGAATGGTGTCAGTCACATTTTCTAGACGTATAAATAACGCCAAACTAAACTGATTCAGTTAGTGGTAACACAAAAGAAGGGCTTTCGATGTAATATGGAAGCATTCTTTTGACCCTTCTGCAATTTCATTGCTATAAAGAACTCCTTGTAAGGAACTTCCTTTACTAACAAGATCCACATCTGCTAGTGCTGCTTTTTTGTAATTAAATTTTTTTTTTCAATTACATGTAAAAACAAATTTTAACATTTCAGTTTTTAAACTTTTGGGTTCCAAATGATCTCCCTCCTTGAGAAGGCAAGCAGTTTGCGATAGATCATACATGTTCAATCGTGCAAAACATATTTCTGTATTAGTCATGTATAACTGCTAGACTTAAAAGAGTTGCCTGGGGCACTGAGAGATTAAGTGACTTGCTCAGTCATACAGCCAGTGTTCATCAGTGGCAGGACTTCAACCCAGTTCTTCTAGATGGTTGGAGGTCTTCTCTCTATCAACTATACTACACTGCCTCCCAATATAGAATCATGGGGCTTAGAAAAGTCTCAAACAACATCAATCCCAGAACTCTATTTAAGGATATTCTAGGACATAGAATTGTGTATCTTCGAAGGTCTTCAACCCTGGAGACATCCCAGAATCCCATAGGAACTTATTTTTCCCCAGTCTTTATCATTCTCATGATCACTAAGTTCTTCCTTTTTATCTAACTGAAGTATTTCCTTAATGCCAGTTTCTTCATGTCTGTAGAGGCATAAACAAGCTTTCAGTATCCCCTTCATTAAAAGATTATCACCTTTTTGTAGGATCTATTTTGAACTGTTTTGGTCTTGAATTTGAGACATTTGTGTTAAATGGGTAAAAAACAATTTAATAGTGGGGGATATTACAATTTCAGTAGGTTACTAGTTCATATATTTGGTTTGATGAATAAGGTTTTGTCTGAAAGCGTAAGATGGCTAATTGCCTCCTTGAAAGCTTGTAGGATCTTCTTTCTTTGTAGCTCTTTAATATACAGTGCCACCTTGCCTTTGGCAAGCATGATATGGTGCAAAATATTCATTTATACAGAAGTTAAATTATTCACAGTAGGATTCCTTTAATTACAGGTTCCCCTGTTGCATTTAAAATGCATCAATTCCAGTGCAAATGACTGGACATATGATTGATGGGTGAAGTGCATTACACTTGTATGCATAACTATAAACATGTGAAGGACAATATCTTCACTTCTTTGAATGTGTAATAGAGCCACATTTAAGCATAGCAGTCAAGAAATTACATTTATTGATTACATTACATCTTTTGTTTCTAGAAACATAGATCAGAATTCTAGGGTATGGCCTTTTCTCTAAGGCTTTGAGGATTTCAACATTTTCGAATTACTGACTGAGTTAATACACGTGATTTCTATAACCTTTTTGACCTATAATTGTCAAATGAAATCTGCATATATTGTAGTGAGGTCTATTCTACTATGAAAATAGAAGTTAGAAAGATCTCCTTAAGAGAACTGATACCCCAAATAGCCATTGCCCTCCAAAAATAGAATAGTTTTAAAATTCCACATTGTTTTTTTAGATTTAGACGATTCTCTAGGTCAGATTTATTTATTTGCTGTCTTTTGTTCAAGTAACATTGTTGAAAGTAAGCTTTTCTTTTTTTTTAGGGTCATCTTTCGGAAGGATTGGTTACTAAATGGTACAGATCTCCACGACTTTTACTTTCTCCTAATAACTATACTAAAGCCATTGATATGTGGGCTGCAGGATGCATCTTTGCTGAAATGCTGACTGGGAAAACCCTCTTTGCAGGTTCGAATTTCTTTTTATATATATGCACACACACAGTGTAGAAATTAGTCTCATACAGAAATACTTTTTCATTTATTGAGTAAAAATGATCTATGTACAAATCAGGTAATTTACTGTGGAATGAAGAATTTCAAAATTCAAAGGTGAGTAGTATTTTTTTAGTAGTTTTTTTAATAGTGGGAAGTTGATACCCTTTATATATTTGCACCATTTTTCAAACCTTCTATTTACTTGAACTTAACATAACTCTACAGTATCCTTTTATGTATTAAGTCTGCTGATTGTTTCTAAAAAAGATGCAGTTCATTTTTAAAGCTTGTAAGGTCCTATATTATTATTGTGCTACCTGTCATCTGTTTTTTTTCCAATTTTTTAAATTAATTTTTAGTTTTCAACATTCATTTCCACAAGACTTTGAGTTTCAAGATTTTCTCCCCATCTCTCCCCTCCCCCACCCCAAAACTCCATGCATTCTGATTACCCCTTCCCCCAATCTACCTTCCCTTCTGTCACACCCCTCCCTTCCCATATCCCCATCTTCTCTCTTTTTTTGTAGGGAAAGATAGATTTCTATACCCCATTACCTGTATTTCTTATTTCAAAGTTACTTGCAAAAACAATTCTCAACATTTATTCCTAAAACTTTGAGTTCCAACTTCTCTCCCTTCTTCCCTCCCCACCCATCCCCACTGAGAAGGCAAGCAATTCAATATAGGATATATATGTGTAATTTTGCTAAAGACTTCCAAAATAGTCATGTTATGAAAGACTACCTATATGCCCCCCATTCTTTTGACCCTGTCCTTCCCCAAAAGTGTTTACTTCTAATTGCTCCCTCTTTCCATTCGCCCTCCCTTCTATCATCCCCTTACCCTACTTATCCCCTTCTCCCCATCTTTCCTGTAGTATAAGATAGATTTTCATACCAAATTGAGTATGTATGTTATTCTTTTCTTAAACCAAATGTGATGAGAGTAAGCTTCACTTTTCCCCTCTCACCTCACCCTTTTCCCCTTCATTGAAAAAGCTTTTTCTTGCCTCTTTTATGAGAGATAATTTGCTCCATTCCATTTCTCCCTTTCCCTTCCCAATATATTCCTCTCTCCTTAATTTTATTTATTTAGATATCATCCTTTCCTATTCAACTTACCCTGTGCCCTCTGTCTATATATATGTATATAATCCCTCTAACTACCCAAATACTGACAAAAGTCTCAAGGGTTACAAATACTATTTTTCCATGTAGGAATGTAAACAGTTCAGCTTTAGTAAGTCCCTTATTTCTCTTTTCTGTTTACCTTTTCATGCTTCTCCTGATTCTTGTGTTTGAAAGTCAGATTTTCTATTTAGCTCTGGTCTTTTCATCAAGAATGCTTGAAAGTCCTCTATTTCATTGAATGACCGTTTTTTCCCCTGAACTATTATACTCAGTTTGGCTGGGTAGGTGATTTCTTGGTTTTAGTCCTAGTTCCTTTGACTTCTGGAATATCATATTCCAAGCTCTTCAATCCCTTTAGGTAGAAGCTGCTAGATCTTGTGTTATCCTGATTGTTTCCACAATACTCAAATTGTTTCTTTCTGGCTGCTTGCAATATTTTCCCCTGGACTTGGGAACTCTGGAATTTGGCCACAATATTCCTAGGAGTTTACCTTTGGGGATCTTTTTCAGGAGGTGATTGGTGAATTCTTTCAATATTTATTTTACCCTCTGGTTCCAGAATATCAGGGCAGTTTTCCTTGATAATTTCATGGAAGGTGATGTCTAGGCTCTTGTTTTGATCATGGCTTTCAGGTATTCCCATAATTTTTAAACTGTCTCTCCTGGATCTCTTTTCCAGGTCAGTTGTTTTTCCAGGGAGATATTTCACATTGCCTTCTATTTTTTCATTCTTTTGGTTTTGTTTTGTAATTTCTTGGTTTCTCATAAAGTCATTAGCTTCCATCTGCTCCATTCTGATTTTTAAAAAACTATTTTCTTCAGTGAGCTTTTGAACCTTTTTTTCCATTTGGCTAATTCTGCTTTTTAAAGCTTTCTTCTCCTCATTGGCTTTTAGGGCCTCTTTTTTCCATTTGAGTTAGTCTATTTTTAAAGGTGTTAATTTCTTCAACATTTTTTTGGGTCTCCTTTAGCAAGCTGTTGACCCCCTTTTCATGATTTTCTTGCATCTCTTTTCTCCTCCCAATCTTTCCTCCACCTCTGTTACTTGATTTTTCAAAATCCTTTTTGAGCTCTTCCATGGCCTGAGACCACTGCACATCCACTTTGGAGATTTTGGATAAAGAAGCCCTGACCCCTAGGTCTTCCTCTGATGACATGCATCGTTCCTCCTCATTTGAAAGGATGGAAGAAAATGCCTGCTCACCAAGAAAGTAACCTTCTATTGTCTTATTCTTTTTCCCTTTCTTGGGAATTTTCCCAGCCAGTCACTTGACTTTTGAGTTCTTTGTCAAGGGGAGGGTATACTCTGGGGACATGTAAATTCTCAGTTCCTCCAAGGTGTCACAATCAACGGAAAGGAGTTTATTCCTCTCCTGGCCTGTGCTTTGATCTGTGAGCAGGATTCCCTCTCCAGAGCCTCACCAGCTCCACCACCCCAGCACTCCTCCTCACCCCTGGGCAGCCACTCTGTGCTGAGAATCAGATCAGCTGCTCAATTCCTCCAGGGGTTTTAGGCCAGGGCTCCAACAATGGAAGCTACTGCCACCTGGGACCAGGGCTAGACCCCTCTGTTCCCTTCTTAGCCAAGCGAAAGAGCTTTCTCACTGACCTCTGAAGCTGTCTTTGGCATTTGTGAGTTGAGGAATCTGGGACCTGCAACTGCTGCTGGTGGCACCTTGAAGACCGCCACAGTCTTGTCCTTGTGGCGGCACTGCCCACAATGTACTGCGCTCCGCTCTGCACCCTGTGTGATGGACCTTTCCTGTTGGCCTTCCAGGCTGCTTTGGGCTGGAACTCCCTTTCACTCTGTCATTTTGTGGCTTCTATTGCTCTAGAATTTGTTTAGAATCATTTTTTTTTACAGATATTTTATGGGCTGTGGGAGGAGAGCTTCTAGAGGTGTGTCCTTCTACTCCACCATCTTGGCTGTGCCCCTAAATAGGGGTTTAAAGTTCATGGGCTGAGCCATCACCAGTTGTCTTGACTTATGTCTTGCCATAGGACTACAGATAACTTTGGAGGCCTAGAGTGAAGCTGATTGTTCACTTCAGTTCTTGAACCCAAATCTCATTCAGACTGTAAGCTGCTATCTGTCATCTGTGCTGTGCAGCTTTATCACTTTTAGGCTTTGCTGCTGATGGCCCATTACTGATGCAACTGCTGAAAGTTCAGCTGTTTTTTCTTTGGTCTCCCATAGTCTTTGCCACTTGAACTATTATAGTTTAGTGGTTGTGATCTTGGAAATTTAAAAAAGCATGTATTTTTCAAGTACCTGCTATATGTTGGCATTATGTTTGGTGGGAACTTCTGGAAAAAATGATGGTGACTTCTGAGATTTTCATCAAGCCCAGCTCACCTGGAAGACAATTGTGCTAGGTGCTATGTAGAAAGAGAAGTGGGAGATACTGTAGTCTCTTTCCAGAAATAGTTTATTTGTGAAGATAATACAGGAAACATCAGATTCCCCCTAAGGCAGAGTATAAGTAAATGCTAAATGTTGTGGTTTTGAATGTAAATGCAGTAGAGTTGTTCATAGGAGAGATCAGATGGCTAGAATATTCAGAAGGCTTTATGAGTGGGTAGGACTGGAGTGTTGGGCTTGTAGACTGGGTGACATTTAGATAGTCAAAGATGGAAAAAATTAGGACAATTAGGACAAAAAATTAGGACAATTAGGGTGTGAAGGAAAAATGAATGCAGTATGTATATTGTAACAAACAGAAAAGCATCCACACTGGAGCTTTGGAGGAGATTCATGAAAAATCAAATTTGAATAGGTTGGGCAAGATAATATGTAAGAGCTTGGAAACCAGTAGTTTAGGTTTGATAAAGTAGAAAATAGGGAGTCTTGCAAGGTTTTTGAAGGGGGAAATAATATGATGATCCAAGTTCTTCATTCTTTTGTTACACATTTGGCCTTTAGAATGGATCTTCTCTATCACTTTCTACCCTGTTGTGCAGAGATGAGTTAAGTTAGTAAGGTTACTAAAGAAGAAATCAGATTTAGAGAAACTTTAGCTTTTGATGAGATAGAGTGAGTGTTAAGGAAAGCATAAACATTTATTTTATGGTAATTTTTAGCACTAGTACTTACTACGAATATCTGTTTATATGGAATTTTCAGATTCTATATAAGGTGTTTCCTGATGAATATCTTAATTTTCATCCATAAATTGTGATCATGATAAGAAATTTCAGTTTAGAAAAAAATTGGACTCCCAAGAAATGTAGCCAAACAACAGGCAGAGCCCCATTTCTTATTGCAAAACATTGCTGCCAGTCACATCACAGAGTAGATAGTTAAAGTATCCTCATTCCCTGTAGGAATGAGTATTCTAATTGGGGAATGTTTCTGACTGAGGAGTTGGAATCAAATAATTATTTATAAGAAGTGGTGAGGCTCAGGAAAGAATTCTGGTTTGGGAGGCAGATTATGGGATTCACCGCTGATGAATTATCTCACCTTTCTGGGCTCCAGTTTCATCTAATCTGTAAGATGAGTATATTGGAGTAGATGGGATTCTGAGGTCTTTTCCAGCTCTAACATGCTGAGGCCCACGCTATCATAAAATAAAGATGGCAGCTATAAACATCTAAAATTTAAACAGTAAAATTTTGCTCCATGTCCTATAAAGTAGATGTGATGAACTATATACATTATATAAAATAGATGTGATGAGCTATGTACATTATATGACACATACAAACATAAATGTTATAGGTTTGACCTATAAAGATTTGACCTAAAGCCGATGCTAGTTAACATCTAATTTATTCACATTTCATAAGGACTTTATTGATATAGTTTGTGTGACCCAGTTGGAAAAATATCCCCGGGGAAGTATGATCTTTATGACTTTTTCCTGCTCTCTTCCTATAATATAGCAAGCCTGAGGCATTCAAAATTATTCCTTTGAGTTGAGTTCAGAGGATCTACTCTTTTGAGAAAAACTCATAGTTCTCCTCTTTTGCTATTAGATGCCGCACCACTGCATCAGTACACTATCCTAGAAAGGTGGCTGGAAGTTGAGACTATTGGGTGTCAGGCACTCTTGAATGGAATGTGAAGCATCAACAGTTGGGGACTGCCGATTATAGCTTTCATTTGTGCTGTGATTTTTATAGATACAAAGCTCTCTCATATCTGTTATCTCTTAACTTCATAGGAAGCTATTTGTGAAGAACGTCAGAGATCATTTGGTCTGATTCGCTCATTTATAGATGTGCAAACTGAGATTGTTGAGAGATTGTGACTTGCCTTGGTCATTTGGTTAGTAAGAGTAATATCTGCAAGAGGATTCTGGGAAGATGGTGGAGTAAGTCAGAAAAGTCCAAGCTTTCAAGATTTTCCCCCACCAAAGAATTAAAATAGCACCTTAGGGTGAACAAAGTGAGGGTGGAGATAATAGGGGTACAATAGGGGTCTTCCTGGGACAATTCAAGAAGATCAGAAGAAAAATCCTGGGACAGGTCTGAGCCCTGGGGTTATTTGGTTTGGGAGGCGCATCAGCCCCAGCTGGAACTTTTACAAACCCCATAGTGGGGTGAGTTGGGCATTTGAGCCAGGAAGATTGAGGGAACCTCTGCCATTAAGGAACACTTATAATAAACTGTGCTGCGAAGAGCTGGAGGGAAGAACCAGCAGAAGCAGTGGGGCAGAAAGCCTCTGGTTATGGGCTCTTACAGGGGTTTGGAGGTTTAGCTTTTGTTTCCAGGCTAGAGGGGAAAACTGAAGATCTGGGGCAAGAGGCACCATTTCTCACACTCTAGGGCTAGAGGTGATTGCAGAAATTAAGCTATTACCAGAAAAAATGCACAGGCAAAGGAGAAAGAATTTAACCATAGAAAGCTATTATGGGAATAGTGATGACTGGGGATCATCTTCAGAGGAAGATACGGAAGTAAAGAAACCGCCAAGGAGTAACGCAAAGGATCACCTGCCCAAAAAGAATTTACGGAAGATCTTTAAAAAGACTAAAAATCAAATGACAGAGATGAAGGAAAACCTTTTAAAAAAAGAATAATCCAAGAAAAATAAGAAGGTTATGAAAGAAAGTCAGCTAATTAGAAAAGGAGATCCAGAATCTTAAGGAAGAAAATGACACCTTAAAAATTAGAATTGGGCAAAGTGAAGTCAGCAAATTGTAAGAGATCAAGAAATAATTAAACAAAATATGAATAATGAAAAAGAGTAAGTGAAACACCTTATAAGAAAAACAGATTTGGAAAATAGGTCAAGAAGAGAAAATATAAAAGTAATCTGACTAACTGAAAATTATGATTAAAAAAAGAATCTTGATAGAAGAAATAATTAAAGAAAATTGTCCTGAAACATTAGAACAAGGAGAGTGAAGTAGAAATAGAAAAAATCTGTCAATCACCACTTAAAAAGAGATCCTATGAGGATAACTCATAGGAATATCATAGTCAAATTGTGAAACCCCCAGCTCAAGGATAAAATATTAAAGCATCAAGATTGAAACAATTTAAATATGATGGAGCCACAATTAGAATCACACAAGATCTAGCAGCAGAGATGTTAAAGGATCACAAGTCTTGGAACACAGTATATTGAAGAGCAAAAGAGCTGGGGCACCAGCCAAAAGTATCATACCCTGCAAAGATTAGTATTATTCTGAATGAAAAAGAAAGGGTCATTTGATAAACTCTCAGACTTTGAAGAATTTGTAATTTAATTTAATTTAATGTATTGTGATGTAATTACAAATTAAATGTATATAATATATAATTATGTGTATGTATATAATTACATGTTATATATAATTAAATGTATATAATAATAAAGTGTAAATTTTGTCAATTGCCAAAGTAAAACCATTTAGGAAGAGCTAAAAAGTGCAATTATTTTGTACAAGTGAGTCGCAAGAGGAAGAACTGATACAGAGGAATTAGATGGGAGATGAGGGCTGGTAGTTCTGACAACCTCCTTTCATTGGGAATGGATGTAAGAGGGAACAGTACATATACATTTAGAAGAATATGAAAATCTTCTAAATTCAGGGGAAATAAAATGATAGAGGCATGGGGTGGGGAGAGGACAAGGGAGGAATCTTTAGAGGGTGGGCAAGGGAATAGGTAAAAGAGGGGTATGAAGGGTATTTAGGTTTATGGGAATGGGAGGATAGGGAAGGCATCCTTGGATTGGGGAAGGCAAGGTAGTGGGTAAAAGTAAAGTAGAGGAGGCAGGAGGGAGAGGAAGTGAGAGATATGCACAAACCAAAAAACAGAGATCAGGAGTAGAATATTTTTGGGGAAGTCTATGTCTGCATATGTATGTATATACGTATATGTGTATGTATGTATCTATAGCTATAGAGAAACATATCTGGACTTTATCGTAGCTTTCTGTGGGGGTGGGGGAGGGAATGAAAGAACAGCGGAAAAAAGTGCAGAGAAGGAGGTGAAGAGTACATGGGCGGTTTTGAACACAACCTGCGTTATTCATCACACAGGCTTTCTGGAAATGAAAACTTAGTGTTACATGTTTAGATTGTGACTCGGGTCTCTTACTTTGAGTTGCATTGTTATTTATACTATACCGTGTTGTCTTGACATGGTGTCGCAGATAGTGAATCAGCTAAGAAGGCATGGGCAAAAAAAATTAAAGATTTTTTGGAGACCTGCAGTTGAGAGGGTTAATGACATTCTGGGTGGTGGAAAGGTACAACTTGTCTATAAACCTAATGAAATGTGCATTTTAGCTAACCATAAATGTTGTTTGGGACAATTACAAAATATAATGGAAATTATACTAGGTAATGTACTATGTGTTCAATTAAACATTTTTCACGGGTCTAATATGTACACTAGAGAGTGTGCTGGGTTCTGGAGATACAAAAGCAAAACTGAAGTAGCCACAAAGGGGGTGTGGTACAGTAGGGCTTGGCATCTGGAGTCTGAGCTCCACAGTTTGCTTCCTACTTCTGTTACTTAGTGTCGGTATGACTAAGCCAATAATCTGTTCGGGTCTTCATTTTTTATTTGTGGAAAGCGGGGGAGTTGTTGGGAGGAAGGAGGTAGATTAGACGATGACCTTTAAGGTTCCTTCCAGTTTTAAATCTGTGATGTCTTGAAGTCTGTGCATTCAAGCAGCTCTTATTCTATTGAAAATTAAATATGTATGCAGAAAAATATATGACATAAAGTAATTTGAAGGAAGAGATCACAATTTTTTGGGTTTTGGGGTCATTGATATATATTTCACTTGGTATTTCTTATTCAGGTGCACATGAACTTGAACAGATGCAGCTGATTTTAGAATCGATTCCTGTTGTACATGAGGAAGATCGGCAGGAGCTTCTCAGTGTAATCCCAGTTTACATAAGAAACGATATGACTGAGCCACACAAACCCTTAATTCAGCTGCTTCCAGGGATTAGTCGTGAAGGTAATCTGCATTGAGATGCATTGTGTTCTTTTCTTTCTTATGCATATGCCTGATACATGTTTTGGCATCTGGGTCCCAGCTTAGTCTTCTGCTTTTCATATTTCACTTGCTCTCAGCTCTCTTCGCCTGTCTGAGATTACTTTCTGCTTCTAACCCTGCCTCTTCTCTAGTCTGGTGCCATTGGTAATAACAGAGGAGAGATGCCTATTGTCATTAAGTTTCCTTATTGCTAGGGAGTGATGATTCCATGTTTGTCTGAATAGATATGAAGGTGTGGCTGTGAATGAAAAGACAGAAGAGGAGAGAGGATGACTAAGTTAGCAGCAGGGAGTGAGACTGCAGGGCAGGGAGATGCCTTGGAGGCAGGGAGGGTACCAGTGAGTATGAATGTGTAACGAATATGTAAGTGTTGAGTGATATAACCTGTTATATGTATCAGATACCAACTCTTACAAAGAAGTATGACTGAAAACTGTGTCTTAAGTATGAATGATGAGAAAAAAGTAAGGAGGTGCAAACCTTGAGTTGACTACTAAAGCAGTTTTCAGTTTTATATCAGGATATATATCGCTTTTTGGATCAGTGTTAAGATAAACAAATACAAAGGATTTTAACTGAAGTAATAATCATCCAACATTAATTGTAATGTTGATATTTTTATAAGGGGCAAATAGTAGTAATGAAAGTTAATTTTGGCTTACATTCTTTAAAATTGGTTTATAAAATCTGTCTGTATCCATCAAGGATTATACCCGTCATGTGGCCCATTCATTCTGGCGTTCAGTCTGGCAGTGGCACTGAATGTTTTGTTTTTTAGGATTGTCATTTTTTATGCCAATTTGGAAAGTTAGAGATATCCACTATCTCCCTCCCCCCATCACCTCACTCCAGTTTTAGCTTCTCTTTACTGGTTGTAAACAATATCTCCATTTCAACAAAATTCTGGAAGTTAAATTGTATGTGGGTTAGAAAAAGAGTTGCTTTACCACCACTCCAAGAAATGATACTAGATGTTCAGATGGTCCTTGTTTTCCAAGGATAATTTGGATTGATTTTGTCAGTCAATCAAAAAAGAATGAAACTACTTGGTAAGATTTATGCAGGACTTGCATATATTGATTTTTAGTTCTTAAATAATAGCCACTGACCCTTTTATGATTCCGTAATTCTACTTGAATGAATGAATGTTAGTTTTTGTATGTGTTACTGTGTTGATAATGAAGTTCTTTATTTACTCTTGCCCAGGTAGGAGAGCAGGAAGGGAAGAATAGGTCCCCAGTGGGGTGTGATTGATAGAAACAGAGCATGAAGAAGTTTGGAGACGCCTGACCAGAGTCTCCTACAAGGGGGAAAAAGAGACAATTAAATGTTGGTCGAGATGGTAGCTATGTGGATACTGAGGCAACTGGTGGCCTCAGTGGTTAGAGCCCTAGACCTGGAGTCAGGAAGACCTGAGTTCAAAATCTGGCCTCAGAAACTTAATATCTCTGACTCTAAGTTGCTTATCTTCTATTTGCCTCAAGTTTCCTCACTTCTAAAATGGGATAATAACAGCACTTACCTGCCAGGGTTGTTATGAAAACCAGATGTCAATAGCTGTGAAGCACTTAGTCCACTGCCTGGTACGTAGTAAGTGCTATGAGGCCTGTTTTTCTCACTTGTCCAGGGACTTGTCAGGTGTCAAAGACTGAAGAAAGAAAATTCTAATGCCTGTCAATCGATATATCCCATTGAGACAACTGAATGAAAATATTCATACCTGTTGTAGGATGCTTGGAACTTGAGATAGGGCTTAACTTAAAATCAAGGATTGTAGTAATCAAGACCCGTAAAGTGCCCTGGCAGAAGTTACTGCTTTTGTGATGGTTTATATTTCTGCATTTCAAATGGAGAATGTGCTTGTTCTCATCACGTTTAGATATTCATTTTCTGATGTTTTTTAAAATTACAAATATTAAGCCTTTAAAAGGAGACTACCCCTCTAGGGTAATAGGAAGAAATGCTGGGAAAAGAGATGCCAAATTTAGCATAGAGGATGTGACAGAGACACTGATATCTTTGGCTGATTTGAAAGTTCATAGCCTTGGCTCTCTCCAAAATATTAAGATAGAATATCCATCTTCAGCTTATCCGAAGTCTCTGGTAATTAAGCTGTGATTCACAGAAGCTACTAAAGTTTGACTTCTAAAGATGGAGAGATTGACTTTGTGAGTGGCAGCACCAACGTTCTAAGGTTCTGCCAAGAAGCAATATCCAGTTGTAAGTCCGAGGTCCCTTCTCCCTTCCTGTTCATAAACATCCAAGGAATGCATGTTTCCTTTCTCATACAAACTAATTATTTTGTAATTGATGTAATACAAACTAAGATTTTGATATTTAAATAATATAAAAGCTTTTTACCCCTTTTCGGTTCTTTAGATGTAATATGCCGATTTTCACTTCAAATCACTTAACTTAGCATGACTACACTGAATAGAATTCTCTCATTTTGAGAGAAATTGAGTTTGCCAGGAAACAATTCAAATGCATTTACCCCAGACTTTGTCTTGAAGGTAGTTGTTTGCTTGTGTTAAAGTTTATGTTAAAGGTAGTCACAGAAAATTGTCTGAAATAAGTTAACAGTATAGGTCTTAGAATATG
The DNA here is from genome assembly GCF_028372415.1 of Notamacropus eugenii. Classification (NCBI taxonomy): domain Eukaryota; kingdom Metazoa; phylum Chordata; class Mammalia; order Diprotodontia; family Macropodidae; genus Notamacropus; species Notamacropus eugenii. The sequence continues at coordinate 978,603 of NC_092878.1, read as the reverse complement.
TGTACATATACTGAATATGAGTAAGTCAGCTTGGTTCATTAGTGCCTGTATTTCTGTTTGTAAAAACAAAAAAAAGGAAAATCTAAGCACTTTTCTTTTAAAAAAATTTTATTTATTGCCTTCATGTTGAAAGCTCTTCTGTGCAGACCAAGAAGAAGAACCCGGATGTTACCTTCGTTTTTGTCTCTCCCAGTTTGCTACCCGGAGAGCCATCCTTTGTAACGGATAAAAAGGGAGGGGTGCCCATAAACAAATCAGCACAGTACCTGATTAATCTAATATATGTAGTTTTCCTCTCTCATAGCCTACTCTTTCTGAAAAGAAGGGGAGAAAGACACGTTGTCAGGTTTCCCTCAGGTCAGCTTGGTTACTATGATTACAGATGGTTGGTTCCTGTTTATGTTGTCATTGTATGTATATTTTCTAGTTCTTTTTTTTATTCTGCATCAGTTCATATACATCTTTCTTTGCTTCCCTATAATTATATTTTTTCTTACGTTGCATGTAATATTCCATGACACTCATGTACCACAGTTGGATTGTACAATTGATAAGCATCACCTTTGTTTCTGTAAACAGCATTGTTATGAACATTTTGTTGTATAGGGAACCTTCTTTTCTGTTCTTGACCCCTTTGGGTTATATGCCTACTAGTCTACCAAGCAGTTTTAAAAACAAGTGTTTTAACATCACTAGTGCTACAATTTTTAATTAAACAGTATGAAAAGGAAAGGAAAAAAAAATTAAACTGATTTTTCTATCCAATGACAATTTGTCAAAATCTTACCAGTCTTATACCAAGGGCTAGATAGTATGTGCTGGGACATAGATTTCCTATTGGAGCTTTCCTTAGTTGGTGAGAATTGGATATCATCTGAGGAGTAAAGTTGGGAGGCCTAAAAATAGGTTTGACTTTTTAAGTTTCGATTGATTAGAGGTCACATAGTGTAATATAAAGCCCTGGAATACAGACTGGAAGCACTGGAATCTGACTCATGGTTGGGAGTCAGGTTTTTAAGGAGTGAGTTCTGAAGTCTGAATAGCCTTATCTGCACATTTTAGGAGAAGGAGGGGTAAAAATATAAGTTCAAGTAAGATATAAGGGGTAGAGTGGTGGACTTGGAAGTCAGAAAGATCTGAGTTATCCTCTCTTGAGATATTAGCCACATAATCCTGAATAAGTCACTTAAACTCTTCAGTATTTAGTTTTTTCATCTATAAAATGGATCAGAGGGTGGACTCAGAGACCTTTAAGGTCCCTTCTAGCTCTAAATGCATGTGGCTGTGATTCTGTGACCTTAAAATTCACGGCTTTGTGTTTACTGGGTAACTGTTTATTTTGAAGGGTTGTCTCTGGTAGGATCCTATAATGGAGATATACCTTTGGTTTCATTCTTTCTGATCCATCCATTCTTAAAACCAGTTTTCTGGTTCAGAACTATATGGTTCAGGAAGTCTTATTATCTAGTTTTTTGTATGGTGTAGTGATCCGATCCTGGTGGTGGGTTTCTGGAGTTGGAAGAAAAACAGATATAGGTGTTCATTTATCTTAGACAGTTGTGGACATTTTTTTGTCAAGTTATCTTTGAAGGCTTTTAAGGGGAGAACTTGTTACCCTTCATTCTGTTAAGACCAGGTAGATGCACTGAATTCAAGAACATACCTTCAGGGAGAAGGTATCAGTTATTAATGGTCTAGTGAAGGGCATCTGGCAGGGATTAGCTCTATTTGGGGTGTTTTTATGACAGGCCTAAAACATTGTACTGTTCAGTTTTCAGGGGTCTCAGGGGAAGAGTCTTTGGATGTCTAGTTAAAGCAGTTAAATGTGGTTGTTGCCTAAGCAAATCACCCAGGCATGCACCATCAAGTTACTGATTATTCATTTCATATTTAGCTGTGTTCCAAGGTTTCTTATTCTCATGAGTCAGCAAAGTGGGCGCTGGTAATGCAGTAAGCAGTGAATCACACTTCTAGGGACGGGTATATAAATGCCATTTCCAAAAGGTGTGTCCGTCATTCAGTCAATCTCTTGAGCTAGATTCTATCTATCTAGTCTATCATGGACTTTTTTTGTGGAAGACTCATTCAGTTTCTGATATCAGGGGTTCTTTTAGAAGGATGATCACACTAGGAAGCACAGTGGAATGCTTGTGATCAGAGACCCTTTAAAGATATGATTTGGGAAGCTTAGAGAGTGAAGGGTTTTCATCGAGGGTATTTGGACAGAGGAGCTTTCAAAACTAGTATGATAAGGTTGACCAGTTTTAGTTAACTGACAAAAATTATTTATGGTTCCTTATCTTGTAAAAAAGTAGCAGGTCATTTTACTGAGAAATCTTTGAAGGCAAAAAAATCCTTTAGTATTAGTGGGCCCAATTAGGGCCCACAGAAGGGGACAGAAATGAGAGTAAGCAGAGGTTTAGAGTTGGGGGGCTGGGATTTAGTGTGTTTTATGTAAATAGTTTTAACAATTGAAGTACTTAAGATGGACAGACTTCACTGCATCTAGACAGCAAGAACAATAAGAAAATGATGAAAATTAAATGTATTACTTGAATGGATTAAGGATAAAACTCCTTGGTGTGGTGCTTGTGGGAAGAAAGTACATTCAATGCAAAAACTAGTTTAAAATGAAGAGGTTCTATAAAACATGGAACTGAAAGGACAGAAAAAACCAAATGTATTGCGAGGTTTGGGAAGGTAGAGGAGTCTATTGGAAGCAGACGAGGTCAGAAGGGACCTCTTGTTCATTTTCCCTACCATTTAGTATGTTTGATTTTTATAGCAACGCATTGACCGACTCAGAAAGATGAATGACGGTCCACAAAACATAGTGTATGTTAAGCCATGTTTATTGGAATGAAATTTTGGGGTGTATTTGATAGGCCCTCTGTCTTATCCTGAGGTTCAGGACCAAAACTGCTGATTGAGTCCTCTGGAAGCTTCTGATTGGATATATATTCTTCAAGGCCTACATGGTCACTGATGTAAATGCCTCTGGGATGCAATTCTAGGAAGAAAGAAGTGTGCGGGTTGCTTCTGCTTATATAATGGAGAAACCCTATTTCCCCCATGTTGGCTGTGACATCCCTAACAATTCCCCCCAATTTCTGATCTCCCTTTAAACTTTCTAATACTTTATTTGTCAGGGAGACAAATTTTTATCTGTTAACCCCGTTCCCAAATTTCTACTTGGGGGTATTTGAAGAGACTCACTGACCTGAGGGAGCAGGCTGGGAGAATCCTCCAGATCACAGGTGTCAGAGACAAATGGAGAGTGGCCTGGACCATGTTAAAATGTAATTGGGAAATATTTAACAAAATAAGTGAAAACACAATAAGATATAATTTACATTTTAAACCTAAATCAGTATGTGGCTCGCAGGAATCCTGTCCACTTTAATGGACCCCATTTATATTCAAGGTTGATACTTTTTCTTGACTGTCTCTGGATTTGTTTTTGTTGGAGTGGGAGGGTGACCTGAAACTTTTAGAAAAGCTCAAGGAGGGCTAAACTGCTGTTGGGATGTAATTAACAAAAGTAGAGAAGTAGAGGAGCAATATGTGGAGGAATGTGGGATTTTATCAAAGGCTTTTTCTGCATCTATTGTACATATGTTCTTCATATATACATATACACACACGTGTGTGTGTGTGTGTGTGTGTGTGTGTGTGTATATATATATATACACATTTTAAAAATAGATAAAAATATGCAATCCAAAGTGTTTCCTAGTTTATTGGTATAATACTTTGTAAGGAATCCATTGGTCTGTTTCAACACTCTAGTAAAGTATGCTTGTAAGCTCAATTTCTGACTCGTCTTTTAAGTTAGAAGTGGTTTTGTGTGGGGTGTGTATGTACCCTTTGAATAGGAAGCCTAGGAAAGAAGGTCACACACAACTTAGGAATAAATCAAACAGATAAAAAATGACCCACGTAGTATCATTAAATTGTCCATTCATGTGACAACTCTCCCAAGCCAGTTTTTAAAGCAGATTAAAAACTGATTAACATTAACTCAGGATTTTTGTTCAGGACTTTTGTTTAGCAGCTAGGTGTTGTTTTAATGGATGAAGGGGAAGAAACTAGGGTTGTATACTGTGAGTCATTCGCATTAAAGGTGATAATTAAAAGTATGACAGCTGGCAAGTTACTGAGGGAGACAGCCTAGGAGGGATTCTTGGGGACCACTTACAGTTAGGGGACGTGATATGGATAACAAGTTAGCAAGAGATTTAAGGAGGAGGTAGGAGGTAGGAGAAGAGCCAGGAGAGAGCAGTGTGACAAAACTCTAGAAACAAGAGATTATTCCAAGAGAGAAAAGTATCCATTGCAGCAGATAATTGAGAAGGATGAGAACTGAGAAAAGATTATCAAATTTAGCAATAAGAGATCATGGGTAACTAAAGAGAGCAGTTACAATTGAACGAAGCCATGTTGAAAAGGACTGAGGAGACAGAAGAAAATAAGCAGCAAGTATGGACAATGAAAAGGGAGGAAAGCTAGAGTATGATGGCTTGGGGGGGATGGTAGAGTCTAGTGAAAGTTTTTTTTTAAGGATGAGGAGCAGATTTCATCATGTCAGAAAGTAGTAGGATAGGAACCAGTAGATGGAGAGGAGTTGAGGATGGGGGCAGGGTTGTACTTGAGAAGAGGGGAGGGTATGGGATCCATGGCAAATAGGGCCAGTGCCCTGTCAGAGACTGGGGGAAGGGTTTTGAGATGAAGATAATCTACTGTAACCGGTGCATCTGTGACCTCCTTGTTGTGGATACACAAAGAACTCTTATCTTCAGATGAAGATGGTCTTCCAACTGCCTGGGTGGGGTTTGTCTCATCCCAGCCTCCTCCTCAAGGATTCGCCTTGATAGTTGGTTTTGAGGCTCAGTCCATGTTGCTAATAAATCAGTTCCAGTCTTTCCGACCCCTCACTGAGGCTCTTAGTATCACTGATTTAAAGTCAGACAGAAAGGGCAACCAGTCTTACTCCCTTGTTTTAGGGATGAGGAAACTGAGTTCCATAAAAGGCAGAGTCAGGATCTGAAGTTGTATTCTGACTCCAAAGCCAGTGCTCTTTCTACTCTACCAAGTACCACATGGTTTCCATCATCGTAAATTGGGAATATTCAAGATTGATCCCCCAGAGTTAACCAGCAGTACCCCTTTATATACTTTCTTCCCTTCTCTATGTTTTGTCCCATTCCTTGATGAAAATCCTAAAAAAAAAAAGTTGTCAGGGACAGGAAGATGGGGAAGGGGAGGGAAAAAAAGTAAGGAAAAGGTTACTTCAGAAGAGGTTATTAAGGTAGCCAACATCATTCATGTGACTATTCCCCTTAGGCATATGGGTCAATAGTTATCAGCATATTCTGAGTCACCTTTTTTTGGTGGTAACAAGGTCTGAGATATCTTTGGTATCTTCCCCTTTTTCAGATCCCTTAAAAATGGATACCTCAGCACCCACAAACTTGTGTCGCCTCCAGCACGGACCACCCTTTTGTTTGCCTGGATGAGTCCACCTTCTTTTTCTTCTCTGTTTTTTTCAGTGCCATTTCCTTTTCCTCAGGAAGCACATCCAGGACTGTGATGTTAAGAGTCCAAACGTGGTGGCTCCACTATCCTTGATGGTGAAAAAATTTGTTAGATTTTTGTAGATCTTTTCCATTTTTCATGCTGCTTGTCCTTTCAGTTTCATCTGTAAGGGTTCTTGGGATGCTCTGGCTTAACTGGGTCTCTGAACAAGCCTTCTGTGAACTTTTTTCTTTCTATTTCTCAGTGTTTTATGGGGCCATACTGCTCAAAATCTTCCACCGTCCTCCTCAGTGAGACCTTATAAGGTTAGAGTCTGAACCAGTATTGCCCTTGGCTGCCATTTCTCTCTGGCAAGGAGATAAAGTGGTTTTCTGGCTGAGGCAGCATGTGGGTTCCTTTGGTCTCGTTATGGCAATTGATTGACATGGGTCCAGCTTCCTTTGGAAATGGTTATATCAGTTAATGTCCGTGTTTTCTTTTTTTTCGGCATTAGACAACTTGTTTACACTGGTCAGGTTGAAGCCTCAAAAACACACCCTATCTTCTTCTTTTTCTTATTGTAATTCGTTATTGATTTGGTCTTTGCTCTAACAAGTTGATGATTTGACCGTAAACAAGACAGCTGAGTCAAAATGAATCCAGAAGATTCAAAATTACTTCACACCAGTTATTTCCCATCAGGATATAATCAGTTTCCTTTTTTAAGGATGTTATTTGATACTCACGTTGTCCATTACCACGTGACTCTTAGAGTATTTGTGATACTTAGATGTGTGACTTCTGTATAGTGTATAAACCCTTAGCCCTCTCCTTTTGTACTTAAACATTTTTTTGTACACATTTTGCTGTCTTCCCCTGTTCCTACTTTTTTATTGAAGTCAGCAGATCTTAAAGTGTATGTTGATTTAATTTGAAGCATCTCATTGACATTTTCCTAGGATTTGTCTGCTCTTACTCTGAAACAGATATTGGCACAGAAGCTACAATTTTCTTCCCCGTTGTCTTTTTTTCATATCTTCATCATGACCGTTTAATGGTCACCATCTTGTTTGAAGGCATTTTTTGTTGCCTTGAGGGACACAATGAAGCTAATTCTGCCCACCCTTGTATTTGCCTCTCCAAAGAAAGAACCTTCCATCCAGCTACAACTTCCTTTTGTCTTTTGTTTTCATTTCTGCGTGGTCAGCTAGGTGGTACGATGGATAGAGCCATGGGCCTAGAGTCGGGAAGACCCGAGTTCAAATTCAGCCTCAGGTACTTACTAGATCTGTGACCTTGGGCAAGTCATTGAATCCTTTTTGCCTCAGTTTCCTCATCTGTAAATGAACTGGAGAAGGGAATGGCAAACCAATCCAGTGTCTTTGCCAAGATAATCCCAAAAATGGGTCACAGAATCAGACATGACTGAAACAACTACACGCTATTTCTGTATAGCAAGAATGTGAAGATTGAGATGATCAGTACTCCTGAATCATGCCTTCTGGTGGGTCACTGTACAAGGGTTTCCCATTCAGAATGCCAACTACGCATCTTAGAACTCTGGCTCTTTTTCAACCATCCTGCCGTTGTGACTGCAGGATCTGGACTGAAGACTTTTATGTTAATTTCATAGTTGTTAGTGCCAAGGAATCCATCCTCAGGTGGCCTCCCTCCTGGTGATGAGGCTCTCCTTGCTCAGCTATGCCTATCCTTAGAAATCAGACACAGTCCATTGCTGAAACTAAACTGAAATCCTGTCCAGTGTGGCAGAAGCTAGCTGCTATTGTTTGCAGACTGCTGATACAGTCTTTGAGAACTCAGGGTTGCCTTTGTGCCTTGATGAAACATTGGAATATGACTCTTTAGGTCTGTATGCATCATAGATCAGATTATGTTTTTATTTTTTATTGCTATTACCAATCTCTGTTCAGGTACACTCAGGCTTCTTTTGTCATGTGTGGCTGTCTGCTAATAGCTTCAAAAAAATAAAGGAAACATTGACATCCAGAAATATTTGTCAGTAAAAGGAAGCAGGTAAAGGAAACAGAACAGTGGTTATAGGATGCAAATTAAAGCAAAGGTTATTTTAAGGTTTAAGGGACCTCTCAATACACAGAGTTAAAAAGCTTAGTGAGAAAAAGGAAGGAATGAAAACAAGATCCCTTAGGAATTTAGAAAAAAAATGAGCTCTAGGGTACCGGTGGGATGATTTGCTTTAGATAAGAATAACACCTTCCCTCCCCAGATCAGAGGGAAGAAGGAGAAGATGAGTCCAGAACAGATTTAAGTTGTAGAGATGAGGAAAAATGTGGGAATTTGCATTAGTTAGTAATAAACTTTCCAGTAAAATGTATTTTAGCTTTGTGGATCAGGGCGTGAACCTGGAGAAGTATGATAAATGGCCTTCCATAATAGAGTATTTTTGGTATAAGGATAGTACTTTATTATCTTAGACCTTGTCCTCAATCTGTTTGCTGTGTTTAAATAGGCCACTGTCTAGCTATACAGATGGTATAGGGAGCAGCAGAAAATTAATGAAAAGATTACTGAGCTTGGACCAGTAATTGAAATGGCACAGTATTTGTCATGACCCCTTTCTTCATGATTATTCATTTTTCTGTAGTTATAACCACATGACCTAAGAAGAGAGAAAACGGATGTAGCGCAGTGGAAGGTCATATGGCGGGTAAGAGACTAGGACAGCAGGAGGGCAGCGTTAAGGTGACTCCTCCTGTAATCCAGCCTGAGTGCTTGGAATGGGAGAAATGATAGATAAGGAAGGTGGTGTGATTGAGAGGAGAAAAATGTCAGCCGTGAGACAGAATTGGGGGGAGATCGATGACCTATGACCCTGTTGGTCTGTTAATATGATTTATTGATGAGAAAAGGGCTCCTTTTTCTTTCTCCATTACCCCTTTTCTTTCTTAATCGACCTCAACATGGAACTGAAATATTTTACAGGATTTGTTTTTACTGAGTAAACTTATGTGCCATTAAAAAATATGAACATGAGGTAAGGTTTTTTATTAAGAGGAGAGAAAATTTTAAGACTTCTAGACAAAAGTCAGTTAACTTTGTTTTTGTTTTCTATGGCACCCTTTGTTTGTCTTTGCCTATAACTTGCTGTCCTCATTGTGCAAAGAAAATTCCCCGTTCCTGTTGTGTCACACGAAGCAATCAAGGGCACCACAATTAACTGTCATCACACACAGATGGATGCTCTGGCATTAAAGAAGCCTTCTCTTCTTTGAAAGCTTAAGTGTCACCTTCCCTAACCCCTGAATCGAAAGTGTTTTCTTTCCTCAAATATACCTAGAGAATTTTGTTTGAATCTCTTTCCTTCCTACCTTGTCGTACTTGTCATCTTTGCAGTTTCCTCTCACACCCCGCAAGTGGTGTGAGTTTCTTGAGTTTATCTTTGTAGTGTCATATCTTGTACATAATGCTTAATACATGTTTTGTGAATCATTGAGTTTATTTTTCTTTTAGAAAAGTACTTCTTAAAAATTTCCTACATTATCTCTGTAGCACTGGACTTCTTGGAGCAAATTTTGACATTTAGTCCCATGGATCGATTGACCGCAGAAGAAGCTCTGTCCCATCCTTATATGAGCATTTATTCCTTTCCAATGGATGAACCAATTTCAAGCCATCCTTTTCACATTGAAGATGAAGTTGATGATATTTTGCTCATGGATGAAACTCATAGTCACATTTATAATTGGGAGAGGTAAAATTGATTTTATATTAAACTATCGAATAATTGACCTTTATTTCTATGAATCACAGCATGATGGCATTTTTATTAATGAGTTTTTGTTTGATGTGTCAGTGCAGAAGTTGTGTGAGTGCTGTTTTTATTTAAGAATATCTGTATACATATATATATGTATCTATACATATGTATTTATATACCATAATATACCATTTATAATGTTTACTAAAATATTTTTCTGAAACAACCTTTTAGAATGAAAAACATGAAATGCTATTATTTTGCAACTTTCTTACAGTATTTTTCGTGCTTTGCTAACAGTCCTGTGAATGGTTTTGTTGCCCTTTTAAAGAGAAATATTAGTTAGGAGAACTGGTGGGGCATGGGGGGACAGCATTCCACCGAACAACAAATATATGTGATAGGATGTTGCTTTCAGGTGAACCAAACATCTGCCTTATAGCATAATCACTAGGCAGTTATTACATATGTAGTTACGTTTTTAAGGCAGTGGTGGGGAACCTGTGACCTCAGGGCTGTAGGTTCCCCACCTCTGTTTATTTTTCTTGTGGCAGATTATATTTGTGTGTGCGTGTATGAGCATGAATATCTCCAGATCCATTTAATATTAGAATTCTATATACCTATGAATTTTTTTCTTGACTGCTTTGCTGATATTTTTAATGCTAGACTCATGTAAGTTTATTATTAGGGGATTTTTCAGACTAATGGAAATGAAAGAGTATAGAATCCCTTTTTAAGATTCTTATATTTGTGGGATGGTTATGGCATGGTCAGGCATAGTCCTGCCTAAAGAGGGGAAGTGGCCCCCAAACCGTTAAAAGTTCCTTCCAGCCATCTGATTTTTATGATATAGTTCCTCAGTCATTAAGAATGAAAATATAGTAATATGCTGAAGCTATGTCATTTTTTAAAAACATTGTTGGTTTTTTTCAGTGTTATATCACTAAGTTTATAGAGTTCTCTTTCAAGCTCTGCCATTAACTGTTTGACCTTGGGCAGGCCACGTAGCTTTCTTGATGAGTCCCATTTTCCCTTTCTTTAAAATTACGGAATTATACTAAAATACCTTCAAAATCCTTTCTGACTATATGATATTCAGTCCCATTTGTGATGAGCCGCATATAGCCTGACTGTGATATTAATTTCTTTCAGGTACCATGATTGTCAGTTTTCAGACCATGACTGGCCTGTACACAATAATTTTGATATTGAAGAAGTTCAGCGTGACCCAAGGGCTCTCTCTGATGTCACTGATGAAGAGGAAGTCCAAGTAGATCCTCGGAAATATTTGGATGGAGATCGTGAAAAGTATCTGAAGGATCCTGCCTTTGATACCCATTTCTCTACTGAGCCTTGTTGGCAGTATCCAGATCATCATGAAAATAAGTATTGTGATCTGGAATGCAGCCACACGTGTAACTACAAAATGAGGTCATCATCCTATCTTGATAATTTAGTTTGGAGAGAGAGTGAAGTTAACCATTACTATGAACCCAAACTTATCATAGATCTTTCTAATTGGAAAGAACAGAGCAAAGAAAAGTCTGATAAGAAAGGCAAGTCAAAATGTGAAAGGAATGGATTGGTGAAAGCTCAGATAGCTCTGGAGGAAGCATCGCAGCAGCTGGTGGAGAAAGAAAGGGAGAAGAACCAAGGGTTTGACTTTGATTCCTTTATCGCAGGAACTATTCAGCTTAGTTCACAGCACGAGGCTATCGATGTTGTTGACAAATTAAATGACTTGAATAGCTCAGTGTCCCAAATAGAATTGAAAAGTTTGATATCGAAGTCAGTAAGCCGGGAGAAGCAGGAGAAAGGAATGGCGAATTTGGCCCAGCTAGAAGCTTTGTACCAGTCTTCATGGGATAGCCAGTTTGTGTGTGGTGGGGAGGATTGTTTTCTCATAGATCAGTTTTGTTGTGAGGTGAGAAAGGATGAACAGATTGAGAAGGAAAACACTTATACCAGTTACTTGGACAAGTTCTTTAGCAGGAAGGAAGATACGGAAATGCTAGAAACTGAGCCAGTAGAGGATGGCAAGTTTGGGGAAAGAGAAAGCGAGGAGGGTTTTCTTGACAACAGTGGGGAGTTCCTCTTTAACAAGCAGCTTGAGTCTATAGGCATCCCACAGTTTCATAGTCCAGTTGGTTCACCACTTAAATCAATACAGGCCACATTAACACCTTCTGCTATGAAATCTTCCCCCCAGATCCCCCATAAAACATACAGCAGCATTCTGAAACACCTGAACTAAAACACTCAGCAGACAGTTCTTTTTGTATTCATGAAATGTGTTTTGTCTTTTTTATTACTAGTATAAGTCATTTTTTACTTGAATCAGATGGTGTCATTTTAGTATGGATTTCATTAGTTCTTGGTTTTTAAAATCCAGAATTACTTTCTATACATGAAATAGTTTTCATTTTAAACTGGCATGTCGTTTGCACACAGAATTAAAGAACAGAGCGAAATAAAGCAATGCAGGAGGAGACAAAAGAAATGCACTAAGCCAAGTAAAAACATTCTCTCAGTAAAACGGTTATCTGTTTTACAGGAAAAAAATCTTGCCTTGAAATTTACACAGTGAGACTGTACATAATTGCATGGAAATATCTATTTTTTTCCTAAAACATTTTTCATTCATGAGTATTTTCAAGTTTTTCATACTGTACACATTTCTTAAAACACATGATACCAGCAGCAACTGAAAATGAATGCCGAATTTGGTACACATGTGTTATCTACCTCAAGGTAACAGAAGTATGTGGCAAAACATGTACCACCCATAGTGCTTCACAGTATGCACTTCTACTTAGCCAGCGTTATTCTAGTAACTTCTTAATAAGGATCATTCACTGTTTGTAAGTGTTCCGGTATGCATTCTTTCTAGTGAAGTGTTCATATACCACATCTTATTTATTTTAGCAAATCAGTATGTTTTCCGTATTTAATTATACAAAGGTAACTTAGTTTTTTGAAATTTATTTGCAAATAAAGTTTTTCCATTTGGCACTATGGTTTGTGGCCTACCTAGCTGCATAGTGTAATGTCAGCTTGTTCCGAGGCTGTCCACGTACTCAATTTACTTAAGTGTTCATTTTAAGTAAAGCGCTCACTGTGTATAGGAATTTGTATTTTGGAGGTGCTTGATCTATCTACAAAGAAAAATTAGGAATTACTTTATTATAAAATGCTCCTAGAAGTCTTAATTGTGTTTATTTTTTAAAAAATTGTAATGTTAGACTTGTGTGCATGGACGTAATTAAGGTACATCATTATTGTAGGTTAAAAGTTGTATATGGTAAGACATATTTTGTTTTTACTGTATGTTTTTACTGAATGATCTATTCCCCATCCCAAAGCAAGCATGAATAAAATTAGGTTAAATGTAGCATGTGGCATCTCAGTCTCTTGAAAATTCATTTCACCTGTTTTATTTTATTGACTACTGTCTGTATCTTTGGTTAACCTGTTTAAAGAAAGGATGAATAAAACCTGACCATCAGAAATTGGTTCCCGTTTCACTACGTAAGACAAGTCAACAGTCAGCTGGCCACTGGATTGATCGTTGCAGTGAAATAGACAGCAGAATCTGTTCCAACTTACAGGGCCAAAATTTTGAACTGATGATTTAAAATTCTTTTGATGTGAAAGATTAAAGGAAAAATGGTCTAACCTGAAGTAGAAGTCCCATGTGGACTTCTGAAGTCACTTTGCCTTGTCACTTAAAAAAAAATAAGGAACATTGTTAGTTAGGCCTTATTGAAATGTGTAATTTAAACTAGACCAGACATACGTATTACAGAAAACAGACATATAAAACCCTTGTAGACTACATCTTCTCCATAACTGACAGAGTTGCTGTGCCTGAAAAGTCCATGACTTTGCAGACCAAACCTGGTGACAAGCCTCCCCAAATTCGTCTGGACTGATCCTCAGCTAGTGAATGTATTAATCTTATCACTGGGCACACACTTTTGAGCCTTTTAAGCTTTGTATAAACATAAAGTACTATTTTTTATTTTTTTTATTTTTTTATTTTTTTTATTTTGTAATGTTTAACAATCACTGCCATACAATTGCGATTTTATCCCTCCCCACCTACTCCCCCTACCCCCCTCCCTCCCCACGACTGCATACAATTCTGTATAGATTCTACATATACTTTCCTATTGAGTATATTTTCACTATAGTCATGCTATGTAGTCAGACTAAGATAAATGAAAGAAATCGTATAACAAATCAGAACATGATACACAAACACATACACATACACAAACATGATCTGCTACAATATGTGAGTGACTTCCATATTTCTCTCTCTGAGTGTGGCAGGCATTTTGCCTTGAGATCCTCCATTGGGATTTTTTTTTTTTTTTGGTAAGAAGTTCTTGTGTTATTACAAAAATCTAAGTCTACCAGAAGAAGCTCTCACACACTGTGGTTGTTGCTGTGCATAAAGTTCTCCTGGTTCTGCTCCTTTCACTCAGCATCAGGTCATATAAGTCCTTCCAGGCCTCTCTGAAGTCTTCTTGTTCATCATTTCTTATGGCACAATAGTACTCCATTACATTCATATACCATAATTTATTCAGCCATTCCCCAATTGATGGACATCCCCTTGACTTCCAGTTTTTGGCAACTACATAGAGTGCTGCTATAAATATTTTTGTACATGTGGGACCCTTTCCCATTTTTATGATCTCTTGGGGATACAGTCCTAGTAGCGATATTGCTGGGTCAAAGGGTATGCACATTTTTGTAGCCCTTTGGGCATAGTTCCAAATTGCTCTCCAGAATGGTTGGATGCGCTGCGCTCGCAGCTCCACCAACAATGAATTAGTGTTCCAACTCTCCCACATCCTCTCCAGCATTTATCATTTTCTTGTTCTGTCATGTTTGTCAATCTTATAGGTGTGATGTGGTACCTCAGAGTTGTTTTGATTTGCATCTCTCTAACCAATAGTGATTTAGAGAAAGTACTATTTTTTAAAAAAATTCAGCCATGAAAACATAAAATATTTAGGCTTCAAATGGTTCTCTTTCAAGTTGTTAATATATTGAATTATGAGGGCAGCTAGGTGATGCAGTGGATAGAGCACCAGTGCAGGAGTCAGGAGGACCTGAGTTCAAATCTCACCTTAGACACTTGACACTCACTAGCTGTGTGACCTTGGGCAAGTCACTTAACCCCAGCTGCCTCATCCTGGGTCATCCCCAGTCATCCTGAGGAATATCAGGTCACTGGATTCGGATGGCTCTGGAGGAGAAGTGAGGCTGGTGATGTGCACAGCCCTCTCTCACTCAAAACAAAGTCAAGTGCAAGTCATGTCATCATGTCTCTGATGGCGTGGTCTTCTTTGGCAATGAAGGATGAACACACATATTATATCTTACTGATAAACTGCAGCATAATGCAGTAGAAAGCACTGGATTTGGCATGAAGAGACCTGGGTTTACATCTCAGCTCTGCTGCATACCCTCCTGGAAGAACTTGGGTGAGTCTTTGTCTGGGCCTTGGTCTTCTTCCTTGTGCGGTGGACGGAATGAATCATTCCTCTTCAGGACCTTTCCGGTTTTGTCTGATCTTATGATCCGATTTCCTTCTTCCCCATTTCTTCATTCCCATGAGCAGTAGCATCATTCTTATTTCCCATATTTGCTCACCAAGGCCTCTGCTACTTGTTCCTTACTCCTTTCTATGCTGTGTCACTGAGTGATCTTACAAGTTCTCATGGATTCAGTTATCATCTCTGTGTTGATGATTCTTAGATCTCCTCATTCAGCCCTAATCTGCAAACACATCTCAAACTGGATGTCCTGGAGGTATCTTAAAGCTCAACATGGCCAAAACCTTCCAAATGTCTCTATTACTGTGGAAGACACTGCCATCCTCCCAGTCACTCAGGCTTCCAACCTAGGTATCACCTTCAACTCCTCACTCTTCCACTTCCCTTGTCCAATTTGTTGCCAAGTTCTATTGATTTTACCTTTGCAATATTTGTCCCATACACTTTTTCTCTTCTGACACTGCTGACGTTCTGGTATAGCCGCTCCTCATCTCACACCAAGATAATGATAGTAACCTTCTGGTTAGTCTCCCTGCCTCGTCTCTTCCCTGCTCATCCTGTTCAGCTGTCAAATTAATCTTCCCCACTCGTCTGTTCAGTAAATTCTACTGTCTGTCTGTCACTGCCTATGTAAAGTCCTTTTTCTTAGCATTTAAAGCACTTCATAACCTGGCTCCCCTCTTCCTTTCCAGTCCATTTAACCTTCATCCCCATTTACTCTGTGATGTAGGGTCACTGACATCCTCACTGTTTAATGACACTCCCCATCTCACCCCGGCATTTTTACTGGCTGTTGGCTGCTTCTGGAATTCTCTTTCTTCATCTGCCTCCTGGCCTTCTTCAAAATCCCACCTACAAGGAACTTCTCCTAGTGCTAGTGCTTTCCTCTGTTGATGGTCTCTAATTGGGTGATCTAGTTTACATAATCTCTGGTTTCTCTGCATCTGTTTTGTTTGGACATAGTTATTTTCATGTTCTCTTCTATTCGACTGAGTTCCTTGAAAGCTAGAACTCTTGCCTTTATAGCCTTAGCACTTAGCACAGTGCCTGGCACACAGTAGATACTTAATAAGTGCTTGCTGACTATGTCTCTTGATTAACCATTTCCTCTCTCTTTGAATAACAACCACCTTTGCCAAAGATCTTATCATAAACTTTTTTGGCTCATCACTCCCTTTGACAGGTAAAGCTTATGCACCCTTCTTAAAATAATGGTTTTAAATGCATAAAATACGTAGGATTGTAAGGAAACCGATGATATTTAATACACTTACCAAACATTAAATGTTCTTAGTTTGTAGATCTCCTGAAATCTATCCATGGATCTTTTGTGGGCCTGGGGACCACAGGTTAAGAACCATTGTTATAGATTGTTCTCATTCTAATTTAACCCAGCCACACAGCTGTCAGGAAAATCTTCCTCAAACATTATCACCTCCGTATTGCCTTACCAAATAACCTTCCTACTTCCTCACCAATATTCCACCATTCGTGGTACTTCTATGTCAGTTCTGTTAAATGTACCTGATAGCTTGGCTTGCTCATTCTTAGACATGTTCCTTACCTTGGGGAAGTGGTCAAGAGATATTTCACAAGACCTCCACTCCCAGACCTAGGATTAAACTTTTCTTCTAGTCTCACTAAATTCCTAGAGAAGTAAGACCTTTTCCTTTCAGGTTCCCAGTCCCTTTGGCTTTCAGTTAAATCTACTGCCTTGGCCTCCATCTCCCTCAGTGGTAGTGTTAGTGAGATTGTGCCCACAAGACTTTGCCTTTCTCCTACATGAGTAAGTCCTTACTTAGTTTTACTGGAGTAAATCTTTTGTCTCAGCCTAGCAGGCCCCTAATTCCTCTAAGTACTTTCCTACCTATTTCCTTTACTTGTTCTTAAAACCTGATGGAATTTTGGTTGGCAGTTCCTTCATTCTGAATATCATCTTGCATTCACTCTCTGGCTCTCCACTGTCTATTCATAAATTTTATTTAAAAAATAAATCCATCATCTCTTCACAACTCAGTCCCCGGTTATCATCACCCAGCCTAATTATCCCAGTCCAGATGTCCCATTCCACTAGCCTGACCTCAATATCTACCTAGGTAATCACTAAGTACAACTATATACATGTTAAAGACAGCCACCATATGGCCCTGGGAGATCCCATAATAAATTTATGATACTCAAGATGTCATATCTAAATTTTCACCTTCAGGTTTTGGTATTGTTTTGGAAAGAGGAATGTTTTTCGTAAAACAGATGTAGGCCCTATGTTAAGAGATATTTCTGGCATAAAGGACCAGACTTATTTTCTGGAATGCCTCAGCAGTAAGGTTTCCAGAGCAAAGCCCAGTCAGCAGGACCACTTGATTATTTTGTTAGCTTGAGGGAGAATCTTAGGGAAGATATGCCACCAGACTAGCTTCCAAAGTGCTGTCTTCCATTCCATTCCATTATGTTCCTATTGCCCAAGTGTTAAGAGTAAATGGGAAAGAATTGGAGAACAGGGACAATGAAAGTCGCTTCAGTTGGGCAACCAGGAGAAATGATCATTGAGTCTTTGCTTGAAGACCTCAAGTGAGAGGAAAACCATTATTCCTCAAGGAAGCTAATTGGACTTTTGGACTGATCAGTTTTTAAAAATATCTTTTATTTTTAACACCTATAGCTCCCTGTCTATGACTCTCCCCAGTCTCAGAGAGACTCCCTTTATAACAAAGAATGAAAGAAAAACTTTAGGACAATTAGTTTCACACAAGGAAAACGTCGACATTGTATGCAGTGTTCAACACTTATCATTCCCCAACAATTTAAAGAAAGAAAGGAGAAACCTTATATCTCTTTTTGGGGGCTAAACTTGTTCCTTATAATTTTGCAACATTCAGTTTCCATTGTTTCATTGTCATTTTTTCCATTATACTGATATATATCTCTATATATGTACATATATATATATATATATATATATATATATATATATATATATATATATGCAGGTGTGTGTGCGCGTGCTTGCGCACTTCTTTCTCCTAGTTCATTTATTTCACTTGGCATCAGTTTATTTGTCTAACTACATTCCTCTATATTCACAGTCATTGTTTCTTGAAGCACAGAAATATTATATAACATTCATGTATCACAATTTGTTTGGTCACTCTCTGGTTGACAGGCATCTACTTTGTTTCCAGTTTTTATTGCTGTTACAAAGTGCTGTTCTAAATATTTATTGTAATTACTTCTTGTCAAATCATCTGATGCAAAGGTTTTTTTTTTCCTAAAAATGATAGCTTGTCTTATCCTTAAGATTTTGACTTGCTAGTTAGAAAACCTTTACAAAGTTTCTGTAATCAGTATTACCTACTTGAATCTTGTAATTATCTCTATCCTTTCTTTAGTTGAGAATTCTTCCTGACGACATTGGCAGAGAAAGGTGCCTGACCTAATTCTCTTCCAATTTTTTTTTCAGGTATTATCATTCATGTTCAGGTCATGTATACGTTTTGAGTTTATTATGGTTAATGGTGTAAGGTGTTGGTCTAAACTTAGTTTCTGCCAAATGACTTTCTAGTTATCCTAGTTAGGACTTTCAAACAAAGTACTTCCTCAAGTAATTTTTGTTCTTAGATTTATTGAACACTGGGTTTAATCCATTGGTTTCTGATCCCTCTTTTTCTGCTCTGTTTTACTTTTCAATTTTGAAAATCAGTACCAAATCAATTTTATAATTACTACTTTATGTTACAATTTGAGGTCTGGAAGTGCCATTCCCCCTTCATTCCTGGTGTCATGATTTCCCTTGAGATTCTACATCTTTTGTTCCTCTAAAGGAAATTTATTACTTTATCTGCTTCTATAAAGCATCCCTTTGGTAGTTTGGTATGTATATGAATTTAGGTAATATTATTTTTATTACCGAAATAAAATTTCAATAATTTTATTATTGAAACAGCCCAGCTGTGAGTACTAAATATCCCTTCAGTTATTTGATCTTAATTTCTTTAAGGAACATGTTGTGATTGTGTTTATGTAAGTCTTAAGTATTCCTTGTAATTATTTTCATGAGATTTCCCTTTTAATTCTTTCCTCTTGGATTTTGCATTGCTCTGTAGAATTTCTGTTTACTTTTGTGGGTTTATTTTGTATCCATCCTACTTTGCTGAAAGTATTGTTTCAAATCAGTTTCTTTGCTGATTCTCTAGTATATTTCAAGTAAACCAAGTGGTAATAATTTCATTTCCTCTCTGCTAAATTTAGCCTTTAATTTCTTTCTCTTGGCTTGTGGCTGTCATTTCTATAGTGAAGTTAACGAATGAGGGAAATAGATCTAATTACTAGCAACTTTTTCCTTACATGGAGCCCCAAGTTGTCCTTGCAGATTCTCCCTATCCCTTGTGCTCTTCTCTGTCACCAAATAGAAGAAGCTTAATTCTTTTTCCAGTTGTCCTCCTTTCACGTACTTGAAAACAGCTCTCACATTTCCCCCGAGTCTTCTCCATCCTAAAGTTTCTTGGGTCCTTACCTATCCTGATTGTCCTCGTGTGGATGCTCTCCTGCTTACCACTTCCCTTAAAATATTGTCACAATCGTACACAGTACTCTAGATGTAGAGTATATATTCTACTACTATAATATTTATAAAGTACTCCAGGGAACTAGGTGGCACCTGTACCTGGAGTCAGGAAAAGCTGAGTTCAAATCTGGCTTCAAACACTGGGCAAGCCACTTAACCTTTACCTCTCTCAGTTCCAGATCTGTAAAATGGGCATGACAAAATAGCACCTGTGTCTCACAAATACTGTGAGGATCAAACAAGATAATATTTGCAATGCATTTGATGTAGTGCCTGACGCAGTATGCACTGTATAAATGTTAATTATTATCATTAACTATGATTTGGCCAGGATAGATTATAGCAGAACTTTCACCTCCTTTAAACCACAAGCTATGACTCAATGCAGTCTGAGATCTCATTCGCTTTCTCACCTGTTGCATCATAATGATGACACTTGACTCATCTTCAGATAAATTATTGCCTCATCATGTTTTCCTTATCTTGTACACTTGCAAGTTTGTTTGTTTTTTAACCTGTGTGTAAAACACAGCAGTTTTTCTTACTGTTGTAGTCTTTCTCTCTTGGTAGATCTTTTGCTCTGTCATCTAAAGTGTTAGCATCTGAGTTTTCCATGAAGGGTCTCAGCTTCCCATCTGGTAACGAATGAACATGTCGAATCCAGCAGTGCTAATGATACCTGTGCTAAGATCATCAAAGGCTGTAAGAACATTATGAATTAAGGATCCATGATAGACAGAGAATGAACAGATGGCAGTCATGGTCTGATGTTGTGTGATGGTCTCCCAATTTCTCTGTTGATTTCTCATGGACATTCATCCTGGATCCCAATAGTAGCCCTTGGGAATGGTGAAGGTCTAAACAAGTCATAACGGAAACAGCTTTCTGCTTAGTATGCCTGTGCTCGTACACACACGAACACACACACACATACCCCATTGTAATTACTATTGTATTATAGATACCCTGGCCCCAGAGTCATTTGTTGTTCAGTCATTCAGCTGTGTCCAACTCTGTAACCTCATGGACTGTAGCACACCAATGTTGTCTGTGAGGTTTACTTGGCAAAGATACTGGAGTGATTTGCCATTTCCTTCTTCAGTGGATTAAGACAAATAGAGATTAAGTGACTTGCCCAGGGTCACACAGCTGATCTTCTTGACTTTAGTCCCAGTGGTCTATCCATTGAGCCATCTAGCTACTGGAGTCACTTGGGCAGTTGTCAAAACAAAATTAGTGATTTGGAGCTACCACATCTCTGGACACTCTCCCTCTCCTGGTTTACAATAATTCTTTTCTGAACTTCCCCCTCCTCCCCCTTCAGGCTTGTTTTCCTGTTCTCACCTGGTTAAATTTTTACTGTATCCACCACTCTTAGTTTTATATATGGTGACTGGGACTTAAGTGACAGTCTCAGCAGATTGGGATCATTTGCATATTTGGTTAGCATGCTATCTGTGCTATTAAGTCACTAATAAAACTGTTAAGTATAAGCACAGGATCAAGTATGTATTCCCAACGCACTAGTTTGAAGGCCCTACTTGAATTCATTTGGTTTAGTTGTTTTCATTCTTGTCTGACTTTGTGACCCAATATGGGGTTTTCTTGGCAAAGATGTTGGAGTGATTTGCCATTTCCTTGCCCAGCTCATTTTATAGATGAGGAAACTGAGACAAATAGGGTTAAAGTGACTTGCTGAGGGTCACACTACGAGGAAGTGTCTGAGGTCAGATTCAAACTCAGGACAATGGGTCTTCCTGACTCCAGGCCAGGCACTCTATCCACTAGGTGCCTCTGAATTTATCTAGAGGTGAACCCACCTCTTTTCATCTTTTTTTTTTTGAGAAAAACATGAGAAACTTTATCAAATGTTTTGCGGTTTGGCAGAAACTAGGCATAGACCAACATCTTACACTGTGTGCCAAGATAAAATAAAAATGGGTAGGTGATTTAAACATAAAGGCTGATATCATAAGCAAATTGGGAAAATGTTACTTGTCAGATGGAAAGATAAGGGAAAATTTTATGACCAAACAAGAGATAGAGAAGATCATAGGAAATATAGTGGACAATTTTTTACAGCAATTTCTCTGATAAAAGCCTCATTTCTTAAACATGTAGAGGACTCAATCAAATTTACAAAAATAATAGCCATTGCCCAATCGATAAACAGTCAATGGATATGAACAGGTAGTTTTCAGAAGAAGAAATCAAAGCTATCTTACAGCTATGTGAAAAAATGCTCTAAATCACTATTAATTAGAGAAATGCAAATTAAAGCAACAATTCTGAGGTACCACTTCACACCTATCAGATTGGCTAATATGACATAAAAGAAAAATGACAAATGCTGGAGGGGATGTGGAAAAACTGGGACACTGATACACTGTTGGTGTCATTGTGAATTGATCCAAATATTCTGGAGAACAATTTGGAACTATGCCCAAAGGTCAATAAAACTTTGCCTACCTTTTGATCCAGCAATACCACTACTAGGTCTGTATCTCAAGGAAAAAGAAAAAAACATATATTACAAAAATATTTATAGCATCTCTTTTTGTGTTGGTAAAGAAATGGAAATTGAGAGCATACCCATCATTTGGGGAATGACTGAATGAGATGTGGTGTATGTGTAGCATGCCTGCTGAGACAAACCTAGGAACTACATGAACAAAATTATAAAGCTTTTTTTATACAAATAAAGTCAGATAATTTAAATAATTGGAAAAAATATTATTCATGGGTGAATCTGCTTATTCAGTGCCACCTCAATTAAATTACCCCCAAATTATTTTATTGAACTAGAAAAAATGATAACATTTGGAAGAACAAAAGGTCAAGAATATAAAAGGAATTAATGAAAAAAAGTAAAGGAAAGAGGTTAATCAGTACCAGATCATAAGTGATATTAAAGGGCAGTAATTATCAAAATTATCTGGTACTGGATAAGAAATAGAAAGGTGGATGCGTGGGACAGAGTAGACATACAGTTGGTTGATTGGTTGTTCTTCATTTTCGATGAGGACCAAAATGACATCACCATGATAAAGTCAAGTTTCAGTGTGTCCTACTGGCTGATCAGACCACAGCTTGGAATGCTCTACCACAGACTGGGCACAGATAGTATGCGTGAACATTTGGGGTGGTTACTCCAAATGTGTGCATTCTACATTTCCTTTGTTCTGTTTCAATTCTGCTTTGCTCATAGAGCACAGCACCCTTTCTGATATGGGCATGCCATCCTGAGCAGTCCTGTGCCAACGTCTCCCATGTCACACGATCAAATCCAAATTGCTTGAGAGAGACCTTGAAAGTGTCCTTGTATCGCTTCTTCTGACCACCATGTGATTGCCTCCCCCATCTGAGTTCTTCCAAAAATGATCTTTTTGGCAAGCGTACATTTTGCATTTGAACAATGTGGCCAGCCCATCGGAGCTGTGCTCTCTGAAGCATAGTTTGAATACTTGGCAGTTCAGCTCAAGCAAGGACCTCAGTGTCTGGTACCTCATCCTTCCAGGTGATCCTCAGAATCTTCCTAAGACAGTTCAAATGGAACGATTCAGTTTCCTGGCGTGGTGCTGATTGACTGTCTATGTTTCCCAGGCATACAACGAGGTCAGCACAACGGCTCTGTAGACCTTCAATTTGGTAGTCAGTCTGATACCTCTTCTCTCCCATCCCAAACACTGAGTGTGCATCAACCTCATTGTCAATGTGTACATCCCTGGAAAGTGTGCTACCAAGGTAAGTCAACTTATTCACAGCATTCAAAACTTCTCCATTTGTTGTAACTGAGGGTTCCATGTATGATGGTGTGGTGGTGGCTGATGGAGCACCTGTGTTTTCTTGGCATTAATTATTAGGCCAAAATTAGCCCAGGCAGCAGAGAATTGATCCATACTTTGTTGCATCTCAGCTTCAGAGGCTGCATTGAGTGCACAATCATCTGCAAATAGAAAATCATGCGCCAAAACTCCCTCCACTTTGGTCTTGGCTTGTAGCCTTTTCAAATTGAAGAACTTACCATTAGTACTGTAGTTGAGCTTGATGCTGCATTCATCCTTATTGAAAGCATTTGTCAGCATGGCTGAAAACATCATGCTAAAAAGCATGGGAGCAAGCACACAACCCTCTTTTACTCAGTTGGTGACTAGGAAGGCATGAGAGCATTATCCACTATCCAGAACCTGGGCAAACATGCCATCATGAAACTGATTACAATACTGATGAACTTCTCTGGGCAACCAAATTTTGACATAATTTTCCATAAGCCCTCACGACTAACAGTGTCAAAGGCTTTGGTCAGATCTACAAATGTTGTGTACAGACCTCTGTTCTGCTCCTGGCATTTTTCCTGAAGTTGTCGGGCAGCAAACACCATGTTGACTGTTCCTTGGCCCTTTCTGAAGCCACACTGGCTCTCAGGTATATGACCATCTTCCAGGTGAAGGATCAGCCTATTAAGGAGGACTGTAGCAAGAATCTTGCCAGCAATGACTAAGAGAGAGACCACCTTGTTATGGTCACAGGACAATCTATTCTTTACCTTTATAAAGATGGACAGTGGAGGCATCCTTGAACTCCTGGGGAATAACCTCCTATTGCCATGTAACCTGGAAAATTTCAGTCAGCTTTTGTATGAGCAATGGTCCCCCTACCTTGTAAATCTCTGGAATAGAATCAGCACCAGGTGCTTTGCCACATGAAAGGAGCCTAATGGCCCTCAAAACCTCTTTTTCAGTTGGAAGTTCAGCTAAGGAGGGATTGAATTCCACCTGAGGGAAACAGTCAATGGCCTCAGCATTGATTGAGGATGGTCTGTTGAGAACACTATGGAAGTGTTCAGCCCATCTCTCTAGGATCATGTCCTTATCACTAATCAATATGGCTCTATCAGCACTGAGTAGTTGTGGTGCACCATAGGTTTTTGGTCCATAAATAGTTTTCAGGAAACCATAAAAGCGCTTTGGATTGTTACTATCAACATAAAATTGAATTTCATCTTCTTACTGAGCCAGGAATCCTGCATCTTTCTAAACTTTGTTTATACTTTACTTTTGATGGAATTAAATGCTGCCTTCTTAAAGATGGATGGATGAACTATCCTTTTGGTAAATCCTGTGGATTTCTGTTTTTTTCATTTAGCAGCTTCTGAATTTTCCCATCATTTTCATCAAACCAGTTTTGGTGTTTGACCCAGATGAGCAAATGCAGTGCTGTATACCAAATCTCTGAAAGCTGCCCACTCCTTTTCTGTTCAACTGTTGCCAGCTGTGTGTTGGCTCAACTTTCCCTCCACGTTAGCAACAAACTGTTCACACTCAGAGAAGAGCTCTAATTTGTTGACGTTAATTCTTCTGGTAGTCATTTTACCTTTTGATGAATGTGAATATTTAGTCTGGAAAGGATAAGTCTGTGATCAGTCCAGCACCCTGCACCACACTGCCTTTTTCACTCTTACATCTTGTCTGTCTCTTCTCCTTACAATCACATAGTCTATTAGATGCCAGTCTTTGCTGTGAGGGTGCATCCATGGAGTTTTATTGTGTTTAGGCAAACGGAAGACAATGTTGGTGATGAGAAGGTCATGTGATGCACAATTCTTCAGCAGTAAATGACCATTGCTGTTGCTGTTTCCAACTCCACTCCTCCCTAGGACTCGCTGCCAAGTCTTGTCTGAGCCTACTCTGGCATCAAAGTCACCCAGAATTATAAACTTGTCCTCTTTTGGCACATTGATGATAAGGGTCTCTAGATCTTCATAAAATTTTTCTTTGACCTCATCAGGGTTTGTCATGGTGGGAGCATAGGCGCTGATGATGGTGGCAATCACATTGTCATGAGCCTGTCATTCACTCCTTTTGGCACGCATACCAACTTGCTGACTAGATTAGTTTTGATTGCTAAACCTACGCCAGCTTCACGGTGCTCCCCTTCACTGTGGCCACTCCAGAAAAATATGTATCCTGCTCCAACTTCAGTCAGCTGGCCTTCATTTACCAACTTTGTTTCACTCAGGGCTGCTATTTGGATGCGATACCAGTTGAGTTCTCTTCTAACAAAAGCAGTTCGTCTTTCAGGTCTACTGGATTTTGTGTTGTTTCTAAGTGTGCATGTGTTCCATGTACCAATGGTGAGTATTTGTACATTTTGTACTTTTTTGATGTTTCAGCTACAGAGTTGGATTCCCTGCCTGCCACAGTAATCAGGGCAGGGTTGGGTAAGCAGACAATTTTTAGGGCACCTTTTCTAGCCCCCTTCCTCACACCAGGAGGTGAGCATGCGATCCTTAAAAGGCTGCTCAGACATCCAGGGGGTTGCCAAGTCTCACTGCTGCTTCCAGTGAGAAACGACCCTATGGCCTGGGAAGCCTGGGTGCAGGGTTGGGACTACAGCTCCCAGTGTATCTGCACCTGCTGCTTCTTCACTTGTCTGTTGCCACAGGACTTTGAGGTACAATAGTTAAATGGTATGGATGATGTCTTTTGATTTGTGCATAAATTGAATTTAAATGAGGCAGAGTTGCATGAAGCCATCAGCCTTACTCTCTCCTCTAGAGCTATCATAGTCCAGTGGCAGCACAGAGTCAAGATGACTGGTGATGGCTCAGGATGCAGTGGATGACTTTGGTTTCTTTGGAGTCTAACCAAGCTCTAAGCTTCACCTGCCTGCATGGCCATTGGAACAAATTGTTCTCATCCGCCCATTCTGCTAGAGGAAGTCTTCATATGCTTGGGGTAGACACCCCCCTAACTCACCAATGGGTTTGAGACCTCTTGGTTACCCTCAGCCTGGTTTGGCCCGTCTGCAGAAACAGTTTACTGGAGTTTGGCCACTGTACATTTTACAGATTCTTGGAGCCACAGGTGAGACTTGGGTGCAACAGGTGGACACCAAAGGTGGATAGCAGCTCTGGAAAGGACTTGGCAGCCATCACACCAAAGGTACTGGGCCTTTCTGAACACACCCTACAACCCAGACATACAGTACACAGTAGTAAATGACTCTAGTTACCTTGTGTTTGAGAAATGTAAAGATTTAAGCATTTGGGATAAGAATTTACTTTTTGGTAAAAATTGTTGAGAAAACTGGGTCTGGCAGAAATTGATGTAGACCAGTTGACTTACACTGTTTACCAAGATAAGTTCAAAATGTGGATACGTGACCTGGATATATAGGGGGATAGCATAAGTAAATTAAAAGAATATAGAGCATTACCTAACAGACTTATACATAGAAGAATTTATGAATAAAAAAGGGATAGAGGGCATTGTGAGGTGTAAAATGGATCATTTTGATTACATTAAAATAAAAATTTTAGTGCAAATAAAACCAACGTAGGCAATTTCAGAAGGAAAGCAGAAAATTTGGGGAAAATTTTTAGAGACGGTTTCTCAGATAAAGGTCTCATATCTTAAATATATAGAGAACTTGGTCAAATTAATAAGAATATGAGTAATTCTCCAATTGATAGTCAAAGAATATGAACAGGTAGTTTTTGGATGAAGACATCAAAGCTATATATAGTCATATGAAAAATGTTCTAAATTGTTATTGATTAGAGAAATGCAAATGAAAACAACTTTAAAATATCATCTCACACTTACCAGTTTGTCTAAAGTGATAGAAGGGGATGATGACAATGTTGGAAGGGATGTGGAAAAATTGAAACACTCATACGCTGATGGTGGAACTGTGAACTGATCCAACCATTTTGGAGAGCAATATGAAATTACGCCTAAAGAGTTATAACACTCTTTGACCAAGCAACACTACTAATTAGGTCTGTTTCTCAAGGTGATCAGGGGAAAAGAAAAAGAACCTCTATGTTCTAAAATATTGATAGCAGCTTTCTTTGTGGTATCAAAGAACTGGAAATTGAGAAAATGCCCATCTGTTGGAAAATGGGTGAACAAGGTGTGGTATATGATTATGGTGGAAACTGCTATAAAAAATTATGAGCAGGTTGACCTTAGAAAAGTGTGGAAAGATTTGCATGAAATAATCAAGAGCGAAATGAGCTGAAACAAAAGAATGGAATGTTGTATAGCGTAACAGCAATATTGTTCGAAGAACAATTAAAATTTTTTTAAAAGAATGCGATAAATAAATAATTTTAAAAATTTGAAAATGCTATATATTGTTGGTCAAGTCACTTAACCTCTCTGGGCCTCAGTTTCCTCATTTCTAAAATGAAGTAGTTAAACTAGATGCTCTGAGATCCTTTCCAGCTCTACCTTCATAAATTCTACAATCCTCATAAATTAACGAGAACACTCCTTTGGTAATGGCCCAGGATATCACAGCCAGTGTATGTGTCAGAGATGGAAGCTGACCTCCTCAGGTCTTCCTGTTTTCAAGGCTAGTTCTTTATACTCTAGTCTAGGGCTTGGGAACCTGCAGCCTCAAGGCCACCATGGGAAAAAAAAATCCTATCAGTATCTATGTTGAACCATTTGACATTACCAAGGACTTTGGGGACAATACACATGGCTAGCTGTAGCACCTGCAAGAACAGGTGCCGGGTTGCATCTCCACAGGGGTTACCTCCCAGACTAATGACTATGCACACTGGTCTGGAAGTATGGCTGTTCCAGTGGCTCTTAGGTTTAGGGTCCTGGGATGTCTCCATCAGGGTTTGAAGGCAGATAGTGGTCAAGGTGGTGGTGATTTGACTTGTATGTTGCCTGCCACCTGTCTCTCCTTCAGGGTGCCTTGCTGCTTCAGCTACACTGCCCTGGTGGTGGCAATTGGTCAGCAGTTGGTGGAGATGACTGGCCCTTTCTCTACAGAGCTGTCTCCTCAAGTGATAGCTGAGAAGGCTTGGCTGGAAGAAGGACCTGTAGTTTAGGGAGTGCTGCTTCTCCCATGACTCCCGTTGCTATCCCAGGCTCCCTGCCAGTTGCTGGCAGTTGGTCAGTATTGGTGATGAGGAAGGTGGACCCTTTCTCCATAATGATTTCTCTCCTAGAGGTAGCTGCAGTTTCATTTACAATCAACTACAATGAGAATTCACACTTTCCCTTAATTTTATACTTCTTTTTCTCAAATGCTTCTTTGCTAAATTACAAATGTAGCTCTTTTAGGATGCTAAGAGTGTCACCAAGGTGACCTAAGATTAGAATAAGATCACCAATACTGACAAAACACATTGGTACCATGTGATAAACAATGAGCTGCCAACGATTGAGGTATACATTAAATTGTCTAAGAAATATTGCTTAAAAAATTTTTTTTGGAGAGGAATGACTAATTCTAAGGTACAGGAACAGTCTAGCCATTGCCCATCTGTCAGGCTCCTGGGATGATCTGTGCTGTTAGACTTGTTATGTCTATCAATGTGTTAAGGAACCATCAACATTATGTAACAGTGTTTGGAGATGGGCTGAATCAGAGATGTGATGCTAAATTTTAAACCTAATTACTCCATAAGTCACATCTGCTTCACTGTTGCTCTACTCCACCTATAACATTCCCTCGCAGTGAATAACTTCTTGGGAGAATGACCAATAGTACATCTGAAGAATCTCAAAGAGGTCATTTGCTTGATGAGGAGAAAATATGTGAGCGCTTGATGGGCAGCTGTACTGCATTTGCTATTGCTCTAGAAAAAGCATCTGGAAGAAAAACCCAATCCATCATTTTTATTGACTGTAGTCAAGGCAGATTATGAGAGATAAGCCAAGAACCTGCAGGAATTAATGGAAAACTCTTTTAGGAGAGTGGAAGAGGAATATATATTCAAGGAATGCTGCATGAGGAATCTGAGATAATTTGCTAAGTTTCTCCAAAAACTCATTATTACCCTGTGACCCAGTAATTCCATTCATTATAGGGATTTCACCTCAAAAGATCCATTGCTTTATTGTCGTGGGCATTTTCTTAGCTAAAGGAGGTTGCCACTCTTCATACCTTGGTAGATAGTTTCATGCATTGCTGTGACTGAAAAAAAAATCATTGCCTGGGCCAAAAGACTGGTCAACTGCAAGAAACAGTTATTCAGTACTTCTTAGGTGACAGAAACTATAATAAATTCTCAACATACAAAGAAATGCAAAAATAGTCCATGTCCTCAAGGAGCTCACATTAATGAGGGAATTATATAACATATATATATGGGGTAAATTGGAGGTAATCTCAGAGGGAAGGCATTAGCATTAAGGGGGAAGTAGGAAAAGGTTCTTTTTTTAAAAAATTGAATTATTTTATTTGTTTTCAGTGTTTCTCAATCACTTCCATATGTCTTAGATTTTTCTCCTCCTTCCCCCCTTTCCCCACCTCCCCACTCCCTCCCTGAGATGGCGTACAATCTTATATAGGTTCTACACATACATTCCAATTAAATGCATGTTGCATAGAAGAATTAAAATGAATGGGAGAAACCATAAAATAAAATAAAACATAATACAAAAGAAAATGATCTGTTCCTATCTGCAATCCAATTCCATAGTTCTTTCTCTGGATGTGGAAGGCATTTTGCCTTGAGTCCATTGGAAATTTTTTTTTTTTACATTTATTTATTTATTTATTTTAATTAATTTATTTAACTTTTAACATTCATTTTCACAAAATTTTGGGTTCCAAATTTTCTCCCCATTTCTCCCCTCCCTCCACCCCAAAATGCCAATCATTCTAATTACCCCTATCACCAATCTGCCCTCTCTTCTAACATCCCTCCCTTCCCTTGTCCCCATCTTCTCTTTTGTCCTGTACGGCAAGATAACTTTCTATACCCCATAACCTGTATTTCTTATTTCCTAGTTGCAAGAAAAATAACTCAACAGTTGTTCCTAAAACTTTGAGTTCCAACTTCTCTTCATCCCTCCCTCCCCACCCATTCCCTTTGGAAGGCAAGCAATTCAATATAGGCCATATCTGTGAAGTTTTGCAAATGACTTCCATAATAGTTGTGTTATGTAAGACTAACTATATTTCCCTCCATCCTATCCTGCCCCCCATTGCTTCTATTCTCTCTTTTGATCCTGAACCTCCCCATGAGCATCGACCTCAAATTGCTCCCTCCTCCCCATGCCTTCCCTTCCATCCTCCCCCATACCCTGCTTTTCCCCTTCTCCCCCACTTTCCTGTATTGTAAGATAGGTTTTCATACCAAAATGAGTGTGCATTTTATTCCTTCCTTTAGTTGAATGTGATGAGAGTAAGCTTCATGTTTTTTCTCTCACCTCTCCTCTTTTTCCCTCCACTGAAAAGCATTTTACTTGCCTCTTTTATGAGAGAGAATTTGCCCCATTCCATTTTTCCCTTTCTCCTCCCAATATATTTCTCTCTCACTGCTTATTTTCATTTTTTTGATATGATCCCATCCTCTTCAATTCACCCTGTGCTCTCTGTCTCTGTGTGTGTGTGTGTGTGTGTGTGTACGCGCATGTGTGTGTGTGTAATCCCACCAACTACCCAGATACTGAAAAGTTTCAAGAGTTACAAATATTGTCTTTCCATGTAGGAATGTAAACAGTTCAACTTTAGTAAGTCCCTTATGACTTCTCTTTGCTATTTACCTTTTCATGTTTCTCTTCATTCTTGTGTTTGAAAGTCAGATTTTCTTTTCAGCTCTGGTCTTTTCATCAAGAATGCTTGAAAATCCTCTATTTCATTGAAAGACCATTTTTTCCCCTGAAGTATTATACTCAGTTTTGCTGGGTAGGTGATTCTTGGTTTTAGTCCTAGTTTCTTTGACTTCTGGAATATGATATTCCACGCCCTTCGATCCCTTAATGTAGAAGCTGCTAGATCTTGTGTTATCCTGATTGTATTTCTACAATACTTGAATTATTTCTTTCTAGCTGCTTGCAATATTTTCTCCTTGACCAGGGAACTCTGGAATTTGGCCACAGTGTTCCTAGGAGTTTCTCTTTTTGGATCTCTTTCAGGCAGTGATTGGTGGATTCCTTGAATACTTATTTTGCCCTCTGGTTCTAGAATCTCAGGGCAGTTTTCCTTGATAATTTCATGAAAGATGATGTCTAGGCTCTTTTTTTGATCATGGCTTCCAGGTAGTCCCATAATTTTTAAATTGTCACTCCTGGATCTATTTTCCAGGTCAGTTGTTTTTCCAGTGAGATATTTCACATTATCTTCTATTTTTTCATTCTTTTGGTTTTGTTTTGTGATTTCTTGGTTTCTCATAAAGTCATTAACCTCCATCTGTTCCATTCTAATTTTTAAAGAACTATTTTCTTCATTGAGCCTTTGGACCTCCTTTTCCATTTGGCTAATTCTGCTTTTTAAAGCATTCTTCTCCTTATTGGCTTTTTGAACCTCTTTTGCCAATTGAGTTAGCCTATTTTTCAAGGTGTTATTTTCTTCAGCATTTTTTGGGTCTCCTTTAGCAAGGTGTTGACCTGCTTTTCATACTCTTCTTGCATCTCTCTCATTTCTCTTCCAAGTTTTTCCTCCACCTCTCCAACTTGATTTTCAAAATCCTTTTTGAGCTCTTCCATGGCCTGAGCCCATTGAATATTTATTTTGGATGTTTGGGATACAGAAGCCTTGACTTTTATGTCATTCCCTGATGGTAAGCATTGTTCTTCCTCATCTGAAAGGATGGGAGGAGATATCTGTTCACCAAGAAAGTAATCTTCTATGGTCTTATTTTTTTTTCCCTTTTTTGGGCATTTTTCCCAACCAGTTACTTGACTTTTGGGTCCTTTGTCAAGAGTAGGGTATACTCTGGGAATCTGTGAGATCTCAGTTCCTCCAAAGTGGCACAATCAAGTGTGTGCTGGTCTGGACACAGAGAGGTATTTTTGTGCCCAGAATCTTAGAAGTTACCTCTGCACAGTCACGTGGCCTCAAGTTCCACCAAGTCAGCACTGGGGGCTGATTTTCAGACAAGCTGGATGGGCAGGGCCACCATTCAGTGTGAGACAAAGACCAGCTTGGACAGGGCTTCCACCGAGGGCTGAGGTAAGCAGATCTTCGGTGCCCCCAGGGGTTTTTATGCTCCAACAATGGAAGGTCTGTACAGGCTGCTGTGCAGCCTCTGTGGCTGCTACCTGCTGCTGGAGCTATGGGAAAGCCCTTCTCTCTTCCTGGCCAGCTGGTAAAACCCTGTCATTGACCTTTGGCACCTGTGGGTTGAGGGATCTGAGGACACGCTGCTGTGACTGGAGATTCCGCCCCCGAGGTCCTCCTCCCAGAGTCTTGTGCATGACACTGAGGCCAAGGCTGGGCTGGGCTCCGCTCTGCGTCTGGTGCAACTGACATTTCCCGTGGGCCTTTCAGGTCACTGTGGGCTGGAAATCTCCTCTACTCTGTTGTTCTCCACTTCTGCTGCTCCAGAATTTGTTGAGAGTCCCTTTCTACAGTTATTTTGTGGGCTGTGTGGGGAGACCCTGTGTAAGTGTGTCTTTCTAGTCCACCATCTTGGCTCCGCCTCTCCACTGGAAATTTTTTAAGTCCATGCACTGCAATGAAGTACTAAGTCTACCAGACTATGGTTGTTGCTGTGTACAAAGTTCTCCTCATTCTGCTCCTTTCACTCAACATCAGTTCATATAAATCTTTCCAGGCTTCTCTGAAGTCTTCCTGTTCATCGTTTCTCATAGCACAACAGTATTCTGTTACATTCATATACCACAACTTGTTCAGCCATTCCCCAACTGATGGGCATCCCCCTGATTTCCACTTTTTGGCCACCACAAAGAGAGCTACTATAAATATTTTTGTACATGTGGGACCCTTTCCTAGTTCTATGATATCTTTGGAATAGAGACCTAGAAGAGATATTGCTGGGTCCAAGGGTATGTACATTTTTGTAGCCCTTTGGGCATAGTTCCAAATTGCTCTCCAGAATGGTTGGATCAGCTCACAGCTCCACCAACTATGAATTAGTGTTCCAACTCTCCCACATCTTCCCCAACATTTATCATATTCCTGTTTTGTTATGTTAGCCAATCTGATAGGTGTGATGTGGTACCTTAGAGTTGTTTTGATCTGCATCTCTCTAATCAATAATGATTTAGAGCATTTTTTCATATGATTAAAGGTAGCTTTAATTTCTTCTTCTGAAAATCTCCTGTTCATGTCCATTGATCATTTATCAATTGGGGAATGACTTGTATTCTTGTACATTTGACTCAGTTCTCTATATATTTTAGAAATGAGGCCTTTATCACAGATACTAGTTGTAAAATTCTTTCCCAGTTTTCTTCTTCCCTCCTAATTTTGGTTGCATTGGGTTTGTTTGTGCAAAAACTTTTCAATTTAATGTAATTAAAATTATCCATTTTGTACTTCATAACGTTCTCTATCTCTTGTTGGGTCATAAATTTCTCCATTCTTCATAAATCTTACAAATACACTATTCCTTGCTCCCCTAATTTGTTTACAGTATCAATCTTTATAACTAGATCATGTATCCATTTGGACTTTATTCTTGTGTATGGTGTCAGGCATTGGGCTATGCCTAGTTTCTGCCACACTGTTATCCAGTTTTCCCAGCAATTTTTGTCAAACAGTGAGTTCTTATTCAGAAGCTGGGGTCCTTGGGTTTATCAAATAGTAGATTGATTTAACATTAACTACTGTGTCTTGAGCACCTACCATATTCCACTGGTCTACCCATCTGTTTCTCAGCCAGGTACCAAGCCGCTAGTACCAAGTGGTTTTGATGATTGCTGCTTTGTAACACAATATGAGATCTGGTAGGGCTAGGCCACCTTCCCTAGTATTTCTTTTCATTGTTCTCTTGATATTCTTGACCTTTTGTTCTTCCAGATGAATTTTGATATTATTTTTTCTAGCTCTACAAAATAATTATTTGGTAGTTCGATTGGTATGGCACTGAATAAGTAAACTAATTTAGGTAGAATTGTCATTTTCATTATTAGCTCAGCCCATCCACAAGCAACTGATGTTTTTCTACTTACTTAGATCTGACTTTATTTGTGTGAAAAGTGTTTTGTAATTGTGTTCATATAACCCTTGCGTTTGTTTTGGCAGGTAGATTCCCACATATTTTATAGTGTCTACCATAGCTTTAAATGGGATTTCTCTTTCTATCTCTTGCTGTTGGGCTTTGTTAGTAATATATAGAAATGCAGAAGATTTGTGTGGGTTTTTTACTTGGTTCTCTGGAATTCTCTAAGTATATCATCATATCATCTGTAAAGAGTGATAACTTAAGTTTCTTTGTCTATTCTAATTCCTTTGGGGCAACTAGGTGGATAGAGCACCAGTGGATAGAGCGCCAGTGCAGGAGTCAGGAGGACCTGAGTTCAAATCTCACCTCAGACACTTGACACTCACTAGCTGTGTGACCTTGAGCAAGTCACTTAACCCCAGTTGCCTCATCCTGGGTCATCTCCAGTCATCCTGATGAATATCTGGTCACTGGATTCAGATGCTTCTGGAGGAGAAGTGAGGCTAGTGACCTGCACAGCCCTCCCTCACTCAAAACAAAGTCAAGTGCAAGTCATGTCATTATTTCTCTGATGGCATGGTCTTCTTTGGCAATGAAGGATGAACACACACTTTCTAATTCCTTCAATTTCTTTTTCTTCTTATTGCTACAGCTAGCATTTTTTATACCATATTGAATAACAGTGGTGATAATGGACATCCTTGGTTCACTCCTGATCTTACTGGAAATGTACCTAACTTGTTCCCATTGTATATAATGCTTACAGATGGCTTTAGGTAGATGCTGCTTATTATTTTATGGAAAGTTCCATTTATTTCTGTGCTTTCCAGTGTTTTCAATAGGAATGGATGTTGGATTTTTTCAAAAGCTTTTTCTGCATCTATTGAGATAATCATGTGGTTTCTGTTAGTTTTGTTATTGATGTGATCAATAATGCTAATGGTTTTTTAAAATATTGAACCAGCCCTGCATTCCTGGTTATAAATCCTACCTGATCATAATGTATTATTCTCATGATAAGTTGCTGTATTCTTTTTGTTCATATCTTATTTAAAATTTTTGTATTTATATTCATTAAAGAAATTGGTCTATAATTTTCTTTCTCTGTTTTTGCTCTTCCTACTTTAAGTACCAGAACCATATTTGTATCATAAAAAGAATTTTGTAGGACTCCTTCTTTGGCAATTTTCCCAAACAGTCTAAATAGTATTGGAACTAACTGTTCTTTAAATGTTTGATAGAATTCGCTTGTAAATCCATTTGGCCCTGAAGACTTTTTCCTAGGGAGTTCATTGATGGTCTGTTCAATTTCCTTTTCTGAGATGGGGTTATTTAGGTGCTCAACTTCCTCTTCTGTTAATCTGGGCAATTTATGTTTTTTTAAAATAATTATCCATCTCATTTAGATTGTCAAATTTAAGAGCATACAGTTGGGCAAAGTAATTTCTAATTACTGTTTTAATTTCCTCCTCATTGGAGGTTAGTTCACCCTTTTCATTTTTGATATTGGTAATTTGGTTTTCTTCTTTCTTTTTTTAAATCAAATTGACCAAAGTTTTATCAATTTTATTGTTTTTTTCATAAAACCAACTCTTAATTTTATTTATTAGTTCAATAGTTTTCTTAGTTCAGTTTTATTAATCTCTCCTTTGGTTTTTAGTATTTCTAATTTGGTATTTACTTGGGAATTTTCAGTTTGTTCTTTTTCTAGCTTTTTCAGCTGCATGCCCAATTCATTGATCTCCTCTTTCTCTATTTTATTCAAGTAGGCATTCAAAGATATAAAACATCCCATGAGAACTGTTTTCGCACTATCCCATAAGGTTTGGTAGGTTGTCTCATTGTTGTCATTCTCTTGAATGAAGTTGTTGGTTGTTTCTATAATTAGTTGTTTAACTCACTCATTCTTTAGGATTAGATTGTTTAGTTTCCAATTAGTTTTTGCTTTATATTTCCATGGCCTTTGATTACATATAATTTTTATTGCATTATGATCTGAGAAGGATGCACTGACTGTGTCTGCCTTTCTGCACTGGATTGTGAGGTTTTTATGGCCTAGTACATGCTCACTTTTTGTATATGTGCCAGGTACCACTGAGAAAAATGTATATTCCTTTCTATCTCCATTTAATTTTCTTCAGAGATCCATCATATTTATCTTATCCAGAGTTTTATTCACCTCCTTAAATTATTTCTTTTTTATTTTGAGGTTAGATTTATCAAGTTCAGAGATAGGGAGGTTGACGTCCCCCATTAGTATAGTTTTGGTATCTATTTCTTCCTGTCACTCCCTTAACTTCTCCTCTAAGAATATGGATTCTATACCAGTTGGAGCATATATATTTAGTAATGAAATTTCTTCATTGTCTATGTTTCATTTAGCAGGATATAGTTTCCTTCTTTATCTCTTTTGATTAGATCTATTTCTGCTTTTGCTTTGTCTGTGATTAGGATTGCTACCCCTGCTTTTTTTACATCAGCTGTAGCACAAAATATTCTGCTCCAACATTTTCCCTTTTCCCTGTGTGTATGCCTCCATTTCAAATGTGTTGTAAACAACATATTGTTGGATTATGGTTTTTAATACATTCTGCTATCCATTTTAATCCATTCTCTCATTTTATGGGAGAGTTCATCCCATTCACATTCACAGTTATGATTACTGTCTGTTTCTTTCTCTCCATCCCCTTTCCCCTTGTTTATGCTTTTAGTTCTCCCTTCTCCCTTCCTCTCCACAATAGAGTTATAATTTTTGACCACAGTCTTCCCTCCCTTCTTTCAGCCCTCCTCCCTTTTAATCCTCTTTTCCTTTACTATTTCTTCCCTCCCTTTTAACCTCCCCTCCCTTTTCTTTCTCCCTTCCCCATCTACTGCCTATAGAGTTAGTTGTATTTCTATACTTAACTGAATTTGTTGTACCCTTCTTGAATCCAGTCAGATGACAGTACCTCTCAAACAATGCTCATCTCCTTCCCCTCTTTCCCTCTTATATTTTTGTCCCTCTTCCTCTGATGGAATTTATTTTTTTCTGCCTCCTCCTTTTCACATCTCCCATTACAATCCCTTTGCACCTTTAAATCACATTTGTTACTGTTGCATCATTTAATTTATACCCACTCCTTTTATAATACATAATAAATATATAAATATATAATCCTCAAGATTAACAAGTATCATCTTCCCTTATAGGGATATAAACAGTTTACCCATACTGAGTAACAATTTTTTCCCCCCGTTTACCTTTTTATGCCTCTCTTGAGACCTGAATTTGAAAATCGAATTTTCTATTGAGTTCTGGCCTTTTTATCAGGAAGGTCTGGAAATCCCTTATTTCACTGAATATCATCTCTTTGCCTGAAATATTATGCTCAGCTTTTCTGAGTAATTAATCCTTGGTTGTAGTCCCAGCTCCTTTGTCTTACAGAATATCTTAATCCAGTTCCTTCTATCTTTTAATGTAGAAACTGCAAGGTCCTGTGTGATCCTGACTGTAGCTCCTCGATATTTGAATTGTTTCTTTCTGGCTGCCTGCAGTATTTTCTCCTTCACTTGATAGTTCTGGAATTTGGCAACGATATTCTTTGGTGTTTTTAGTTTGGGGTCCCTTTCAGGAGGTGAATGGTGGATTCTTTTGATGACCATTTTGCCCTCTGAATCTAGGACTTCTGGGCAATTTTCCTTGATGATTTCTTCAATGATACTGTCCAGGCTCTTTTTTTCATTGTGACTTTCTGGTAGACCAATAATCCTTAGATTTTCTCTCCTGGGTCTATTTTCCAGGTCAGTTATTTTTCCAATTAGGTATTTTACAATTTCTTCTATCTTTTCGTTCTTTATATTCTGCTTGATTTATTCTTGATGTGTCATAGATTCATTAGCTTCTACTTGCCTGATTCTAATTTTTATAAAATTGTTTTCTTCAGTTAATTTTTGCATCTCCTTTTCCATCTGCCCAATTGTTCCTTTTAAGGTGTTATTTTCTCTAGTTAGATTTTGTATTTCCTTTCCTCTTGTCCAATTGCCCTTTTAAATTCTTCTGTGATTTCTTTTTTTTTATTTTTTTAAATCATTGGTTAGTTTTCCTTCTGTTTCTCTAATTTAGCTTTTAAAATCCTTCCTGAGCTCTTCCAAGAAGGCTCTTTGTGCTTCAGACTAGTTCATATTCCCTTCAGTTTCAGATGGGAGTACAATCTCAATGCTGACCTCTTTGGCATTTGTGTTTTGATCCTTGTCCCCATAGAAAGATTCCCTGGTTTTTTCTTTTCTGCTTTGCTTCTTACTCATGATGATCACCCTTTTCCTGGTTTTTAAAGTAGATCTCTGTGTCTGGGGCACAGGGGGCTCTGTCCCACAGTTCTTGTGCCTACAACTTGAGACTTCGTGTACTGTGGCCTCTGGTTCTTTCAGCTAGAAACTAAAATGCTGCAGCTTACTTGGTGCTGAGCTGGCTGGTGTTGGAAAGCAGAGACCAGGTGAGGTCTTTTTGGGTTTCCCTGCAGTTACCCTCGAGTTAGCTCATAAGTGGGATAGGGGTGGTCTGGTCACAGGAGGTCTCCTCTGCTGAGCTAGAGCATAGGCAAGCTCAGCAGTTGGTGATCTCATGTGTGCTAGTGTCTTCTCAATTTCCCTGGGGTGCTAAGGGTCCTGGTGTTGTCAGTTGCTGGCTTCATGCCCCTGGGGCTCAGGATTTTCTCCCATTTTGCTGAGGTGGGGCTGTCTGGGACAGCTCTGATCCTGCACTGGTCCCCTTCAGCCACAGCAAGAGGGACCCTCCTTAGCGATTTTCCTAGCCTCACATGCTAAGAGTCTGTTTACCCCTTCTGCTGCTCCCACTGTTCCAGGGTTTTTCCTGGACAGATATTCTCTGGGCTCTTCAAGGTCAATGAGAGAAAGGAGATAGCAATTGCCAATCACTCCACCATCTTGGCTCCTAGAACTGGAAATCTCCCAGGAAAAGGTTCTTGAAAAGGTGGGATTGTGCACAGCAAAGAACAAAACTTAGAAGGAAGCAAAGAAAAGATGGACAGTTCTGAATACAACATGTAGTATTTATTATATAGACTTTCTTGAAATGGAAATATATTGTTGTATATTTTAAATCCTCTCCTAAGTTCTGCTGTGCACATGGAATGCTTTTCTTTTTGTTTTCTATTTGTTTTAATATTTGAGTTTAGAATATATTTCTTTTTCTTTTCTTACTGTGCATTTATGTTTAAAATACATTAACTAAAAAGTGGGAAAAAAAGAATAAGGTGAGATTTTAGCTGAGATTTTAAGGAAACCAGGAGACAAAGGTAAGGAGAGAAAGCATTCTAGGTATGGGAAACAGTCAGTGAAAATGCACAGAGTCCGGAGATGCAGTGTCAAAGAGTATGTGAAAGGGAGTAAAGCATAGAAGGCTGGAAAGTGGAAGAGACTCACTTATAAAGGGTTTTGAACACTAAGTAGAGCATTTTATATTTAATCCTTGGCCACTGGAGTTTATTGAATGGGGGGGTGACATAGTGAGACTTGTGCTTTGGGAAGATCACTTTGGTGGTTGAAAGGAGAATGGGTAGAGTGGGGAGAGCATCTAATTCAGGAAGAGCAACCAGAAGGTCCAGGTTTGAGGTGGTGAGGGCCTGAAGTGGTAACAATGTCAGACAAGATTAGAGGACATAACATAGTCTCTCCAAGTCTTGCTTGTCTGGTCCTCAGAATGACTTGTTCATTGCTGGATCCATTATGTCAAATTGGTGCAGCTTGACAGGACTTGTTCCAGCTTCGACTTCTTTGGCATAGCATTTGAGAACACAGAATCACCTCAGTACCAGGATGAAGCATCATTGTAGGATGTTTTGAATAGAGATTATTTCATCATTATTATTCATATTCCTAGTGCCTAGCAAAGTGTTTGACACATAGAAGGGATTTAAGTTCTAGAAAAGCAGCATAGTATTTGACAAACTCAAGGATGCCAACTCTTGGGTAAGAATTCACTATTTGAGTAAAAAAACTGCTGGAAAACTGGAAAGAGGTCTGGCAAAAATTAGATTTAAGCCAACTTCTCATGCCATATATATACCACAATAAACTCCAAATGCATACATAATCCATTAGGCTCCAATCATAAAGAAAAATTAAAGGAGAAGAGATAATGATACTTTTCACAAGTGAAAATAGATTTGGCAGGGTGTTTTTTGATCAAACAAGGGATAATGATGATCACAAAAAGGTAAAATGGACAGTTTTTATTCTGTAAAATTGAGAAGTTTTTGCACAAATAAAATCAAGTGTTCTAAGGATTAGAAGGGAAATAATTTATTGGAAAAAATTTGCAGCAAAATTATTTGATACAAATCTGACATATAAGATATAAAAGGAATTAATACAAATATATAAGAACAAGAGTAATAAATGGTTGAAGTGATATAAGCAGGTAGTTTTTAAAACAAGATATGTAAGCCACCAACAATCGCACAAAAATACTTCAAATTAATAAGTGAAATTAAAATGAAAACATCTTTGATGTTCTATTTCACACTCATAAGGTTAACAAAAATGACCAAAAAAAGAAAATGACAATTGTTGGAGAGGTGGAAAGGCACACAAATATATTGCTGAAGCTGTTAAATGGTCTAATTATTCACAAATAATTTAGAACCCAATTTTGACTCACTAGACTAAGTACACCCTTTAACTTAATGACCATTAGTAGTTATATACCTCCAGTGAAGTGAAAGATAGAGTCAAAGGTTCTATATGTACAAAAATATTAATTGCTAGGGAGAGCTTATTGCTTTGGTCAGAAAAGTTGGAAGATGAGACAGAAAAAAAAAGAAAAATTTTAAAAATCTGAGTGAAAACACATGAAAGAGAGGAAGGAAGTTTGAAAAGGTACAGAGAAAAGCTGAGCAATGTTGGTACAACTGTGTTAAATTTAACGTACATCAAAAAATCCCCAAGCTGTGTATAATCAAAGTTCATGCATTCATAAACAATCCTCTGTTGCTGTCCTTTATGTAATAATCCATCACCTCTGCCAAGAAGTGCAGGTAGAAGAATGTTCTCATATCTCTTCTTTGGGGTAAAGTTTGCTTGTTCTCATTTTAAGGCATTTGGTTTCTAATTTTTTGTTATTTTTTCCATTTCTATAAATTCCCCATTAACCACATTTGTCACATTATTTTTAGGTCACAGTTTATTCTCCTTGGAAAAGAAAATCAAAAGGAAAAAAAAGGAGTTGTGTCTTCTCTCCATGACTAGTTTCTAGCATATTCATCCTGAACAATGGTACTCTCCCTTGGCGTAGCTGATAGAACATTGGACTTGATGTTGGGAAAATGAGTCTGAATCCTACCTCACACGTTTACTAGCCATGTGACTCTGGACAAGTCATTTACCTCTGCCTCAGTTTCCTCAACTGTAAAATGGTGGAGATAATAGTAGCACTTACCATAGAAAGTTGTTTGTGAGGATTAAACATGTGAAGTATTTTGCAAACTTTAAAGCTATATAGAAGTATTATTATTATTATTAGCATAGCTAATTATTAATTAATTAATTAACATAGCTGTTATTATTAAGATAGCTAAAAGAAAAGTCCTTTTTGTTATCCTTAGCTTTCCTCATTAGCTTCTCCTCATTTGGAACTTTCTTCCTCCAGGCACCATTTTTATATGCCTTAGTGCCATGCTCTTACATCCATCCTTCATCCATCCATCCTCTCGCTTCTATCTTTTGTATGGGCAACTAGGTGGTGCAGTGGTTAGAGCACCAGTGCAGGAGTCAGCAGGACCTGAGTTCAAATCTCTCCTCAGACACTTGACACTTACTAGCTTGGGCAAGTCACTTAACCCCAATTGTCTCATCCTGGATCATCTCCAGTCATCCTGATGAATATATGGTCACTGGATTTGGATGGCTCTGGAGGAGAAGTGAGGCTGGTGACCTGCACAGCCTTCCCTCACTCAAAACAAAGTCAAATGTAAATCATGTCATTATTTCTCTGATGGCCTGGTCTTCTTTGGCAACAAAGGATGAACACACATCTTTTGTACATATTATTAAACTCAATCATCAAGTTCTCTATGGTTTCACCTTGTTCTTTAGACAGTTCCACCTTTTTCTCCTCCTCAGTGTTATTTCTCTGTCATCAGAATTTTATTCACTTGAATGTTCTGTTTTGCCTGGGCTTATTCTCTTTGTAGAATTATAGGTCATGGGATACTGCCTATCCTGAGCTATTTGCTCCCATACCCTAGGGTATGTGTCAGATCATGCTTGGTATTCTGCTGATTACTTTCTGGGATTCCTACCTAGCTCGTGATTGTAAGTAACTGAAGCTATGCAGATCTCAGGAGAAGGGTTCATAAGGATTCTTACCTAGAGCTGGAAGGTAACTTAGAGGAATTCTTGTCTAACGCTCTCCCCGCCTCACTTTTTTAAACTGATGAAAAAACTGAAACCAAGAGAGGGTGAGTGATTTACTCAAAGCTACTCATTGTCAGGTTGAAATTTTCCAAAAGCTCCATATATTTATTTTACTTTACTCACAACTTTTTTATTTCTCTCTATGGCTTGCTAAGTTGAACTGTGTGTTTGTAAGGGGATCTGACAGTCATACATATAATGAAGTTCCCACTTTTTTCTGGAGAGAAGTAACCAGAAAGAAGAAATTCACATTCAACCCCATGTACCCTAGTTCTTCATAGCATATCAGATTAAGTGACTGAGTCAAGGTTACACAGTTAATACTTGACAAAATTCTAAATCTAATGGGCTTTTTTTAAACCACAGCATGCTATTTCCCCCCCGTCTTACTTACTCTCTTTCTGACAATATTTTATCTATCCTTCAAAGACCAGCTTGTTTACCCCATCTGGTCCAACATACACTGATTTCTCCTTTCTCTAAATTCTGGATAGACTTTGCCCTGTGGCTAAAAATGAGGCATTTAGAGGTGAGTGGGTGATTAAGTATAGTTCTATAGAGAGGTATTTTGGGTAGTGGCTACAAAACCAGGCTCAGAACCAGAAGAACCTGGGCTGAAGCCCTACTTTTGACACATACTGGCTGTATGACCTTGGAAAAGTCATTTAACTTCACAGTGCCCTAGAAAGCTCTCTGAGACTATAAAAGTGGCAGAGAATCTGCCAACCTGCGTAAGTATAGCTTCTCCATCTAGGAGTTCCTTCTACTAATAAAATCACAAGTTCCGACCCTATCCCTAGTCCACTGTTTTATAACTGTCTCATGGGTCTCTCTCTCTAGTTAGATTTTAGGCTCCCAGTTGTGAGGGACCACACACATTTTATCCTTCTAGAGACCCCAGATAATGTGCATGAAAGCTGTAGACCGTCCACAAATCTGGTGCTTTTTTACATC
This sequence comes from Notamacropus eugenii, assembly GCF_028372415.1. NCBI lineage: Eukaryota > Metazoa > Chordata > Mammalia > Diprotodontia > Macropodidae > Notamacropus > Notamacropus eugenii. The sequence continues at coordinate 934,966 of NC_092878.1, read as the reverse complement.
CAACTTTTGCTTATTGATTGAAAGAACATAACCTGAATACTTTGAAAGGTTCTTAGCCTGTGTTGTTGGGGTGAACTTTGTAGGATGCAGAAAGATTTTTAGCGTGGCTGGAGGGACTTGGAGGACCAACCAACCTATGGCATTGTTCTCATCAGACCTTGAGGAGAGGCTGCCCCCTTGTGGAATAGCTAAATGTTGACCATTTTAGAAACGTTTCTAAGACATTCCTTGGACATCACTGCAGTCAAAAATCTCTCCTCGATGTCTCTTCCCTCTTTTTTTCCCTCTTTCAGATGATGTATCTCTAGCATCCCACATTCTCTATGCTGTTTGTTTCAACAACTGAAATGGTAATGTAAATTAATTACCAAGCGAGTAGCCCAAGAGGACAAGCCTTGGGTGCTGTGGGTGCAGTGCAACGAAAACTGACTTTTAAGTCTGAAGACCCTGATGAATCATAGAACCCTACCTGGGTCTGACAGTTACTACCTGGAGGTAAGCCACTTAACCTCATTCAGTCTCTGTTTCCTCAATAAAGGAGTTGGCCTCTGATGCACTTTGAGGTTTAAATCTACGATGACCTAACTGAAGGTTTCCAAGTTATCTCGTTGTACTTTAATAATCTTGCTCAACAAATAAACCCCAATTCCCTGATAAACCATTCTTTAGTGACACTCAGAGAATTTTCTGTTGGCCTTACAAAGGTCATAGAAGCAAGGGGATTTTTCAACTTTTTCAGTCAATGGCCCGCCTTGGAAAGAACCAAAGATCCAGAAAACAAATTACTCCTCACAGCCTCTCTGGCCACCTTCAGGAAGACCTCCCCAGAATTAATGTGAAGTCTCTTTTTGATGAGGCCACACAATGGGTTAATTTCAATTCAGTAGTAAAAATCCTACATTCTGGCCTGCAATTTATCGCCAGCTTCTAAGGGCCCAACTTCTACCCTTCTCACCAAAGTTGAGGATGGCTCCACTTATATAAAAAGGGTGTTGAGAGATCTATAAAGAAACAGTTTGAAAGGAATTAGCCCAGGCCACATGAGCCTAGTAAAGAAAAAGAACCATAGAAGGAAACAATGAGAGGAGCCCTTTGTAATTTGACCCAGTAAAGATCTTGTTGCTGCCAGTTCATCCCTCTGTGGGAATTCCTGTTTCCACACTAGCTCTCCAGCTAGTAACTGGTTTGGGACTAATTCACAAAATACTTCACATTCCCCAAGCGTTCCTTTTAAAAAATAGAATGAGTTTCCTGCGCTTCCCAAAACAAAGTCTTGCAAGTTGCTCATCCACAAAGATGAGATGGCGTGCAGTGGCAATAAAAGCACCTACTTCCCAGGGCTGTTCTGAAGATCCAGTGAGAAAACACATGGGAAACACTTTGCAAATTTCAAAGCATTATGCCCATGAGGATGAAGTCCTAATTTGATGCCTCACCCTAGCATGGAAATAAATGAACTGGGTTTTTCAAAAGCCATGCCAAGAGAATGTAAGCTTCTGTCAGTCCTGCAAAGCTGGAGGACAGACTAGAATACTTGGCTGGGCTGAAGGGTGGCCTAGCCAAGTATGGTGAAAAGAATCTTGGAATTCAGGTTAGGAAACCTGATCTGAGTTCTCTCTGATTCTTACTAGCTATGGCCAAGTCTCATTTAACTTACGAGCCAGTTCTGTCATCTGTAAAATGGAGGGATAATATTGAAACTATCTACCTTACAAGATTGTTATGAAAAAATTGTTTTGTATGTACATATTTCTGCACTACTTTTGCTTTAATGAGGACTCACGAAGGTTTAGAAAATCTGGAGTCCAGTACAAAGAAACATGGAGCATACAAGGCAATAACAGTAGCTTTGAGGGATGTACTTAGAATATGAGGGGACGTCCTTACACTATGAAGGGCAAACAGTGAGAATGGTGAAAACCCGTTTAGTTCGGTTGGGCTTCCAAAGTGGAGTTGGCTGCGCTCCACTGGGGCTCCAGAGGGAATGGGGCTCTCCGAACCTGTAAAGTCCTGGGTTCTATAGTGTTCTTATGTGGATCTAGCAGGACCAGGCAATGGAGGAAGGGAGTGAGGAGCCCGGACCTAGAGATTGGTGCTGATTCATGTTATTGATGGAGGAAAGGGTGAAACACCCCTGGAGAATTGGCAGTTGGTTGATATTCAAACTCCTCAGAGGTGGGAAGAATTTTAACTTTTCAGGGACTTCTTCAGATTGAGGAGGCTGCCCCTGGGGTCATTATAATCCTAAAACTGTTATTGTGATCTTGGTTGGGGGAGGGGTAAATAGATAGGCAAGGCTCATTCACTATTATTCCAGATTAGGAAATTGAATTCTTTCCTCTACAGACAGTTAATGAATGTCTTAAGTCAGACATTAGTGATTCCTTGAGCTGTCTGGTTCCTTCTCTCCCTTGGGACAGCCCAGTGAGGAAGGAAGTGACCCACAGCTGCACACTTGACTGTAGGTATAAAGGGAAAATTTCATCAGAGGTTGCATCCAGGGAATGTTTTTTTTATTTTTAAAAACATAAACATCTACTGAATATGTAATCATAAAGGATATTATCTTTATTCACCAAACTAAAAGATAAAACTTAATTTAAAAAACTTAGCAACATTTGCTTATGTAATAATGATGGCCACTACTGAGTGCATGTGTGCGTGTGGAGAGGTGCCTTTCCCTTTCTTCTCCATTAAGGCACCTCTCTGCTTTGGACTCAAGAACTGGTAGATTGAGTTCAGGTCTGGGGGAGCCTAACTACTTAATAGAATAGTTGGGCTCTTTAGTTTTGTTGTGTTGGGCTCTTTACACCTCCCCTAAAGTCCTGGGAAAATTACTGGGAGGCTAATTTTGGTTCACATTTAGTGTGTTTCCCCAAAGGAAGAGGAAGACGAAAGGCATTCAGTGACAACGTAGATCATTCATAGGACAGCTATTTATTTTCTCTAACAAAAAAATGCTAAACACAAAATACTCACAACCCCAGACTGGCAGAAACACAGCAATAATAGTTTATAGCTATTGCTATCCACTACTAGGAGGATGGCTCTTTAATTATGAGACATGACACAGTTTGTGAGACTGCTGAATAGGCATTTTACAATTCACCTCAACTCTGCACTGTCTAAACAACTGCAAACAAAGATATGTCCATGTTTTCTGACAAGCCAGAGTAGGGTTTGTGCAGAAGTTGTCTCTTCCTCCAAGTTCTGGAGTAGATATAGAGAGGGTACCTCCTACAGACTGAACGCCAAAGATCTTCAGATCTCTTCAACTCACAAGACGGCCTTCAAGGTTTGAAGTAAGCCATCTCAGAAGTAATGCTTAGTCACTGATAGTCAAGCAAACAAACAAAGAAACCCAAATCATAAAACAGAACTCAGATTCAGTCTCAGAATAGGACTCAGATCCAGTTTCAGGCTTGCCCAGGTAGGACACATGCTTTGGCAGAGACACCCTCATAGTAGCCATGCAGCCAGGATGGGGTAAGGGCACAAGATCCCTTCTAAAATGCTCCAGGGAAAGATTCCAATACCAAGGGAAGAAAGTGGAAGAGAGTGAATCACTCCCTTTTAAAGATGAACTAAATCAGTGGCTCTTTTTGTAAAATGGCCAAAAAAGAATTGGTTGGTCATTTCAAAACAGGAGTTCTTTGGCACTGTGCCACTCTTGTCCATTAGTCTCTGCAGGTTCCTGGGGGAAACTCAAGCACATGCTCACCAGAATAACCACCACTGGCTAGTTCCTACTGTAGAAGGTCAGGGCTGACTCAAACCAGTTTGATAGGTCACGGTGGAAATTGAAATGAAATGTGACACATATAGATATAAAAGTTTACAAAAGGATATTTATTTAGTCAGAGCAGAGAAAGGTTATTCAGAGAGGATACCACATTGACTCAATTGGGGATAGTTTCCCTGACTGGGTGTTAGTCATGTTGGTTTTCCAGTTAAGAAGCCTGAGGCTAGAGCAGGATACCCTTCAGTCCTGGCTTTTTTTGTACTTAGTCCACCAGGAAACTATATCAAGAGCCAAAGTCTTAGTTTCCAATTAAGTCTTGAGAGCAGTTTTGATGATTTTTAAAGGAAATGCTGGCCCAGCACATGTGTCAGGAATCTCCTACCACAACCATGTGTGCTCCAAGGAGCGCATACTCCATTACAAGTAAAAAATGCAAACTTTGCAAAGGGCTCCTTGAAATCAAGCTCTTCCTTTAAAGCTAACGTACAAAACAATGTTTTTAGCCTTATGTTCTTGGGGAAAAAGCATCTTTTCAACACGACCATTTTCCCCAGTCCTGTAGTTTGCTATTGAGGTCTAGTGGTAGAATTTAAGGACTGATGACATCCTTTAAAAACTAAAAATTTTAACATTTTTGCCTTGCTTTTCCATACCAACCAGAGCACCAGGACCATATATTACAAGCAGAGGTGTGAAAAACAAAGAGCTTGGGGGAGTCACGGAGGAAGAAAATGTCTAGTTGAATTTTTATTCATGACCTGGCTATAGCTGGCTGGAGTCCCCAGGCAGGAACAGGAACCTCCTGGGGGTAGAAGGAGGGCACACAACTGGTCTGACTCTAGCAGGGACTGGACTTCACTAAACAGAAATATCCCCAGAGCAGACAAGACAGATTCCCAGAGTCTGGAGGAGGGTCATAGGGGAGCCTTAGACTACAGAGTGACCAGATCACTAGAAGGGAACAAGTTCTTCTTCTTGTACAGAATTGGTAGAGGGGAAATTAAGAAAGTCACAGGAGCTGTAGTGATGACTGTAGCAATTGGAGGAAGGGGTAGGGATGGTGTCCCTGGAAACTGAGAAAGCCACTCCTATCCTCACCTCCATAGTGAACTCTAGAAAAAGGGAACCAAAAGGAAGGAACTCGTGGCCAGTCTTCTATAGAAAGACTGAATAGGCAGGCACACCCTTGACAACTAATGGTCTCTAAAAAAAAACAACTAAAAAGTCTCAAAGAATATTAAAGCTAGAAGGTATTTCAGAGGTCATCTAATTTAATCTTGCCTTTCTGTAGGGATGAGTAATAAGCAGTCTCTAAGCAGGGGTGTGCTGATAAATGTTTAGTAACTTTAGTAACTAGCTCTTTAGTTGTTTTGTTTTCAGTTTGTTGTTTTTTTTTTTTTTAAGCTGTGAAATGAACAATTCTCCATCACTATTTTAAGTCTAAACCAGAGGCTCCAACACTATGGAATCCAGCCTGAACCAGATTAAAATGTAATTGGGAAATAGCTAACAAAATAAATAAAAATACGATAAAACATAGATAACATTGCTTTTGAAAACTGTCAAAATCCCCTGGAGGGATCTTTATGTGTAGATTGGTAATCTGGTTTCTATTTGAGTTTGTTCACCCCTGTATTAGACAAACAGCAAACAATAAATCAGAGGCTCATTGGTAGCGTTTTCTATTTTGGAAGCGTACATGCTGATATGGAAAATTTGATAGCTGGTTGGAGCTGGTTCCAGTGTGCTCCTGCCTCTAGTTAAGTGACTTGTTCAAGGTTGTTACTATGTGCCCTTTGTTTTCAAAGAGGACCTCTGATGTCCTGTCTCATGAGTTCATTGAATTTAAGTGAGGCAGAGTTGCACAAAGTAATCGGCCTCACTCTGTCTTCCAGAGTCATCAAAGTCTGGTGGTAAGACAAAAGTCAGGAAGACTGGGGATGGTCTGGGGAGGCAGTGGATGGTTTTGGTGTCTTCGATGTTTGATCAAGCCCTAAGTGCTCCACAGTGCCTGCTTCAGGTACCTTCATAACCATTGGAACAGCTTTTTGTCATCTGCCTTTTCCACCAGGGGACTTCTTCACTTGCTTGGGGTACACTCCCTCTGATTCTAAGGGATGACTGAGGCCTATCCACTGCACATGCTACAAGCTTCTTGGAGCCACAGGAGACAGTTGAGTGCCAAGTAGACATCAAAGGTGGATGAGCAGCCCTGAAAAAGGCTCAGCAAGCACTCGCACCGGAAGGACCAATCCTCTTTGAATACCCCCTACACCACAACTTGGTCAATATCCCATAACTGGTTAATGTTAGATCAAATAAGGAAATAAGGATTATATTATTTAGCGGGACTAATTATCCAATTTATAAATTTTTTGCAGACATATCCCTGATGATATTTTTCCAAATCTACTTTGAACACAGTAAAAAACTGCGAGCGGCTATTAATTCAAGTCTGTGGAGAAACATTATTTTCTCTCTTCTGGTATTCTCCTTCTTTAAAACAAAGTTTCGCTAATGCTTATTTTAACATCATTCATTTGCCAATATTCCCCATCTCACGCCACCACGATTGACCCTTTCTTTTTTTTTTGTCTCCCCAAAGAAAAATAAGTAGGCAAAACCAATAGATATAGGATATGTTTCTGACAAGTATTCAACACTGCACACCCATAGTCTTCCACCTTTTTAGCATAAAGAGGTAGGAGGTTCATCATTTGGTCTCAAGGGCTGGGACTGGGCAATTAATCAGAGTTTAGCTGCCTTTTAGAATTGTTTTCCTTTATGTTATTCCTTTACGTCATGAATATGCCTACCATATTTGCTTTAGACATTTACGTGTGAGTGTGTGCTAGGGCTCTATCCTGGGCCTTCTCATGTTTCTCCATTCTCTGTCATAGTCATATCACCATCTCCTAAAGGTTCAAGCATCATTTCTAAGTAGTTGACTCCCCCATCTAAATATTCAGCCATCTCTCTCCTGAACTCCTCTTGCATTTCTTGACATCTCCATCTCAGTGTCCTGTAAGCACTTGAATTCAAAACACCCAGAGCAGGGATCCTTACGTACTGGTTAAGGGTTTCTGTTCAAGCTTGGCACCGGTTCCAGTTGCTCCATTTTGCAATTTTGAAATTGTCCTTGGTTTCATCTTCACTCATCTTCCATTTCCAAGTAGTTGCCAATTCTTATTGAGCTTATTTCTTCAACATCCCTCACATTTAACCTTCTCAAAACCTAGTCCACGCCCTCATTACCTTTCACCTAACCAGGGTGGGGAACCTGTCCCCAAGTGCGGTCCTTTGACTGAATCCAAACTTAACAGTTCTGTCATATTCAGTCAAACGGCTGCACATGAGGACCTAGAGGGCCACATGTGGCCTCGAGGCCGCAGATTTCCCACCCTGAAGACTATTGCAATAGCAGCTGACCTCCTTGTATCTTTTTTCTCTATTGTCCATTCCATCTCACACAGAGCTACCCAACTGATAAATTGTTTGTGTGACTATGTGACTCCTATGCTCAAGAAGCTTTAGTAGCTAGCTCTCTGCTGCCTTTAAAATTGAATACAAATGCCTCTGCTTGGCATTGAAGTTCCTTCACAATCTGACTCTTGTCTGTCTTCCTGGGCTTAGAGTAGATTGAGGTTCATTTAAATGGATTCAGAGCTAGCTCATGGGATCATAGATTTTGAGCTGGAAGAGGCCTCAGAGACGTACCTAGTCCAACCCCTTCATTTTATAGATGAGAAAAGTGAGGCTTGGGTAGACTGAGTAGTTACCCAATTCTACACAGATGGCAAACAATAAAGGGAGAATTTGAATCCAGGGCTCTGACTTTGGAGCCAGTGCTCATTCTACTGCTGAGCCCTCCCTGAGACCCTGTTCCAGGACTAGTTAAACTAGAACTACAGCAATTCATTTCATAATGTCTGTTTATGGCTGCAATTAGATGGCGCTAGGGCTTTTTGGGCTCCCTATGTGACCATGTAGCAGAGGAAAATAAGGCTACATCTGTCCTAGGATTTTCCCAGGAAGCTAGGTGGCACAGTGGATAGAGACTGGGCCTGGAGTCAGAAAGACCTGAGTTCAAATGCAGCCTCAGACACTAGCTGTGCAACCTGTGGGTAAGTCACTTATCCTTTCCATCACTTCCCCATCTGTAAAATGGCAATAATAATGACACCTACTTCCCAGGGGTTGCTGTGAGGACCAAATGAGATATTTATAAAGCAGTTAGCACAATGCTTGGCACATAGTAGGTGCCACACAAATTCTTATTCCTTTCTCTTTTCTATCAAAGGGAAGTTGGTTAGAATCCAGTGATTCATGGAGGAAGGAACGGAGGTCCTGGGCTGAGTGGAGAGGACGTAAGACTGCTTCGAAGGCCTGGGACTGAGCCAAAGCTGGCTCAGGGAGGTCCCAAGGGCAGTCTAACTTTGGAGGGAGGAGTCAATGCAGGTGACAGTACACACAAAAAAGTCCCCACAGAGCAGCTTAGAATGACCACCCTTGGGGATTATTTCCTCCTCATCACTGTAGATCTTCAGTTGAAAGCTGGGGTAAACAACCATTTATCATGGTACCCTGACAGTTGGCATGTCTCTTGATACTTCTGAAAGAGACCTAGACCCTCTTGTGGTGTGGCCAAGAGGGCTATGGTTGCAAAAGAATGAATCAAGAGAATGCTAAGTGCTCCTCTACAATTCTTTTCCCTTGCCTTGGCTTCTAGGATAAAGACCTTTATGTTACCTGTTTCAGAGGCACCTTCTTTCTTGTCAGGTCTGTTTTCCTGTATATCCCAAGCTCCTGCTAACTTTCACCAGTTCACATATTACATGTGTGACACATTAGTAGATTGGCTTAAGAGGCACTGCAAAGAACGCTGGGTTTGAAATTAGAAGCTTTGGGTTCAGAGGCTGGTTCCAGCCCTGTTCTCTATTTACTGCTTGGTGACTTTGAGCAAGTCTCTTACCCTTTGTAGGCCTCAGTTTACTACTCTGTAAAAGGAAAGAAGTGACATGGATTGTTTCTGAAGTCATTTCCTGCTCTGAATCCTATGACTTGGGCTTTGGGGCTATTTTTCCAGAGATTGATCTTTGATCTGGAAAATGGGATTCTGATGAACAACCCTCCTTTTAAGTTAGTTGCCAGGTTTCTTAGCTGATTCTGAGTGTGTGTGTGTGTGTGTGTGTGTGTGTGTGTGTGTGTGTGTGTGTGCAGTATCCACACCTCAGCAGAGAAGGCACTCTTAACTGCTGGCCTCTGTCTGTTTCTAATATTGACTGCAGCACAATTTTTACTGGAAAGCTCACCGCTGGCCCTTCCTGTGAACACTTAAATAGGTGTGGTTATGACTGTGGTCTGAAGTTGCAAGCTACACTAGGCACTAATTCAAACCTCTGGTCCCAGCTGACTTATGAGAAATAATCCCCTCCCCCGAGAAACAGCTGATCTCTGTGTTTCACTTCCTGTGCCTGTATGCAACCTCAACCTCCAAAAAGATGTCAGTGCTTGAAATACGTGTCAGAGTCAGGCAAAAACCATATGAGCACTTGTCTTTCTTGGCCACTGATTTCAGGACAAAATTGAGTTCCTCGGTCAACCAAAAAACATTTATTAAGCACCTACTACTATGTGCCAGGCACAGTGCTAACTGCTGGGGATAGAAAAAAACACAGAAGACAGCTTCTGCCCTCGAGGAACTTACAATCTGATGAGACAGACAACATGCAAACAAATACACTGTTTACAAAAAAACCCCAACTATATGCAGGATAAATAGGAGATAATTAACAGAAGGAAGGCACCAGAATTAAGAGGAATTGGGAAAGGCTTCCTGTAAAAGAGGCAATTTTAGTTGAGATGGATTCAGTGGGACCTCATTTTTATCATCCCTTGAAAGCTCCTAACATGGGACATATAACTGCATGCCCAATTACTGCCTGAACTGGACTGAAACACTTACTCTTTCTTGCTTTTGCTGCTTGATTTACTGGTAGTTAGAAACCCATAATTTGGAGCAAGCTGGAAAAAGTTTGCTTTCACTGGTTTATGGGACTGTTTTTTTAAAATGTATGCCAGAATATGTTGCAGTTTTGAAAAGATATTCTACGCTTTCAGCTAGAGAAATTATGTAATGTTTTAACTGCAAGGTGTAAGTTACAGAGATGTTAGTAATTGGTTTAAGGCAGGGAGTGTTTTTAATCTTTGTGTCTCCATCACCAAGTCCAGGGCCTTGCACATTTCACAATGTTTTTGGTTTAGACCAATGACTTCGTCATTATAGGGAACTCCCAGGATTAAAATTCTCTCCACCGATGCGAGTGGGTGATTCATCTGCAGTTTACAATCTTAAAGAATTACCTGGAACACTGAGAGGATGTCTGATTTCCCTGTAGACTTTCAGCTAGCATAAGTCAAAGACAGAACTTGAGTCTAAGCTTTTGGACTTTCTGGCAAGAGATCTATTCCTGGGGCCATGACCGTGTTGCTTCTCTCCTTACATAGGGTGGATGCTTAATGTTTGTTGAATGAATATATATACAATACAACAAAAGAACAATCCATTACATTTGTGGTCTAGTTAAGTCTAGATGTCAACCTCGGGTAGTTCTTTGCCTTCATTACATTTATACAGGTACCAACCAATTTTATTTCCTTTCTATCAGGCATCTGATCAAACACAAGTAAATTCTTTAATCTACCATTTTAAAATCTTTAACTGACCCCTCCCCTCCCCCAGTCTTCCTTTCCAACAGTTCCTCTTTGTACTATTATTTAACAGTAACTGAACACAGTTTCTGGAACATGGTAGGAGCTTAATAAATGCTTGTTAACTGACCTCTAATGTAGCATCTCCAACTGCCTTTCAGACATCACAAACTGGATGTCCAGTAGACATCTTAAACCCAACACGTCAAAAACTAAGCTCATCATCTTTCTACCTAAACAGTCCTTCCCTCTCCTGCTTCTCTATTTTGGTTGAGGATAATACCATCTTCCCAGTCCCTCAGGCTCCAATCTAGGTGTCATCCTCAGCTCCTTACTATCTTTCATTCTTCCTATCCAATCAGTACCAAAACATGTCAATTTTGTCTTTGCAACATCTCTGGAAGAAGCCCCTTTCTCTTCTTTTATGCCCCCTATGCACACTCTCATCGCCTTATGCCTGGACTATTGCAATAGCTCCTGCTGGTGGGTCTGCCTGCCTTGAGTTCTCCCCATTCCAATCAGTCTTCCTTTCCCGCTACCAAAATCATTTGCCTACAGAGTAGGGATGACCATGTATTCCTTCCCTGCCCCCATACCTCGTTTCAATAAACTCCAGTGACTCCCTGTTGGTTTCCAAGATCAAATACAAAATACTCTGTGCCCTTCATCACACAGACCTCTCCTACCTTCCCAGTCTTCTCACACATTACTCTGGTACTCACTGATCCAGTGACATTGACCTTTGCTACACACACCTCTTGGCTCTGGATATTTTCTCTACCTGTCCCCCATGCCTGGAATGTTCTCCCTTCCCCAGGACCTCTTAATTCTAGTACTTTCCCTCTGTGAATCACTTCTTATTTAACCTATATGTGCCTTGCTTGTGCTTGTTTGTTTGCTGATTGTTGCCCCATTAGAGGATGAACTCCTTGAGGACAGGGACTGTCTTTTACATTAAAAAAAAGTCTCTAGTTCTGAGCACAATACCTGGCGCATAGTAGGAGGAGCTTACAATGTTTATTGATTGACATTTTCATTTAGTTATTCATTGTTCTAATGGCCTCTGGGGTCTGAGCCAAAGCTTAGATCCTGTGTTATACTGGTAAACAACAAAACAAAACAAAGCCCTTTATGTACATGATCTCTCATGAGCTTCATAACAGCTCTGGGAGCTAGATGGTACAAATGTTGTTTGTCCTTCATTCTCAAAGAGGACCATGATATCAGGGAGTTGATACTGTGACTTATATGACCATAAGGGTAGCAAGTGAATTGGAGTTAAGTGAGGCATGGCTGTACAAAGCCACCAACCAGCCTTAACTTCTCCTCCAGAGCCATCTGGGTCCAGTGGTTGAATATAAATCAAGACAATTGGAGATGGCCCTGTTCTTTTCAAGCTGTCTTTCCCAGGTCTCAGTTTGACTGAGGCAACACCCATTCAGTGATTAAGGCAAGGGAAGAAATAAGGCAGAGAGTAGCCTCTTTACCAAGTCAAAAAAATCAATCTGTATCCCCACATTGTAGATGAGAAAACTGAGATTCCAAATTTAAGCCACTTGTACAAGAGCATTAAAGTAAATGGCAGATCTGGAACTCAAGGCCAAATCTCCTGACTGCAAGTCTGGACCTTTTACCATCTTGCCACTAATTCTGCTCTAAGTCAAGTCAGCCTTCATCACTGCCCTTTGGAAGGGTCTCCTACTTCCTCTAGACTAGAGTTGACTTAATATTAGCTTCCTCTAAGAAGCACTCCCTGACCAACTTCTTTCCCACCAGATCACTTCCTAAGTTGGCCTCTCACAACACAACATTTTCTAATGGTCCCCATGCCTGGAATGTTGGAAAACATTTTAGGGATGGGGGACAGCTAGGCATATTCTTGTATTCATGGTTCTTACTCATCTCCCCAACAAGGCTATAGACTCCTAGACAATAAGGGCCCTTTTCTTTTATATCTCTCAACAAACCTTGTTAGGGACCTAGTAAGACCATGAATAAATGCAGATGTGTCTGGGTTAAGGACAGTCTTATTTTAATTTTCAGTCTTATTTTAAATTGAAGAAATTTTCATCAACTTGTTTGCTTTGGGTAACAGTTGTAGGTGCAAAGATCATACTGGAGTTCAGGAGTTCTTCACAGATACATTTTACAATTTGATGAAGCCTATGGACCCCTTTTCAGGATATTGTTTGTAAATGTATAAAATAGGTAATATTATCAAGGAAATGAAAAATATCAATATATTGTTATCAAAATATAAAACAAAACCCCAGTAGTTGACACCCTGGAGTCTGGAAGACCTGAGTTCCGATTCAGTTTCAGATATTTACTAGATGTGCCCTCCTGGGCAAGTCTTTTTAAACCTGTCTGTCTGTTTTCTCAACTGTAAAATGAGAATAAAACAGTGCTTACCTCCCAAAGTTGTTGTGGGAATCAAATGAGGGAATGTTTGTAAAGGGCTTAGCCCAGTGCTTGGCACTTGGTGGATACTCTATAAACGCTAGCTATTATTATTATAAAGGCAGCTAGATGGCACAGTGGCTAGAGCGCCACTTTGGACAGCCCTAATTATTAGGAAGGGCAGCTAGGTACTGAGGTGGATTGAGGGCCACCTCTGTGATTTTTAAAATTTGCAAAATCCTTTACAAATACTCCCTATTTTATTCTCACAACAACCTTGGAAGGTAGGTACTATTATTATCCCCATTTTACAGATGAAGATATTGAGGAAGACAGAGGGTAACTGACATGCTCAGGGTCATTAACTCAGGGTAATGTACCTGAGATCTCTTTTGAACTCTGGTCTTCCTGACTCAATAATAAAAGGTAACTAAAGAGGGCTTTAGAGATCAAAGCTGGGAGGAGGAATTACTCAGAGAGGACCATTTCCTTCCAAAATACGTGAGGAAAATCACATTTATCTTTCTCAACAGGAACTAGAAAATTAATGGGAAAAGCTTTCAGATTCACATAAAGGAGGTGGATTCTGTAAATCCCACAGAACTGGAAGAGCTAGGGCCAACCCTAGTTGAAGCAGAGCGAGTGGGTATCTGTTCCCAAGGATCTGAGAGATTGCCTGACCTCTTGACTCTCCCTTCCCCTTTTTTCTATCCGAGAAGCCGGGGAAACAAAGCTTCCACGCTGCAGCACCCTTTCTCCCTGATAATTCTCAGTTGTGCTCCCATCAAACCCATGCCTTCCTCCCCTCCCCCACATGCCTTAACATTTCACACCTGCACTTGTTGAAAGCTCTTCTGGATAAAAACCTCTCTAAACAGACTGTTTTCTGCTTCTCATACTTCTCCAACCTGTCCCTCTACTTCTTCCAGTTCCCCCCATCCTGATCTGTTTCCTTATCCTGTACTTCTCTAAACACTTTTCTTTGACTGGCTACTCTGACCAGGTTGGCCCTCAGTGGGTGATTTTGGGATGTAATTTTAGGGGTTGTGAAAAGGTCTCCCCTCAAACAAACAAAATTAATTTTTTTCTGTCTTGTCTCCCTCCATCGTCCCTCCCTCCTTCTTTCACCTTGGAAGTGTGGAAGGGTCATTTAATTAGCTACCTTCTTTTACACATGAGGAAACTGAGGCAGACAAGTTGTGGTCAAAGTTAGATAGGGAGGAAGCCTTTGAGGCAGGATTTGAATGCAGGTCTTCTCACTCCAAAGTTAGGATCCTTTCCCCTGTAACATATGCTACCTCCTAGTCTCTCAAAGCTGGATTAAACCTGGAAGTATCCATCCTCAGCCAAGTTTCACAGTTCAAGAAAAGACTGAAAATAGATTCTCCCAGGGAAGGTCACATAAATATTCACTAAGGTATATAAAACATATTGAAGAGGATTGGGTATGGATGCCAGAGAAAGAAATGTTGGAAATGTTCTGGAACCCAGAAAGTGAAGTGACACTGTAGAAAGTGGGATGGCGAAGTCCACCTAGTGCACATACACGTAACTTTAAAAATTTTCTCTTCCTAATTTTAGAGCAGGAAGGGTGGTTAGAAATCATTTCAGTCTGCCTTGATTTATTGTTGTGGTCAGCTGTATTTAACTTTTCATGACCCCACTGGAGGTTTTCTTGGCAAAGGCACTGGAGTGGTTTGCCGTTTCCTTCTCCAGCTCATTTTACAGATGAGGAACCTGAGACAAACAAGGGTTAAGTGACTTGTCCAGGGTCACACAGCTAGTAAGTGTCTGAGGTGGATTTCAGGTCTTCCTGATTCTAGGCCCAGCACCCTATTCACTGCACCACCTGGCTAGATGTCCTTCCTTGGTTCACTGATGATGAAACTCCAGTCCAGAGAAATGAAGTTGCCTCAGTGACGCTCTCCAAAATTTTTTATTAGGATCTGGCTTTTGGAGACCATGTGATTACAGTCTGCAGTCTACAAGCAGAACCTGTAGTTCTTGAATGAAACAGTCTATAAGACTGTGGGATCATGAATTTAGATGGGACAGGTCATCTAATGCAAACTCCTCCTTTACAAATCCTCAGAACCAAAAGCATCCAACCTAAAGCTCTCACAGTACATCCAGAACCAGATTAAATGTAACTGGGAAATGCTTAACAAAATAGGTAAAAATACAACATAATGGTAATATGTGGATCCATTTCTATTTGAGTTCGATATCACTGCTCAAAAGAAATGCTTCAATACTTCAAGGGTTCTCATGGGTATTCCCTCCACTTGCGTAGATGGCAACTGGACCATAACCCAAATGAGTTGATCATTAAGAGTCACTCTGGGGGAGTAAAATCATCATTGATAAATGACAAATGACAGCATTTTGTCATAACTTTGGAGCTGCAGGGGACCAATGCATAGAGTAATTTTGAGAAAGAAAGGGAGGCCCAGAGACAAGCGACTTACCCAAGAATACACAGCTAATAAGTAAATAGGTGAGGGGTGATTGGAACCGAATCTAATTTGTTATCAGACCTGTCTACAAAGCAGAGTTTTTTTTCACAGCTTGGTAGACCCTGATAAAGCTTGTGCTTCAAAATGAAACTCTATGGTAATTTCAAAATTAACCACACATTTTGAAAAACATCACATTTCATTATTATATGCCAAATCTAATGACCTCTTCTCAGATCTGTGCAGCATTTGGAATTATGGAATCCCCTCTCTTCCCGGACAAGGTTTTTGTGATACCGCTCTCTCCTGGCTCCCATCCTCCCTGTCTGATTAATCAGTAGCCAAGTCTTGGCATTTTTATCTCTGTCTTTGCCATATAGTCTCTCCTCTTCACTCACACAGTCACCACCTAACTTCAAGCCCTTCTCACCTTCTCCCTCAATTCTTGTAACAGCCTCCTCATGGTCTGCCTTCCTCAAACCCCTCCCCATTCTAACCCATCCTCCATAGAATTACCAAAGTCATTTTTTTGAAGTTGTAATCTTTTTATTAATTTATTTTTAGTTTTCAACATTCACTTCCATCAGATTTTGAGTTCTAATTTTTCTCCCCATCCTTTTCTTCCCTGCACTGATTCCCGCAATCTGTCCTCCTTTCTATGACCTCTCCCACCTCTATCCCCTTCTCTTCTATTTTGCTGTAGGGCATTCCCCATTGTCTATGTATCTTATGTCCCAGTTGCATGCAAAAACAATTTTTAATATTTGTTTCTAGAATTCTGAGTTTCACATTCTTTCTCTTCCTTCCTCCCTATCCATCCTCATTGAGAAGGCCAGTAATTTGGTAAAGGTTATACATGTGTAGTCATGTAAAACACTTCCATAACAGTTATATTGTGAAAGACTATATTTCCCTCCATCCCACCCCCATTTTTTATATTCTCTTCTTTGCAAAGTGATTTTCTTAAAACTCATGTTTGCTCACGTCAACCCCTTCCCCACTTCCATTCCCACTCAATAAACTTCAGTAGCTCCTTATTACCCCTGTCATCAAATACAGATTCTTTCATTTTGGAGCTCAATCTCTTCATCGCCTGGCCCATTCCTACCTTTCTAAATTCCTTACACACTGTTCCCCTCCCTGCACATTTTGTTTCAGCCTTCCTGGTCTCCTTTCTATTCCACATACCATGTTCCATCTCTCATCCCTGTGCCTTTGCATTGACTATACTGCCATGCCTGGAATGCACTCCCTCTTCACCTTTGCTTCTCAGTATCCCTGGTTCCTTCCAAGGTCCAGTACAAGCACTCTCTTTACTTGAAGACTTTCCTGATCCCCCAGCTGCTAGGGCATTCTCTGTCTAAACTACCTTATGTTCATTTTGTATATGTAAAAATATATTTGAATAAAAAACAACTAAGTCTTTTTGAACAGACTTACCTATAGGTAATGTACATACTTGTATGTATACATGTTGTCTTCCCATTTAGAATATAAACTCCTTGAGGGCAGGGTTATTTCTCCTTTGTCTTTCTATCCCCAACATTTAACACAGTGCCAGGAACAGACAAAAACTAAATAAATATTTGTTGACTGTTGATTATTATTTATTCTTATTGTGTCCCAAAATTTATTCTTACTGTGCCCATTTAGAGCGGAGAGAATGAGCACAAGTAGAACCCCATTTCTCCCTTTTCTCCACCAAAAAGATTTATCTTTTGTCCTATTTCCTCCTGGATTTTTGTTTTTCCTTTAAATAGTATTTTATTTTTTCCCACAATTACATATCAAGAAAATTTTTAGCACTCATTTTTACAAGATTTTGAGTTCCAAAGTTTTCTCCCTCACTCACTCCCCTCTTCCAAAAATGGTAGGCAGTTTGATTTAATTTATACATATGTTATCATGTAAACCCAATGTTTTTTAAATGTAGATATATAATATGATAGCCATTTTTTTCCTATATAAAGGAATAAAACACCTCATAAATGACACAATAGACTTCTTTTTCATCCAGTTTGGTCAATAGTTTGGATTCTCTCTGTGTTTATTTTGTAGGTTTTTGAAGGTAAATTTGGGTAGAATTGAAGACAAAGCTGAGTCTGTTTAGTTTTCATGACCTGTGTCATAATCTGTATCTAGCAGTGACCTTTGCTGAGACTGAAGCTCCCTGTAGGCCCCAGGAGCAGGTCACAAGCTTTTTTCTGTAGTCCATTCTTCAGAGAAGCAAGCCATGGTGTAGTCTCTGAGGTCTGTTTCAGATCTGTCCATTCAGATGGAGGTCTCTCCTGGTCCAACCTCTGAGGATTCAGGTCTGTTCTGACTCACTTGAAGTACTAGTCTTGACCAAGTAGACCGAATACTCCAAAGCAGAACCCTGTGTTAAATAACTCACTTTCATGTCATAGGAGAAATCCCAAACTCCCCTTGCTTCCAGCCAAGTCACAACTAGGCGATATACATTTGTTCCATAGTGACCAGCCTGTTCTAGGTATCAGTTTCTCAGCTATCAGTCTCAAGTCCTTCTATTAGTCATATGCAAATTAGAGGAAAATAGTACCCTTTGGCCATTTTTTTCCTGTCAGCTGCTTTCTCAGTGTTTCTTTTTCACAACTTTCCTTATTTCTGTCTCTATCAATTTTCTTTAATATAGACAAGGGAGGCCTGTGGTTATGGCCTGTCTCATACTTGCATTCCTAAAGATGTAAAAATAATTCAGTCTGGGATTTGACTTTGCTACCTTGATCGAGCCATAGTTTTGGCCACATGAACGTACCCTTCACCAAGGACAGCAACCTCTGTGTGATTTTCATCCATGTCTTTCCATAGATATTTTAGTGAGGATCTGCCTATCACATTAGAAATCTACCCCTGTTTCTTTGAATTTCAGGGTATCGAAGCAGCACCTAGGCTATCCTTCATAAGTTATTGCTACTTCAAGAGAGGTGTGTCTATATGTGTTGTCTGAGTGTTTAGGTGTGGCCAGTGACTGGCATGAAGACTGGGTTGCCCTTCTCCCATTGGCCAGGTACTGGGTTGTACTACCCAGCTTACCAGTTGACCCATCACCTTTTCCAGTCACATATGTCCTTGATTATATTCATTATACAACTTCTCCTGGGCAAGTTATCATTTATACTGTGCTGCATTCTATTTGCTGAATAGAATTTTAGAATTGGGAAGAACCTTAGAGGCCACCTAGTTCAACTCACAATTGAGCAAAGTGATCTTTATAAAGTGTCAACAAATAGCACCCAGCTTTTGCTTAAAGACCCACCCCTTCTCAATACACTTTGGACAACTCTTATTATTAGAAGGGCAGCCAGGTGGCAAGGTGGATAGAATACCAGGCTCAGGAAGACTCATCTTCATGAGTTCAAATCCAGCCTCAGATACTTACTAGCTGGGTGACCCTGGGCAAGTCACTTAACCCTATTTATTTGCCCCAGTTTCCTCATCTAGAAAAAGAGTGGGAGAAGAAAGTGGCAAATCACTCCAGTATCTCTGCCAGGAAAACCTCCATGGGGTAACAAAGAGTCAGACATGACTGAACAACAAAAAACTTATTGGGAAATTTTCTTTAGATTGGGCCAAAATATGAAGCAATACAACTTCAGTACACTCTTTCTAGGGAAGGGAGTCTCTTGTCTGGAGCCAAACAGAAAAATCTGAATCCCTCTTCTACACAGCCTTTCTCGTCTTCCAGCTCTATCTTTTCTCCATTGACAGGTCCTCATATATTCACTCTTGGATTTTTGGAAGAAATACTATTATAATGATATTGACATGGTACTTTATGATTTACAAAGAACTTAACATATATAAAATCTCATTTCACCCTCATGACAACCCTGTCAGGCATGATGCAGATAGTATTATTCTTTTAAAGATGAGGAAATTAAAGCTCGGAAAAGGTGTAAGACTTGACTAAAGTCATATGGTTAGTAAATGGAAGAGCCATGTAGTCTCACTCTAAACTCAGTGTTCCATCTGCAACAATAAAAAATATAGCCATCCTATAATGAGGAGAAAGTGAAAATGGCATTGTTGTCCAAGGCCACATGCATTTTTGGGACAGGCCTTAAAGCATCAGAGAGACCACAGGCAGCTGGGTCACATGCTGGGTCATAACTGGGTCCACTGTGGAGTGAGGGCCTGGCCACAATCCCCACTCTTCCCTCTGGGGGTTGGCTCACTTACCTGACCTGGCACATCAGGGGTTCTCCCTAGGAGGCTGTCGTACTGCTGGAATTCACTCTCAAGGTCATAGGGGTCAGTGATGGTTTGGGGGAGCTACAATGACTGTAGCTCCTGAAACTCCACCAACATATGCATTTAACAAATAAGCTGAGATGGCTCTTTTAACTGTTAAGCAGAAATATTTATTAAACAGAAGGCAAGGGAATAGTAATTATCACATAATATTCTACCCATCAACCTGGGAGCTCTCCCACCCGTACACTGAGTGTCTGAGGGAGGAAAATGGCACAAACTTTATAGAACAATATCACTGAGACCCACAGGTAAGGAGTCACCTGTGCCTAGGGCAACATACAACTCTAGACTTCATGACTAACCCTTTGGGGACAGTAGTTCTGCATAACAATTCACTGGGAGGTAGCAGCACTGCTCTGGGGGCTATGACATTTGGACCACTTCTTTTCTGGGTTCTGGAGGCAGTGGTAAGTTCTTTCTGCCAAGCAGAAACTTTTAGCCTGGGAAGTGCCAAGCTTTTCCAGATTGACTCCATTGGCTGAGTTCTAAGGGATTTCCACTTCACAGGCAGCAGGTGGCAGTGCAAGTTCTGAGGTCTGTGTCCACACCTGACCCAAGGGATCTGCTGAGCTTTCAACCCTGCTTAGCTCTATCAGCGTCTCTCTAAACCCTCAGCTCAGGTCTGCTCAGCTCTGTACCTAGTGGTGACCTTTGCTGAGAATGAAGCTCCTCCTTAGGCCCCGGGAGCAGGTCACACACTTTTTTTTCTGTAGTCCACTCTTCAGAGAAGCAAGCCATAGTGTAGTCTCTGAGGTCCATTCTCCTATCTGACTGGAGAGCTCTTCTGGTCCAACCTCTGTGGATTCAAGTCTATTCTGATTCGCTTGCAGGACTAGTTTTGACCAAGTAGACCAGTTACTCCGAAGTAGAGCCTTGTGTCAAATGTCTCACTTTCATGTCATAGTAGAAATCCCAAACTCCCATTTCTTCCAGCCAAGTCACAACTAGGCGATATACATTTGTTCTATAGTTACCAGCCTGTTCTAGGTATCAGTTTCTCAGATATTAGTCTCAAGTCTTTCTTTTAGTCATATGCAAATTAGTGGAAAATAGTACCCTTTGGACATTTTTTCCTCTGTCAGCTACTTTCTCAGTGTTTCTTTTACAACTTTCCTTATTTCTGTCTCTTCCTATCAATGAAATTGTCCAAATCAGAGAAAATCACCACCATACATCTGCAACACATGGAGTGACTTACTCTGTGCCCTGAAACTGGAAGCCAGGCTGCTTCTAAAGCAGCAGTAGCTTTGCTAAGCTCTATATCATACTTTGATGGTTCTTCGAATTCAGCAGTGTGGACATCCCTTTCACTGATGTGATCCGGTCCATTCCCATCTTCTTGTCCTTTACGATTCTCCTTCACTTCCACAGAGGAGCTACCCAACATGCCAGACGCCTTCCTTTTGACCTTTGAATATTTTGTAGCTATCAATGGATTACTTAGGCTGTCCATCTGTTTTAACCTCTCTCACTTCATAACTGATCTGCCATCTTTTCTGATGGTTCATGTCCTGGCTGCTATCTTTCATTCAATTTGTTTTAAAACCCAGAGAAGTTTTATTTGTTGACTTTCTCCAATTCTCTTGAGTAGATATCATCTTTATTGTTAGCAAACACAGCAGTGGTGGCCACAGTTACCTCTCCCTCTTTTTAAAAACTTTTATTGGTATCTTTTGTTTTTTACAACACAAACATTTCCCGGTAGCCACTCCTTTTCCTCCTCCTTCTCCTCCTCCCTCTCCCTCCCTTCACATAGAACTTTCTATCCTTCTCACAAAGAAAAAAACATGAAGCAAAACAAAATGAGTATATGCCTTTGGTACCCATAGTATTCTACCTTTTTCCTCACAAAAGGAAGATATATTTCATTATCTACCCTCCAGAACCAGTGTTGGTCATTGCCTTTAATCTGAGTTTAGCTGTCTTTTAATATTTTTATTTACATGATTTTAGTAATTCTGTATGTTATTTCTTGGTTCTTTTTTCCACACTCTGTATCAGTTCATACTAATCTTATTTAATCCATCATATTCACAATTTCTTATCCATGGCACTTGCTATATGGTCCCAGGAAAGTCAGTTAACCTCTCAGTACCTCAGTTTTCCCTTCTCTCATACTTAGACTATTTCAATAGCTTTCTGGTTGGCTTCCTGACCTCATCTGATCCTCCACTCAGCTGTCAAAGAGACCTTCCTAAAGCACAAATCCAAACATGTCTCCCTCCTATTCAATAAACTCAAGGGCTAAGGGTAAAATATGAAGTCCTATTTGACTTTCAAAGCCCTTCACAACCTGGCCCCCTCCTACCTTCCCAGTATTCTTATACCTTACTCCCCCAACCCTGTACTTTGTGACTCAGTGACACTGACCTCACATAGGAAACTCCATCTCCCAATGCCAGGCATTTTCATTGTCTATCTCCCATGCCTCCTTATTGCCATCTCCTGACTGGCTTGGCTTCCTTCTTCAAGCCCTGGCTAAAATTCCCACTTCTATGGGAAGTCTAAGATCTTCCCTTTGTTGATTTTCTCCAATTTTCTTGTAAATCACTTGCTGGAACATAGTTGTCTGCATGTTGCCTCCCCATTAGCATGTAAACTCCTTGAGAGCAGGGACTATTTTTTTCCTTTACTTCGTATCCCCAGCACTTAGCACAGTGCTGGGGCACATAGTAGGTGCGTAATAAATGCTTTGAAGAAGCACCTTGCTGTCTATAGGACATCCTTCATGGCAGCAGTAAACACCATCGGCAAGTAGATATTGATGTTTGAACAAAATTATCAGTGTTGTTTCAGATCATCTTCTATGATCCCGATATAGACGAAGCTTGGAGGTTAAATCGAACATATTTCGACTTGAAATCGAGCTCTCATACTTAAGACCAATAGTTAAATTAATGTTTGTATAATAGTGGAAAACTATCACTTCTAGCACCTTCTGTCTCTTTGTCTCTACCACCGTGACCAGCAAGCCGTACATGACTGAGGGCCATTTTTTATTTTTATCTGTCTAATGAATGATGGCCAAAGATTTCATCAGCTGGTGGCCAAGCTGCTAAGTTAGGAGCCTCGTGGTCCTTTGGCTGATTCTTGTACAGTCTGTTGCTAGACCTTTCCAACTTGGTGGAACTTGCCAGAGTTTGTGTCCTATTGGCATGAGCATTTGAGAAACTAGGTCAATTTAAAACAGAACAAGACATCAGAACAGGACTTTCATGGAGG
Organism: Notamacropus eugenii; assembly: GCF_028372415.1. Lineage (NCBI taxonomy): Eukaryota > Metazoa > Chordata > Mammalia > Diprotodontia > Macropodidae > Notamacropus > Notamacropus eugenii. The sequence continues at coordinate 912,160 of NC_092878.1, read as the reverse complement.
CACCAGCAATTGTTTCATGGCTTTCTTCTAGGTGTCTTTACAAAGGACTAGCTGCTAAAGCTGGAGTGGGGTACCTGGGGATCACATCACCGCTACTTGCACCTAGACTTTGACATTTTCTTGAGGTTACTGATACCGACCATAAGAATTTGGGAAAGCTAATGGGATATCAAGCATGAAAAGTAAGTGACATGTCTGAGCTAAGGAATCATAAAGTATTAGAGCTGCAAGGGATCTTAGAGATAATTAAGTCCATCCCTCTTATTTACCAATGAGGAAACTGAGTACCAGAGAGTTGGAGACTTTCCAAAGGTCACATAGGGAGGTAGTGGCAAAGGTAGGTGACGCAGTGAATAGAGGACTGGGCTTGGCATAGGAAGATCTGAGTTCAGATTTGCCTCAGACACTTACTAGTTGTGTGACCCTGGACAAGTCACTTAACCTTTGCTTGGCTCAATTTTCTCCACAAAAAGATGGGAATAAGAATATCTCTTACCTTTCAGGGTTGTTCTGAGGCTCAAAGGAGATAGTATTCATAAAGCACTCAGCACAATTTTTGGCATACATTAGGTGCTTAATAAATGTTTGTTTCATTTCTCCCTTCTCAAACCCAAGGATCCTAAGTTCTGTATGCTATACAGTGCTCATATACCATTCAAGTTATAATTAAATACATAAGTCATAAAAACATAGACTTCCTGGAAGTTTGGATTTGAAAGGGAACTTGGAGATCATCTAATTAATTCCTCTCATTTTACCCATGAGGAAATAGAGTCCCAGAGAGCTTAAATGGTTTGTCCTATATCTTGTAGGTCAGATGGTACAATCCCTTCCATTTTAGAGGTGAGAAGATGAAGGTCCACAGTGATTTTCCCAAGGTCGTACAGGGAGGAAGACGTAGACCAGGATGAGTGAGGGGCAGAGTGGAACCAGGGCCCCCCAATACCCAGTCCAGTGCTCTTTTCAACACATCAAGAGTAAATTGGCCTCAGGAACTTACTAGCTATGTAACTCTGGGCAAATCACTTAACCTCTGACTGCCTCAGTTTCCTCATTTGTGAAGATAGTAATTAATTATAAGAGCTAACATTGGTATAGCACTTTAAGGTTGGCTAAAGGGTTTATAAATATTATCTCATTTGACAATTATAAAATGATAATAGTCCCTACCTCTCAGAGTTGTCATGGGGACAAAAAGAGAGAATATTTCTACAGCTCTTTGCAAATCTTGAAGCTCTACGTACATGCTATCTATCTTCAGCATGGTTATTATTAGTCACAGCGAGTGGATGGGATAGGCCTGATGGTAGAGAAAGAAAGGAGGAGAATGTGAAGGGGGAGGAAAGAAAGGAAAGAAATATTTGCATGATTTGAGACAGCCTAGGGAAGGGGTTTGGGTTAGAGGATTTGCCTGGTCTCTCAAAGGTTGCTAAATCCATGTGTAGCCATAGCCCCTGTTAGGAAATCTTGAGTAAAGGCAAGTGTCTTCCAACGAGCTCTGCACTTGGGAAGAAAAGAGAACGGGCAAGTCAGAGACTTATTTGCTTAATGTGGACTTCCTTTATATCGTTAAACTCCCCATGGGAAAATTAAATATTGGAAGATTTTCCTGCTCATCAGATGATCAGATCACAAGTTAGCATATGACTCTGCTAAACACACATGCACATTACACACACACACACACACACACACACACACACACACACACACACACACACATCATTCAAAACAATTTTTTTTTCCAGCAGATGTTTAAATGCAACCAGAGAGGGCTGGTTGCAATGTGGGACCTTTTTTTTTTTGACTGTCAACACCAGGTCTTTGTCTTGGGGGCAAGTTGACTTCCTGATTCATCACAATTTAGCCTAATCAAAAACAAACGGTTCGGAAGTACACAATACCATTCAAGATTTCTACTTTGCTTAGCAATTTTAACAACTTCATTGTCCTTATTAGGGGTCTAAGTTTGAATATCTGACCCCCTCAAATTTTAGAATTAATATCTCTCAAATCACAGTGTTGTTTGGTGGAAAGAACTCTCACCGCATTTGGAATCTGAGCATCTGAGTTCAAATCCCAACTCAGCTAACTACCACTTGGGTGACCTTGGGCAAATCATCTAGCCCCTCTAGCCCCATCTGTAAAATGGGTGGATTCTTTAAGATAATCTCTAAGTCCTCCTCCGCATCTAACATCCAATGATTCTTAGAAAGGGTGTCAGTTCTACTGATCGTTACCAGACAACGGATAGGAGCATAGGATTTAGAGTTGAAAGGGACTTCACAATTCCAAGTAGTCCAACCACTTCATTTTACAGATGAGCAAACTAGGCCCAGAGAGGTTCAGTGACTTACCTAGGATCGCAAGTCAAAAAGTCAAGGTTCAAACTCAGTTTTCCCAAGTACTAATCAAGTCCTCTTGCCACTATACCAGATTTTTATTTCAGTCATGTCTGACTCTTTGTGACTCCATTCTGGAGTTTTCTTGGCAAAGGCACTGAAGTGATTTTCCATTTATTTCCCTTTCCAGCTCATTTTACAGATGAGGAAACTGAGACAAATGGAGTTAAACGTCTTGCCCAGGGACACATAACTATTAAGTGTCTGAAACTTCATTTGAACTTAAAAAGAGGAATCTTCCTGACTGCAGGCCCAACGCTGTACCCACTGCACCAATGGTGCATGAAGCCTTTTAATAGACAGCTCATCTGATAGTAGAGCAATATAAGTTAATATTTGCTAAGGATAGAATACTTGCATATGTTAAGGTAGGTTAGAAATCTGGATCCATAAATGCTGTCTTTTTGCTTCTTTTCCTACTCATTTAAAAATCCTTATATCTGATAGTACTCTGTCCCTCCAGCCAATCTACCCCATCCCCCCACCTCTGGCCTTCTCCTCTTCCACCTGTTTCCAGACTTTCTAGACATGTTCTAATACTAGCCTTCCATGCAGCCTTTATTTTCTTATCCACAGAATCAAAGAACCTTAGAGAATATTTGTAAAATGCTTTGTTAATTTTAAAGTGCTATATAATAATAATAGTTGTTTTTTTAGCTGTTTTTTAATGGTGTCCGGCTCTTTGTGACTGCATTTGGGGTTTTCTCGGCAAAGATACCGGAGTGGTTTGCCATTTCCCTTCTCCAGTTCATTTTGCAGATGAGGAAACCGAGGCAAACAGGGTTGAGTAACTTCCCCAGGGTCACACAGCCAGTAAATGTCTGAGGTCAGATTTGAACTCAGGAAGAAAAGACTTTCTATCTCCAGGCCCAGCACTCTATCCACTGTGACACTTAAGTGTCCTATAATAATATTAGCTATTATGGTTACTGTTACTATTTTTAGTGCCAAAGTCCTCTGCCACTCCTATTTCTTCTTCTTCTCCCTCTCTTTGTCCTCTTTTTCCTGCCCCCTCTTCGTATTTACCCCTACTTAAAACCCAAAGCGATAGAGCTAGCTGTAGCATAGTCACAAGTGGAGAGCCACAGTGGATGGCTACCTTAGCAGTAATATCAACACGGCAGAAATTTCAACAGAGAAACCTCTATCCTTGATAATAACCAGGATTTTTAGTTAGCAGGAAATGGGGAAACAGATGGGCAAAAGGCAAATTTTGGGCCAGGCCAATTACCTCAAGTCATAGGATTGTAGCTCTAAAGTCAGATGGGACCTTCTGATACACTCTTTTTTTTTTGTTTTTGTTTTTGTTTCAGTCATGTCTGACTCTTCATGACCTCATTTAGAGTTTTCTTGGCAAAGACACTAGAGGGTTTGCTATTGCCTTCTCCAGCTCATTTTACAGATGAGGAAACTGAGACAAACAAGGTTAAGTGACTTGCCCAAGGTCACACCTGTTATAAACATGGTAGAGCTGGGGCCTCTGGCTCCAAATTCAATATTCCTTCCATCGATTGTCACACTGCCTTTACTCAAGTCCCAGTTAAAATCCCGTCTTGTATAGGAAGGCTTTCCTGATCTCTCTTCTAGTTTGTTCCCTCCATTGATTATTTCCAATTTATCCCGTACGTAGCTTGTTTATACGTAGTTGTTTGCATATCGTCTCCACAATTAGGTTGTGAGCTCCTTGATTGTCTTTCTTTGTATCCCCAGCACTTTGTGTCTTGCCTGGCAAATAGTAGGTGCTTAATAAATGTATATTGCCTATCTTTCAACTGCATCTAAAGCATATATGCCATATCCCCAGTAGGTGCTGTTGCCGAAGTTAATGTGGAAACTCACTTCCTACAACCCCACTTTACCTTTTAGGAATATTAAGGAAACATTTTCTCAGTATCCCAGTCTAAAGCTTTTAGATTAATTTGCATTAGACACCATATTAGCCTTTCTATACTACATCCTTTTCTTCCCTTACCAAAGGTCTAACCAATTCCTTTTGGAAAACTGTCTGAAAGTTCAGGAAAGAACTTACTGTCTCTGAGCATAAAATTGGGGAAGTTACCAGATATGGATAAGAGCGGTACCCTTTTTCCCTATGCCTTGACCAGATTAGGGTCATGATCAATGAGAAAAGGGGGAAGGGAAAAAGCATTTATTAAGTGCCTACTATGTTCCTACTATATACTATATTGAAAGCTATTATTTGTAGCTTTACAAATATTTTCTCATTTGGTCCTCACAACAACCCTAGGAGGTAGGTGCTATTATTTTCCCCATTTTACAGTAGAGGAAACAGAGGCAGACAGAAGTTAAGCAACTTGCTCAGGCTTACACAACAGGATTTGAATTGAGGTCTTCCTGACTCCAGGCTTACTGCTCTATCCATTGCCATCTACATGCCTTTAAGAAAGAGGAAAACTTTGGTTATTTCAATTAGTAGAAGTATCTCTTGAGTTCACCTTTCACCAGGAAAGGAGAATCCCTAGAGGCTGTAGTCAAAGAGGGATTAAATGGTTTTAGTAATATGATTATTTGGGATGGGGTGCAGAGGAGGAGGGGGGAGAAACTTTATTTTTTTTGTGTGTGTCATGGCTCCTTTTGTTAGTCTGATGAAACTTGTGGATCTCTTCTCAGCCTATATTATCAGGTGCAGTTAGATCTGATATTGTGATTCCACTGGATTATCCAAGCTTCAGTTATGGATCTCCCCTATCATACCAACATGGGCAGATCAACTAGTGAATTCTGAGTGGCAGATTGGGACAGTCCCAACGGCTACAGACATGGGCGTTCTGTGGATAATGGGAAGAGTTCCTGTGCCTACCTTAAGTGGATAGAGGGTGATGGTGCCCTCTCCCATCTAAAGCTTTGGCTATGGCTCTCAAAACGTAGGGCTAGAGAGAATATGATTGATCATTGATTGGAATGCCAGACCTGGAATCAGGAGAACGCGAAGTCCAATCTGACCTCAGACACTTATTGTATGACCCTGGGCAAGGAATTAGCCCCTGTCTGCCTCATTTTCTTCACCAGTAAAGTGGAGATAATAATAGCACACACCTCTCAGGTCATTGAGGTGATAATTGTCAAAGACTTAGCACAGCGTCTGGCATAGAAACGTTAGCTATTATCATTGCTGGCCTATGGGAATGTTAATAGGACTGTATCATGATATCAGGATCAGAGCAGCAGTATCCTTTTGTCCTGTCAGACTTAAAACATCCCCAAAGATGACACCCCACTTGATTGTTCTAAGCTAGTCACATCTTTCAATCCAGACCTGAAATGAGTCTGCCCAGAGTGAGGGATGCAGTTCTGACTACAAGATTGAGAGCATCCTGGAGACCATTCACTCAAGCGTTGATGTTTTGGAAAGGGGGGGGGCACCAAATATTTAAAGATGTCCTGAATACTGGTAGCTGGGTTGCTGTTATGCCAGGGAACCCTCAGTGGATCCAAAGGGTACTCCAGTTTCCATTGAGGATCTTGAAGAGAATACCAGAGAAGGAATCAGTATCTCTGTTTAGGAGGAAGATCCCTGATCTGGGTCATAAATATGGTAGCTAATTTTGTATCATGAAAATGGACATCATGAGTTCTTTCAAGTCAGTACCTGTAGGTGCTTGCAATAACTTCTGTACAGGTCATTGTGGGTAAGGTCAAATGAAATCACTTGGGGTTGCTTCCATCTTTCCATGTAATTAGTATTAAACAATAGGGTCCCTTTGATAAAATCAATTATTGAATCATTCAAAGTTGTTTTTCTTTATAATGTTGTTGTCCTTGTATAATTTTTCTCCTGGTTTTGTTCACCTTATCTTTGATTCCTATTACACGCCAAATCTATTGATTCATATTACCCAATGTTCCCTTCAATTGCGTCTTTTGTCATTTTTACAGCACGATACTATCCCATTATACTCACGTACCAAATCTGTTGAGCCATCCAACAGTCTTAGAGGCCATCTAAGGAACTCGCTTAGATTCTGTTCCCCTGATCCTATTTCCCTCAAGCCCCTGTTGAATCCTTTCTTTAGGATCAGGAAGTTTGTTATTCTTCTGACTATTTCCAGGATTGCCTCATCACTTTTCTCATCCCATACTTGATTATTTCCTCGTTGAGTTTGATGTATTTCTATACCACATTGTTTGGGGTTTGGAGTGTGTGTGTGTGTGTGTGTGTGTGTGTGTGTGTGTGTGTGTAAGATAAGAGTTAGTTTCAACTGATGCCCACTTCTCCATTTCCTCCATTTTTGCATATTCCTCTCACACAGCACAATTATGAGAAAAGCAAGTTCCATCCCCTTCTTCCTCCTTTCTATACTGGTATAGTTCTTCTTTAGTTTTCTCTTTTCTTTCCCCTCTTCATATCCAGCCCAGAACATTTGCTTTTCTTTTTCCATCTTAAAAAAATTTTATTTTAGACTCAAACACCAGAACCCAAATGCAGAATGGAGAAAAGTAAAAATATACAAAGAAAAAAAGCATGTCATGTGCATAGCAGAACATAGGAGAAGATTAAAAATATGGAACAACAAATTTTCATTTGAAGAAAGCCTGTATGATAAATACTACACTATGTGTTGAGAATTGTCCATCTTTTTGTAAGTTTCCTTTTGTTCTCTGCTGTGCCCTTTTGACTTTTTTTTTTCCCTTCTTCTCTCCCCATCCCCCAAGGCTACAATTAAGTATGGATATATAAACCTAGATAAATACACACACACACACACACACAGGCATATACTTTCCCTAACAAATTCTACTCCTGATCTTTGCTTTTATGTTTGTGTCTCGTTTCCTATCCCTCCTGTCCTCTACTTTACTTCTACATGCTACCTTGTCCTCCTATTACTTTTCCTACCCTCCTCCAAGAATTCCTCCCTTATCCTCCCATTACCATAAATCTAAACCCTCTTCTACACCCCATTTAACTTATTCCCTCACTTTCCCCTCTAGAGATCTTTACCCTGTCTTCTCTCCCCCATCCCCTTACCATTTTATTTCTTCTGAATTTAGAAGACTTTTATACTCTTTTAGATAGACATGTATTGATCCCTCTTAGATCCATTCCCAATGAAAGTAGATCACCAGAGCGACCAGCCCTCTTCCCCCATCTAATTCCTCTGTATCAATTCTTCCTCTTGCACCTCATTTTTATGAAATAATTACTCTTTTTAGCTGTTCCTAAATGGTTTTACTTTTAAAAGTCATATTATACTCAGGTCTACCCAGATCTTTCTTCTGAGCTACCCAATTATTAATGACAATCTTAGACGTATATTCATTTTATATATATATATGTAAATCGTCTATCCTTAGTGAGTCCCTTGTAATTAGTCTTTGGTATGTACCTTATGTTTCTCTTGGTTCTTGTTTGTCAAATCTTTTATTAAGTTCAGGTTTTTTTTTTTTAAACAAAGTCTTAAATGTCTGAACATTGATCAAATGTCCACTTCTTTTCATTCAGAATTATGCTTAACTTTGCTGGGTATGTTATCTTTGGCTGGAATCTTTTGTTCTTCAATAAATAATGTTTCAAGACCTGCGATCCTTTAGTGTCTCTACTGCTAGGTCTGTGTGATTGTAATTGTGGCACCAACACATTTAAAAAGGTTTTTTCTTGTTGCTTTTAATATTTTTTCCCTTAGCTGGTGTTTTAGGAAACTGACTACAATATTCCTATAGGTTTTCCTTATAGTATCTCCTTCAAGTGGTGTTTGAATGACTTTTTCTATTTCTGCTTTCCTCCCTTATTCTAATGCTTCAGGACAATTTTCTTTGAATTATTTCTTTCATGATTATATCAAGATTCTTATTTTGATCATAACTTTCAGCTAGTCCAATTATCCTTGTGTTTTCTTTCCTTGATCTGTTCTCCAGATCAATTATTTTTCTTATAAAATATTTCACTTTCTCTTCTATTTTTTCATTCTTTGTATTTTAATTATTTCTTGATCTCTTGTAACTCCACTGGCTTCCGCTTGCCCAGTTCTAATTTTCATGGCGTCATTTGCTTCCTTAAGATTTTGGATCTTCTTTTCTAATTGGTTACTTTCTTTTCATCATTTCTTATTTTTCTTGGATTACTCTTATTTTTTTTAGCTTTTCCTTCCTCTCTCTCATATGATTTTTAAAGTCTTTTTTAAGTTCTATGAATTCTTTTTTGGCATTACTCTTTGGGGTAGAAGTGAGTTTCCTTGCTTCAATATTTTCCTCTGAAGATGAACCCCAGTCTTTGGTATTCCCATAATAACTTGCTATGGTTGGATTCCTTCTCCTTTGCCTGTGTATTTTTTTTGGTAATAATAGCTTAATTTTTGCAATCACTTTTAGCCCTGGGGTGTAGGAAATGGGGCCTCTGGCCCCAAATCTTCAGTTCTCCCTTCTCGCCTGGAACTAAAGCCAAACCTCCAATCTCCTATAAATGTCCACAGCTATCACACTGGAGTGTGCTGGTTCCTTCTTGCTGCCACCCCCTTCCCTTTCCTTCCCCTCTCCTTCCCCTTCTCTCCCAAGCACACCTGGGTCTGCTGTTCCTTGTCAGTCAGGGTTTCCTCGATAATCCCAGGGCTCCCTCCTGGCATCCCTCCCTCGATAATCCCAACTCCCCTCACTATCTGGGGTAAAAGTTCTGGTGGCTGGGGCTGAGGTGGCCCAGTTATCCCCAAGGCTTGAGGCTTATATTTAACAGACTCTAGCCTGGAGGTGTTTGCTCTTCATAGGGACCAGTCCTCATTTGGGGATTTTTCTCCTGATCTCAAGAATTGTCCCAGGAAGACTCCTGTTGTGCCCCAATCTTATTTATTTTTATCTGCACTTTGCTCACTCTAAGATACTATTTTATCCCTTTTGTGGGTCAAAATCTTGAGAGCTTGGAATTTTCTGACTTACTCCACCATCTTCCCAGAATCCTCTCTGCTTTTCTTATTGAACACCCTCAAGCCCTTTGAAGACTAAAATTCTGAATCCTAATCCCAGTGCTTTGCTTTCTCCTCAAGACCCATGGGACTCTGGCTTCAAGAAGTTCTTACGGAACTCTCCTTGGCCTGGTAATCTGATGATGCTGCCTGTGTGGGAGAGGAATATATGGCAACTGAATCCAGATGGCTCTGGAGGGGCAGTAAGGCTGGTGACCTTGCACATCCCTCCCTCACTCAGTGTCATCATTTCTCTGATGGCATGGTCTTCTTCAGCAATGAAGAATGAACATGACAACATCAACAAGGTATGTGCAATGGAAACTTGGATGCCATTACTTCAGTAAAAAGGGATATCTAGAGGGATGGGGTCCTTGTGAATTGCATGACTGGCCTGTGAGACTCACATGGGCATCCCCCTAGTTTAGGTTTTTATTGACTCTTGCCTGGACTATTATAGCCATCTTTTAATTGGTCTCTTTTTCTCGTCTCTCCTCATGCCAATTCATCCTCAACATAGCTGCTGGAGTGACTTTTCTTGAAGTCTAAGTCTAACTATGTTACTCCTCCAATAACTCAATAAACTCCAGTGATTCCTGTTAACTATAGGACCAGATATAAAGTTCTCTGTTTGGCATTTAAACGGTCCCTTACTGATTTTCCAGTATTCTTGACAATCTACTCCTCTCCATGAACTCTATAATCCAACCCTACTGGCCTTCCTCCCACTATTTTCTGTGCCCTGGCACTGGCTGCTCCATGCCTAGAATGTTCTTCTTCACAGTCCCTGGCTCTTAAAATCCTTGGCTTTCTTTAAGATTCAAGAATCACCTCCTCCAGGCCTTTCCTGGTCCTCCCCACCCGCTAGTACCATGCTTTTTTAAAGTGACCTTCCAGCTGCTTGATGCCATTTTGTTTGCTGTGATTTATATACGTTGTCTCTTCCATTAGAACGTGAGCTATTTCCGGGCAGACTACTTTTCATTTTTACTTGTATCCCCAGCTTTTATGACGGTGCCTGCAGCTTAGGAAATATTTAATAAATACTTGTTAATTAATTGATTGAGAGACAGGGCAGATAAAACCTTCATCTATACCAGGAATTCTTAACTTGCTGTATAGGAACTTGTTTTTTTTTTAATATTTTAATAACTTTTCTTTTTTTATGACTATTTTCAGTGTAATTAGTTTCCTTTTTAATTTTATATATTTTATTTTATGCATTTAAGAACATTATTCTGAGAAGGGGGCCAAAGGATTAAGACACAAAAGGAATTAAAATTCCTTGATTTATACCAATTTCTGGGCAGTGGTCTAGGTCTGGCTGAATGTTCTAGGGCTAGAGATAATAGGACTAGATGATCAGAGAGAGGTTCTCCTCTTTAGAGTCAGGTCTCCTTTCCTCAGGGTGGTTTGGACAACTTCTACCTAGAATTGTCTTGGGACACCAAAGGGTGGAATTGTTTGAGTTGCTTGGCTTCCTTGTGATATAAGGGAGATGAAACTGTCTTTAAATAATTGTGCGAAATACAAATTCAGTTGGAAAAGAGGGAATCTCTCACTGACTTAGTGACAATTTTGAGTCCCTAGGTGAGAGTGAGGAACAGTCTTCAACCAAGCCCCATACAAGAATAGGGCAGCCATTCAGTAGGAGCTTCCATAGGACCTTGTCCTTCTCATAGGGTTCCCAGGGGGAGGAAGCTTTTGCCTGGTGGGCCAAAGAACATTGGGTGAATGGTGGTTTGGTGAGAATTTCAGTATTGACTGAATCCCCAGAACAGGTTGCATACAAGAAGTTTATGACCTCTTAGTTACTTGACTATAGATGACACTGACCAGCAATGGAGATCCCTGAATCTTGACAGTATTTTTTTATTGTTATTGTGTCTTTGATGTACCTGATGCTGGTATTTAATCATCATTAGGGGATCTGTGATGATATTGTAAACTGTCCCACCCCACCACACCCTACTGAATGGATGGTACTTTTAAAGAGTTTTTTATAAATAGTAATAAAGAGGTGAGGGGAGATGTGGTAGGAGAAATATTTGTTTTAAATAGACTTGGTTGGTTCCCTTTCAAGAGGTCAAACCATTCTTAAAGATCAATTCTTAGCATGCCCACTCATGCCTTCTTGATAAAAAGGATGTGTGTATGGCTCTGTGGGAGGTCTAGAGATTTACCAGAAAATTGAAAGAGTGCCCCAATAGCAACAGGTGGTTAGGTTTTCCTCTGAAGGGATCTGATGGCTGAGGTAATTGAAGGCTTTTAAAGGTTTCAAAATGAGGATTCTATTTTTCCTTTGCACAGAAAATGCAAAAGATGCAAAAGAATCATAGAAGTCTTTTTCTGAATCCCATACTAGATATACATGTATTACCTTGAGTACTTGTACGGGGACCCCGTTTGGGAAAACTTAGACATGAGCTACACAGTGAACTTTACTTTAGAGATTTCTTCCAGTAACAACAGACAGGAACAATGAGTCAAAGACAGAAAATGACATTTAAATGTCAGCCCTCAGGATCAAACTTGGTCCTTGTGAGGCTAGAGTCTTGGGGTTGGGGGTAAGGTGGGCGGTTGGATTTAGCTGAGATACAAAATTACAGATCCTTAAAGTATTGAACTATAATGGAAATATGAGGGGTGCCTCCCCCCATTTGAACTTCCCTGGCCCCTTCCTAATGGCACATTCAGTGAGTCCTAGCTGGTCCTCATATAACCTTTAACATGAGATTAGAGCCTGTAGCCCCCTGGAAAGGGCCAGAGGAGGTGCTCAGTTTCATGGGACGTATCTGTCCAGCAGACCCAGTCATGGACTTTGTGACTTATCTAAAGGAAGAGAATCCCCCTGCTGTCTCAGTTACAGCAGTATTGGCCTTAAGTGTTTTTTAAATAAGTTTTTAAAAGACATAGAAATTACAGAGTAGAAGACAGAATAAGATATGGAAAAAGAGACTGAAGTAAACAAGTCACTGGAGCACCTTTAGCTTCTTCACGTTGTGTGGCTGTCATTCAAGTGGTAATTTTAAGGTTTACATCTTCTCATTTTATCCTTGAAACAAGTCAAGGACGTAAGTACCACAGGTATCATCCCCATTTTTCAGATAGCATTTTCAAAGGATGCTGGGAAATAAAAACATCAGGACAAACAAAAACAGCGAAGTTTGTATCTTTAGTAGACTAGGAGTGATAGAAAATGACTTAATGGGATGGAGCCCACTTTCCCTGGACAAACAGGATGGGAGAGTCTGGGCTTATAGAGTCTTTCCTGGGAGGGGAATTAGGTATATTAGGTATATGGTTCTTTTCCAGGCTCAGTGGGCCCTGTAACCTTGGTGAGAGGTACGGAACATCTCCTAGAAACAGTATGAGAGTTTGTACAGCAAAGCAAAGCCAAATAATAAAAGAAAACAACAGTAGGTACCAGATGTTCAGATGAACAATCAGCCATTCAGGGAAGTGGAAGGAGGCTGGGTAAGAGCTATTCCCATGGGGTGGGAATGAGAATTAATATGACATAATGGCTCTGCTTTATATAGTGCTTCATATCTAAAAAAATGCTTTTCATACTTAATCTCATTTAATCTTCACATCAACCATGAGAGACAGGTAAAGCAACTATAATAATTTCCATTTTACAAATGAAGAAGTTTGCATTTCTTTTGTGTGTAGGGTGGGATGGGGAGGTAAGAAAGAAAAAAAATGCTTGAAAATTGGAAAAAAGAAACCTGTTTAGAGTCCCTGTTTCATGGAGCTATTATGAAACTCAAATAAGAATAGTGGGCATAAATCACTTTGAAAATCTTAGAGGGCGTTACAAAAATCATTAAAAAGTCAGACTCCTGTATTTTACAGACAAGGAAACTGAGGCTCAGAGAAGTCTCGTGAGTCACACAAGTAGTATGTAGCAGAGCCGGAGTTCAAAAGTAAAGTCCTCTGATTCCTAATCCAGTGCTCTTTCTTATGTTAAATTAAATTTTATTTTCAATTGAAACTATGCTTCTCTCCCTCTTATATCCCCTTCCCCTCACCCTGTCCCCAGCTGTGCAAACAAGAGCAAAATCCCCTGTTACAAACCTATCATGTCAAGCAAAGTAAATTCCCGTATTGTCCTTGTCAAATACATATATCTCTGTGCTTTGAATCCCTCACCAGGGGTGAGTCCTCCGGAGTCAATTTGTTGATCACAGTGACTAAGTCTTTTAACGTTGTTTGCCTTGGCCATGCAGTTGCTATTGTATAAATAAAATGCAATATATTTTACTTCCCAGAGCTAAAAGATTTTTATGAACTGATACAAAGTGAAGAAAGCAGAACCAGGAGGACAATATACATTGTAACAACAGTATTCCAAAAATATTCAATTGTAAAATACTTTATAACTCTGATCAAAACAATGACCCACCACAATTCTATCCACTTCCAGATAGAAAACTTTGTGGACTCAGAGTGCAGACTGAAGTATATTTTTTCCTCTTTCTTTTTTTGGGGGTGGGGGAAATATGGCTAATATGGAACGTATTTTACATGACTTTATATTTCTAATAGGTTTTGTATTTCTTGCCTTTTCAATGAGTAGGAGAGAGAGTGGGGAGAGAGAATTTGGATCTGAAAATAAAATAAAATATAACGTAGATCGGGGGAAAAATGTTCACAAGTTTGTCTGAAACTAACCTTTTCATCATTTCTTATGGCACAATGGTATTCCATCATATTCATATACTACGACTTGCTCAGCAATTCCCTAATTGATGGGAATTCCCTTAGTTTCTAATTCCTTGCCACTACAAAAAAACCTGCTATAAATATGTTTGTATTTATGAGGCTTTTCCCTCTTTCTTTGATCTCTTTGGAATTAGTATGCCAAAGTATATGCCTCATTTAATAGCTTTGGGGCATCATTCCAAATTACTTCTTAGAATCCAATGGTTTTCCCACTACATCATAGGAACCCTTCATTGATGGCACAAGGCAATAAGCTTTTACATTGATCCTTTCCATATCTTGGGAGTTAAGAACTCAGTGTTCCCCAAATCTGGAAAATTTGCATACATTTTTTTAGTCATCTCTTTGTACCAGAGAAGAAGTTTGAATTTTTCTTTTTCTTTTATGGGGTGTTTATAGTACCTTACTATGAAATTTGGGTTACATATTTGGCCATAGGCTCTGTGTTGCTCCTCCCGAATTCCCATTTAATTTCTTATACTGACCTGAGATAGAGCAAAACCACAATGCAGAGAGTTGAGATGTGGAAGGGATAACTGTATTAAGTGCTTACTACGTCCATGTAAGTAAATGCTGGGGATGCAATAAAGAAAAAGAAAAAAAAAGAAAACAGAAGGCAACTTTACCTGCCCTCAAAGAATTTACTATATATATGTATATACACACATATGTGCATGTATGTGTGTGTACACATATGCACATATATGTATATATACCCATATATACGTATACATATATACACACATATACACACATATATACATACACACATATATACATACATACATTTTTAATATTATAGATAGATAGATAGATAGATAGATAGATAGATAGATAGATAGTGCAAAAGGGACCTAATCTGAGAGGGAAAGCCTGGGGTTAAGGTGATATGGGGCAAGGAAGAGACTGGGAAAAATCTCTTGCAGAAAGTCAGATATTAGTTGAGTCTTGGGTAGGCAGCATAGTGTATTAGATTGAGTGCTGAATTTGGAGTCAAGAACACTTGGGTTTCAAATGTATGTGACACTTATATTTGGGTTAATATCCATGTTCCATCTGAGAAGCCCACCCACTAATCTTCCAAGGGAGGGTATGTCTACCAAGCTCAGCAGCCAGGGAAATGAAGAAACAAAAGAACTGGGTTGGGTGGTATGGTAGAAAATGTTCTATCAGAGGACCTAGGTTCATAGCCTGACTCTGCCCCCCATGATCTGTGTGACCTTAGACAAATCACTTTTGCTCCCTAGGTCTTAGTTTTCTGAATTGAAAGTGAGTGAATTGGACTAGATGACTTCAAAGGTCCTTTCCATCTTTCCATCTATTATTCTATGATATGACATAAAGACAGGAGTCCTCAAATTTTAGTCAAGAAGCAGAGATGAAAAGGTAAAATGTTATTAGCATAGAGGCTGTTTCTAACCCTGAAGAACTTTTTTCCCCCATGATGCAATTGTGATGGTAAGGCTAGGCTAACTGGGCAAGGCCAGTTTCATGCAGTATGTGGGGAGGGAAGAAAGACTGAAGGTTTAGCCAGGGCAGAGCAGCTGGTGTGTTCAGTCAAAAGAGGAATTATCCTGCCAATCTATATTTCCTGCAAATGCTGTTAAGGAAGACTCAAAGACCAAACAAACATTTCAGGTTCTGAGTTATCTCACTAATGTGAGCATGAACTCTGCAGGAGGCCATTAGTGGTAAAGAAGATGGGAAGATGCTGTGGTGATCAGCATCCTGGATGTTTGCTCTTCCCAGCCCTGGGGATGGTGTTTGCAGCTCCCAAAGATGTGGTTGAGTCTAAGCCCTTGAACCATGTCTGGGAACTCTTCCATTTGGGGCTGGCCTATGAACTGGTTTGGGGCTGCCTAGGTTTCTACTTGACTCAATTTCACTTCTTTTGCTTTTTAGTCGTAAGTAAAAACTACATAGTTAAGCCATAGTTGTGTGGTGTACTCCATCATGCCATAGGCAGGTCTACTGAAATACAGACCAAAGGCAGAAGGGCAGTTTTTCTCAATAGCTTCAGGCCTAAGACTTGAGACTGTAACTGGATAAATTCACCCAGACTAGAACCATACAGAGTTTGATGTTTTGTTGAGTGTTCCCTGATCCATGCTGAGTGACACTGATAGCATCTAAAGGAGTTGTGAGTCTACCCGATGCTAGGGGCTAGGTTAGCCACGCACCTGGGTAACCAGGGGCAAGTCCCTTTAGCTCCTTTACCCCTTGTTTCTTCATTAGCTAAATAGGAATCAATCAGTCAACAAGTATATATTAAGTACCTTATTAAGAATAATAAGAATGCCTGAAGTTATGATCTCACAGGGGCTGGTTGGTGGTGAAGTAGACCTGAGCTTGAAATCAGGAAAACTCATCTTCAAGTTCAAACCTGGCCTTGGGCACTTACTGGCTGTGTCATCTCAGGCAAGTCACTTAAACCTGTTTACCTTAGTTCCTCATCTGTAAAATTTGTCATGGAAATGACAGACTGCTCCAGTGTCTTTGCCAAGAAAACCCCAAATGGGCTTGAACTGGGAACTGAAAGGACTCATCGTCATCGTCATCAAAAACAACACTTATCTCACAGAATTATTTCTCTGCACCTAGGTTAATTTATATTGTCTAAGTTGGATATATAGTAATGTAAGTAAGTCAGATAATATAAATTAATCTAGATGCAGAGAAAAGAGTGCCATATTTGGAAGAAGAGGTTTGAATCCTTGACCTATGATGTGATCCTGAAGAAGTCACTTTTCTGGGCCTCTGTTTCTTTCTCTGCAGAATGAATGGGTTAAGAGTTCTGAGTTCTTTGATCTCTAAATCTTGGTGATTTCTAAATTTCTAAATCCTGATGAAAAATCCATGATTTGTAAACTTTGAAGTACTGGAGTAAAGTTAATTGTTATTATTGGCCATAGTGACCGCCCCCCCACCCTCCAAAAAAAGGCCACATAATGTTTGGGCAATCCTAAAGGAAGAAAGCTTCTTTCCACTTTGACTGCCCATGCATGGGGAAGCTATTTTAAAAGGCTCATTATTTCTTTAAAATAGGGTTTTTTCATCTTTTTTGTGTCATAGACCCCTTAGAGGAGGTTGGGGTGGGTCAATGTCATCTGTTCGAACTTGACCTCCGATACTTATGAACTGTGTGACCTGTGGCAAGTCCCTTAAGCTTGATTTGCTTTAGTTTCCTCAACTGTAAAATGGGGAACATAAAAAATAGTGCCTACCTCCCAGAGGTGTTAGAAGAGAAAATGAGAAAGTATTTGTTAAGCACCTAGCATAGTGACTGGCACACAGCACGTTAAGCCTGGTGCTTAATAAATGCTTGTTCCTTTGGCAAACTGGGGAAGCCTATTGTACCCTTCTCAGAATAGTGCTTTTAAATGCGTAAAATGAAGTACATAGAATTAGAGAGGGAACAAATTATATTGAAATATTATCAAAAATATATGTGTGCATGTAGATATATCCATATCATATATATATACACACACACTCATGTATGTATGCATGTATGTGTATTTGTATAAATAGCATGCTTAGAGTCTCCAGGTTCAGATCTTAGGCTTTAAATGATCTTTCACGTCTCTCATTTCCTGTGTCACCTTAGCAGACCTTCATCAGCATTTTTGTTTCAACTCTGGCTGCAACTAATGTCTTCCCTCTGAAATTCATTTAGACCATCTTGGCCAGACCTTTTTGTTTTGGTTCCCAAACTGTGATTTCACTGGAATAGAATCTGCCACCTACCAATACAAATCTTCATCTTCTTTTTTGTTTATAATCATATTTGTGCAAGACAGGGATCTTAGACTGCTAGGTTGTGTCGTGGATAGAACACTAGACCTGAAGTCAGGAAGACCTGAATGAAAGATCCAGTGTCAAGCAGTCATTCTGTAACCTTGGGCAAGTCATTTAACTTTTGTCTGCCTCAGTTTCCTCCTATGTGAAATGAACCTACCTCCCAGGATTACTTTGAGTATAATATGAGATCATATTTGGAAAATGCTTTGTAAATCTTAAAGCACTATAGAAGTGTTATTATTAATATTATTATCACCGTTATTTATGAGCAAGACATTTCACCAGGAAGACAAAGAAGAAAATGAGCACATTTCTGCCCTCAAAAATCTTACATTATATTGAGGAACCAACATACACGTGGAAAAGTAAAATTAAATTGAGAGAAATACAAAGACAGAGACAGAGTCAGAGATAGTGCTAATGGTAATTCCTTGGGGTTTTGGGGAAAGGGAAGGTCGTGGGACTAGCAAAGGACCCTGGAGGTGTTGGCATCTGAGCTGTGCTTTGAAGATAAGATGAAATGAGAACACTTATTCCCCAGTACCCCATCCCTCCTCCCCCTTTGCATATTTGTTCTCCATCCCGTGTGAGTGACCGCATTATTTTACCATTTGAAAAGGTTCTTGGGCTGTTTTTAGTACACTCTATTTCAGCCACTCCAGCTTCACCTCATTTTGAATGGCATCTCCCAGAGACCAGAGGAAACCCAGTAGGGACAGTGTGTGTTTTGGGTACATTGTAATGCCAAAGGTCATCCAACTGAAAACAAAAGGGCAGGTGGGCCTGGAAGGCCTGGAACTAAAACCATAGCTCCCAGTTGAATGTTGATGTTATCAGGGGAGAGGAAGTACAGAAATAGGCACACAATCCTCAGGAATGTGAATTGGGTATTGAAGCCAGATAGAGGTTGGGTCTGGAAAACGAAAGCTAAGTCAAGTTTAAAAAGTTACTTGGCTTTAACTGGGGAGGGATGCACAAAATGAAGCCTAGGTCCTTTTTTTTTAATGAGAGTTTTATATTATGCTAATCTGGTCAGAGGCAGATTTAGGCACAGGTGAAGTCTCGGACATGAATCTGTCTCCTTAAAGATTTTGAACACGACTGATAATACTATGATAGCTACCGGACTTTGGAGGCATCTGTTTAGTTGGTTCAAAAGAATTAGAGAGGAAAGTCAGGGAAACCACTCTAACTGGCCTCTTGCTTGTAAACTGGTCGAAGAGGAGCTCACTTTCAGGGTTCAGGTGACTAAGTACAAACACCAACACCACTGGAAAAACAACTCAAGAGGCATGTCCAATCAATAATGGGCTAGCAGTAGCATTGTCCTGACAATAAGAAGACTGGCTCACTGAGAATAATGATCTCAATAAAGATCCTCAGTCCTTCCCTCCTAACTGAGAGATTACCAATGGCATCATCTGCTCATTTATATTAGATTTGGTTCCAAAGTTGTAATTCACTAATTTAGTAGATGAGATCAGCTACCTTTATTTTTCTAAGGTCCATATCAATCCCACTACTTCCTTCCTCCAAATACGCATATCGAAATAAAGTCTTAAGGCAGATTCCAAACCCATAACTTTTCTTTATTCCTGTGTCCTGTTGATTTCTACCTGAATGTTTCAGGATCCAACCTGTATACCCTTCTAACTCTGCCATCTTGGAATGCTCCATTTGTTGAAACATCATCAGACTAGAAAACTTTCACCTGTCTTGGAAATGGATGGTGATGAGAGATTTCCTCCTTTGCATACTCTGGGATGTTGGAAAATGCTACCCTTAAAAGCCATTTTGGTGCACCAAGGAAATGCCAGTAGGAGAAGACTGAATGGGAGAAGTAGAGATTTCATACTTTGCTAGGAACACATGAACCAAAATTCTTTAAAGCTGATGCTGATTTCATTTTCATTATAGTAAAGAGACCCAGATAGTTCAGATTTCAGACTCTGCCAAGAGTGACCCTGCTGTTCCAGATTTCTAATCCTGCATTTTTGTCAGTTTTAATAAAATGCACTCTAATCTACATAAGTGTTATTATTAATATTCTTTTGGGTCATGTAAAGTTTGAAGGAAAATTAGAATCTTACTGGGATGGGGGCTGAGCCATGAGAGGTTTGTGAGTTATTATAATTATTCATATCCCTAGACAGAAACATAAAGTCCTATAAGGAAAGACTTAGAACTGTGGAAGGACTTAGGACTTAGAAGGGCTTGGATCTACTTGTACCCACACAGTTATTTGAGATGGTAGCTCAGACCTAAGAGTACCATCTGGTGGCTTACCCAGTGACCTAAGTAGCTCTTCCAGAAAATCTCTTGGCACTAATTCCTTTTTTTTTACATTTTTTAAAAAATTGTGATTATATAACTATACTACATGGATAACATGACATGAAGGCTGAACATAGGATCATTAATTTAGATGTAATCTACAGGGAGAACATATGGTCCAACTCCTGCATTTTATAGATGAAATGAGGTCTAGATGAATGACTTGCCCAAGATGCCACAAGTAGTAAGTGGCAGAGGTGGAATTCACACCCAGGTCTTTTGACTCTCAATTGGCCTTCTTTCCATTATACTGCAGTGCCTGGTCACAATCAGTTCAATTAAATTAAAATGAAAAGATAGTGTCACATTTGTCATATTGGTCTCAGATTGTGCACATAGGTCCAGATCACAGAATATCATCATTGGTAGGTAACCTCAACATCCATATAGTCCAACCCATTCCTGAAAAAGAATTCCCTCTACCTAATAAGTAGTCATTCAGCCTTGGTTTGAAGTCATTCAGCGAAGGAGAACCTACTACTTCTCAAAGAACCCATTCTACTTTGGATAGCTCTAATTAACAAGTTTGGGCTTATATCAAGCCCAAATTTGCCTCTTTGCAGCCTTCACCCTTTGCTCCTAATTCTACTTTCTGGGGCCAAGCAGATTAAATTAAATTCCTCTGTTAGTGGACAGCTCTTCAGTATTTGAACATAGGTATCTCCCCCCACCCATCTTCTCTAAGATAAATAGCCTCAGTTCCACCATCTAATCATCATATGGTCAGAACCTACCATCTTGGTTGCTGCTCTGGATAGTCTCTATCTTATCAGTGTACTTCCTAGAATGTAGCACTCGGAATTAAACATCCTACTGTAGGTATGGTCTGACCAGAGCAGAGTACAGGATATTTGGAAACCTTGCAGGTAATCTTATTGGAAATCTTCCAGGAGAAGCTAAATAAACATTTTTTGGATATTCTGGAAAGGGAATTTATTTTTGGGTCTATAGCCCAAGATTTCATTGGCAAAAAACCCCCAAAACCAAACCAAAAAACCCCCCAAAAAAACAAAACAAACAAAAGATTCCATTGACTTTCTTGGCTGTTAAGCCATGCTCTTGATTTATATTGAATTTGTTATCCATGGGTAGACAGAATTTAGTCATTCTATTCCAGTTCCTTCATTTTAAAAGAGAGGAAACTGAGGCCCAGAGATGTGATATGACTTACTAAAAGTAACACAAGTAGTATGGTGGTGTGTACATTAACTGGGGCACGGACAATAATTTTAAAATTAATTAAATTGACTTCTGTGATGAACTTAATGCATAAAGACTTTTAATATGTAATATAATTTTTTTTTTGCTACAATCACTTGTTTCACATGATTTGACATAAAGTTGACAAAATTTTGGTACTTATTCTTTAATTCTTCATCATGAAACCACACTTTTATCATACTAGGTCTTAGGCAAACCGTTGACAAATAGTCCATTTTCCAAGTCTAACCTTGATTATAACCCATAGGTTTTCTTTTTTTTTCTTTCCTTTTTTTCTTTTAAATATTCATTAAATTTTTTTTAAATTCTAGATTCTTTCCCTCCCTCCCACCCCTCCCCCACCTATTGAGATGAGAAATATATCAATTATATATGTGGTCATGCAAAATACATTTCCCTACTTACCATGTTGAAAACAAATTCCGCCCCCCCCCCCAATAAAAAGCAAGAAATATAAAGAAAGTGAAAAGAGTATGCTTCAATCTGCACTCAGAGTTCATCAGATCTCTTTTTTTGTAGGTAGATAGCATTTTTCATCATGGGTCCTTTGGAATTGTCTTGGATCATTTTATTATCAGAGTAGCTAAGTCCATCACACTTGATCATCTTTACAATGTTGCTGTTACTGTGTACAAAGTTCTCTTGGTTCTGCTTACTTCGCTTTGCATCAGTTCATAAAAGACTTTCCAGGTTTTTCTGAAAGCACCTGGCTTGTCATTTCTTATAGCCCACTGGGATTCCATCACAATCACAGAACTCATCCTGTTCAACCATTCCCCGGTTCCTGGGTATCCTGCCAGTTTCTAATTATATGCTACCACAAAAGAATTGCTGTAAGTATTTTAGTACACAGAGGTAATTTTCCCTTTTCTTTTGTCTTTTTTTGGATACAGACTTATCAGTGGTATTGCTCAATGAAACAAGTGCAAGAACAGAGATTTTCAATTGGGTTTAAACTGGGCAAGTTCCCAGGCCAGGGAAGTATGGTTGTCTCTAATTTTTCGATAAATTTCTTAAGCTTCTGTGATGTGTCACCTCGTTCAAGGCTGTGTCATAAGATTCCAACTCCATTTGTAAATTTCTGTAATACTGGAATAATTCTTCACATCAACGTACTGATCAGAGTTCTTTATACCCTCAATAGGGATGAGATTGCCAGCCACTGAAAGTAAAAAAAAAAAAAATCCCCAAAACATTTTTTTGGGTGGATATTTTATAGTCTAATGAATATGCTCATATCTTCCAGACTCATCTGGACTTCTGACAACAGTTTAAGTATAGCCTTGGATGAAAAAAGGAGTTTCCTCAGTGAAAATGACAATTTTCCAATCTTCAGTATTCCAGATTTTGTATTGTCTTAGTGTAAGTGTTTGTTTTTCCCCCATAGCAACAGTTAGCAGCTGAGTCCTTCTCTAAGGTCTTTTAACTTTCAGAAGACTATGCTACATGGCACAAGAATAAACTACGATTTTACATGTAAATAACTTTGATTGTTTTCTTAGGATTAATTGGTTTGTTTTGCAACAATAGCTTGTCAGTTCCTGATGTACTTGCTTTCTTCCTTTTGACTGTATTTTTCTTTGTGTTTCATCATAGGCTTAGGTTATTCTGGAAACCCTCGATTTCCCCATTCTGACAGCTGCTACAACACCTCTAACAGTCATTGAAGCATTTTTTTGACTTTGTAAGAGTGACAACTTTTGCACATTTCCTTAGAGTAATATCCATTCTTTAAAAACCACAGAATTAAAAACATAGCAAAAGAGGTATATATATATATATATATATATATATATATATATATACATATATATATATACATATATATAAATAACCATTGCTATTACAAAAAGATCATATTAGACTTTTGCTTACCCTGAGTAATTCACATGCTACTATAAATAGCAGACCTGGGATCTGAATCTAGATTCTCTAAAAGTACACCCAACACTTACATAATGTTCTAAGCTTGGCAAAGCACTTTCCAAATACTATCTTATTTTATGCTCATGACAACCTGGGAGGGAGGTGCTAATGTAACCTCCATTTTATAGATTAAGAAACGGAGGCAGTCAGAGGTTGAATGACTTGCACAAGATCACACAGCAGGTAAGTACCTGGGGCTGGACTTGAACTCAGGTCTTCCTGACTTCAGGCCCAGTATTCTATCTGCTGTATCACCTAGCTGCATCTGATTTCAGATACAAGATACAATTTGCTTTCTCAGGTGAAGTTTGTTGTCATTGTTTCGTTTGTTATAACAACACAAATGTTGTTATCATTTCAGTTGTATCCGACTCAATGTGACCCTATTGGGATTTTCTTGGCAGAGATACTGGAGTGGTTTGCCATTTCCTTCTCTAGCTCATTTTACAGATGAGGAAATTGAGGCACACAGGGTTAAGTGACTTGCCCAGGGTCATACAGCTAGTGTCCAAAGATGGATTTGGACTCTGGTCTTACTGTAGGCCTGTCATTCTAGCTGCCCCATCAGTTGATGTCCATAGTCATTACTGTGCTGCTGTTGGCTGTGGGGGCATGAATATTAAGTGGTTGATAGACATTACCATAATTAATGTTGCTCTTATGCTTCCAGATCAGATTTTTATTGCATGCCTTTTCTTTTTGTTCCTTTCCCCCCAGTATCCATGATCTCTTTGATGGATGATTTCCCTGAGAGCTTCCCTTACTTACATTTAGAGTTTCAGTCCTCATCACAACTGTTGAAAAACTGTTACAGGATCTTACCTTCAAAGAAGCTTGGGTCTCTCCTGCTGAACATAATTATCTGTTAGCTCTGCTCCCTTATCCCCATTCTACCTCATTCTATCCTAAAGACAGGGTCCTAGATGTAGGGAGGTCTGGAAACGCTGCAAACTGACATCCCCAGAGGGATGTGATGAGGGAGAACTGAGATCTGAGATCTGGCAGTAATGAGGAATGCTTGTTGATGGACTGATAGCTAGTGACCTAGACTCTACTTCTCTGGGCCTCAGTTTTCTCATCTGTAAAATGAGAGGGCTGGAACAGATTGATCTTTGAAGTCCTTTCCAGATCTAAATCCTATACTCCAGCACCTCACCTTTATGTGGTGGTTTAGGGATTTGGTGGTAGCACTAAGGATTAAAGTCATAATGATACCTCTCCTTTATATGGTACTTTAAAGAGTTGAAAAGCTATTTGCTTAATTATCTTATTTGCTTCTCACAATAATCCTGTGAAGTAGATATTATTATAATATTCATTTTAATAGATGAGAACATTATGTTTCCAAGGTTGAGTCTTGCCCAGAATCTTAGGGTTAGCAAGTATCTGAGTTGGGATTTGAACTTAGGTTTTTTTGTCTATACACTTTCAACTTCAACAAACCTGTGATCTCATCAGAAAACAGACATCCTATGAAACCTTTGAAATGGGGTAACACCAACACGCAGGATCGCCTAGTTGCCATGATTTGAGGGGTACTTGAAAGGTCCTGGTATCTTCCCTACAGACCTGCAATCATTCATGAATTAAATAATTGAGGAGAGGAGTGAGTGCCCACTGAGCCCAATTTCAATCCCTTCTTTTCAAATCACATATAAACTTCTTTGGTATAGGTGTTAGATAAATCCTATGCATGTCCTCCAGCTCTAGCAAACAAGAAAAACAAGAAAACATACATCTTGATGCTGATGACATGGCTTATATAGTGTAAGAGTGATCTATAGAAAAAATTAAACCATCTGGCTAATGACTAGCACACAAAGGAGCTAAACATTTTGTTAAAATTAAAACTGTTGTGTCTTGTAATACATTTGGATGTATTATAACATTTAAAGAGATGACTTGTATTCCTATTAGATCATCAGCAAACAATATACATGAATAGACCATGTTACGTCAGTTCTGCATTGCATCCCCCTCCCTCTCCCCTCTCAGTTGAGGACCTTGTCTTTTTCTTTCCTGAAAAAAAATTGAGGTCACTCACAGTAAGCTCCCTCTTCTCCCCTCTTCATCTTGGAGACCCCTTGACATCATTCTTCACTCTTTACTTGCCAAAACCAGTCCCTTGACATGTGTCAGTCATAGATTACCTCCTTAATCATTATTCTCTCCCTCCCTCCCCCCCCCCTCTCTCCTTTTCTCTCATTCTCTCTGCATTGCTTCCTCCATAGAATCTCACTTTCTTCAAGATGTTGCTTAAGTACAACCTTCTACATGAAGCCTTTCTAAATTCCTCCTCAGTGATGCCAGTGACCCCTCCAAACTACCTGGTATGTGTTTGTATTCATTCTTTTTATATTTCTTCTGCATGTACTTATATATGTGCATGCCATCTCCTTGATAGAATATAAGCTCCTTTAGAGTAGAAATTGCTTCATTCTTTGTATCTCTTACACCTAGCATAGTGCCTGATACATATATGTGTGTGTGTGTATACACACATATATACATATGTGTGTTATATATAATATATAACACATGTTATATAGAATACATATTATATATATTTTTGCTGTTTAGTCTTTTTAGTCATGTTTGACTCTCTGTGACTCCATTTGGGGTTTTCTTGGCAAAATACTAGAATAGCTGGCCACTTTCTTCTCCAGTTCATTCTACAAATGAGGAAACTAAGGCAAACAGGTAAAGTTACACAGCTACAAAGTGTCTGAGGTCAGATTTGAACTCAGGTTTTCCTGATTTCAGTCCTAGCACTTTATCTACTGGACCACTTGGCCACCTCCTGACATGGTACATGCTGAATGTTGAATAAGTACTTGATTATTTATTGAACAGCTTTCTGCAGTTAGGATTTGGGTTTATGTCCTTCGTGCTTATATAGAATTGACTCGAGAAATGTCCACCTGATTCATTTTTTGATGTCATTTGTGAAACGGTTGCTGATGACACACAGTGAATTATGTTATCTAATGCTCCTCCTAGGAGAATGAAGGCAATAAATAACTTCTTGAATTCAATGCTAAGAAAATATTTGTCTCTGAAGATGAACTTGCAGGCTTCCTTTTGCCAGACTATAAAACCCTTACAATTCACTGTGTTTCCCTTTCCCCCTCAGTTGTCAGGAAATGCAGAGCTAAATTCAGTGCTCAACTGCTGTAATGAACTCATTTCAGATGCCTCGTCATGTCTATGCTTCTTTTCCTTTCATTGTTTTGTTGCTCTTTTTTAAATTTTGAATTGTCTCTTTTGCCTTATGTTTGATTTCATAAACTATCTTAACTCTTTTTTGGAAGTAGTTAGTAGGGCGAATGCTAAGTGAATAAATGTCTCTAATGTCTTGGTTGCATGTGTGGGAAACTCACTGATGGAGATCAACAACCCATCAGTAATTTCTAGTCTTTAAAAAGGGCACTCCCCAGGGCACTGAGAGATTAAGTGTTCCCTGGTCACACAAGAGCAGGAGATGCCAGAGGCATGAAGCTAAGCCTTTGTCTATATTATTCCAAGAGACCCCTATCCATTGCCAGGTTGTTTCTCTAGAACATATGAAGCCCCCATTATAGGTAGTATATTCTAAAATGTGAGCATGTACATTACTTGAGATGCAAAACATGTCATTTTCTTATTTTAATGTAAGTGTCAAATCATATTCTATTATAAACTTTCTTTTAGCTTATTAGGTGGTTGGAATTTCCCTTACGATCATCATTTGCCATTAAGCTAATATTCTGTCTTCATTGAATTCAGTGTAAGTCATTGAAAGCATTCTGAAACTTAATGGAAATGATTTTTAAAAATATTTTCTTTTTCCAAGTTACATGTAAAAACAATTTATAACATTCCTTTAAAAACGTTTTGAGTTCCAAATTTTTTCCCTCCTCCTACCCTACCAAGGCAGTAAGCCGTCTGATGCAGGTTATACATGCGCAATCATGTTACATTTTTATAGTAATCATTTTGTGGAAGAACACTCAGAAAGACAGAAAGACATGAAAGAAAGGAAGGAAGAAAGTGAAAAATAGTATGCTTCAGTCTGTATTCAGATACCATCAGTTCTTTCTCTGGAGGCAGATAGCATCTTTCATCATGAGTCCTTTGGGATTGTCTTGCTGAGAACAGCGAAGTCATTCACATTTGTTCGTCGTACAATATTACCGTTACTGTGTACAATGTTCTCCTGGTTCTGGTTACATCCCATAGAAGTGATTTAAAGAATATCTGCTGTTTGGAATTATCTGTGTCATTATTGTCTCTTAGTGTGGATAGTAGAGTTTTGACCATATTAGGAATATTTTTGGCTTTTAAAAGGTATACCTATCATATAGTTCATGATTTTTAAAAAAAGAATTGCTTTTCCTTTGAATCAAATGAGAAGCTAGCCAATCACTTGACACCAAGATTCCTGGAAATACTTTATAAGAACATAGGCATTTGTAACAGCATGCTTTAGATGCTCGCCTCCCACCCTCGATTTCCTTGGCAACACTGTCTTTAAAAGATCTCCTGCTGAGGATTTCTATAGAAACTGCTAAGTCAACTCCCAAAGACTCGTGATGGAAAAGGCTCTCCACATCCAGAGAAAGAACTGTGGAGTCTGAATGCGATCGAAGCAGACTATTTTCTCTCTTTTTTTTGTTATTTTGTTTTGTTTCTTCTTTCTCATGGTTCCTCTTATTGGCTCTAATTCTTCTATACAACATGACTAGTATGAAAATATGTTTAATATGAATGTATATGTATGCCTATATCAAATTGCATGCTCATTTAGGGAGGGGAAAGAAAAGGAGGGAGGGGGAGAAAATTTAAAACTCAAAAGCTTATTGAAGTGAATGCTGGAAACTAAAAATTAAAAAAAAGTTAATTCAAAAAGAATCACCTAAAAAAAAAAGAAATTGATAAGTCAATATGCTGACCCAAAAAGCCATACCATTCTGCTATAAGGCTGTTCAGGAAACCCAAAGTGAAAAAAATCATAAGCATAGATAGATATCTATCACACAGAGGGCTCTGAAAGAGTGCATGCGAGGAGGCTGAAATATATATAGCTGACAGAGATTTATGGGAACTTCAAAGAAGTATAGGAGCAAAAGATGTCATCAGAGGAATTTATGGTAGGAAGGGACTAGGCTGGTTGCATGATGAAGATGAAAGAGGACTGGTGGATAACCAGAGTGTTTCACTGGTATTTTCTCCTGATGTCTGAAGAAATTGAGGCAGACTTCCAATGCATGGACTGCCTCTGGAAAATTTTTGAGAGGATCATAGCTAGAGTTCAAAAAGACTTCAAAGGTTATCTAATGCAACCCCTTCATTTAAAAAATGAGGCACCTGAGGACATGGACAGAAGTTGCAGGCGTGGACGGCTTGAGGTCTACATCATTGGGAAGAACATTCATGGGATCAGAGGTTCACAAATTTAGAGTTGGAAGGGACCTCCGAGACCATCTAGTAAAACCTCATCATTTTATAGAAAAGTAAAGTGAGACGTCGGAAGGATACATGATACATATAGCTAAGTGGGACCAACTCAGGTGCTCCTGACTCCAAGCCCAACGTCCTTGTCTGATGCATCTTGCTACCTCTTACCTATATCAACGAAATCATGGATACAGATCTGTTCCTGGAGAGATATCTGTGTGCATGTATCTATACAAATCCTAAATTGGATCCTAATGGACAAACATTAATCTGTAACTCAGGTTTTATAGTTAACTTAGATTGTGGTCATTTTGTGAAAGGAGAAATCAAAGTACAAGCAGTTATGAAGGGCATAAAACATACCTCAACCTATAAAAGCCTAATTTCTTGAAAAAGGTCAAAGAGAAAGTCTGATGCTTTTTATCTTAAGGGCACTAACAAGATTTCTAGGCAGGAATGCAGCTTGTATTCAATTAAATAAAGAAGCAGATTAACTTTCTTTAATGAGCCCCCGTCACAATATAGAATTCTTCTATAATCTTCTCCCTAAGTAATAAAGTCTTTCCAAATATGTGTAGTGGTTCCTATTAGGGGGAAAAAAGGAATTCTACGTGATTTATGGCCATGAAGAGGTCTCCCCAAAGGTACAGTAAATTGTCAACACACTCCTGCCTTGCAAATGCTTTGCAAAATAGAAAGCATGAATTTCTGTAAATTGAAAGTCTGAATCCATTTAGGTTTCCATGGATGACATTTCAGTTTCAAGTAAACTAGACTTATTTGGTTATGTCTAACCCTATACAAGTAATCCAAAGAGGAAGAGAGTATTAACTTCTGGAATAAGGAGTTGGAGTTGGGGAGGGGATCTTTAGGAAAGGTTTCTAGTAGGAGGCAACTTCAGGCTTGGTCTTGAAAAAAGCTAAGGATGAGAAGGGCAGGTGTTAGTTAGGAGGGAGTACATATCAATGGAGCCAATATCTAGAACTCCTCATTTCCCAGTGAATGGGGTTCCCACAAGGTGAAGACTGTCCTCTAACCTGAGGCTAGACTGGACTATAAGGGCTGCAATACTAAACCATGTTCAGTTCTGCATGTGGGGTGGACTGGGTTCAGTTCTAGGGGAGTCTTCCTTTAACAAAAGTGGGCAGGTTCCCTTTCCTCACACTCATTGTCCAGTAAACCCTCTACCATGATACCCAGAAGAACAAGGAGGGGACTAAAAAATATTAATGTCCCGTATGAATTGGGATTAGGGCAGATAATTTATTCTTACACACACAAGAAAGTCTAAACATTAAAAAGGAAAACAAACAAAAACTCCACAAGTATGCGTTAATAAGACAAAATTTAGTAACACTTTATTTCTCCCACTGGGTGCAGTACTGACCTTATTGATGGTGTAGAGCATAGGAACTCTGAACTTCATACTATACATGTGCCTTGGCACAGGAACTGTATGTGGGCTATGGGATTTCCAGGGCAGGAAAATTGATTTGTTATATGAACTCCCCAAGTCTTTCACGTTGAGTCCATGCTCCATGTTGGAGATGGGGGGGAAGACAAGGTCACCATAATAAAGGAGCATAGGAGGATCCATCCATCTCCATCCTTACTGGAGTCACATGACACAATCTAGAGTCAAAGTCAAAACGGCCCAGGTCAGAAGCTATTTCTTCTTTTAAGAGGCAAGGAACCACTTAGATTTACCGTGTTCAATGTCTCTAAAAAGTCATTGAACCCCTTTAATGGAGTTTCAAGTGATCTTGGGAATCCTTAGGGTTCTGTGTTTCATCAAGTGTTGGTTCAGTTTCTTTTGTCTTGTGATATTTAGAGATATTTTCATTCTTTTAGATATTTTGATACACGTTACTTTATAATTTTAGGATCATCCCTGTTAATTTATCTGCTTGTGGTCTAGGCTTTTTAACTGAGTTGTCTTTCTCCTGAGATTTTTGGCATTTTATTCTCTTTTTTTCCACTTATAAATTCTATCAGTTATTTTCTGAGTCCTTCCTTTTTGATGGGGTTCCCATGCCCTGCACCTGACCAAGGGAGTAGGGGACTGGATCTCAAAGTCTCCTCTCATATGGGAAAATCAATCTTCTTTACCTCAGTCTTCTAGGGATGAAATTGGACCCAGCTAGTGTCAATCTCTTCTTCAGGCCCCCAATATTGGGACCCTACTGCAGTTCTCTCTCTTCTTTAGTTGTCTGTTTGGGCATGGCTGCCCCAGACAGAACGTACTCTCCTCTCTTTTGCAAATATCTGGGCAGAGTGGAGGCCTGCAATCCACTGCGTGCTGCCACAGCCTAGTAGGGGTGATCTAAGAGGCAGAGCATGCTGGCAAAGACTGGAGCAGTGGCAGGGAAGTTGTGACTGGATAATTCCATGGGTCTGGTAGGATGCCCTATTGGCCCATAGAAACTGGTGCTGAGTGAACCCTGTTAGAGATTAGTATACTTCACTGTTAATTCATAAAGCTATGACCTTGTCAGGATTCATGATTTCTTAACCTGTGGAGAGAGGTGTAATTATTCTACCTCTAGCATATTATACCAGAGGTTGAGTTAGTAGGGTCTGGAGAAAATATCTAGGCCTTCATCTTTTTGATCATGTGACCTTCCATTCATTTCAACTTTAGTATTTGTATCCCCAGAACTTAGCATAGCAACAGGCACACAGTAGGTGCTTAAATGTTTTTTCATCCATCCTTTTAAGGATTTAGAAAATATTGCCTGGTAATTGGGGAAAATGGTAATATTATGAGAAGAACAGAAAAATCAAGAGGAGATTCTTTGTGAAAACAGTTTGGGATGTAGATGGGCCCTGAGGTGACCAAGAGACATTGAGTTTGAAGACAGAACTGGGGAAGATGAGATTCAACAAACACATTTTGGATGTTATTGACATCTGTGCCAGGTCCAGAAATTTTTTTCCCTTAGATTTCCCTAACCCAAAGCCTTCTAGGCCAATACTCACTTCCATTTACTCCACAAGTAACCTTTGTCCTGAAGAACTGAAATCCATCCACAATTAGCCAGCAACTCAAGCAACTAAGTTTGTTGAAATCTAAGAATATTGTAATAAGAGATTAAACCATTTGCCTTGAATCAGTGGCAGCTAGGGTGTGTCAGAATCAAGACTTAAAGTTCAGGTGAATCACAGATGCATCATTACTTTTTCTTCTGCTTAAAAAGTAGAGATACTAAGAAAAATTTCTTGGGATGCAAATTATTTCTCAATACCCTTGTAAGCATTCTCATACCTGATTAAAAAAGTTACATGCCCTATTATTGCTAAAGAATCCAAAAGCATCATCTTCATATCAATTTTTATATCCCCTGAAGTCTAAGTTATAGATTCCTGATGAAATTTACCTAACACTCCTGATATATAGTTATGGTAGGTACATAGAACTTCAGTATAACTGACGTTCTCAGGTATGTCTAGTTTGGGCTAAGGGGTGGAGATGAAGCAGAAGACATGGAACTGACCTCAAGGAACTCACTTTCTACTAGGAGAAGCCAATATGAAAACTAATGTTAATGGAAGGTACTAGTAGTAGGAGGGACTGAGAAGGCCATTTGGTTTTGAGCTATATCTTGAAAGAGGCCAGGGGTGCCAGACAAGGGCAATCCAAGCCCATTGAAAAGACATTGGAGTAAAAGGAATAAGTAGACATCTTGCTTGACTATACTTCTTTATTTCATGGGTGTTTTTTCTTTCTTTTTTTAAGGAGGGGTAATAGAATGGGAAAAATGAAGGTTGACAAATAGTAAAAATGGTAAAACAAATAGTAAAAAGAAAAATGGATTGTCACTGGATCCTCTCCATGAGACTAGAAGGGTAGGAAGGTGTCAGGCTGTAAATGGCTTCAAATGCCCAAAATAATATGTTTTTTTGATCCAGGGGGTTAAAAGGGAACCATTAGAGTTTGGTAGTTTCCTCTACCCCAAATCCTTATCCTGGAAGGTGACACCACAAAAGTACCTTCCAAAGTGGAGTAATATTAACAAAACTTCCTTTTAAATTTAAATGCTTAGCTC
Source organism: Notamacropus eugenii (assembly GCF_028372415.1). Lineage (NCBI taxonomy): Eukaryota > Metazoa > Chordata > Mammalia > Diprotodontia > Macropodidae > Notamacropus > Notamacropus eugenii. The sequence continues at coordinate 879,352 of NC_092878.1, read as the reverse complement.
CATTGAGTCTTTGGAGGAATCTTTTTTGGTTTTCACTTGGCTACAGAAAGTCATAGTATTTCCACAGACCTATTTTTAAACCTTTCTAAGCTTTTTCTCTTGCATTTGTATGAATAATGTCTTAATTGTGAAGCAAGAGATGAGTTCCTTATAACTTGTTCAGTAGAACACTGCCTAGAGAAACTTACTTGGTTAGTGGTTTGTATTTCTTACTTTCTCAATGGTGGGGAGAGGGAGGGAGGGAATTTGGAACTGCAAATCAATACATAAAAAAAATCATTTAAAAAAAGGTAGTGTTAAAAAAGCACAACATACCTCATAAGAAAATGCTTTTAATAGAACTTATTTAAAAATGAATAAAAAAGATGCTACATTGAAGTGATAAATACTTTGAAAATATATTAAGATCTATTGAAACAGAGATCCCAGAAATTCCAGACTTCAGAGGACTTTGAACTGTCTACTAAACTGTAGCCATCCAATACTTTATAAGGAAAGGTATCAGATATCCATGAAAGGCATTTGAAATCTTGCATAAGACGTGAGGCTTTGATCCATCACCTTATAAGACATACCATAAACTACTTTTACAGAATATGAAGTGCCAACATTTCAAGTCCCTTCCACAAAAGCCATTGAACAGTCAACCAGTTTATGAGGAGAATGGGGAGCGGGGAAAGCATTGGTCAGAGAGAAGTTAGTTCATCAGTTATGGCAATGTTCAAGATGAAAGGTTCTTAATCAAAATTAAAAACCAAAAGATGAACACTTTCAAATGTTCCTTAACAGTCTTGATGAGATGGTTCCATATTCATCTGGTTTCTTCTTCCAGCTTTAGTCATCTTAACAGATGGTAATTAACAACTGAGACCATTCTCTTTTCTGCACCTGGTCCTCTTCCAAATCTCTTCAGTCTTTGTTTCCAAGATTGGTATAAACAGTTTACAATCCATTATCGTACAGCTAATAGAAGAGCTAATCCCACTAGTCCAAATCCTGCTGCTGCAGCCATTATACAGCACAGAGTACTACTTGGGTCACTTTGTGGGGGAGCCTGCTTTTGGGTGAAATGGTGGTGAAAGCCAGTCTGGACGGGAAAAGAAGAGAAAGCATTGATTATTCATACTCTCCAAACATCAGGTTTGTCTTTGCATCTCTAGAGCACAGCTGACATTTTAATAACCACTTGTTCAATTTAATCAATTGCCTCCAGTTCCTCAAAAAAGTTCAACATTTGCTGAAAATTAATATTAGTGTTTGTTCTGTGTAAAAGATTACATTTCTGTCTTAGAGATGCTGCTTTGGTTATGAAGCATTTGGTAATATTTGGAGTCACCAGTGCAGAAAAGTCATGATGCGTTAAAAGGTGACCAAGCCAATAATAGTTAGCAAAACTTACAAGTTCTCATTTGATAATCATGGGAAGGAGGTACTAGTATTACCCCATTATCACAGATGAGGACGCTGAGACTGAAGGAGGTTAAGATACTTGCTCACTGCTACAAAGTGTCTGAGGCAGGCTCTAAGTACATCACTCTGCTTACTATGCCATCTAGCTGCCCCAAACTGCTAAAAGAATGAACAGCTCCTTTCTGAGTATCTGGATACTTCAGTGGAGAAAAAAGCTGTTATTTGCCCCAGAAATATCGATTATATAGAGGGGAGTGATCAGAAATGATCACATGAAATGATCAAAAGAGCTATCCATCATCAATTTCATGCATATTTCTGAACAAAAGACATGGGTTATTTTGAAGACCCTCCAGGTTATTAGATTCCCAGTTGACCCTTGAGAAGCTAAAGCTGGCAGCTGCTCCAGTCATCCCCATTCAGGATAATCAGAAGTGACAGTAATTAAACTCCAGATGGTTGCATTTTAACTTTGCTGGGTAGAGGGGTTTGCATAAACAAGCTGTATTTGGCATTCCTTTGGCAACTTTGCTCTTTCTACTCTATTTTCTGCCAAATAACTAATTTAAATGCCTCCCCCCCATTAATGTTTAGGTAAGTACCACACTTGTTTTTTCCATAAACTTTCAAAGCAAATCCCAGTAAAATGCTGAATGCTGACCATGTTTTCCTAGTTAGAAATGATGCTGAATGAAGAGGTATTGAGATTTAAAAGTAAACGTCCTTTTACCCCAACCATGGGATGCTGGGCCTGGAGTCAGAAAGACCAGAGTTCAAATCCAGCCCATGGATCACTCCCTATGTGACCTTGGGCAAAGCATTGCCATTTATTTCAGTTTCCTTAACTGTAAAATGGGAATAATACCAGCATCTGCCCCCCAGGGTTGTTGTAAGGATCAAACCAGATATTAAAGTGTTTAGCACAGTGCTTGGAACTTAGTAGTAGGAGAGCTGTAGGAATACTTATTACTTTCCCTAGCTTCCTGGCAACATCGTGTGTGTGTGTGTGTGTGTGTGTGTGTGTGTGTGTGTGTGTGTGCGTGTGTGTGTGCGTGTGTGTGTGCGTGTGTGTGTGCGTGTGTGTGTGCGTGTGTGTGTGCGTGTGCGTGTGTGTGCGTGTGTGTGTGCGTGTGTGTGTTTAGATACTGAATTCATTAATTTATGATTTAAAAAGCCTATAATGTTAATGCACTGGGACTCTCTGGGGGGGGGGATTTTAAAAAATGAAGGCCTCTGATTATTCAGATTAGGTCAAGGAAAAACACCACAATACCTCCCCAGTCTTTTTGGTAACCTTTAAGAAATGTGGTGACCCACATGAAAGTCCCAACACAAACCTGAAAGTAAACTTAGCCACAAGTGGCAGAAATAAGGCCAGGCACACAATATAGAGAGCTGATGGGGTCCTTAGAGGTCTCCTGTTCTTTCATTTTACAGGTGAGCATAGAAGGTAAGGGAATTGGTCAAAGGACACCGTGGCTAATAAGTAGGAATTGAGCCTAGGTGTTCTAATTCCCAGGTAGGAGTTTGAACACCCCATATTTAGAAGCAGCCAAGTGGCCCTTAGGCATCGAAGTTCTCCGAAGTTTTTTGGGGTGTGTGTATGTATGTAAGTAAGTGTATAGGGGGTCACTAAAGATGGTCCTAGAGACTAGGGAGAAAGAATGAACTGGGGGAGTTGGGGGCGGGGAGGGGTGTAAGGTTTTGGAAGCCCAAATGAGGACCAGGTGGGTGGGCAGTTAGGTACGTGTAAACATAGGTGATAAGATCCTGCCTTATCCAGATCACCTTCCCTCCCTAATTGGATAGGTCTGGAAGTGGAATCAGAGGCAGAGGCAGCATTGATTGGTGTGTTCGGAGGAATGATAAATTGTAAATTAGAATCGTTAGTCCCAACTGTATCCCACAGCTGATTTTCCAAGTTTTTGGTCATGAGCTGTCCATATATGGGCAAAACATTTGGGCCTGATATAAGAGCTTCCCAAAAAAAGCCCATGGGGGAGTGGAAGGAAAGTCCTGCCACATTTTGGAGGGAGGGAGAGCAGGGAAAGGCAGGGACAAAATGAACCCAGCCAGCCAACCGACCGCCAGCATCCAGACTGACCGAAATCGAGAAAAGCCCCCGGCTCCCTAGAACTAGAGTCCTGCCGCTTTCTTTTTCTTTTTGCGGGGCAGGGGGAACGCAAAGACAAAAATGCAACCCCCCCGCCCATCCACCCTGAAGCGAGACTGCCTACTTCTGCTTTGTCCCCCCCCCCCCCCCCCGCCTTAAAACAAGAAGCGTCTACTAAATGCTGAGTTTTACTTTCGGAACCTGCCCGAAGAAACTGAAGCATCCGGTTAAAAACTAAAACCAAAAAACAATCCCGCTCACAAAAGAGCCCTCGCGGCCGGAACGCAGAACTTCCCCGTCTGCTGGAAATGGAATTTCCCCCGCCTCCCACCCGGCCTCGGAAAGCCCAGCCCGGGGCCACCTACGCGGCTTCCCGCCTCAGAAGCCCACCCACCGCCCCGCTCCGCTGCCCGAGAACCCCGGGAGCTGGGTCCGGCAGGGCCATGTGGCCGGCCCGACGGGGTAGCCCCCTCCCCTGGTCCCGCGGTCCTGCAGTCCTCCCCCCATCCTTCCAGCGTCCGCAGTCCATCTGTACTGCCCCCATCCTTCCCCCCCATCCTTCCCTCCTCCCTCGTCCGGCGGTCCGTCAGTCCTCCCTCTCGGGGGATAGAGGATGCCTCCCCCATCCTCCCCCCATCCTTCCCCCCTATCCTTCCCTCCTCCCCCCATCCTTCCCTTCTCCCCCCATCCTTCCAGTGTCCGCAGTCCATCTGTACTCCCTCCATCCTTCCCCTCCTCCCTCCTCCCTCGTCCGGCGGTCCGCGGTCCTCCCTCTCGGGGGATAGAGGATACCTCCCATCCTCCCCCCATCCCGCAGTCCTTCGGTCCTCCCTCCATCCTTCCCTCCTCCCCCCATCCCTCCCTCCTCCCTCCATCCTTCCCCCGGTCCTCCCTCCAGCCTCACCCAGCCTCCGTGCTCCTGCAGCCAGGCGCCCTTCTTCTCCACCAGATAGTCGCAGAGCTCCTCCGACAGGCGCCGGCTCACCTCCCCGCCGAGCGGCCGCGCTCCCACCTCCTTGTGCGGCTGCTCCATCTCCAGCAGCGCCCCCGCGAAGACCACCAGCACCGCCACCCGGCCCCAGTTGCAGTCGCCCTGGCTCATGAGCTCGGCCACCTCGCTCAGCACTTGCTCGGGCGCCTGGTGCAGCAGCTGGTTCTGGGCGCACTCGAAGAAGTCCTGGTAGCGCCTGCGGAGCTCGCGGGCCACGGAGCGCAGGGTGGCGGCCGCCGGGCTGGTGGGCGGCCGCTCCTGGGAGCCTTCCGGCCGGCAGCAGTGGTCCAGGTAGTCGGCCACCAGTTGCGCCGTCTCCTCCCGGAGCGCACACTTGGAGTCCATGCTTCCAGCAGAAGGCAGAGCCCGGGCGTCTTTCCCGGGTCGGGGCTCGGGCTTCTTAACTCGCCGGAGGCGGACCCTGCACCCTCAGCCCCGCCCCCGGGCCGGCCTTCGGCTCCTCGCCCCGCCCCCATCGGGCTGGGCCCGCCTGCCCCCTGGCTCCTTTTCGTGTTTTCGGGGCCACCTTCAGCCCCTTCCCTGCTTCCCTCCAGGTTCCCTCTGCGTTCCAGCCCTGCCCTGGACCAAAGCTGCCGGGGGTGGGGGTGGGGGTGTGGAGGGGTGAGGGGTGGGAGTGGGCTTCGCTCCCATCCCTTATGGAGTCTCTGGCTCCGAAGGGGAAAGGACCACCACGTGCGAGTCCCGGGTCAGCGTCCAGGGCTCTCAAGGGTCGTTTCCTTCCTCTCACTGCAAGCCGGCTTCTCGGGCGGGGGATGGGGCCGGGGGGCGGGATGGATTGGGGGGTGGGACGTCTCCCACATCCACATCCTTCCAAAAAACTGAGCATGTGCAAAAAGCTAAGCTCCAACTAGGAGAGAGAAGCTGGGGGCTAGACAAAGGAAAAGAGAGAAGGGAAAAGGAAATGGGCACGGAGGTGGGAAATGGAAAAGGCTCCGCCAGGCAGCCCAGCCTGGCAGCCCGGTCTTGGAGCTTGCTGGCTGACGGGAGAGGTATCACTTTTGCGAGACAAGACTCCCACAGAGTTGTGGGTTTGAATGTGTCTGTTGTCTGATGTGTGTCTGTATGAAGCAGCGAGAATGGGTGTTTCTGGACTCTGTGGGTCGTAATAAGCTGTTAATTGTCAAGAATTCTGATCAATAAAATGACCAACCTTAATCCCGGAGGACCAAGGGTGGAATATGCTACTATCCCCCTCCTAAGGAGGGGCTTAAGGTGCATAGTGAGACATGCATTTTTGGATAAGTCAATGAAGGATTTTTTGTTGTTGTTATTGTTGCTTAACTGCATAGTTGTTACAAGGAGTTTTACTGCCCCCATTGAGGGAGGTGGGAGAGAGAGAAATACATTTTCATTTATGAAAAAAGGGATAGTTAATGGGCAAGAGTTCTCAGAAGGGCTTGTGGTCGTCGATGTGTCCAAATACACTGGTTTGGAGTCAGAGAGCCTTGGTTCATATCGGGCTCTGCCTCAGTAACTGTGTGACCATGGACTCTTCAGGTAACCCTAATCTTAAATAAGGACGTTAGACTACAAGATCTCTAATGTCTCTTCAGGTTCTAAAACTATTAATCTACCTCACTTTGGAGGAGGCTATTCCTCCTTGGGTTTATCGCTCATGGTGTAAGTTTGGGTGTAGCTGAAAAGGTTGACTGGGTGCTTTCATCCTTTTCACAATGAACATTGAACGGGATGTTTGGGTAAGCATCCTCGAAGAACCTTTGGGTGTTTGAAGCTCTGCTTTAGTCTCACGGTCCTCTAAGGTTTTGAAATGTTGTGTTCTGACTTACTGTTCTCTAATTGTTCCATGTCTCTAGGACTCACCTTCCCAATGAGACTGTAGGGTAGGGAAGCCCTGTTCCATATTTCTTTGTATCTTCCACCACCTCTAGCACAAAACTGAGCACATGGATGCTCACTAAATACTTCCCCCAAAAGTATCCCTTCCTTCTAGTCTAGCTCAGAAGGGACCTGTTAACCTTCTTGTACTTGTGTGGGTTCATCCAGATGTGTTAGAGGCAGTTTCTTCCAGAATCAAAGGCCTGCCCTCTAGTCTCCAGATTGCCCCATAGTTACTATGTCGCCATGCTCGTCACCCTGCACTCAGTGGGTGGTTCTCTTGGTCTTTTCTTTTTCTTTGTGTAGAGTGTAATTTCCCTTACCAAGTTGCAGATTCTGTTTTCTACACAGTACCCAGCACAGTACAAAGAGGAACTCAGTAAATGTTTGTTGAAGGAAAACTGTGACCCTTTTTAGATTCTGTTACACAGGTAGGTATCCTGCTGTTAGCCATTTTACATGGTTGTGTTGAGAATCTCTTCAGTGGAGACAAAATGGCTAAATTCCAAGGCTCTTTGCCACAGAAGGAGCAACACTGGAAGTGGCCTCAAGTTGAAGACTTTAAAATGCATAAAATGATGGATGTCCAGTATAGTTGAGGTTTGGGCCTATAGTCCCAATTTTTCCAGCATTTATTTAGTATCTACTATATCCCTGGCACCATGCTAAGTATAGTCCACCACACAGTGACTTCCTGAAGATCACGTCAGTTCAAGATTATCAGCACAATCTCAAAACAGGGAACTTAACTTTGGGCCTTCATCTCCTGTTCTCATAGAAGAAGAAAGTGGAGTTGTGAGAGGAATTTCTTGATATCTTTAGGGCAAGGATTCTTATCCTTTTTTTAAGCATCGATCTACCATCTACACTGAAACATGTTTGCATAATTGTCTCTTGCATTAAAATGTGATCTCCTGGACTCATCAGCAGCTGTTTTTACCTTTCATTTTACCCTCAGCCCTTACTAATGTGCCTGGCATATTTTGTTGTCATTATTGAGTTGTTTTCAGTTGTGTCCAACTCTTCATGACCCCTTTGGGGTTTTCTTGGCAAAGATACTGGAGTGGTTTGTCATTTCCTTCTCCAGATCATTTTGCAGATGAAGAAATTGAGGCAAATAGGGCTAAGTGACTTGCCCAGGGTCACACAGCTAGTAAGTGTCTGAGTTCAGATTTGAACTCAGGAAGATGAGTGTTTCTGACTGCTGGCCTGGCACTCTGTTCACCATGCAACCTAGTTGCATATAGTAAGCATTTAATAATGTTTGTTTGACTGCCTGCTTGCCTGACTATGGCAGTTTGGTCAAGCCTATGGACCTTTTCTCAAAATAATGTTTTTAAATGCATAAAATAAGACACAGGATTATAAAAGAAGCCAATTATATTAAAATGGATATGTAACTTTTTTTCCCTTCCAAGGTGAAGGAACCCACTGTGTGTAATCCAGGTTAAAGACCCCTGCTTTGGAGTGATTTATATGATGAAAAAGCTTAAGAACTTCTAACTTCAAGCATATTTATGGTGGTACATACTGCCCTCCTCCCAGGCAAAGCTCACTGGCCAGATAGACAGCTACAGATTAAGAGTGGTTGAAGTCTGGGGCAAGTTAGTCACTAGAGGCTTCTTTTAGAATGAGTCATATCTATTTATTATGCAAAATGGAGCTGGCATTCTGTCTTCCATCAAACCTGGGGAAATCCTCCTTGACATTATGTTAATGCAATTATACATAAGGTCTACTTTGGGACAACCCCTAAGTGCTCCCACTCCTAAACTGAAATTTACCACTGTCTTCTACCAGCAAATATTGAGACCAAAGAATAAAAAATATGTCAATCATCTATATCAGCTAGGGATGGGCAGAGCATAGGAGCTGGGATCAACAAGTCCTGAGTTCAAATTCAGCCCTCTGAAGCTTACTAGCTTTGTGCTGTGGGCAAGTCACTTAATCTCTGTCTGCCTCAGTTTCCTCATCTGTAAAATGGAGGTTACAGTAGCCCTTACCTCCTAGGTCGAGACAAAGTTTATAAAATACTTTGCAAACCTTCAAGTACCACATCAATGCCAGTTCTATGAAGGTGTGTGGTCCCCTCCCCCTACTGAAGATCTTGCCCTCTTTCTACCTTGTCATCCTTTGTGGTTCTTGTCCTTGTTCACCCATCTTCCATCATGGATGTATTCGATAGCTTCCTCTAAGTCTGATAACATCTCATGGGTACCAGTGAAGCACTTGGGTTTCCCATCCGTAATTCCCTCTCTTTGGACTCTGTGATATTCTTAGCTACTGACTACATCCAGCACTTTTCTGACCCACTTCTTGAAGGAAGTATTTGTGATACATATGTGAGACCTCTGAGTAATTTATAAACCTTGGGCCACTTTTGTGTTTCTTAATTCCAAACTATGTATTCAAATACTATATACAGGGTGTCCCAAAATTCTTGGTGAGTTTTAGCTTTTTAAGCTTGAACTTAATGAACTTTAAACTAGGGGGGAAAAAGAGCTTCAACTGCACTAAGACTTTTTGGATACCCTGTATTTTTCACCTAGTTTCCCTAAATTTCCCTAAAATTTCCCTTCGCTATTGAGCATTGAGGTATATGTTGATTCAACTTGGAGGACTTTGTCAGCTTCTTCATAGAATTTTTTTTCCTACCTCTTCATCCTCTACAACTGATGTTCATACTTCGGCCACGATGATCTCCAACGTGGTTCTGTTATTTTGGCTGCTCATGAGTGCTGCAAGACAGTATCGACCAATATCTTATAAAAGAATGTTTCCTCTTGCCCTTGGGCGCACAATAAAACCGATTCAACCAGTTCCTTTATTTACCTCTCTAAGGGGAACCCAGGAAGTCTTCTTGCATTTATCTACAACGTCTCTATGTTTTCTGGTTTCAGTTATAGTGGGAATGCCAATATTGATGTGGTTCATTTCTTTCAGTAGTCTGTCAATTTGGTAGTATTTGGACAAAGATCTCACATTTAGAATAGCAAAAGTTAAATATATCTTTAGAGAGTCCAAGTCTTGATCTTGGGTCTGTAAATTTTTCTGAAAAAAATTTTTTTTGATAACAATTTGTATTGAATTCCTGTATAATCAAGTAATTGGGATTCCTATTTTATTTTAGGCATTACTCTGAGGAGGGGTCCACCAGGCTACCCCAGGCATGCATGGCACAAAATAGGTTGAGTCCCTAGTATAGACTGTTGGGTTGTACCTGCCATTTTGCCAGTGCACCATCGTTACTGAAGAAGTAGGTGAGGCCTGGCCCAGGACCGAGGGCCATGTTTGCATTTTCCTTTGTTCCATGTGTCATGGCCAAAGAAGTGATCACTTTTGGGTCAGCCTTCAGATGGTGAGCCTCTCTGTTGATCTAGTCTAGTCTGAGAACTGCAGGCATAGACTATCAGCAGGGCTATACATAAAGCCCTTTTAGAACAGTGGAGTCTTACATGGGGGGAAGGAATACATGACAGGGAACAAGTATTCATTAAATGCCTCCTATGTCTGTTTTTACAAATATTATTTCATTTCAATCTCATAACAACTTTGGGAGGTAGGTGCTATTATTTCCATTTTTACTGTTGAGGAACTGAGGCAGACAGAGGTTAAGTGACTTGCCCAGGGTCACATAGCTAGTAAGTCTCTGAGGGTGGATTTGAACTCAGATCTTCCTGACTCTAGTCCCACCCCTCTAACTTTATTCACTATGCCACCTAACTGAACTCTTTTGTCATAGCCTTCAAGAATTCTGGTCACTTCCCCACCACGAGGAAGTATTAGAAGAGTCATGGCAAAGGACAAAATAAAGGAAATTAGATTTAGGAAAGTTTCTCTCTGCCATAGGGTGGTCTTCGTGGGTAGGTGGACTAGACCTATGGATGATCTTTGTGGTGTGATTTGTCGTGCCACGGCAAGACTTCCAAACATCATTCCAACCACGTATCAGTGGTGCTGGAAATTCAAGCAGGATTGACTACTTTGTGTATTGAGGGCTTCTGGTCTTTGAGAATTCTTCATTAAAATGTAAACATCCTTGAAAGGCTTAACACCTTAGCCCAGTTCCATAGATTGGACTCCTTGGGATGAAGGATTTGACCATGGAGAGCATATCTGGGTTGAGATTTGTATACTTGGTATGTTGAGATTCACAGAATTTAGGAGTGAGAAGGGCAGTGAAAAGTAAAGATGCCAAGCAAAATTTCATCTATTTCATAATTTTACCTAGATCTGGATGGCTCTTCCTGTCCTGGATACCCTTGCTTAGCATTTCAGGATACACTTCCAGACATTTTCTCTCATTCCTCCTCTGAACACATTACTACTGGTCTTGGGATATCCTTCTTATGACTGGACACATCTTGTTAGAAATAGCAATCTTCCATAAGCCTTTCTTGGGTGTGCTTCTTCTAGGTATCAAAATTCAATTTCCTCCCTTTAAAACTTTTGAGCATTTTCCTACTAGTCCAGGCTGACTTTATGGGTAGGCTACCTACATAGTAGGATTTCAAGAAAGGTTCTTTTGCTTCTCTCTTCCCCCAAACCCTCTTACTCAGAATTTGGAATTCTAGAATCTGAGATTTATTTCTTTATAACTCTATTAAAATGCAAAACCCTTCAGAGAAAGGTTATTTTGGGGGGGACACTTTGAAAGATTACATCCATATGGATATTCCCTTTACCAGTGAAGATTGCAACCCATTCAACTCATTCATCCTACGTGATTCTTTTTCATGTCCTTCTGTAAATTCTCAATAGAGCATCTATCCTAGAGACCTTCTTATTCTCTTAGTATTGTGTAGTAATCAGTGACACAGTGGACCTCTCAACTGATCAGCCAACTAGAGGGTAGGAAGATGGATAGCACTCCACCTTCTCCCACCCCATGGACAATTGTGGCTTTGTCTTGAATACAACTGTACTATCTCTTCAATGCTCCCTTGCTCTACTTCCTCCCACCAATGACTCCCCTCCCTCCCCCATGTTGCTTATAACTGCTAGATTAAAGAAATTTAAGCACTTATTAACTACAAAGGTAAAATAACCACCATGCCCTTCCCCCCTGAATTATTCCTACTCTCCCATCTCAGTCATCTCATGACTGCAAGTCTCCCCTTGCCAGAAACTCTAAGACAATGGAGTTTTGTCTCAAGAAGTGGCTAGTGAGTAAACTGCCCTCCTCCTCCAAACACTTACATTGTTCTGTTGGGACAGTGAGTAATTCAAAGTGAGCAGGCATGGATAGGTTATATCATATCATATCATATCATATCATATCATATCATATCATATCATATCATATCATATCATATATCATATTATATCATATCACATTACTATTATATTAATATTACATTATATTATAATGTTACATTATATCTATTATATCACATCACATTATATTATATTATATTTCTTATCTTTCCTTCTGGGGTACCATCTTCCTTCCATTCTTGTTATTTTTGAGTCTTTACTCTAAACACAAATCTCTTTAAAGTCACCAGTGACCTCTTTGTTGCCAGATATGGTGACCTTTTCTCAGTCCTCATCCTCCTTGACTTTTTTTGCAGCATTTAACATCACTGACCATCCTTATCCCCTAGATCAGGAATTCTTAACCTGGGACCTGTGAACTTATTTCTTAATCTTTTAATAATTGCATATTATTATAGTTGATTTCTGTTTTAATCCTATGTATTTTACTTTATGCATTTAAAAACATTATTCTGAGGAGTCCATAGGCTTCACCAAACTACCAAGGGGGTCTATAACATCAAAAAAGGTTGAAAACCTGTGTCCTAAATACTCTCTTTTCTGAGTTGTTGGGACACTACTTTCTTGGTTTTCCTTCTACCTGATTGACTACTCCTCAGTCTCCTTTGCTGAATTATTTTTCATATCCCCTAACTGTGGATATTCCTTGAGACTATCTTGGGCACTCTTTTCTCTACATACCTTTGCATATAATGAGGGATCAGTCAGTGAGTCTAGCCATTATGAGCCTTCTCAGAATTCTTTTCTGATGCAATTCTCATATGGACTTTCAGCATGTATAGATATTCTATATATTCTATATATTCACTAACTATGTGGCTTTTTTTCTTCTAGAGTCATTGTATAGCCAGAATTGGGGAATTTTAGACAACCACAATTTCACTCCTCTTTTCTGCTGACTTCTTGATGGTATTCCAGAAAGAGAGGAGAGAAAGTGGTATAGGAGGAGAGGCCCTGGATCCTTCTCATCTCTGGCCTGCTGACTGCCTTTCTGGTCCTTTGCTTTGACATTTGTCCTTTTGTTTTAATTGAAGGAGACTGGAGATGTCTCTAGTTTTGTGAGTTTCAGAAGGTCCATTAGTTAAGTCCATGATGGGTTTTGCAGTCAGCCATCCCAGTCATTCGATGCATTTGATGCACTGAGTGAGGATCCAGCCCATCCGTAGTTGAGACAGGACTTGTCTACCAGCGATGCTGCATTTGGACATGAACTTGATGAGACCAGTGCTATATAGAAACTTACATTAAGTCTGAACCTATTCTCCTTAGCCACCCAAGTGACCAAGTAAGTGTGGTTGGGGGGGAGGGGTGTTTATATTCCTAGTCTTGCTAAATCTTTGAAGTAAAGATCCCTTTGTAAAAGTTAATTGATGTTAATCAGTTTAATAATTGATGGGGTGATAATGGCTGGCATCTAACTGTGAGGAGAACACACCCCAGCCTTAAGATGAGAGATAGCCACAGCTGCCCCTCAGAGGCCCCCTGGAGCCCTGAAGGAATACTGTAACAGTTCTCTCTCTGTGAAAGTAAACTGTTTTCATTATATTTACTTGGTAACTGCATTAATTTCTGTGAGTTTAATTATTATCTCCCTCCAGATGACTCACAGTTCTATAATTCCGGTGATACGGGCACTCCATCCCCATATCACAAACTGTTTATTGAACATTTCAAACTGAAGGCATTTCAAACTCAACACTTCCCAAACTGAACTCATTGCTATGGTCATTCTTTCACCCGCGCCGAACCTCCCTATCTTCCAAACATCTCTCTTTCTGTGTTACCCAGAGTTGGGACCTTGGCATCACCTTTGATCTTTCCCTCATCTCACATCCCACTCAGTCACCAAATCTTATTGGATCTATCTCTTGTATCTCTCCCCTTCTCTCTACTCACATAGCCCCCACCCGAGTTCAGTACTCATTATCTCTCACCTGGACTATTGCAAAAACCATGTACTTGTTCTCTGTCTCAAGTCTCTTTTCTCTCCAAACCATTCTCTACCCCGCTCCTAAAGTGATTTTCCCAGAAGCACAGGCCTAAACACGCCCATCTCTTTTTCATTAAACTCCAGTAACTTCCCTGTTGACTCTAGGATCAAATATTATTTCATTTTTTTTCATAATTTTTAAATTCTTATTTTGTGTATATCCTGTAAGTTTTATACACAATTTTTATTTTGTATATTTGGATTGTTTAAGTTTTATACAAAATTATTAATGTACTACTGCATTATATGAAGTGTAAATAAATAATATACACATATATCCACACCTATATATACATACATATACATACACACATACATATATGGAAAGAAAAAGAGAGAGAGAGAGAGAGAGAGAGAGAGAGAGAGAGAGAGAGAGAGAGAGAGAAAGAGGGTGGTGGGTGGGTAACAAGCTCGATTTTTTTTTCAGAAAGAATGCACCTAATGATGCTCTGGAATTTTGGCATTGCCTGGATTGCTTTGACTTTAACCAGCCCACCTACTTTTCCTAGCTATGTAAGTGTGACCTTATTCCTCATCTATAAAATAAGAGGAATTGTATTAGATGATCTTTTTTTTAATTAAATTTATTTATTTAACTTTTAACATTCATTTTCACAAAATTTTGGGTTACAAATTTTCTCCCCTTTTCTCCCCTCCCCCCCCAAACACCAAGCATTCTAATTGCCCCTATGACCAATCTGCTCTCTCTTCTATCATCCCTCTCTGCCCTTGTCTCCGTCTTCTCTTTTGTCCTGTAGGACCAGATAGCTTTCTATACCCCTTTACCTGTATTTCTTATTTCCTAGTGGCAAGAACATTACTCGACAGTTGATCCTAACACTTTGAGTTCCAACTTCTTTACCTCCCTCCCTCTCCACCCCTTCCCTTTGGAAGGCAAGCAATTCAATATAGGCCAAATCTGTGTAGTTTTGCAAATGACTTCCATAATAGTTGTGTTGTATAGAACTAACTATATTTCCCTCCATCCTCTCCTGTCCCCCATTACTTCTATTCTCTTTTGATCCTATCCCTCCCCATGAGTGTCGACCTCGAATTGTACTCTCCTCCCCTTCCCTCCCTTCTATCATCCCCCCCACCCTGCTTGTCCCCTTATCTCCCACTTTCCTGTATTGTGAGATAGGTTTTCCTACCAAAATGAGTGTGCATTTTATTCTTTCCTTTAGTGGAATGTGATGAGAGTAGACTTCATGTTTTTCTCTCACCTCCCCTCTTTATCCCTCCACTAATGAGTCTTTTGCTTGCCTCTTTTATGAGAGATAATTTGCCCCATTCCATTTCTCCCTTTCTCCTCCCAATATATTTCTCTCTCACTGCTTGATTTCATTTTTTTTTTAAGATATGATCCCATCCTCTTCAATTCACTCTGTGCACTCTGTCTCTATGTATGTGTGCGTGTGTGCATATGTGTGTGTGTAATCCCACCCAGTACCCAGATACTGAAATGTTTCAAGAGTTACAAATATTGTCTTTCCATGTAGGAATGTAAACAGTTCAACTTTAGTAAGTCCCTTATGACTTCTCTTTGCTGTTCACCTTTTCATGGTTCTCTTCATTCTTGTGTTTGAAAGTCAAATTTTCTTTTCAGCTCTGGTCTTTTCATCAAGAATGCTTGAAAATCCTCTATTTCATTGAAAGACCATTTTTTCCCCTGAAGTATTATACTCAGTTTTGCTTGGTAGGTGATTCTTGGTTTTAGTCCTAGTTCCTTTGACTTCTGGAATATCCTATTCCATGCCCTTCGATCCCTTAATGTAGAGGCTGCTAGATCTTCTGTTATCCTGATTGTATTTCCACAGTACTTGAATTGTTTCTTTCTAGCTGCTTGCAATATTTTCTCCTTGACCTGGGAACTCTGGAATTTGGCCACAATGTTCCTAGGAGTTTCTCTTTTTGGATCTCTTTCAGGTGGTGTTCTGTGGATTCCTTAAATATTTATTTTGCCCTCTGGTTCTAGAATCTCAGGGCAGTTTTCCTTGATAATTTCATGAAAGAGGATGTCTAGGCTCTTCTTTTGATCATGGCTTTCAGGGAGTCCCAAAATTTTTAAATTGTCTCTCCTGGATCTATTTTCCAGGTCTGTTGTTTTTCCAATGAGATATTTCACATTATCTTCCATTTTTCCATTCTTCTTGCTTTGTTCTGTGATTTCTTGCATTCTCATAAAGTCCTTAGCCTCCATCTGTGCCATTCTAATTTTGAAAGAACTATTTTCTTCAGTGAGCTTTTGAATCTCCTTTTCCATTTGGCTAATTCTGCTTTTGAAACCATTCTTCTCCTCATTGGCTTTTTGAACCTCTGAGTTAGGCTAGTTTTCAAGGTGTTAATTTCTTCAACATTTTTTTGGTTCTCCTTTAGCAGGGAGCTGATCTGCTTTTCATGCTTTTCTTTCATCTCTCTCATTTCTCTTCCCAGTTTTTCTTCCACCTCTCTAACTTGATTTTCAAAATTCTTTTTGAGCTCTTCCATGGCCTGAGCCCATTGGGTGGGCTGGGACACAGAAGCCTTGATTTCTGTGTCTTTGCCTGACGGTAAGCATTGTTCTTCTTCATCAGAAAGGAAGGGAGGAAATGCCTGTTCACCAAGAAAGTAACCTTCTATAGTCTTATTTCTTTTCCCTTTTCTGGGCATTTTCTCAGCCAGTGACTTGACCTCTGAATATTCTCCTCACACCCACCTCGCCTCCTGATCCTCCCAGCCAGCGTTTGGGGTCTGAGATTCAAATGCTGCTTCCAGCCTTAGGGCTTTTGGTGGGGGCAGGGCTGCTATTCAGTGTGAGATTAAGATCAGGTGCTGAGGTCGGGGCAGGGCCGCCTCTCAGGCTCAGTTCCCTCAGGGGGTTTATGCACAGACCTTCCACAATGGATCCAGGCTCCTGCCCCCTTGGGGAGCCCCGGTCTGCAGCCGCCTCTCAGCTTCTACCTCCTGGGGGGGCCTGAGTTATGGGGGCACCCCACTCCCCTCTCGACCCGCCAAAGAGACTCTCTCACCGACCCCCGTCACCTGTGGGTGGAGGGACTTGTGCAGCTGCTGGAGATCCAGTCCCTGAAGCCTGCTCGGATCTGTACCTCTCGGTGCCGAGGCTGTGGCAGGTCTGGGCTGGGTTCTGCGTCTGCAGCGCGACAGACCTTTTGCGAGAGGTTTGCAGGTCCCTCTGTGTGTGGAGGGACCCGCGTGGCCACTGGAGATCCCATCCCTGAAGCCCGTTTGGATCTTTTCCTCTCGGTGCCGCGACCACGGCAGTGCTGCACTGAGCTCCCAGTCCCGGTGACCAGTCCGCAGCGCGAAGGACCCCCTGCGAGAGGTTTGCAGGTCTCTCTGGAACAGAAATCTCCCTTGCTCCAATGTTCCGTGGCCTCTGGGTGCAGAATTCGCCATGAGTTACTTTCCTGTAGCCGATCTGTGGGTTGTGGGTTCGGAGCTATGTGTATGTGCCGTATTAGATGATCTCTGAGGTCTCTTCCAATTCTAAATCTATAATCTCATGATTTTGTGGTTTTATAACCACTAAGGTCCTTTCCAGTTCAAAACTCCTAGGATTTTAAGGCTTTTAAAGGACTAGCAGAAATTTAAGAGGCTAACAAACCATCGTCACTTAGCTTCCTACCTTTCCTGTCTTCTTATGTCTCACACCAAGGACACTGGCCCCATTGCTGTTGCTCAAACATGATGTTCCCAACTCTGTGTGTTTTCACTGGCTGTCCTCTGCCATGGAGCGCCATCCCAATCTTTGCCTCCTAGCTTCGGCCAAGTCTCAACTAACATCTTATCTTGTGTAACAAGACTTTCCCAGTCCTTAATCTTAGTGCTTTCCCTCTGAGATGACCTTTGATTTATCTTGTGATACAATATGTATGTATACACACATGTGGATGTACATGTATGTGTATGTATCGCTCTCTATATAGACAAATATGCATGCATACATATATATTTTGTTTGTATAGTTGTTTTCTTGATCAGTAGCCTCTGAATTCCTTTCAAGAAATTTTTTTTGCAATTCTTAGTATCTCCAATGCTTAGTACAGTGCCTGGCACACAGTAGGGGCTTAATAAATGCTTGTGGACTTGACATTAGCTCAGTGGCCTACATTCTTAGAAAAGATAAATAAATGGACAACTTAAAATTAATAGATCCTATCACTTCCTAGGGTAACAGGCATAGAAATTGAAGCCATTGCCAGGTTCTAAAATAAATTCCCAAATAGATGCGCCATACTTGTAGGTAAATCTGCACACATAGCAGCAGAATAAACCTGTATTTTAAAACTAGACATTGTTTGACTAAAAAAAAAAAGTCCTGTCAGCTTGGAGCCAGTGTCGAAACTCTGTGAAAGGACTAGAGGTATGAAACAAACTTCAGAAGATTTTAGAAGGATTGTTAACAGATTCCATATGGCTCAAGAGAGATATGACTTGGTTTTGATTTAGCTGGAGAGGCTAAAGGGAAGTTAACATAGGCTCCCACACATACTTTTTTCTGGACCCAGTACAAACTTGTGTAACTGGCCCACCTCCAGGGCTCAAGTCTTATTTCTTTGGGACTGCCGAGTGTAAACTTGTAAGGTTCCCTCCTCATTCCCTTCCTCCACACTTGAAAACATACTTTTGCAATCAATCCCACATGCACAATTCCTGGAATGATAAAAGAAAACAAATTCTTTGGATTTTGAAATCACACTTTTCACTGATGAGTATTTTGTGACTTTGAGGTTATTCACCTCTGTCAATGAACTTTGTCGGGTTTTGAGAGGCAATATATGATAGTGGCCAGCTAGAAGGCCGACTTGGAGACAGTAGAGCCCAGGGTCAAATCCTCCCTCATCTACTAGTTGGGTAACCTAACGGGTTTCAGTTTCTTCGTCTACAGAATGGGAGAGAATAATATCTATCTCACAGAGTTATTGTGAGGATCAAATGATAGATGTGAAACACCTTACAGATCTTAACATTCTATATAAGTGGGAGTAATTAAGATTATTTGGGGTTTTCCTTCATGGGCCAAAATGGCCATAAGGATCTGATAAATAGACTGATTATCTTTGCTAGCTTCTGCATTTCTTTCAAAGTTGAGACACCAGACGGAGTAATTTTTTTTTTGGATGGATTCTATCATCTGTTTAGAGAGATCACAAGGCTGGATGTTTAAAAGATCATGAGTACTTCTGTGTTTGATTTTTTCAAAAGTCTTCTTCCTCTAATGGTGACATTACCTTCTGATAACGGGTTTTTGCTGATGAAAGAGTCAGATCACTGGAATCATCACATGATATGTCTGTCTGTCACCCTTCTTTCTTTATTATCTCCAGTGCCTTGCTTGATTGGAAAACCTGAAATGCTGGTAGGGGTCTGAGGCAGGATTTGAACTCCTGTCTTCCTAACTCCAAGTTCAGTGTGCCTTTAGGGTCCCTTTCAGTCCAAATCTATCAACCTAAGTATGTTCTCTCGGTCGCACAGGAAGCAGCAGCTCAGTGCTTCACAAAGTTGCTTGTTTTCCCCCGATTGGCACCAGGCTCTCATAATTGCTTCCAGGCAGTGCATAATTTTGCATAAGGATGCTCTAGGAAAGAAGCTTCTACAAAATTCTGGTCTTAGAGCCCCTTTACACTCTTAAACACTATTGAGGACCTCAAAGAACTTTTGTTTATGGGGGTTATGTTGCTTGATATTTACTGTATTAAAATTTTTAATGGAGAAAACTTAAAATATTTATTAATTCATTAAAAATAACAATAACAAACCTATTTCATGCTAACACAAATCACATATTTTATGAAAAATAATGATTTTTCAAAACAAAAAATTAGTGAGGAGTGGATTTTTTTTGTTACTGCAAATCTCTTTAATAGGAGATTAAATAAGAGCTTTTGAGATGTAAAGAAAAGGAGAAGACGGTAGTCCCTTCACCTGGTCTTTTTTCTTGGTGCTCAGCTGGGAGGGTAATGGAAGGGAATGTGTAGGAGCCTAGAGGGGAGAAGGTTAGAGAGAGCCTCTGGAGAGGTCAATAGAGAATCAATTAGGAAGGCATGAAAGATTACTTGGGTGCCTTGGGGTCCTAGTTGAGATTAGGTTAACAAAAATTTCTATGGCCCCAGGTAGCTTTGTTGGGCGACTTTTTCCAGGTTCATTCAATAATACACAGTAGTTGGTTAATAAATAAATACTTGTTGATTGAGTATAACCAGAGGAGGCAGCAGGTGGGAGTTAACCAGGGATGGGGTTTAGTGATGGAATAATAGGGTCAGTTGAAAAGGGTGGAGATTGGGCAAGGAGGAAAGTAAAGTGAGAGAAGAAAGGATGATCTGAGAAAGTTCTGAAGAGGAATGGAAGATTTGGAGGTCCCAGTGGGGTGAAGGGTATTTAGGTATTTAGATGGGGAGAGAGAGAGAGAGAGAGAGAGAGAGAGAGAGAGAGAGAGAGAGAGAGAGAGAGAGAGAGAGAGAGAGAGAGAGAGAGAGAGAGAAGAGAGAGAGAGAGAGAGAGAAAGCAAGCAGAGAGAGAGACAGAGAGAAAGCAGAGACAGAGAGAGACAGAGAGACAGAGAAAGAGACAGAGATAGAGAGAAAGACAGAGACAGAGAACTGAAAAGTAAGTTATGGTCAGATAAGAGAATTTTGCTTTTCAAATGGCTATAGAACAGTCATGGCTTATTTGCCTGGGTATATCTGTAACCTGAAAATGTCCTACACCACCCATCATCACCACCACCACTTGCAACTGTTTTATATGTGTTCCTGAAAGTATTCACCAGTATATTATGAATTTTTATTGGGTTTTGAAAATTTTTTTTCAGGCTTAGTTTGCCATTTGCAATTTTAGAAACTGGAGATTAACATAATTTTTCTTTGTATTCAGGCATTTAATCTGGGTAATGCTTGTGCTAAAATGGGTTAGGGTGGGAAGTCCGTCAGTCAATAGTCTTAGAAGTCAATCGATTTCTCTTCCTGATTTCAAATCCAGCCTCAGACCCTTACTAGCTGAGTGAGTCACTTAATAGTTGGGTAAGTCACTTCACCCTGTTTGACTCAGTTTCCTCATCTGTAAAATGAGCTGAAGAAGGAAATGGCAAACCACTCCAGTATCTTTGCCAAGAAAATCCCAAATGAGGTCACAAAGAGTCAGACATGACTGAAATGACTGAACAATAAGTAAATGCTAAGTGCTGGGAATATTTAAAAAAAAATCCTTGACTCAAGGAGTTTACAATCTAATGAGAAAGACAACACACAAAAGAAATCTGAAAAAGCGGGAGGGGAAGGTCTCTACCAAGGGTGTGTTTGTGTGTGTGTCTGTGTGTCTGTCCAGTTCATGATGGTGATGTATGTAGCGGAGTGTAGCCTGGTGACTCCCTCCTTAAATGGAGGTACTGAATCTCCATCCTCTTCAATAAACAGGAGCTGCCCAGGTGCAGACGGTGCTGATAAAGTATGAATTCCATAATGGAAGTGGTCTTTCAAGATGTTCACATGCCTGGGCATTCACAGTGGTGAAGTTCAGAGGAGTGAAGCCAAGTGGGAAATGAAAAGGATAATTGATATTTTAAAAATAAGCATGTTGTTTTCCTGCATTTATTGAAAAAGTATTACACATGAACTGAGACTCATAGGATAATATGATCTCACTCAGAATAAACTTCTTTATTTTACAGATGAGGATTTGAGATACAAAGGGGAGAAATGACTTGTCTAAGACAACACAGGCAGTCAGGATTTGAACCCAAGTTTCCTCATTTGAGATCCAGTGCTCCACTGAGTCTAATAGAGTACACTTTAGTTCTCATCTCATATCCTTAATGTAGGTGAAAACTTAGTTGAAATCCAATATTTCATTTAGTACAGAAGTCCATTTTCCTCTCTTTGATCACTGACAGCCTACTGTTAGTTTCTATTGAGGGAAAAAGCAACTTTTAATTATGAGACAAAGACATTTCTAGACAATGTCCAAATAAAAATTAGATAGCTACTAGTATTCTTTATGACAAATATGATTTTTTTTCATTTTAAGCTTGAATTTTTTGCAATCACAGAGAAATGACAGAGAAAACTATTAACTAAATTCTCTGTCTGTGTCTCGTCTCTCTGTCTCTATTTCTCTTTCTCTGTCTCTCTCAATTTAAAAGAAAGAAGCCAGGGCTGAGTTGTTCTGCAGGGCTCACCAACATTAGGGGACCCCATTTCTGTTCCTAACAAATGGTTTAAGGTGTCTTCTCAGATCTGGGAATCGCCAGCACTTACCTATTGTCTTTAATTCTCCCTTGTCCCAATGGGGAGGAACTTTTAGGAAAGTCCAAGTGGAAGGAGATCTTTTCTTGACCCTTCAAGCTGAAGGGCAGTGGAGGTGAGGGAGGAGGGTGAAAGAAGGTACCTGTAGGCATGAGTCGGGGACTCCTCAAACAGACTCAGATAAAGTTAACTCTACCTTTGCAATTCAACAATTCTGTATCACTGGGCATTATTTGGCTGATTTTTTATTCTTTCCATTATTTCCATAGAAACCCTTTTATACCTCTACCTTGTTTCGACCTTGTTGGATTATAGGAATGAGGGTTTGCCCAAACATGGACTTGAGAGTGGAAAGGCTGGGCGGAGAAGACATTCAGATTCCTTTAGGGAAAGAGAAGATGGTTGCAGCCTGAGGTCAGCCAGAGGGAATGAAATAGGAAAGAAACCCTTTGAAATATGATTTTGGGAGGCTGTGATATATTGGAAAAGCAATTGGTTGGAAGTTAAGAGGCCTGGTTTCTGGTCTGGACTAAGCCACTAGCTGGCTTGCATCATTGGGAGATTACAAGGCCTTTGCCTATGAAGTAAGAAAGTTCCACAATGATTTCTAACATTTCTTCCCATTCTAGAGTTCTGTGATTCTAGAGTATTGTGTTCAGTTCAGTTGTGGGCACCGAAGTTTAAGCTGGAGGGCAACTAAATATTTTGAGTCCATGTCTTAAGAAGATGATTTGAAGGCTATAGGGACATTTAGCCTGGAAAAGGGAAGACTCAGGGGAAACAGGGTAGCTGTCTTGAAGTATCTGAAAAGCTAGTATAGAGAAGAGGGATTTGACCCCAGAGGACAAAACCAGGAGAGATGGTAAAGTTACCAAGAGGAAAATTTAGGCTTGATGCTAGGAAAAGCTTCCTAACAATTGAGGGCTTCTTCTGGAAGCAGTGGGTCCCCTCTCATGGGTGGCTGTCACCAATGGGGGAATATGGACAAAGTCTGTACAGCATGGTCATGCCTGAGTGGGTCACCATCTCACTCAAAGGAACATTCACATGGATGAGATCACAGATTCATCTCAGGATCAGAGTAAGATTCTCCATGGAATAAGATCCGAGCTTGTGAGGAGAGTCTCAAGAAATTTGCCTTTTTTTTTAAGGGAGGGGTGATTTGTGATTAAAGGGCTACATCCTCTAGTTCTTAACATGGTACCTTCATTAGAAATACATTCTCTCTGAATTTGAAAGGGCCCAGGCTACTCTTGGAGGCTGCCAGGTTACAGCTTGTTCTGACCAGATCACTATCAGGGACAAACTCATTCTCCAGAAGTCATCCTCAGGGCAAATTCTTTGCTTCACAACCCAGCTGTGCTGTGGGTAGGACAGAACGGATTTTATAAGCGGGAGTAATAGCATCCTGGCTTTTTATAGAGAACTTCATATCTATCTCTGTATCTCATTTTGTTGTCAACACGGAGAGTGGAGGTACATGAGTTGTGCTAGGCAGGAGAAACCTGAGGCATAGAAAAGTGGCCATTTGCTCAAGGTGTGGCAGCACCACAAAGGAGCAACTGGGCTGTGACAGCCTTACCGCCCAAACAGCTGGGAATTCAGAAATGACTCTTCCTGAAATTCCCATGGTCTGAGGAAACAGCCTATGTTTTCCCCCCTTATTCAAAAGGTTATTTAAATTTCCAGTAAAGATAACCAAAATATGTGTGTGTGTGGGGGGGGCTACCCTTCCTGTTCTACACAAATATCACCGTATCCTCCTTGATAGAATGTAGAGATAGTTATTAGATCACAAGGTTGTCCTTGACAGAGTTCTCTAATTTGTTTGTGTTCCGTGGGCCCAGTTCCACAACATTGTTCCGTCTATCACTATTTCCTTGAAGCCAGTGTTTATGTGACTTTCGATGCCAATACTCCAGTCCTGTAAATGTTCAGAAGCTGGGCATTGATAACAGCAGTAGGGAGGGGGAGTGAGTGGTTTAATTAGTTTGTTGTGGTCAGTCATGGTACTTTCACAGCCTGTCCTCATGGTTCAGGGGCCTTCATGAAAACAGATTGGGCTATTTCAGAAACTCTGTTTACATAGAGATGCCTAGCTCTGACAGTGACCTTACCAAGGTAGAAATACCCAACCTACTGGGTCAATTCAATGCAATTTAACAAGCATTTATTAAATACCTACTATATGCTAGATCTAAAAAACCATCTGGGTTCAAGTTTCATCTCTGACACATTCTGGTTGTATGACTCTGGGCAAGTCACTTCACTTGTTAGGGCAACTCTCTATAACTTCAAAGACAGCCTCCCCACCCCATCCCCTTCTCCAATGGGTAAATCCACTTTATTCATACATAAGTGCAGCATTATAGACCTGGTACTAGTTATGGATCAGTTGTGATCAAATCAGTGAGGAGAATGGTTTTACCAGACTGAACTCTGGAAAACTTTGGAGTCAGAGCTTATCTGATTTTTAATTGGGTTTATGTATCAGAGAGTAGCTGAGGGAGGCTCTTAGCTTCAAGGATATCAGTCTGATGAAAGACAACATGCTTGGAAGAACCAGTCGGTCTCTTTCGTCTGCTCTCAGAAAGGCTTTGATACCAACTACTCGTAATAGAGAAATGAAGTCTATGTATTACTTTTCCATGGGTATTTACATTATACATTTTATCTTTAATTGTGGATTGAAAGGCTTAATTCTCTAGTGAAAAGAATTTCTAGTACCAGATGGGACAGAGATTTGGGGACTGGGAGGCCTTCCACCTCCTGTTAGAGGGGATATTTACTCTAGCTCTGAGGGTCTCAACCTCTTGGTCCTTCCTGTTCCCCACCCCAATCCACACACATGTGACAACTGGACTTTACTCCCTATTTTTTGTCCCAGTCACATAGAATGTGGGGTGTGGGGGAGTGGGGGGGGTGTTTCTTTCTGATCTTTTCATTTCAGGGCTCAAAATATTATCTTATGCCAAGCTAACTGATACTGTAATCAGCACATGAGGAAAGGTGAAGAAAAGTTCAAGACGCCTTTAATTATGAAGATCATGGGATCAGAGTTTTAGAGTTGGACTGTACTTTAGAAGTGCTTATATTTTCTCATTAAGGAACTGAGGCTGAGAGAAATTTAAGTAATTGGCCCCAACTCACAGAGGTAGCAAGGGGGCACTGCCAGGACTGAACCTGGGGATGCTCTGATCGACCTCTGATCTTCCAGATAATGGTTTCTCTATCTTTTGGTGCAGAGCGTAACTCATCCAAATCTTTTCATCCTAGACCATTTTTGTTCATTTCTGGAGGCTTTGCTCCAATTCTTTTCATATTTGGTGGTTTAGCTGGTACTTGTGCTGCCAACTATTAACCCTTGCTTTCTGAGCATGATCAGTTCACCTCCTTTTCTCTTACCTGTGCCTCTGATCCTAATTTTTCTGCAAGTTATCTTAGGTGATTTGATGCATCTGCTTACTTGAGGTAAGTAGGTGATACAGTAGATGGGGTGCCTGGAACTGGAGTCAAAAAGAGCTGAATTCAAAACTTCCTAGCTGTGTGACCCTGAGCAAGTCATTAACCTTTGTCTCAATTGCCAAATCTGTAAAATGGGGATAATGATATCTACTGTTTCCTAAGGTTGTTGTGAGGATAAAATGAGATAATATTTGTCCAGTACTTTGCAAACATTAAAGCTCTAATATATGCTAAATGATTATGGTCATAATTATTATCCCCTACCCATTTTGTTGAAGCTTCAAGTATCCTGGTTTAATTTATAGTCAGAATGCCCATGTGGACTTAGTTTAGTTCCTGTAGTACTGGATTCATTCAGTGGTTGGCTGGAAACTAACAACTGTTGGACATGGAAAAGACCTCTTGAAAAAGATGGTGCTTGGGGTGAATCTTAAGAGAAACCAAGGATTCTATGAGGAGAGGCCATTCCAGGTAGGTGGGACAGTCAGGGCAAAAGTATAGAGACAGGAGATTGAGAGATGTGTATGAGGAATTGTAAAAAGGTCAGTATGGTTGGACACAAAATGTGTAAAGGGGTATAACATGTTAAAAGGTAGAAAGCTAGGGAGTGGTCAAGTTGTAAAGAGCTTTAAATACCAAAGAGAGGAGTTTATATGTAATTTTTGAGGTAATAAAAAGGAAGTGGAATTTAATGAGTAGGGGAGGTGACATGCTCAGCTCTATACTGTCGGAAAATCACTTTGGTAGCTATGTAGAAGATGGGTTAGTTAGGGGATAGATGAGGCGGGAAATACAATTAGAAAGTCATTGTAGTCATCCAGGTTGGAGGAGATGAGGTTACGGGTGGCTTTGGGTGAAGGGATAAAAAGGAATGTATGAGAGAGATGTTGCAGAGAAAGAAATTGTAAGATTTGGTAACTGATTGGATAAATGGGATGAGAGAGAACAGAAGAGACTAACACAGATGTCCTGAACTTGCTAATATAAGGATGGTGGTGTCCATAATATTAACATTTATTCTGCTTATACTTGTGTATGTTATCATCTCCCCATAAGAATGTAAACTTCCTTGGATTTATTTGTATTCCTAGTACCACGGCTGTGGTAGGAATTTAATAAATGCTTGTTGGTTGATCAACAGTTTGATTATCCTTTGTTTTAAAAAATGGGAACTAAAGGGCAGTATCCTACTATTTGTCACATGGGGATTTTTCCCCTTAAGAGGTTCAAAATGATGTTCCTACTAGTCTGTCTTGGATAGCCATCCAGGGGTCAGGAAACCCAGATAGCTATGACTTGGAATCATGACAGCTGACTATAATATGGAGGCAGATTGAGAAGTGCAAAGACCAACCTGTCTCAATCAGAAAGACAAGGAGTTCAAACCCTGCCTCTAATATGTACCAGGTATGTGACAATGGGCAAAGTGCAACCTTTTAACACCCCAGGTCACTAACTGGTTTACTACCACTATAACTAGAGAAGATGTTGATTTGCATTAGTGGAAAGAATTTCCACCATAGGAGGTTCCATGTTCTGATAAAATCACCTGTCTAGGCTTAGTTCCCTTTCCAACCCTCCATCCCTACAATGCAGCCAGATCTTTTGAATATTCAACTTTAATTACACATTTGATACAATCTTTCATGCTGGAGGTGATTTTTAGTGGTAAGAAAAAAATCACAAAGTAGGTACAGCTTGGCTTCAGTAGCCTTTTGTCCAGTTGTTTCAGTTGGGTCCAACTCTCTGTGACCCCATTTGGGGTTGGGAGTGGTTTGCCATTTCCTTCTCCAGCTCATTTTTACAGGTGAGGAAAGTGAGGCAAACAGGGTTAAATAAGTGTCTGAGGCCAGATGGTAGCTTCTGCTTCCACTCCTTTAATGTCCTTTGTGGGGCTAAAACTCTCCATGGAACTTCCTTTCCAGGCTCAAAAATTGATTCTGGTTCTTGTCACCTCTCTCCTACTCACAGTCTCCCAAACTCCTACTTCTTTAGGGCCTTTTATATCTGATGTAGGGGTTTGTATTAAGGTTATTTCGGTTGAGCTGTGATTGTTGTTATTTATCCTTGGTTCTCTAAGAGAACCAATGACACCATGAGGGGGATGTCTTGAATTGCAAATGAATTGGATTTAAGTGAGGCAGAGCTGTACACAGTTATCAGCCTCACTGTACTCTGCAGTCATGGGACTCCAGTGGCAAGACATAGGTCAGGACAACTGGTGATGGCACTCAAGGCAATGGTGAATAATCACTGACACTACCAAGTGTACTTGCATTTTAAAATAAGGGCTTCTTAACTAAACTAGAAGCCACAGCTAGACTCAGAAACCTTTGAATTCAACCAGTTAGGAGATTAAGAAATTCCTTCTAAAAAAAAAAAGTGAAGACACCCAGGAGAGTTTGTCCATGTAGTCCATTTATAACCTTTATTGAGTGCCTGCTGTGGTTAGAGCCCAATACTAGACTGGTAAAGAAGCAAAAATGTGATAACAGGGTCATAAGATCATAGAGGTAGACTTTGAAGTCAGCTTAGAGACCATGAATCAAATCCCCCCATTTTACTGATGAGGACATGAGGCACAGAGAAGTCACTTGTCTAAGGTCACACAGCTGTATCTGAGGTGGGATTGGAACCCAGATCTTTCTGATTTCATTCACTTCTAAGGCCCTGCCAATCCTCTGTGCCAGTTTTATGAATCTTGTGGTCCAGCAAAGGAATGTAACATATAAACAGATACCTAGAATATGTGATCCAACCCATAATCCATTTTTTCTTTTTAAACAAACAGTTATTTGTTTAAAGAAACAATTATAGCTAATATTTATATAGTACCTACTATGGGCCAGGTACCATACTGTGTGCTAAGTACTTCAGAAATATCTCATTTTGTCCTCATAACTACCCTGGGAGGTAGGAGCTGCTATTATCCCCATTTTACAGTTGAGAGAATTGAAACAAATAGAATTTACATGACTTGCCCAATGTCACCCAGCTAGAAGATGTCTAAGGTCGCATTTGAACTAAGTCTTCCTGATCCCAGCTTCAGCACCTCGCTGCCCCTATTTCTACTTTCCAGAGGAGTTTTGCAGCTGGTCCTTTCCAATTTTCTGTGGCTTTGTGGCTACACCCATTTGTCTTTTGTTTTTTTCTCTCACCCCCCAACCTAGCTTCTGACTGACTCCCCAACCCTAGCAAGTAGATATTTGCCTACTTCCTTCAGCTACAAAAAGTTCACTAGGTTAGCCCTCTTTGACCTAATAGTAACTTTAATAGAAGTGGAAAAAAAACTCTGATCTACCAATACCAATGCAACGTTATTTTCAATATGTTAAATGCAATTTATTACATTTAGGTTATCCATGAGTTTTAACAAAGTGTAGATTTCAAAACAAAATTTTTCAATAAATACTAAATATCATTCATATTAAGATTAAATACTTACAGCGTAAGCAGCTCATCACAAGACAAGTTCTCTATGGCATACCATAAAGTTCATCATAGTGCATCTTATTTGTCACAAGGATGTGGCAGAATGGTTGAGTTGACTATTTTGATGGGAAGAAGTGAACTGTGGGCTGGTGGCTTATTTTATTCTAGTAGTGTGCTGAAGTGACCATCTATATTTATATAAATTTATATAAATAGGTTAGTTGTGAAAATAAGATTTTCATATGTACTCAGTAACCCCCAAAGAGAGTCACAAAGTGTTCCCATTTCATTCCTTTCTTTGCAACTGTCCTTCACTTACTGAAAGTGAGGAAAGCTGAATTTCCACAGCCTAGATTCAGAGCCTCTAGGTTGGAAGCCTGCATTCCATGCAAAAATCCTGGAAGGATTATCTGGAGCTCTGGAAATAATTCAGCACTCTCTGAGGCATGCTTGGGAACATCCCTTGTCCTATTGTAGGTGGCAGTGATGAATCTAAATAAGTGAGGGGTCTGCTCCTGGAGAGTGAAGGCAAATTAAGTGAGACAAGTAGTTGAGATGTAACCAAAGGGTAGAACCTATTATGATGTTCAAGTTAGTTTAGCAGCATAGGTTATTGCCAAGAGCACTGGACTTGGAGTCAGAGGACCCGCATTTAAATCCTCCCTCTGCTACTTAACAACTGTGTGACCCAAGTCACAACCTCTGTGGGCCTCAGTTTCCTCATCTATAAAATGAGAAGATTGGAATAGATAATTTCTAAGAAAAGTCTAAATTCTATCATACTGCATGTATGCATATATTTGTAAGAGCATATGTGTATGTTACATGAATAAATACATGCAAGTATATTTATATGTGAATATACCATGTGTCTCATTGACAACCTGACTTGACTGACTGTTTTAATTGTCCTGGCCATCCAAACACTCAGTTACTTATCTCATGATATATTTTTACTCTCAATGTTGACTGGCATATAAAGAAATCAAATGTATTTTTTTGTTTTTAAAATAAATTTTATAAATATATTTTGTTCCTACATGATTTAAATTTTTCCCAGTGTATTTCCCCTCCATCCCTCTTAGAAAGCCATTTCTTATAACAAAGAATTTTTTAAAGAAAAAACAATACCTGATCAATACAAGAAAGTCTAATAATATACGCAGTGTTCCACCCTGGGCATCTCTCATTTCTTTGAAGAAGTATCTTCTCATATCTCGTCTTTGGGCCTATGCTTTTTTGTTTGTTTTTACATTTCTTCCACTTGATTTTTTTTTTAAAAGAAGGCTGCTAAAAGTGTATTAGTTTTTGCTGAGTACAAAGTGAACAAAGTTAATGAAGCTGAGAAAACACACGTAGGTGCCTTGGATAGTAAAATAAAAGTGTGGTTTCTTGTCTTTGTTTTTGGTGTTTTGTATCTGTGTTCCTTAAAACACAGATGCACGCTACATAACCACTGCTACACTTAGGAAGCCTGTCTAATCTAAGAAGATAGTGGGAGGGAGAAGGCAAAGGGGGAGAAAATGGGCTTGATGCCTAGTGCAATTCAGGAGCAGGGAACTGCTGCTGCCCTATCTCTAAACATGTCAGGACCTCCTAACATGTTTCTTCCCCACTGACTCCTGAGCCAGGTCCCAGGTGATGGTGGTATGAGCAACCTGGAAAGTTCCTGAGCACTCTAAAGATTTCAATATAGTTGTCAAGGATGGATCACTTGGGGGATTTCCAGGAGCCAAGATGGGGGAGTAAGCAGTAAATTGCTCTCACTTTCCCTTCCTGACCTCTAAAATCCCCAAAAATAGCACCTCAGGAAAAATCCTGGAACACTGGAGATAGCAGAAAGACAGGGAGAAGCAGTCTTTTAACCTGGGAAACTTGGAGGATAGCCAAGAAAGGTCTATGTCACTTAGGTAAAAAGGGGAACATAGTCTAGGATGGGAGCTACCCCAGCAAGCAGCAAGCCCTGCCTCCACAAACCTGTGGAAGATCCTGAACCCCATGGTGATGGAGTGGCAAATGCAAACACTCCCCCGCCCCCAATGCCTTAGCATAGACAGAAGAATAGGTGAACTCCAGCATGGAGAACCACCACATGGCTGGCACAGCCCCAAGCAGGCAGGCTTCTTTAGCATCCAGCTTCCCAGTGCTTCAGTGTAGCCCTGGATGGGAAGGAATCTTCTAACAGCTGAACCTCCCACCCCTTGCCTCAGTTCAACTCTGATTGGGCAGATGTTCTTTAGCAGCTGAACCTCCATGTGCTTCAGCATAACTCTGGGTAAGTAGGCATCCTGCAGTAGCCAGACCTCCCCATGCTTCAGTTTAGCCCTGGGGAAACGCAGAAAAACTCCACCTGCCCTCTGCACCCACAAGATACCACCACAAGTACCAGTACCAGCTTAGTACCAGGTAAGCTGCCAGATCCCTACAGCATTCAGCTGCCAGCACCTGAGGCCCCAGCACACAAAGCCAGTGACCAGGCCTCTGGCCCCCAGCACATGAAGCTTGGAATAGTGCCCCCTGTGATCTCTCAGGAGACCTCAACTTTGAAAACCAGGAATTGGCAAATAAAGTGAGCAAAAAGCAGAAAAGAACACTAACCATAGGAAATTAGTATGGTGACAAGGAAGATCAAAACACAAAGTCAGAAGAGGACAACATTGCCAATATACCTACATCTGAAACCTCAAAGGGACATATGAATTGGTCCCAAGTCCAAAAAACATACTTGAAAGAGTTCAAAAAGGATTTTAAAAGTCAAATAAGAGAGGTAGAAGAGAAATTGAGAAAAGAAATGAGAGGTTTGCAAGAGAGAGGCAATAGCATGGAAAAGGAAGGACAAAAATTGATTGAAGGAAATAACTACTTAAAAAATACAATTGGCCAAATGGAAAAGAAGGTACAAAAATGCACTGAAGAGAAGTCCTCCTTAAAAAGTAGAATTGGCCAAATGGAAAAGGAGGTACAATTTGAAGAACTGAAGAAAACAATTTGTTAAAAATTTGAATTGGGCAAGTGGAAGTTAATGACTCTATGAGACATCAAGAATCAGTCAAACAAAATCAAAAGAATGAAAAAATAGAAGAAAATGTAAAATATCCCCTTGGAAAAACAACTGACCTGGAAAATAGATCCAGGAGAGATAATTTAAGAATTATTGGTCTAACCAGAAGCCATGATCAATAAAAGAGCCTGGATAGCCTCTTTCAAGAAATTACCAAGGAAAAATGCCCTGAGGTCCTTGAACCAGAGGGTAAAATGGTCATTGAAAGAATCCACCAATCACCTCCTAAAAGAGATTCCAAAATGAAAACCCTAAGGAATATTGTAGCCAATTCCAGAATTATCAGGTCAAGGAGAAAATACTGCAAGAAGCCAGAAAGAAGCAATTTAAATATCATGAAACTACAGTCAGGATTATGCAGGACCTAGAAACTTCCACATTAAAGGATCAGAGGGCTTGAAATAGGATATTCTGGAAGGCAAAGGAGCTTGGATTACAATCAAGGATCCTCTACTCAGCAAAACTGAGCATAA
Source organism: Notamacropus eugenii (assembly GCF_028372415.1). Taxonomy (NCBI): domain Eukaryota; kingdom Metazoa; phylum Chordata; class Mammalia; order Diprotodontia; family Macropodidae; genus Notamacropus; species Notamacropus eugenii. Next base: position 847,043 of record NC_092878.1, on the reverse strand, counting down.
TCTTCCAGGAGAAGAGATGGATATTCAATGAAATAAAGGACTTCCAAATCTTCCTGATGAAAAAACCAGACCTCAATAGAAAACTAGATCTTCAAATACCAGACTCAAGAGAAGAATAAAAAGGTAAACAGGAAAGAAAAAAAAACATGTTATTCAATAAGGATAAAACTGTTTATATCTCTACATGGGATGATGAAGCTTGTAACTCTTGAGAACTGTATTGTTATTATAACATTTAGAAGGGGGTATACATAGAAGTGTGGGTAATAAGTTGACTTTGATATGATGATAAAAAAGTAATTAAGGGGTAAAAAAAGGATTGTACTGGGAGAAAAGGAAAGGAGACAAAAAAGGGTAAATTGCATAGCATGAAATAACATAAACATCTTTTATAGTAGAGGGAAAGGAGAGGGAGATGAGCAATCTTTGAACCTTACTCTCATCAGATTTGGCTCAAAGAGGGAATAACATACACCCTCACTTGGGTATAGAAATCTCTCTTACCCTATAGGAAGTAGGAGGGGTAAGGGGAAAAATGGGAGGGGGTAGACAGAAAGGAGGGCAGAAGGGAAAGAAGAAGTAGTAGGTGAAAGGAAAAATAAAAGGGAGGGGGATTGATAGAAGGGAGGGCAGATTAAGGGAGGCAGTGGTCAGAAGCAAAACTAGTGAGAAGAAAAAGGGAGAAAGGAGAGAAAGACATAAATGGAGGAGGGAGAAGAAGTAGGATGGAGAAAAAGACACAGTTTAAAATTTTAACTGTAAATGGGAATGGGATGAACTCACCCATAAAACAGAAGTGGATAGCAGAGTGAATTAAAAACCATAATCCTACAATATGTTGTTTACAAGAAACATATTTGAAGCAGAGAGATACACACAGAGTCAAAGTAAAAGGCTAGAGAAGGATATTTTGCTTCAGCTGAAGCAAAAAGAGCAGGGGTAGCAATTCTCATCTCAGACAAAACAAAAGCAAAAATAGATCGAATTAAAAGAGATAAGGAAGAAACTACATCCTGCTAAAAGGTACCATAGTAACTGTTTCTCTTTTACCCAGAAACCTGGAGGGTCTTCCCCTCTCAGTTTGATTTTTTTTTATTAAAGGGGCCATCCTTTGAGCAACTACTTAAAGAAGCCTATTCATTGAATGGGTATCTCACTCAAAGTGAAAATCTGATAAAAACCTTAGTCTAAATTTGCCAGGCTCTCACATTGTATCCTGGGCCATCTCCAGTTGTACTGATGAATATCTGACCACTGGATCCAGATGGCTCTGGAGAAGAAAGTGAGGCTGGAGACCTTGCACAGCCCTCCCTCACTCAAAGTCAACTGCAAGTCATGTCATCATCTTGATGTCATGATCCTCTTCAAGAATGAAGCAAGCTCTGAAAACCATGAACAACGAAGTAATATCAATACTAAACATATATTCATCAAGTGGTATAGCATCTAAATTCTTAGAGGAGAAGTTAAGGGAGTCATAGGAAGAAATAGACAACAATACAATACTAGTGAGGGACTTCAACCTCCCTCTCTCAGAACTAGATAAATCTAACCACAAAATAAACAAGAAAGAAGTTAAGGAGGTGAATAAAATCTTAGAAAAGTTAGATATGGTAGACCTGTGGAGAAAACTGAATAGGGATAGAAAGGAATATACCTTTTTCTCAGCAGTACATCACACAAAAATTGACTATGTACTAGGGCATAAAAACCTCACAATCCATGCAGAAGGGCAGAAATATTAAATGCATCCTTTTCAGATTATGATGCAATAAAAATTCTATATAATAAAGGGCCTGGAAAGATAAACTAAAAATTAATTGGAAACTAAATAATCTAATCTTAAAGAATGAGTGGGCCAAACAACAAATCATAGAAACAATAATTTCATCCAAGAGAATGATAATAAAGAGACAACATACCAAAATTTATGGGACACAGCCAAAGGAGTTCTTAGGGGAAATTTTATATCTTTAAATTCTTATGTGAATAAAATGTAGAAAGAGGAGATCAATGAATTGGGCACACAACTAAAAAAGCTAGAAAAAGAACAAATTAAAAATCCCCAACTTAAAACCGAATTAGAAATTTTGAAAAGGAGAAATTCATAAAACTACTGAACTGACATAAAATTAAGAGCTGGTTTTTTGAAAAAACCAATAAAATAGATAAATCTTTGGTTAATTTGGTTAAAAAAGAAGAAAACCACATGACCCATATCAAAAATGAAAAGGATGAATTCACCACTAATGAAGAGGAAATTAAAACAATAATTAAGAGCTATTTTGCTCAATTATATGCCAATAAATCTGACAATCTTAGTGAAATGGATGAATATTTACAAAAATATAAATTGCCTAGATTAACAGAAGAGGAAATAAAAATACTTTAATAACCCCATTTCAGAAAAAGAAATTGAACAGGCCATCAATGAACTCTTTAAGAAAAAAAAGTCTCCAGGGTCAGATGGATTTACAAGTGAATTCTACCATTTAAAGAACAATTAATTCTAATACTCTATAACAGGGATAGAAAAGGAATAAACAGGGGAAAACAGGGATAGAAGGAATCCTACCAAATTCTTTTTATAATACAAATATGGTGCTGATACCTAAACTAGGAAGAGCCAAAACAGAGAAAGAAAATTATAGACCAATCTCCCTAATGAATATGGATGCAAAAATTTTAAATAAAATATTAACCAAGACATTACAGGGACTTATCATGAGGATAATAGACTATGACCAGGTGGGATTTATGCCAGACATGCAGGGCTGGTTCAATATTAGGAAAACTATCAGCATAACTGATCATATAAGAGAAAGACATAATTACAAATGACAAAATTAACAAATAATATGATTATCTCAATAGATGCAGAAAAAGTTTTTGACAAAATGCAACATCCATTCCTATTAAAAACACTAGAAAGCATAGGGATAAATGGAGTTTTCCTTAAAATGATAAGTAGCATCTATCTAAAACCATCATCAAGCATCATATGTAATAGGGATAAGCTGGAGGCATATCCAATAAAATCAGGGGTGAAACAAGGATGTCCGTTAGCACCACTGCTATTCAATATTGTACTAAAAATGTTAGCATTAGCAATAAGAGAAGAAAAGCAATTGAAGGAAATAGAATAGGCAATGAATAAATAAAATTATCACACTTTGCAGATGATACGATGGTATACTTAGAGAATCAACTAAAAAACTACTTGAAATAATGAATAACTTTAGCAAAGTTGCAGGATATAAAATGAATCCACATAAATCATCGACATTTCTATATATTGTTAACAAAGCCCAACAGCAAGAGATAGAAAAATTCCATTTAAAGTTCCACTGGAACACTAGTTCATTTTTGATGGAGTTGTGAATGGATCCAACCATTCTGGAGAGAAATTTGGAACTATGCCCAAAGGGCTACAAAAATGTGGATACCCTTTGATCCAGCAATACTGCTTCTAGTTCTGTATCCCAAAGAGATCATAAAAATGGGAAAAGGATCCACATGCACAAATGTTGGGGGTGTAAGCTCAGTTCCATGTGGACAGTCTCGGGCGGGTAAAGGTGAGGACTTCTAAACCTTAGAGTTCTCATGAGGCCCCCCAGGGAACAGCAGGGAATTGAGGTGTGAGACCGAGCTATCTCGTGCATTTCCGCCTCTTCCCGTGGGAAACGTGATGGGAGAGAGCATCCCCGCCCTTGAGATTGGCCCGGGTCTGAGCACACCTATTGTTATCTAACAGGCACGGTATTCAGGTGCAAACTATGTGGCAGGAGAGCTTAAGTAGGGTCAGGAAAGCCTGAAGGCACTCAGCGCTGAGGGGCCCTTAGAGGACAGAAGGCCCCTCTTCCTTCTCTCCTCTCTTCTTTCTTCCCTCTCCCCTCTCTCCCCACTTCCACTTCTGCTTTCATTCTCTTACTGTAAGATCTTTGCCTCCTTGGGAGATTTCCCTCTCTCCTAAGGAAGAGTTCCCCCTGCACATGTAACCAAGACCCTGAATAAAGCCTAACCTTCGTTCGACTCTGGAAAGTCTCTTCTCTCATACGTTTATCCGGTTTGGCCAGCCGAAGACCTGCAATAGGTAAGGTAAGACTCGGGTAGCCCTCAGGCCTCTAGGCCTGGCACACAAAAATGTTTATAGCAGCTCTTTTTTTGTTAGCCAAGAATTGGAAATTGAAGGGATGCCCATCAGTTGGGGAATGGCTGAATAAGTTGTAGTATATGAATGTAATGGAATACTCTCGTTCCATAAAAAATGATGAACAGGAAGACTTCAGAAAAACCTGGAAAGACTTGTATGAAGTAATGCTGAATGAAGGGAGCAGGACATTGTAGATAGTGACAGCAACACTGTGAGATGACCAACTTTGATAGACTTACCTCTTCTCAGCAATGCAATGAAAGAAGACAATTCCAAAAGACTCATGATGGAAAATATTATCCACATATGGATAAAAAGAAGGAACTATGGAGTCTAAATGCAGATTGAAGCATCCTATTTTCTTCCCTTTCCTCCCTTTTTTATAGTTTTCCCCTTTGGTTCTAATTATTCTAATTCTCTAATGTAGAAATATGTTTAATATGATTATACATGTATGGCCTATATCATATTCTTGGGGAGGAGAGCAAGGAGGGAGAGAAAATTAAAAACTCAAAATCTTATAAAAGTGACTATTGAAAACTAAAAATAAATAAGTAAACACTGAAAAAAAAAAAAAGAATGGATGACTTGACTTCCTACAGGAGAAACTTGCCCACCAATACCTGGATCTGATTTTGGAAGACCAGGATGGGAGGGGATCACTTACTTGTAGTACTAAGCATTTGAGAGGGGTTGTTGCCGGAAGTGGATGCCAGACACTTTCAGAAGCAGCTATGGTGAACTGCTTGACTGTATTGCTGCCATGTTGTTTATTTTTGCTTCTTGTGATGATGTAAACTTTAATGGCGGTTCCCAAGCAGCCCATTAAAATGACAGTAGGCTGTGGTAGTGGAGAAACATGACTGACTTGGCTCAAGTACGGGGGCATTAGGACACGAAGCCCATTTGTGTAGAAGATCATGGAAGCTTACTCCTCAGCTGTGGAGAAAATGAGAGTACTTCGGGTTTCCTGCTTCACTTTGCTTTGTGGTTATTATCGTTGTTTTAATATTATTGCAATTATTGCACATCTAGTTTTCTTGGATCTATTTACTTCACTCTTAATCAGTTCAAGTAAATTTTTCCATGCTTCTCTGTGGTCACCATATTTATCATTTATTACAGCACAATAACATTTCCTTACATTCGTGTACCACAATTCTCCAATCAGTGGACATCTACTTTGTTTCCCATTCTTTAATATTCCATAAAATGCTACTATAAATATTCTACTATTTATGTTGACTTTCTTCTTATTAGTGGCCTCCTTGGGGGTATGTGTAATATTGTAATGCCTGGGTCAAAGGGTGTGGACATTTTAGCCAATTTGTTTACATAATTTTGAATTGGTTTCCCAAAATGATTGTACTGATTCATCACTGTACTAACCATGCACTAATGTGCTTTCCTTTGCGCAACCCTTCCAACAATGATGCTTCCTCTCATTTGTCATCTCTGCCAATTTGCTGGGTGTGAAACCTCAGGGTTGTTCTGATGTACATGTTTCTTATTACTTGTAATCTGGAGCATTCTTTACTATAGTTGTTATGAGAACTGTTTGTTCAAATATATGGACCAGTTATCTGTTGGAAAATGACTTTCCATTATATACACACTCATTTATCTGTTGTTTATATATCTTGAATACCAAACTCTCATTGAAAAATTTGATACAAAGATTTTTTTCCCCATGAGACTGTTTCTCTTAATATTAATTCATTATGTTTGTGCAGAAGCTTTTAAATTTCATGCATATAATCAAAATGATCTCTTTTTTTGGTAATTGCCTCTATCCTATGTTTGGTTAAGAATATATCTCCTACCCGTTGCAGAGAATAAGCATAACCCCAAAGAAGAGCTATGAGAAGACACTTCTCTCAGAGAAAGTGGGAGGTGCAGAGGAAGAAGCTCTATGGGTGTGGAACACTGCATATATTTTCAGATTTCCTCAATGTACTCATTAGTTTTGCTGATTCTCTCTCTCTCTCTCTCTCTTTCTTTCTCTCTCTCTCTCTCTTTCTTTCTCTCTCTCTTTCTTTCTTTCTTTCTTTCTTTCTTTCTTTCTTTCTTTCTTTCTTTCTTTCTTTCTTTCTTTCTTCCTTTCTTTCTCTCTCTCTTCCTTCTTTAAAATTCTTCTTTAAAAATAATTGTTACATGAGTACTCTTTTGGGAGGGAGGAAGGAGAAAGATACTGGGCAAACAGAAGACAAAATCAATTTTTTTAAAAGGCATGTATGAACCTTACTTTTGGAGTGGCCATTAGATTCCAAGTCCTAGCACTCTGTTGAGAGGAATGATATAATAAAGTAGTACTTAGCCATGGCAAGTACCCAGAGTTGTTTCCAGAGCTGCAGAAGCATGGCTCTAGATCTCCTCCAGAGGGAATATTCAGCTTTTGAAGCTAGCATCTACCTGCCCAGTGAACCCACAGACACAGGGCAGTATTTTTAGGTTTCAGGGAATGGGTTAGTTCCAAAGGCTGACTCATTCAGCCTAATTTGGGAGGAGTTTTTCCTTAAGCAATAATATGCCTGTAATATGTAAAAGAAGACAACTTAACAAAAGTATTCCATCTTCCTTTGTGGATTATGTATATTTTAAATAAGCATCTGAAGGATTTATAATCCTAATAAAATGTAACTATCTTGATGACAGGATTTTTTGTCTTTGAATGCCCAGGGCTCAGTAATTAATAAATAACTTGATTTATTTAGATCACAGGGAAATTACTCATGATTTAGAAATCCTCAATTAGCTTATATGATTCACCTTCAACAAATACTTCACATGAATCTAATTTTTATACCTGAATGAAAGTGTTTATAAAAACATGAACCTAATACTAGTTTAAAGTTTTCCTTTTTTTCTGTTTCTAGAGAAAAATATTTTGATTATTGTGGGGAAAAAACATCACAAACACTAGTCCTTAGCACTGAACATCTTCAATTGAAAATGAATTCACAAAAAGGATAAAAATAACTGAGAAGAAAGCATTATCTACCTCATGTCTAATAATCATTCAGATAAGGTTTGGATTGGCATCCTTCCTAAAGATCCAGGAATTGTAGTTCTCTCCAGATGGAGAAGAAGCTATCTCATGATCAGAACTAGACAGAAGAGTTTTTCTGATGTGGAGGCAGCTTCTATTTATTTATTTTTATTTATTATTATTATTTTTTTTTGGAGGCAGCTTTTAGATCTCTCTGGAGAGAGATGCAGAGTTGGAGCACATAATCACAGCAAAGGGTGAGCAGGGCTGTAGCAGCAACAGATGAAGGATGTCAAGACTGATTCTAAGACTTGTGGCTGGAGCCTCTGCCTGTTCCTGGTTTGTTGATCAGATTAAGAGAATCTAGCAGGGAGTGTCTGAATTATACAAAGAAATTTCTGGAACAAGTGTAGACATTTCTCTCTGTTTCTCCCATCGCTTTTATCACAATGGACAGCATGGTTTATTACTGTGGGGTTTTTTTGCTCCATTTAAAATTTTGCTGACTGGTTATTTGTCATTTTAATGATGGATTTTTAGATAGAGATAAAATATTTTTGTGTCCTGAGTTGGTGTTTTGCTTTTATAAGTATTCTAAGGGGTGAAAAGAAGCCTAGGGATAACTAACTGCACCAGATTCAACTGGTTGGAATATTTCATTTGCAGCCTGGGGATCAGCTAGGGGCTTAGAGTTTTATGGAGTTTATTAATAATATGTATTTTTAAGCTTTTTAACTTCACAAGAAGAGAAACTCTGTGGAACTGGTACTCTTGCCCTAGATGAAAATTCTCATGAGCTAATCTCTTTATTTCTTTGCAAACAGTTCCACAGGTGACCTCGGAGAAGGGGCTGTCAACCTTTCTCCAATCCCTCATAGAAGGGGGAAGAAGGGAAAGTAGAGGCAGGGACCTCAAATGAAAGCTCCCTATATATGTCCATGCTTTATTACATTCAGTTCACACTAGTGAAAGCTATTTCTTATAAAAAGATAATTGGAAAGATGGAAAGGATTCTTTGGCCATTCTTAATGGTAAGAAGGACCTCATCATTAGACTTTTTTCTTTATAATTGATACTATATGGTCATTTTAGGATAAAATTCCAATGACACAGCATCACAAACTACCCAAAAGGTTTTCTTTCTAACTCATTACCTAAAATCCATAATTTTCACAGGAAGCTTTCAAGAGTCAAGCTGTATCCAGATACAATCAGTAGCTGATTTTTTAAAAAAGTTCTAAAATGAATTAAATTAGTGCAAATTATATAAGTTATGCTAAATAATAAATTTGGTCTTAGAATGCATTCAGAGAAAAGCTTAACTTACAGTTGTCTAAATAATTTCTAATTAAAGATAGCTAAAATCAAGAGTAGAAAGGTAGCTAAAACCAAGAGTTGAAAGCATTATACTTTAAGACGATACTATCAAAGCAGTAAAGGCTTATTATAATCTCTAGTAGAAAGATTTTAAATATCAATATTGGATGGCATGCAGAGACATTTGATGGGTTTCAACTACCAGAATGTTTCCTCAGCATGTGAAATTGTGGGTGAGTATTTCAAATTATATTCCATAGCTTATCCGATATATTAGCTCACATTGTTAGGAGACATACTGGAGATTAAGCCCATACCTGAAAAGAAAAAAAATCAGAGCCTTTAGTTTATGACATTAAAAGACTTGAATTTTTTACACAAAAGTTATTAGGATTGTTGCCTTCAAAGCTCTTAAGAGTGTTATACTTGACCAAGAAAAATAAATCATATGTTTTAATTTATATTTTAATTACTACCTACACTACATAGAATTGTAGAATCTCAGAGGTATAAGGGAGCTAACAGGCTACTTGGGTCATCTCACAAATGGAATAAGAAGAATGCCTTCTCTAACACTTTCAACAAGTGGTCAACCACCTCTTGCTTAAATATTTCCAGGGAGGGGGAGCCCACTGTCTCTGCAGGCAGCCTATTTCAACCTTTGAGTAGTTTTAATTATTAGAAAACTTTTTCTGACATCAAACCTAAATTGTCTTTGCAACTTCTACCTACTGTCAGTTTTGGCTCTTGGAACAGACTTCCTTTCTTGCCTCCCTCCTTCCACCATTAAACCTGATCTTGTCCCATTTAACTGACTTAACAAGCATGGTTCTCATTTCACTGAAGCATAATGAAGGTCATTAAAGATGGTTACTGGAACAGCTGAAATTAGAACCCCAAGTTTGACCCAGCTAGCTTCTGCCTTTTAATCTACTTTGAATAATCTAAGAAGACCAAGAATTCTTCTCCTCAACCAACAGAACTACATGTCCCCCAATCTCTAAAGGAAAAAAAAAGAGATCCTTACTCTCAGGGTATGGTCCCATGATCCTGAGCAGAAAGCAGTTCCATCCGGGGAAACACGTAAGGTACTAACTCTATTTTCATGTCCAAACAAGATGGATACTCTTGATCCTTTCAACACATCCCAGACATTGATAGTATAATCATTGTAGCCAGCAAACAGCAAGCGACCTAGGAAGGGAATGACATTCACATGGAATGATCTTTGGAAAGCTCCATGAATTTGAGGTTCTAAACTAGAGGTCCTTAGTTTTCTAGGTCATCTAAAACAAGAGAACAACTAATTTACAGGCTACCTATTACCTATTTGTGCAAGATTTTTACCTTCCCCTACCCCTTACTATGCGCAATGTATGTACCCTTAGCTGAAATACAATGGAGTTTCTGATCTCCAATTTAGTCTCATTGACTAGACCTCAGATAGCATTTACTACAAAGTGTAGTGTTTCTCTAACAAAGGGTAGAGGTGGGGAGGGGGAAGAAATCAGAAACCTTAGGAAATCACGGGGAATTCCTAGGAGCTGATAGAAATGGCTTTCTCCCAACCTGACTTCCCTAGATCGATTCCCTTCCTTTTAGAACATTGCTTATTACTACCTACCAATTTAAATTTTCCCCTCTTAGAGTGGCAGACTGTTAATTCTAGCTGAGCTCTGTTTCCTTCCTTAAACTCAGGCTGCTTCTAGTTGCTAGCAGTCTCTGTCTCCAACCTTTTCTATGAAGGCCAACATGGGATACTTAGTTCTCTGTCCTCTACCCATTTTAAGAATTCCCTCCCCACAACCCCCTTCTCTCTCCTTTTGTGTCTCTGTCTCTGTCTGTTTCTCTCTGTCTCTCTGTCTCTGTCTCTCTCTGTCTCTGCCTGTCTGTCTCTCTCTCTGCACGAGGTGGAAAAGGGGGTTTATGGAACTCTTTAAGAAGACTATGGGTGGAAAAAATTTGATGCATCACTCCCTTAGGGAATGGCAAAAGGTAAGGCAGGCCCTTTATGTGCCCTGGCAAGGAAAAAGGGGTGTTCTCTCTGATCAGAGAACCTCTGCAGGCAACACAGAGCAAGAATGTAATAAGATCCTTGAGGGCAGACTTTGATTTTTATCTTTTGAATCTCTAGCACCATGCCTGGCATGTTAATTCTGAATGATGAATTGATTTCAATGACGATGTTGAAGTGGGGGGAAAAAAGAGGAATGATATAGAAAAAGGAGAGGAAACTGTGCAAGGGAAAGACATTTTTCTAGATTTTTTTTTTTTCCCCTTGAAAATAAGAATGAGGAAGGATGTGGGTCAATATGCCAGATCATTTGGGAAGTGCTCCCTTACTCATGGAGTGCAGGGGATAAAAGTTACATGTTTTTTCTCACTTAGTTCTCCTAGTGATCTGGCAAGGTTCAGAAGTAAAACAGCCCATTATCCGAAGAAATCAAATCTTACCACTGAGGGAGAAATCCACGCTGGATGCTCCAAATATAATACTCTCTTTGGAGTAAATTGCCACCTCCCTGTCAGCACGAAGGTCATACAAGCGACACTATAATTCAAATGGAAATTTAAAATAATTTTCACTTTGATTGTAATTCTATAAAGCACAACTTATGGAGACATAGGTAAATCAAGTGGTTTGTACAATTTTAAAGACTGGAATGGAATGTCATCTTTTATCTCTTCTTCCCCTTTCCCCTTCTCTGCAGTATTTCACTTTTTCCATTTTCCTATTCATTCATATCTTTTCCCACTGTCTGAGGAGGGGTTTTAGAAGACATTTTTTCTTCTTCTTGCAAAACTGTACCGACATAATTCTCTCTTTCAAAAACAAATAGTCAGTAGCTTGGAAACATACCGTAGCATCATCTGAACCAGAAGCAAAAGCATCTCCACTGGGATAGTATCTGTAGGAGACAAAGTTGTGGTTGCAAAATCATTCTCCAGAAATCACTGTTCTTGAGAATTTTGCAGGCAAAGCATTATATAAAATTATTATCGTGCACTTTGGGAGTATCTTTTTGATCTGTGAAATTTTATGTTGATGGCATTTCTTTCAAGTTTGTGAGCCAAGTCATTATTTTTATCCCATTTCTCCAGAGTAGCTTAGTGGTTAGAGAGCTGGCCTTGGAACTTAGAAGATCTATTGGGTTCACACCCACCTCTGACACATACTAGTTGCATGATTCTGCTAAAGGCAGCATCTCAGTGTTCTAGGCAACTCTCTACAACTACAAGCTTCAGAGAAGGTGTCAATCTGTATTGGTGGAGAGAGAGAGTTCTCATCTAGAATTTCACTGTATCAGTGAAATTTCAAATCCAGTCCTCATCACTATTGTATCTTTTAGATTACTTAGGCTTTGTGGTTCTTTAGTTGCAAATCATGATCATAGAATATCATAATTGCAAGTGTCCCAAAGGGAAATGGAACGTTATGAGGTAGATAGCAGTAGGCTATAGCTAGGAACGTGCAGAGGTCAGCTTGAATCAGCTCATGAGAAGCAGTTATTAAATTTTCAGGGTGAATATTCTTGAACTTTGAAAATCTGTAAATGCTACAGATTAAGGCTTAATTTATTGTTTTGTCGATTTCTAGACTTAAGAAAATAATGGGGAAATATTAACAATGCAGATTAAACTTAAAAGTATGTTGTGGGTTCATTTCCTGCCTTCCACCCCCCACCCCTCTCCAAAGAAGTGGTTGTTAAATGTTTACCAGCACTCTCCTGGCTATGGAATATTACCAATGATAACTGGTACATTAGAAATGACAGGAAGTGCAACCATCAAAGATACATATATACATGCATATCTGTATCTATATATGTGTCTGGAAAATGAGATGGGTTAGTCAGGTAATAAGAATGAGAGGCAATATGTGGAAAGCTTAGAAGTACATTTACTATCCCTGAGATATTCAAAGAACCAGAGGCATCCACCAATCAATAAACATTTATCAAGTACCTACTATGTGCCAGGTACTTTGCTAAGTGCTGGGGATACAAAAAGGAAGCAAAAGACAGTCCCTGCCCTCGAGGAGCTTGTAATCTAATGAGGAAGTCAACATGCAAAAAATAATGGAGCCTTTACTACACATGTGGGTCCATTCCACTCTTTCCTTACACATACAAAGCAAACTATATGCAGGTTAAATAAGAGATAATTAACAAAGGGAAGGCACTAGAATGAAATGTTGGGAAAGGCTTCCAGTAAAAGACGAGATCCTACTTGGGACTTAAAGGAAACCAGGAAGGTCAGTAGGAATTGAGAAAGGAGAGTGTTACACTGAGTTGATCCTCTGAGAATTTATGGGAAGAAATAGAACATAATTTCATAAGACGGGAAGGTATGTAGTAGAAGTTGCATTGCTTCCCCAGACTCTCCCTTGGTCCAGTCTCCTCTCTCAAGACTGGGAAAGACATTGCACTGCTCAGTCCCAGCTAAGCAGACCCAAGCCTTGGGCTCTCCCCAGGGCCCTTTTAGTGACAACAACCCTCCCCCCACAAGGACTCTAAAGGGGAGGAGGAGAGGTAGTAGTAGTAGAGGCATCATGTAAATGATGAGAAAACTAAGGACAAAGTTAAGAAGGTGGAAGAAGTAGAAAATTCCCAAGGAGAACGATGAGGGAGAACAACCTAGAGAAGATGGACCAAGATTCCCAGGTCACTGCTAACAAGGCTGAAGATGAGGAACCAGAGAAGGACTCAGTGGCCAGCAAAGAAGTAGCTGAGAAACAAGGGTCTGAGCAGGTGGCTGGCTAGGTTCCTGCCTCTTGTTTCTGGGGCTGGTGGGGAAGCATTTAAGATTTCTGAGCCTATCACCGAGTGAGGCAAAGGTCAAGAGGAAGGGGAACCTAAGGAGACTGAGGCTGCTGCAGTTCCCACAGCACAAGAAACTAAAAGTAAAGTAGGTCCAGCTTCAGGCTCAAGACCTAGCAGCAGAAAACTTTCTTTCAAACAGACTCCAGGAGCAAGAGAAGCCCCTGGATCCACCCCTGAGGCTCAGGCACCTTCAGTTCCAACAGAAGAGGTTAAACCTTCTGAAACTCCAGCCACTAATTTGGATCAAACCACAGTAGTGAAAGAGTAAGATGGAAGAGCTTTTGAAAAATAATAATAATTACTTAAGAAAACCTTTGTGTCTCCCCTCGTCAGCTTAGTTTACTTATCTTTTCATTATTAATATAGAATTATTAAATGTTACTGATAATTATTCTTTATCATTTTCACCTTCACTTATTTCAAATCTGAAATAACATTATGTTTTGTACCCCTCAAGACCCCCAAAAGTTGTCCCATCAAGGAAAGGGGAGGTAGGGGATGGAGGAGAGACTCCAAATAATATATTTGTGGGGGAATACCTAATATATCTTCAATCAACTTTACAAAAGAGTTCTGGATTTTAAAGAAGGATGCCTAAAAGTACAAAAAAATCTTTCATACCTAAACTGCTCTTAGATTACTCTACTGATATATCAGAATCTCTTTTGTTTTATAATGGGGTTTGAATATGGGGTGCGAAGGCCATCACAGCTTTATGAAAGCAACAGCTTCTGTGTTTTTAATAAAAATTTATAGTTTTTTTAACATCATGGATGAATGCCATCATTCAGACAGTGCCCACTTGATTGTCCACATTTTTTCTCAATGTTAGGGCTCCATTCTTTTCTCCAGATATTTTTGGGAGTAACAAACACACTCATTCTACTTGGCCTCCCTGGATTGCTGTTGTTGAGTTAATATGCATTCATGGTTGGATAATACTAATCATAACAGTTGGCATCTATTTATTTATTTTTTTCTGATTTATTTATTTTTAGTTTTCAATATTCATTTCCACAAGATTTTGAGTACCAAATTTTCTCCCCATCTCTCCCCTCCCCCACCCCAAGACAGAGTGCATTCTGATTACCCCTCCCCCCAATCTACTCTCCCTTCTATTACACCACTCCTTTTTCTTATCCCCATCCACTCTATTTTCTTGGAGGGCAAGATAGATTTCTATACCACATTGCCTATATTTTTTATTTCTCAGTTGCATGCAAAAACAACTTTTAACATTTGTTTTTAAACTCTGAGTCACAACTTCTCTCCTTTCCTCCCTCCCCACCCATCCCCACTGAGAAGGCAAGCAATTTGATATATATATATTATACATGTATAGTTATGGAAAATACTTCCATAAAAGTCTTGTTGGGAAAGACTATGTTTCCTTCAATCCTATCCTGCCCCCCATTTATGCTTTTCTCTCTTTTGACCCTATCCCTCCTCAAAAGTATTTACTTCTAATTACACCCTCCTCCCATTTGACCTCCCTTCTATCATCCCTCCAACTCCACTTATCCCCTTCTCCTCTACTTTCCTGTAGTGTAAGATAGAATTTCATAACAAATTGAGTATGCATATTATCCCCTCCTTAAACCAAATGTGATGAGAATAAGGTTCACTTTTTACCTCTCACCTTCCCTCTCTTCCATTCTATTGAAAAAACTTTTTCTTGCCTCTTTATGTGAGAGATAATTTGCCCCATTTTATTTTTTCCTTTGTCCTCCCAATATATTCCTCTCTCACCCCTTAATTTTACTTTTTAGATATCATCCCTTCCTATTCAATTCACCCTGTGCTCTCTGTCTATATGTATATAACCCCTCCAACCACCCTAGTGCTGAGAAAAGTCTCAAGAGTTAGAAATATTATCTTTCTATGTAGTAATGTAAACAGTTCAACTTTAGTAAGTCCTTTACAATTTCTCTTTGCTGTTTACCTTTTCATGTTTCCTTGATTCTTGTGTTTGAAAATCAAATTTTCTATTCAGCTCTTGTCTTTTCCTCAAGAATGCTTGAAAGTCCTCTATTTCATTGAATGACCATTTTTTCCCCTGAAGTATTATACTCAGTTTTGCTGGGTAGGTGATTCTTGGTTTTAGTCCTAGTTCCTTTGACTTCTGGAATATCCTATTCCATGCCCTTCGATCCCTTAACGTAGAAGCTGCTAGATCTTGTGTTATCCTGATTGCATTTCCACAGTATTAGAATTGTTTCTTTCTAGCTGCTTGCAATATTTTCTTCTTGACCTGGGAGCTCTGGAATTTGGCTACAATATTCCTAGGAGTTTTCCTTTTGGGATCTCTTTTGGGAGGGAATCAAGATTCTTTTAATATTTATTTTGCCCTCTGGTTCTAGAGTTTCAGGGCAGTTTTCCTTGATAATTTCATGAAAGATGGTGTCTAGGCTCTTTCTTTGATCATGACTTTCAGGTAGTCCCATAATTTTTAAGTTGTCTCTCCTGGATCTGTTTTCCAGGTCAGTTGTTTTTCCAATGAAATATTTTACATTATCTTCTATTTTTTCATTCCTTTGGTTTTGTTTTATAATTTCTTGCTTTTTCATAAAGTCATTAGCTTCCATCTGCTCCATTCTAATCTTTTTTAAAATTTA
Source organism: Notamacropus eugenii (assembly GCF_028372415.1). Taxonomy (NCBI): domain Eukaryota; kingdom Metazoa; phylum Chordata; class Mammalia; order Diprotodontia; family Macropodidae; genus Notamacropus; species Notamacropus eugenii. The sequence continues at coordinate 831,146 of NC_092878.1, read as the reverse complement.
TTTATTTACGTTTTCAGCATTCATTTCCACAAAATTTTGAGTTCCAAATTTTCTCCCCATTTCTCCCCTCCCCCCACCCCCAAACACCAAGCATTCTAATTACCCTTGTCACCAATCTGCCTTCCCTTCTAACATCCCTCCCTTCCCTTATCCCCATCTTCTCTTTTGTCCTGTAGGGCAAGATAAATCTCTATACTCCACTACCTGTATTACTTATTTCCTAATTGCAGGCAAGAACAATACTCAACAGTTGTTTCTAAAACTTTGAGTTCCAACTTCTCATCCTCCCTTGCTCCCCACCCATCTCCATTGGGAACGCAAGAAGTTCAATATAGGCCATATCTGTGTAGTTTTGCAAATGACTTCCATAATAGTCTTGTTGTGTAAGACTAACTATATTTCCCTCCATCCTATTCTGTCCCCCATTTCTTGTATTCTCCCTTTTGTCCCTGTCCCTCCCCAAGAGTGTGGACTTCTAATTGCTCCCTCCTCCCAATGTCCTCCCTTCCATCATCCCCCCACCCTGCTTATCCCATTCTCCCCCACTTTCCTGTATTGTAAGATAGGTTTTCATACCAAAATGAGCATGCATTTTATTCCTTCATTTAGTCTAATGTGATGAGAGTAAGCTTCATGTTTTTTCTCTCCCCTTTTTCCCTCCACTGAAAAGTCTTTTACTTGCCTCTTTTATGAGAGATAATTTGCCCCATTCTATTTCTCCCTTTCTCCTCCCAATAAATTTCTCTTTTACCCCTTAATTTCATCTTTTTAAGATATGATCCCATCCTATTCAACTCACCCTGTGCTCTCTGTCTCTCTGTCTCTCTCTCTGTATATGTAATCCTACCAACTGCCCAGATACTGAAAAAAGTTTTAAGTGTTACAAATATTGTCTTTCCAAGTAGGAATATAAACAGTTCAACTTTAGTAAGTCCCTTTAATTCTCTTTGCTGTTTACCTTTTCATGCTTCTCTTGATTCTTTTGTTTGAAAGTCAGATTTTCTTTTCAGCTCTGGTCTTTTCATCAAGAATGCTTGAAAGTCCCCAATTTCATTGAAAGACCATTTTTTCCCCTGAAGTATTATACTCAGTTTTGCTGGGTAGGTGATTCTTGGTTTTAGTCCTAGTTTCTTTGACTTCTGGAATATCCTATTCCATGCCCTTCAGTCCCTTAATGTAGAAGCTGCTAGATCTTGTGTCATCCTGATTGTATTTCCACAATACTTGAATTATTTCTTTCTAGCTGCTTGCAACATTTTCTCCTTGCCCAGGGAACCCTGGAATTTGGCCACAATGTTTCTAGGAGTTTCACTTTTTGGATCTCTTTCAGGAGGTGATCAGTAGATTCTTTCAATATTTATTTTGCCTCCTGGTTCTAGAATATCAGGGCAGTTTTTCTTGATACTTTCATGAAAGATGATATCTAGGCTCTTTTTTTTGATCATGCCTTTCAGGTAGTCCCATAATTTTTAAATTGTCTCTCCTGGATCTGTTTTCCAGGTCAGTTGTTTTTCCAATGAGATATTTCACATTACCTTCCATTTTTTCATTCTTTTGATTTTGTTTTGTGATTTCTTGATTTCTCATAAAGTCATTGACCTCCATCTGTTCCATTCTAATTTTGAAAGAACTATTTTCTTCAGTAAGCTTTTGAACCTCCTTTTCCATTTGGCTAATTCTGCTTTTCAAAACATTCTTCTCCTCATTGGCTTTTTGGACCTCTTTTGCCATTTGGGTTAGTCTATTTTTCAAGGTGTTATTTTCTTCAGCATTTTTTTGGGTCTCCTTTAGCAAGGTGTTGACCTGCTTTTCATGATTTTCTTTCATCTCTCTCATTTCTCTTCCCAATTTTTCCTCCACTTCTCTTACTTGATTTTCAAAATCCTTTTTGAGCTCTTCCATGGCCTGAGCCCACTGAATATTTATTTTGGATATTTGGGATACAGAAGCCTTGACTTTTATGTCATTCCCTGATGGTAAGCATTGTTCTTCCTCATCTGAAAGGATAGGAGAAGATATCTGTTCACCAAGACTTCTATAGTCTTATTTTTTTCCCTTTTTTGGGCATTTTCCCAACCAGTTACTTGACTTTTGGGTCCTTTGTCAAGAGTGGGATATACTCTGGGAATCTGTAAGGTCTCAGTTCCTCCAAGGTGGCACAATCAAGCATGCACACTGGTCTGGGAGCAGGAAGAGATTTTTGTGCCCAGAAGCAGTTTCCTCTTCACAACCACCTGGCCTCCAGTTCCACCAAGCCAGCACTGGGGGCTGAGACTCAGATAAGCTGTGGGGGCAGGGCCTCCATTCAGCGTGAGATAAAGATCAGCTGCTGCAGGGCCTTTACACAGGGCAGAGGTAAGAATCAGCTGCTCTGTGCCCCCAGGAGTTTTACAATCCAACAATGGATGTGGGCTGCTGTAGGGGCAGCTGTCCTGCTGCCTGCCTGATGTGGCCTCTGCAGCCACTGCCTGAGGCCAGAGCTATGGGAAGGTCCTTCTCCCTTCCTAGGCCAGCTGAAAAAACCCTGTCACTGACCTTTGGCACCTGTGGGTTGAGGGATCTTCGAAATGCTGCTGCTGTGACTAGGGATTGTGCCCCCAAGGGCTGTTCGCCAAGGCTAGGCAGCTCCATTCTAATCTTTAAGGAATTAGTTTTTTCAGTGAGTTTTTGAACCTCCTTTTCCATCTGGCCAATTCTGCTTTGTAAGTCATTCTTCTCCTCATTGGCTTTTTGGATCTCTTTTGTCATTTGAGTTAGTCTATTTTTTACAGTGTTATTTTCTTCAGCATTTTTGGGGTCTCCTTTGGCAATCAGTTGACTTTTTTTTCATCATTTTCTTGTATCACTCTCATTTCTCTTCTTAATTTTCACTCTACTTCTCTTACTTGCTTTTCCAAATCCTTTTTGAGCTCTTCCATGGCCTGAGACCAACTCATATTTTTCTTTGAGGCTTTGGATGGAGGAGCTTTGACTTTGTTGTCTTCTGTTTGCATGTTTTCATCTTCCTTGTCATCAAAGTAAGATTCTAGAGTCTGATTTTTTTTTCAATTTTTGCTCATTTCCCCAGTCATTTACTTGACTTTTGAGCTCTTTGTCATGGTAGAACTCTGCTTCCAGTGGGGGTGGGGAATGTATTGTCAGCTGATGCACTTTCCTCTACCCCCTTCCCCCTCTGCCACCCTGCAGCTGGAGCTGGACCACTCCACTCTCTCACACAGGTCCCACAGGCTTTTGTCCACTGAGCTTCTGATTTGTCCTTGGTGTTTTGGGGACCTGAAGTCTGGAAACTGCCACAGGTGCAAGAGATTCAGTCTCCCCAAGACCTGCTCAGGTCCTGCCTGTGCTGGCATGGCCCATGCTGGACTGTGCCCTGCCCCCTGCATGGTGCAATAGACACTTCCAGGACACGTTCCAGGCTGTCTTGGGCTGGAGAATTACTTCACTCCATCATTCTATGGATTCTGCCATTCCAGAATTTGTTTAGAGCCATTTTTTACAGGTATTTGGCTGAATAGTTGACATTTATGCAGCAGTTATTGAGTGCACTGTGCTAAGAGCTTGACAACTATTATCTCATTTGAGCCTCACAATTTTGTGTTATTAGTGCTATTATTATCATTCCAATTTTAGAGATGAGTAACCTGAGGCTAAGTGACTTGTCCAGGGGCTACACAGCTAGTAAATGTCTAACACCAGATTTAATCTTTAAAAAAAAATACACGGAAAGATAGGAAGGTATGCAGCACCGTTGGAGGGAACGTCTATGCCAGGGAAGCCACAGATCCATCTATGCACATTCTGCATTATAGGAGGAGATATATGGGTGAACAAAAAAATCAACCCTCTTAGTTTAGCAAGGTACTATCATAGCCTCATGAATATCACCATGAACTTTGTTATAAAATTGATAATAAAACTTTTCTTCAGCACTTTTAGCTGTTTTTTTCAAAGCATGTGCTTTCTTGTTCCATTATCTCCTTTGGTTCTCACAATTCTGTTAAGCATACAAAACAGGCACTATTATGCCTAGAAACATAGCAGTTAAGTGAAGCAGTCCTTGATCTTATGTTAAATTTTCTATTAAGTTCTGGTCTTTTTGTGACAAAACCCTGAAAGTCTGTCAGTTCATTGAATATCCATTTTTTGGTTGTTATTCAGGATTATATTTTGCTGGGTAAGCTATTTTTGACTGCAACCCCAGTTCTTTTGCTCTCCAAAGTATAGTGTTCCAAGACCTGCAGTCTTCTAGTGTAGCAGCTGCCAAATTTTGTGTAATTCTAACTGTTGCTTTGCTATATTTAGTTTTTTTCTTGTTGCTCATAATATTTTCTTCTTAACCTGGGGGTTTTGAAATTTGGCTATGATATTCCTGTAGGTTTTCACCCTGAGACGTCTTTTAGGTGGTGATTGGTGGATTTTTTTCTATTTCTACTTTACCCCCTTGTTCTAAAACTTTGAGACAATTTTCTTTATTTCTTTGTAGTATTGTTTGGTCTTTTTTTAATTGTAGCTTTCAGGTAGTCCAATAATTCTTGTTTTCTCTCTTGATCTATTCTCCATGTCAGTTGTTTTTCTTTTGAGATGTTTCACACTTTTAAAAATTTTGTTTGATTATTTCCTGGTGTTTTATAACGTCATTCTCTTCCCCTTGCCCAATTCTACTTTTCAAGGAGTTGTTTTCTTTCTTAAGACTCTGGATCTCTTTTTTTCACTTAACTGACTTCCTTTTCATAATTTTCTTGGTTTTCTAGAATTGTTCTTATTTTTTTTCTAATTTTTCCTTAGTTCCTCTTAGTTGATTTTTAAAATCCTTTTAAAGTTCTTCTAAGATTTCTTTTTGGACATGTGACCATTTGACATTAATCTTTGGGGTAGGAGAGGCTTTTTTTTTTTTTGCTTCAGTATCCTCCTCTGAGAATGAACCCCCACAGTAGCTGTCTGTGATTGGATTCTTTCTCCTCTGCTTACTCATTTTTACTTATTCATTTTTAGCCGCTCATTATTATAATCACCTCTAGTCCAGGGGTATGGAGATGCTGCCTCTGACCTCAGGTCCTTTTTTTACTGTTATTTTCTGAACTTTGTCCTGGGCCTAACCTCAGCACTCCTTTCCCCCTCCAAGCCACAGCTAGGACCCCAACCACACTATACTGGAAATGTTCTTGCTCCCTGAAGACTTTCTAGTGGCTGTAATTTTCGATTTTCCTCTTTGACCTGGCACCGAAACCAGAAATTCAGCTTTCTTGTAAGTGCCCACAGCCAGCAGCATCCATACCTGACTGCTTCTGCATTCATCTGGCATGTGCTCATTCCTTCTCATTTTCGGTTGCAGCCCAGGATGGATTGTGACTTGGCAGCACAGATGGGCCTGGCATCCCTTGGCAACAGAGGATCCTTCAATCTTCCCCAACTCATATGTCTGATCCCTCCCACTGTGAGGGGTCTGTGAGGTGAGAATTCCTGTCATCAAGGCTTAGGCTACTTCTCAACCCAGCTGCCTCCAGGGCTAGCTGTTTGCTGTTTAAGTGGAGATAGCCTGGAGGTGTTTGCACTTCACTCAGGTTGAACCTCTGTCCCTGGGGTCTTTCCTTGGGTCTTCTCCAGTTGTCCCAGCTAGACCAGTGCTCTACCCCAACTCTTGTTTATTTTTGCTGTTCTATGTTTGCCCTGAAGTGTTATTTTATCCTGTTTGTGAAGGAAATCTGGAGAGCTTGGAATTTTCTGACCTACTTTGCCATCTTTCCAGAATTCCCCAAGTGCCCCAGATGTAATTTCTTATGTTCTAATGAACCAGACTGAAACTGTACTCATCAGAAGAGAGGGTAGCAGATGATACTCTAGGATTGGCCAGAATCCCTGGAGATCCTTAAGTATTTGGGACACAATATGGCATTTACACCAACCAGAAGTGTGTTGTTGGGGTAATGTCACTGAATCTTAGTAAACATGACTAGGTTCATTGTGCTATGGCAGCACCATACTGTCAGGTTAACTGGGTCTGAGATTTTTTTGTTCATTTGCAAATTTTTGCCCAATATACTAAGTCATACCACTTCTCTAAATGGAGAAAGCTCTAATGAAAAAATACATGCAAGTTGTATTTTATATACACACACATATATACATACATATATGTATGTATGTAAAATGAAGTTGTTTTACAAAGGAAGCCAACAGAAGGGAATACCAGAATTTTGAAACATCCAAATGCCTTTTGTCTTTCCCAGTGCTTACACTGGGAATTTATGTACTTACTTGAATGATATTTGCCTTTGTTCAAAACATCTTTGTCTGGAATCCCTTCATTGAAATTATCTTTGAAGCCAATTCATAGGCCAAATAAGAGCCATTACCTTGTAGTTATATCTTGACTTGACCAAAACCAGCATCACCCAGCTTGCTCACCCATTTTATAAGGTTTGAGTAATTTGTGGCCATTAAAAAAATCAAATTCAACTGAGGATACAGATTCCCCCTCCATCCTTCCTCCTCACCCCTACCAAGTAGTGTTTCAAATATGGATGCCCCAGTGGAAAAAGTGTACGAATGGTCCTGGGGAACTCCTCTAGAGGGGACAATGTGTACTTTAATGTATAAGTTTTGGCAGGTTTGGTTAAAAACAAGTTCTATTATCTAAAGTTGGGAGCTTTCTGTAGTTGTGTCACAAACCATTTACTGTACTTCCCCTACCCACCTACTGTCTGGATGGGTAATTTGGTTCCAGATAACCAGTTGAACAACAGAAAATTGGGTCAACCAACAACCTTACCACTACAGAGCAATGAAAGGAGACTTACTGATCTCTTTTTCTGGACCACCAACTCCTTCTCTCTCAGTGTCCACCCTCTCACCTGCCTACACATGGTCCATTCTCTCTAATCCATCACACCATACTAACCTATCCCACCACTTATGCTGGATGGTATTATTATGACGGCTAGGTGGCACAGTGGATAGAGCACTGAATCTGGAATCAGGAAGACCTGAGTTCAAATCCTACCCCAAATACTTCCTGTGTGACTCTTTGGGCAAGTCTCAACCTCTATCTGCTTCAGTTTCCCCATTTGTAAAAGAGCATAAATAACGGCACCTAAAATCTGGACAATAATTTCACCTACCTCCCAGGGCTGTTGTGAAGATAAAATGAGATAATATTCATAAAGTGCTTTGTAAACTTTAGGGTGCTATGTAAATGCTATCATCACCATCATCATCCTCCTCAGTGCCTTTCTCTGTCCCCTACCCAAATATCAATGTCTTGCAAAGAAACAAAAGGAATTCAGACAGTTCATTGGTTATTTTCTTTGCCCAGTACCTACTCTTCTCCTTGTATTTTTTAGATAATCATATTTCACATAAACACAATTTAAGGGGCAGGCTTATTTTTAAGAAAAAATATCTTCCCTTCAAGGTCTTGTGGATATTATCTCCCACTGCCCTTTAAGTTTCAATTTATCCATATTCTGAAAAAAGAGCAAAGTTGAAAAATGTAATTCAGATGTAAGACATACAGTAATTTACTAACCTGACACTGTTGATATCAGATTCATGTGTTTCAAATGACTGGATGCACTGGCCAGAGCGCATGTCCCAAACCATAGCTTTTTTGTCACATCCCTAGAAACAAAAAAAAAGCTGTTCTGAGTTATATGCCTAAAAGGACAATAGCGATAAAGGAAAAGAATGGAAATAAAATGCAGACATGATGCTTCAAAAGATCACTGGACATGGAATCAGAAAATGTGTGTTCAAATGCCAGCTTGACTCTTTCTTATTCCCATGGTCCTGGGCACATCTTCTCTGAGTCTCAATTCCCTTATTTGTTAAGTGAACATAATAATTGTGGAACCTTCTACTTTATAAGACTGTTCTGAGAAAAATGCCCTGTAAAATTTAACATCCAATATAATTAGGGAATATGCCTTAATACCACTTTAGGTAAGACCAGCTAAATAGCTCATATCTCTTAACTAAAATGAGCCAATATCCTGACCTAGTGCATAAATAGCTGGTCTTGATCCTAGGAAGACTTGGATTCCAGACCTGCTTCTGACAGATACTGGCTGTGTGAATCTGGTTGGATTGCTTAAAATTTCAGTGATCTCTAAGGCTAAATTTCAAAAAAGGGGCTTACCTGAATGGGTAGAGGGAGTCCTTATCCTAATGAAATCATAAGTCCAGTCCCTTTTTTTGCACAAATTTTATCAAAGGCAATAATTTTCAATTAAATAAGTTTTTAGGGGCAAAGAGTAAGTCTGATTTTTTTTAAAAAGAAAAGACCTTGCGACTTTGAGGTATAAGAGAGAAGTGGCATTTGGATAATTCTGTTAGTGGCTTTAATTGTATTTTCCCTTTTCAGAGTAGGTAAAAACCAGTGCAGAGAATCCTTCTTACCTATTTCTTCTCCCCTTGGATTCTTTCCTTCTCTCTCCCTCTCTCCTTCCCACAGACAAAAAAGGAAAGACAATAGGGGGCCTCAGTATTGTTCGAGTCCCTCATCCCCTCCCCTCAATTTCTGGTTCTAAGGAATCAAATAAGATAATGCAGGCAAAACACTCTGTAAACAGAGTACTCTGTAAATGCTAGCTTTCATCACTGATCTTTCACAAAGGTAGTACTGTCATGTTTCAACATGACATAGACATAACCCTGGGTTCCAGAGGGCCTTGCAAACAGAATTCTGATCCTGGCATGCCGTATCACCTAGAAAGATCCGAATATGGGGCTGGAGACACTGAATATCTATTGTATGAGGACCAGCCAAATTAAGTTCAGGGAAACTCATATCCAGGTTGATCATAGGTTTTCTTGAGCATGGTCTACCAAGCTATAGAGGGATTGGGACCTGCATGATTGTTGGGAGCACCCCCAGATTTCTGAAATACTATTACTTAACAGATTTACAAATGGGTACATGAAAACCACCAAATTTATGAAATAATATATGAAGTGGTGTAAGGGCAAGCCAGGTGGGATTTTTATTGTTCTTCTGTTGCAATTCAATTTCCCAGCTTCAGGCTAAATTGTAAACATCTGAAGGATTAATCTCCTTTGACATTAGGTGTTGAGGCATGTGGGCTATCCTGACTTTGGGCACTGAACCAATAAGATGCTGAGTTTTGGGGCTGGCACATGGGCTCTCAGTGCTACGACAGTCAGGTAATGCATGTGGGCTACATATGTGGGCTTTGCCAATCAGATATTTAGTAAAACCCTATATAAGTTGGAAGATTAATATCACCTTGGGGCTCACTCCTGAGAACTCTTGATGTCCTGGACAGACTCTGGGTAGGCATTGATAAGGGGCCCCTGGCTATGAATATGAACACAGAAGAAGAAAATGGAGAGAAGACACAATGAAAGATAAAGAGAAGATGAGCACTGAGCACGGAGCCAGCTGCGGCAGCAGCAGCAGCAGAGGCAGAGACTCACTGAAGGAGCATCCTGGGTGTGAAAGCAAATTGAGCTGAAGGGCAGAGACATGGCTTGGAAGGAGGCTTCGCTTAAGTCCCTTTTAAGAGATGTTATTAAGGAGCTTCTGGGTTTGAAAGTGAATTGAGATGGCTGTGCTGGCAATGTGTGTAACTATTGCTGCTGCCCTGTTAGGCTTTGTTTTCCCACAGACTGAAGCTGGGAGCAGGCTCTTGCTGTCAGGCAGGAGCAGGGAGAGTTTGGAATGGGGCAGTCCCTTCCACCATGAGCTGAGACAAGGGGCAGGAGCAGAGAGTTGCCTGAGTGTGAATCCAAGCAGGAGCTGGGAGCGTTTGACTCACAGATCTTCAGGAGGAAGAGTCATAGAGTTCGGGACTTGGCCCTGAGTCAAGGTGGAGCCTTTGTGGTAAGGTAGGAGCAGTGAGAATGCTTTCCTGCCATGCCTCCCTGGGATGGTTTGGGACCCAAGGGATGGAGTTTCATCTGAGAGTGCCAGGTGAGAGAGCCTATAATGGCAGCATGGAAAGAACATACCCCCAAGAAGAGTTTTAGGATTTGGACACTTTATTTTGCCAGAGGGGATTGTAACCTACTGTGACCTAGGGGTGGCATGTGTGGTATTCTCTGCTACCCCCGGGGATGTTCTGTGCTAGGGGAGACCCTGGCCTGAGACTCTTTGATTGTATAAGATATACTGAATGCAATGATACATGCTGGGTGCCATGTTATAGGCTGAGTGTGAATGGATAAATACTGAACGATATGTTTTGTTTAAGGTTTTGCAGCCACCCTGGTAATAAGATGCTATGCTGTTATGGATTGTGAATGTTGTACTTGAGTTTTCTGAATAAGGTTCAATTTTGAAAAATAGAGTGCTTTTTATACTGTGCAGTTCGACCCTATATACATTCACAGCAGCAGCCCTCAAGTGTGCTGTGTTGACTGGTGGTGTTACAAACGGCTGTGTCTCCAGGACAATTCAGATGACTGAACGGAGAAAAAAATCGGTCAAATCGATTATTTCATCTCATTGCTAAAACAATACAAAGATGATTAGTTGGAAAAGTTACAGTTTAATTCAATAAGGTCTCTCTCTTTTCCCTTTGAATCATGTGGCTCTCACGTTCCTTACTACTTCTAGACCTCTGGTGTTAGGAAACTCTTGCTTGGCTTTAACGCCAATTTGTTTCCATAACATGGAGATGCATTTTTCAAATCATAAAAGTTCTAAAAGCATCAAAATCAGACCTTTGTAAATTTTTAATTGTAGCGACCAAATTTTTTGTCACTTTGCCTTAATTTTTCCCAAGCTTTTCTCTTTTATAGAAGGTTAATGTAAACATAATTTGTCCCTAATTGTTCTTAGTTGTCTAGCAGAAAAAAGTCATCTCCTTATGCAAGTGCAGTAAATTTATAATTTCATTTCTTTCCCTCTCTTTTTTAATTACTTCATTTTTTTAGCCAAGGAACCGGAAGTCCAGAGAAATTGTTAGTGGCCGAACAGAGCCTAGAATCAGGTTCTCTCATTTCTAAATTCCTCCTTTCTTTTACTATACCAAATTCTCTCCCCAAGTTCCCCTATTACTATTATACTCCCTCTGTGTCTATTATACTATGATCCTTGATAAACCCTCCAACTTCTTGGTGTTGTTCATATCACATGGCGCAATCATATACTCTTTATTCTCTTGATTGTCAGAAAGGGGATGTTGGTCTTTGAAGTTATTCATTGATGCTCTACTGTGACTAACTTTTTATTTAAGAAAAAAAAAATAGGCCACTAAGATTTTGACCTCGATCCACAGGATATATCTTAATTATGGAACCTTTCCAGAAAAGCTGTATGGTCCCCTGAAAATCTAGGAAAGAGAGGACTGTAGAGAATGGGACCCAAACTCATAACCTTTTTTACTGAATTCACTAAAACAGTAGATGACAATGTTTTGTAACAAGAAAAAACATAATGACATGAGAAGAAGGGGGTGGTAACCTTACTCTTAGTCATTTGCCCAGAATCTTTGAGTTTTTCTCTCATCTAACTTAAGTGAGAGTCCCTTATCTGTATAGCAAGACCTTGGGCAGCCAAGTCTTTCCTTATGAAAAATGTCCCCATGGCCCTTATTTAATGTTCACATTCTCTGGAGACAGGAATCCATTTTTTTTTTTAAAAAAAGCCTCACCCCAGATACAAAGGTGTTTCCTGTTTCTGAAGGTGCCAAATCCAGGCAGAGAACATCAGCTCCATGTCCATGAAAGCTCTGGAGAAGCTGCCCACTCTCCACATCCCACAGGGCACAGGTTCCATCCCCACTCGCAGTCAAGATCTGCCCAATAAGAAAAGGACAAAAATGTTGTTGTTATGACTAATATCAAATTATTGTTAAGTGATAAATAAAATGTTTGAGGTTCTTCTTAAAAACAGTATGGTACAGAGGGAAAAAAAACAATGAATTTGAAATTAGGACACTCAGGTTCAAATCCCATCTCAGACTCTACTTATGGGACATTGGACAAGTCAAATCTTCATTTGTAAAAGGAGGGGGTAGGGCTAAATGGCCCCTAAGGTGCTTATCAGTTCTTGATCTGTGATCCTAAAATCTTGCTCTGGAGATCCTAAAATCCTGGCTCATTCCAGATAATTTGTTGCATCAGAACTATCTGGAGGCTACTAGATTCTTTGACTTCCTGAACTTGAACAAGAACTTACTGACTCCTCTTCTGGTCTCCCAAACTGTACAGGGGCTGCTTGGGCTGTAACTCTAAGCCTACCATGCTGATGAAGAACATTACCTTTGTCTGTCACTGCTATGCCAACAACTTGACAGCAATTGAGGCAGCAGCTTGACTGCTTTTACTCCAGTTGGATGAGGAAGAGGTGGTAGACTGCTTTTGGAGACTGGTGAAGGAAGTGGGACTGAGTGTTTAGGAGAGGGTTTTTCATCAGAGTCCACCTACAAGTTCAATTTGATCAGGGCCATCTCCAGTTGTCCTGATCTATATCTCACCACTGGACAAAGATGGCTCCAGAGGAGAAACTGAGGCTGGTGACCTTGCACAGCCCCCACTCACTTAAATCCAATTTATTTGCAAGTCATGACAACATCTTCCTGAGGTCATGGTCCTCTGAGAATGAAGGACAAACCACACAACACAATTTGATCTCAAATGACAACAGTTATGGGCTGAACTGAAAAAAATCCTCCATAAGCTCACAACTGTATTAGACAACTGGAGACTCTTGGGCATGGACATAATACTATCTATGGCTGGGAAACATTCTATTGCTAAGAGGAAATGGAAAGAATAGATGCACTGGAACTTAATCATACATGACATTTAGCATTCACCCTATACGCCATGGAATGAATCCTACAGTTGGAAGAGCCTTCACAGGACATCTATTTTAACATACTAACCAATGGATAAATCTCTCCCCTTCTACCCCCAACCTTTCTACGACAATATCAAGAGAACATTCAACATGATGTTTAACTTGGAGTCAGGAAGACTTGAGTTCAAATTCCCCTGAACATTCGTTAGCTGTATGACCATAAACAATTCACTTCACCCAAGGACTCAGTTTTCTTCATCTGTAAAATGGGGATATTAATGTCTGTTTTATGGAGTTATTATTAGGAGGCTCAAATGAGAGGATATACATAAAGCACTCTGAAAACTCTGAAACGATCAGTTTATCAGTTATTATTACAATACCTATAAAGTAGGCATAATTTATTTCTAACTTTTCAAAAGTTAAATTTTACTTTGGAATCAGTTTAATTTTTCAAGTGTAGTTTTCCCATTACACAAACATATGCCTATATTCACAGTCAATATTTTAAATTAGGGATCTCATTTTTCTTCCTCTTTGTAAGGAGAGATTACTACTCCTTCCCTTCCCTCTTCTGCCCAAGACATTACCAGAGTACCAGGCACCTGGTCAAGGCAACCGGAAAAGGGCACAAAGAAGAGAAAGTACTGCTAGCAGTTACTCTGGAGCCCATGAGAGCCAACCCAGACTAGCCAGGCATCATGTAATAGTTTGTTAGGTTTGGCAATTTGAGAAGTAGGACTAAAAGTTTTTTAAGTAGCATATGATCATATTTCTAAATCTCGGGCTGGCTCCAGAGTTTGAAAACTACTCCAAAAAAGTTAGGTCTGGATTCAGTTCCGAATGACTCACTCTAGTCTAGACTTGCCCCCAGAGGTCTATAAAATTCGGGTAAAATGTCTTCTGGCCGATGAAAGAAATAGAAACTTAATTAAATGACTAAAGTTGAATTCTATTTTCAGTTTTGGTATGAATGTTTTGTTCTATGCTCCATTTTTTCAGTCTAATTTAGGTTGATAGATTTGTATGTCAGGGACCTTGGGGACTATTTTATAGATGAGGAAACTTGAGAGTTTGATATAATCCATTGACTATATGTTGTGACATTTATTTTTTTTCATTCCATTTAACACCTAGTAATAATTTGCACATACACAGTAGGTACTTAGTATGTATGTATGTATGTATATGAAGTGTGAGTATATTAAGCAAATATGAGGTGTTCTCAAAAGACTTTTAAGCTACTAAACTTAAAACTGCTCTATGCCTTTTGACATAACTTTTATATGGAAACCGAAATGTAGAGAGATTAAGTATCTTTCCAAGGTCACAGAGATAATCACCGATTAGGATTTGAACCTAGGTTCTTTGACTCCAGATTCAGTGCTCTTTCCAGTTTTACCATTCTGCCTGTGTTTATTTAAATACTCATTTCCTACTCCTGCTACCAAATATGTGGAAAATTGGATTATTTCCATAAAAGTAGTGCTTCTTGGAATAGTCAACAATTCCTTTAAAAAGGTCACCAACCACAATATGTTCTCTTTTCCTTTGGAAATTTATCTCTTCCTCTTCACTGTATCTGTAGTAATGGACAGATGAACACTTAGAATTTTCAATTATAGGTAAATTTTCAAAGGAGAATCTTTGTTTTTATTCAGGTTTTAGGATTCCTGTTATCAGAACCAATCCCAAATGCAGGTCCTGGTCCTTCTGATTCATAAGTTTGAACTCAATATTAACTAAAAAGACTAACAATTAGAACTGTCCCTAAGGAGAACAAACTGTCCTTAAGTGGAACTGACTTTCTTGAGAGGTATAGTGAACTACCCCTCATTGGAAGTCTTTAAGCAACAGCTTCGTGAATGTTCATCAGGGTACAGCAGTTGGATTTCTTATAGATACATTGGAAGAACCCTCTCAGCTCTGAAATTCTATGCTACTATAAGTTTCTACAGAAATTTATTTAACTGAATCCCATACTCAGGAGCTGTCACAAGTTTACCCAGTGGGTCAGTACCCCTTCTCTTAACTTATGGCTTAGTCGTCATATGCCATTTTCTTATCATTTTCACTTATTTCCCATTATTTTTTCCAGCTGTAGTGCCAACTCCTCTAAATATATGTTAAACAAGCTAAAATCCCACAGTGATTCACACTTTGACAGGCTCCACCAACAAAGGACAAGGCTGTTTTTCTAAGATTCCCACGCAAGCCAACCAACCAACCAACATTTTGGGCAACAGAGCAGTCAATATTATTTCAATCTCCCGACTGGTAGTCAACAAATCTCTGCTGCCAAGCAAGGAGAGATTAAACTATTTGGGTCCTTAACTTTATGTACTTCTCTTTTCTTTTGTCCAAAAATATTGTAACCCATTGTGGATGTTATAGTAGGATGTTTTCCATCAGAAAAAGGGTGGTAAATTTGTGTTTGGGTCACTGATTTTTTATCAAATGTGTATTTTCCTTTGTTTGGGTCATTGATTTTATCAATGAAAGAAACTCCTGGAGAAGTAACAAACTCTATGAATACAGATCATCACCTTTTTGGTAATTTACAATCATTGAATTGACTGGAACTATGAGTGTGGTTGAGTGACTTGCTCAGGGCCACATTGAAAGTATGTGTCAATGATGGGACCTGAACCCATCTTGTCCTGGCTCAAGTTGAGTTTTCTATTTACTTAAATATGCTGTCTCTCATGCCAAGTGATGATAAAAAATATAAAAACATTACCTCTGATATAAAATCAGAAGTAGTAAGATGATTTGAGCTCAAGTAATTTTCTAAAGTTGTACTACATATTCAGTATTTTTAGTTTTTGCCTTCTTTTGAATATAGAGGTATGTAAAGAAGGGTCTAATTTAATGGAGATTATTTTGAGCATTTTTAGTACTTTGAGTATTTTAAATGTTTTATTTTAAAGTGAAAATTTTTATGAGCTTGTGATACTGGCCTCCTTTGCTGTTTATCGGATACATCATTCCATCTCTCTGCCTATTCATCGACTGTTCCGATGCCTGAAATGCTCTCCTTTCGTAGCTCTACCTCCTGTTTTCCCTGGTTTCCTTTAAGATCCAGCTAAGATCTCACCTTCTGCAAAAAGCCTTTCCAATTCTCTTTAATCTTAGTGCCTTCCCTCTGATATTATCCTGCATCTGGGGCCATCTTCAGTCCTTCTAATCTATATCTGGCCACTGGACCCAGATGGCTCTGGAGGAGAAAGTGAGGCTGGTACCTTCACACAACCCTGCCTCACTTAGAATCAATTTCATGTCATGGCGTCACCTCCTTGATGTCATGGTCCTCTTTGAGAATGAAGGACAAACAGCACCCTCCAATCTCTCATATATCTATGTGTCATGTTTGTACATAGTTGTCTGCAGATTAAATTGTGATGAATTTGGTGGGGGGGGAGTCACAGCAACTCTTTTTTTTTGAGGGTTCAAATTTTTAAAACTTTTTTAAAAAATTAAATTTTATTTTGTTTTTGTTTTAAATTCCAAATTCTTTTCTTTCCTCCTCTTCCCTTTCTCCTTCCTATTGTTTGTTTCATCATGAGTCCTTCAGAACTAGGAAACAGAAACTCTTTAAAAACCATCTAAGGCATGTAAGGGTACCAATATACAATAAATTAAAAGAGTATTCAGTTTAGTGAGTTCACTGATTCTTGAAGAAATGAAGACAATCCAAGGGCAATGGAAATTCCTTTAGAATAAGGGTTCGTAATCTTTTTTTTTTTTTTTTTTTGGTGTTATGGGCCTCTTTGGCAGAGTCTATTGAGGCCCAGGGAGTGCTTCTCAGAATCATGTTTTAAATGCAAAAAAACCCCAACAAAACAACACATTAAAACAAAGAATACTAATTCTTAATAATACAATAATATTGTATTATAATACAACAATAATAGAAGATACAGTTATCAAAATTTAAAGACAAAGACAAGTTCACAGACCTCAGGTTCTGTGAATTTCTGCTCCAGGAGAAAACTTTGTCAGCATACACAGAACCACTGAATTTGAGAGCTGGAAGGAATCTCAGAAGTAATCTGGTTCAGCCCATATATGAATGAATCCCTACATCTTTGACATTCAGTGAGGACCACCTGTGTAGTCTCCTCTGTATCTCTTGCTGTTCTGGATGGGTGATGCTTACATGGTTAAGCAATGGCAAATCTATGACAGGTAGGTGTTTGTTTACCTGCATATCTGAGTTGGTGAAGCTGCAAGCTGAAAGGTAGTTGGTATGCATGGCGACGGACTTCTTTTTGGCAGCCATATTTTCATTTTTGTCAAAAGTCAGGGGATACACAGAACACTTGTTGTCCAAGCCACTAATATGGAAAACAAAGAAATTTCAAACATTGATACTACACAGGGAAAAGAGTCGGGAGAATGGGGAAGTCTGAGTGAGTCTTTGAAATGATTTTTGTTCATTTATTTCTGAAAGGCAACTTTGTATTACAGATGTGTGGAGTACCGTGTATTCAGACATAGAAAGATGGGTAGCACTAATAAATACGTTACAGGTTAATGTTCAGGGAAAATGAAAATTGACATTAGTGGTTGACTCTCCCTTGTACAAGATGAAGCGCTATATAGATAAAGAAAAAAGATCCACAGGATATTTTCTACACTTTAAAAACACTATAAAAGTGCTATAAACTAATAATAGTTTAGCACTTTGCTTGGAACTTTGTATTTAGGATTATAAAGCATTTTGGTATCTGCTGGAGTGTACCGAATGACCACTGGCTACATCACAGTCACCATCATCCTGTCATTATAATGACAAAAGGACTATAGTCCCTTGAAAATCCAGAACTAATCAGCCTACCCTGGAGTCCTCCAACTTGGGAACTTG
The DNA here is from genome assembly GCF_028372415.1 of Notamacropus eugenii. NCBI lineage: Eukaryota > Metazoa > Chordata > Mammalia > Diprotodontia > Macropodidae > Notamacropus > Notamacropus eugenii. Next base: position 813,516 of record NC_092878.1, on the reverse strand, counting down.
ATTTTGTTTTGAACATTTATTGAAGCCCCTACAGTACAGTACAGTACAGTACAGTACAGTACAGTAGGGAGTACCCGCTGGTACTCCCTGCACACAGATACACACACATCTCTCCCTTCTAATTAGACCAACAAATGAAGCCTAGAAGATATCAAGGTAGAAGCTAGCTGGGGTGGGGGAAAGGCTCATGGGCATAGCTTATTGGTCTGTTTTGAAGGGCATAAACTACCCTACTTCAGGGGGTCTTTGAACTTTAGCAAATATATTTGATAATTTTATTGCAATATAATTGATTTCCTTTGTAATCGTATATTTTGTTTTACGCATTCAAAGACATAATTCTGAGGAGGGTCCATAGGCTTCATCAGACTTTGTCAGAGGAGCACATAACACAAAAATGTTTAAGAATCTTTGACCTAGAACATTCTGGCTGTGGCAAATGTCACGCTGGAAAAGCATGTGACCTTAGAGTACTCTGAGTTTTTTAATCTCAAAGCCTAAAACTTATATGATTAATAAGTTTATACTTACCCAGAATGAATAGTTATTGATGATAATGTGCATATGAGGCACTGTATTAATTATAACAAAAAATTAACTTCAGTAGGATCAACTTTTGATGATTTAGAGACTAATAACCAGTGAGGGAACTTGCCTCCCAATGCTCAACAATTGTTTTCATTATTAGTACCCTGGAAAGTCTCAGCCATTGGGAATTTGGGGCATTCTATCAGTATCCGGTTGATTTTTTAAATACAGCCCTACATTAAAAATAATCTGTTGTTGTGTGTATCTGTGAGTATCTGTGAATATATACTGAAACTTATTTTGTGAATTTCTGCAACAGTTTATTAAACTTTTAGAGATAACTGAATACATTGAACTATCACAAAACTGGAGTTGGTAATCATTACATTAGGTTCTCTACTAGAAGTTCAAAGTAGCTAGAGTTGTCTTCATAGCAAAAAATTTAATGAGGGAGAAGATGAAACTTTTTTATTTATAAGGAGAATTTAGCCCTGCTTTAAATTTTTGACATTATCCCTATTTATAAGCAGTACTTGGTGGGTGTAATGGATAGAAGACCAGCTTTAGAATGAAAAAGACCTAAGTGCCTCTGACACATACTAGTTGTGGGATCATGGGCAAGTTGTTTAATTTCTTGGTGACTAAGTCAATAAGTTAAAGTCTATAACTCACAAGGGACTTACTCATCTCTATTGTTATAGAGAATTGTTTAATTCTCATTCATAATAAGTTGGTGAAGTAGGAAGGGAAGGCAGATGGAGGAAATGAGGCTCAGAGAAGTTCAAGAGCTTGCCCAAGCAGCAGTCAGATCCAGAAGCTGGGCTCTCCTGAGTGAAGATATTTTTACTATACTATATATACTGAATAAGCAAGATCTGCCTCCATAACATTCCAGAATTGTTACATTAATATCTCTTTATTGGAATAATACAGAGAAAAGCCCAATGAGAAGTGTCACAGTTGGGGAAAAATGTGGAGAAGTTGGAAAGTGCCATTTCGAGAGTACTCAAAGGGACTGGGGATCTGATCAATTTAGAAGTTCCTTCCAAAGATAGAGAACCTATGTGCTCCATGCTTCCTTATCCCATGTGATTCTTCAGTTTGCCACTTAGGTGTGATAAGTGTCCATCCATCCTGCTGGAGGGAGTCCTTGCTTTCTTCTAATGTAAAAATACTAGTGGAGCCCTCCAGCTGTCCACCTGTTATCCCTGCCCTGAGCACGTGATCAGCTCATCTTCTTTGTCTATCATGTTTCCTTGATGACAGTTTTAGTCCTATTCTTTGAATTAACTCATGGTTCCCTGTTGTAACCTGCTTATGAGGCACCATGTGCCTCTCTATTGCCCTCTGTTAAATATTAAATATTAATTTATTTAATCTAATCAAATTTATTAAATATTAATAATATTATATATCACATATTATATATAACATATTACACAATGTATAAATATTAAATTATTTAATATTTAAGATGCTAATTAAATTAATTAATTAAATATTAATTCATTCAATATTTAATTATTTAATATTAATATTATTAATAAATATTAAATAAATTAATTAAATATTAATTTTTAATGTTTTGGAAACTGTTGTACTTAACGTCTTATTGCCAAATGGCAACAGTGGTAGAATGTTGGTGTTAAAAAGATAGTCTCTTTTTCCACGGGAAATATGGGGTTATTAAAGGAAACTTGCAATTTCCCGAAGGGAAGTCAGCTGACCCTTCTCCTCCTGTCCAGTTCTAAGTTCAATGTATAGTCTATCTATACTGATTGTCCCAGATGTAAATACTAATGGAAAGGTTGTATAATTTATCTAAATGGAGCTCATCATCTGGGCAATAGGTACCATTCATCCACTTGATGTTTCCTGTGTGGATGATTATACCGAGGTCTTTTGAATTGTTATAGGTCTCTTTCAGAAGATATTTCTGTTTTACGAAGCTTGATGGAACCAATACAGAATCTGCTGAAAACAGGGGCATCTGGAAGCCCTTACCACCTACAAAAAAAACCTACCAAGTGGACTTTGTACTGTATACTGTATCATAGAGACATACATTTTTGAAGAGCATATTCCCCATTTGATGCTTTGACTGATGTTTAAAATCAGTGGGTCATTGAATAGGGTTATTTCTGTTGCAATATCTTGGAAGATTTTGATGCATGAATGGGAGACACCTGGCTGTGAGAGAGCCTTTAAGGTAGTGTCTTGCTCTGTTGACTCGAATGCTTTTTCGTGATGAACAATAAACACAATGCAATTTTATATTTTCTATGACTTTCAGTCAGATAAGGGGAATTTGGGACACTTCGGATTCGATGCCTGTAGGTTACACAGCCAGCAAGTGGGTGTGATGACACACTTAGACCATGTAAGCATCAGAAAACCAGATTCATAAATAAATATTGAAAGTTATTGAAGTGGTTTAGTTTGCAGAGGTGGTTAAGGGGAAGGCCTGGTCAAGTGAGCACATGACTTTAATAATTTCTAACTTATTTTAACCTGGGGCTACTATTTAACTTTATATGGAAATCCTTATAAAATCCTAGCAACTGGGTGTTCTCCCTCTCCACTGAAACAAAAAATATAACAAGATGGTTGTAAAGGGGATTTCTGCTCAGTTATGAACTCAAAAAAGATAGCCCTTAAGTTTCTACCCACTCTGAGACTCTACATCTTAATCTGTAGGAAGGACTTTGATTAAAGATTATAAATCATAAAAATAACTTTTCTATTTGTGAATGCTGCAAACACTGAGATAAACAATGAATAGGTTATCAAAAGAGACTTTGAATCTCCTTTCCCAGAGAGCTCTCAGAATGTGCCAGATAATCATCTCTCCTGCACTGAAAGAACACCATAGTCCTTTATAGTCCTGTGATTTTGTGAGAAAGGTATTGTGATGGTCCGGAACATTTTAACGTACACTCAAAGGTTAGACGACAAAACACAGGGTTGGGTAATTCCCAGGCCACCATGTCCTTAGACATTACTTTCCAGGATGATGGCTCTTTTCTGTTTCCCTAATTCTCTTGGTGGTACTTGGTGGTTCAGTGGATAGAGCACTGACTAGGCGTCAGGAAAACCTGAGTTCAAATCAGGCTTCAGGCACTTACTAGCTATGTGACCCTGACCATTTTACCTCTGTCTGCCTTAGTTTCCTCAACTGTAAAATGGGGATAATAAGACTGCCTACATCCCAGGGTTATTGTGAGGATCAATATTTGTAAAGGGCTTTTGCACAGTGCAACTTGGCACATAGTAGGTGTTTAATAAACGCTCGCTTCTTTTTTTCCTCCACTGCTCAGGTTAATAGGTTACCTTCTCAGAGATACTGAGCAGCATTTTCAGTCACATGGAACAGGAGCCTCTCTCCACTCTTGAACTGAACAGAACGACATTTCCCGTTCCTGATTTATCAGCCTCTACTGAGGATTACATTTCTGTGTGCAGAGGGGTGAGCGGGCCTCATCAGTAGCCTCAGACTGGTTTTTATTGCAAAGTGGAAACTCCTCTGCTTCTGAATGTCCAGTTCTGAAAACTCCTATGGTGAGTGAGTGCCATACTCTTCCTGCTTCCACCCTTTATCCCTGCCCTAATGCCTAGCCCCAAGTCTTGTTCTCCATGTCTCAAATTTCCTGCCCTGACTTCCTTGTGTCTGGCTATTCATTATTGGGAGAAGTGGCTATTTTACTGAGAGGTATGAGTAACCAGGGAGCCTGCTGCCCTGGACAGCAACAGCTAACTGTTCAGGACTCCACAAAGAACCCAGGAAGGAGCTGGGCAGGCCAGAGGTGTTAGCTCTCTCCACTTGTGCTGTACAGACTGTTAGTGTGTCTACTCATCACAACTGGCTGAATCATGATAAGGAAAGTGGCAGGTGAAGTTGTAGGTGGTATCCGTTCAGAATGTTTTGTCCTGTACCAAGGACAAGGCAGCCACCCCTTTGTTCTTCCCGTACAGCACTTGGCTACCACCACTGGTAAAATATGTGTGCGGTGTGATCTGCCCCCACAGCAGGCTGTTTATGCTCTTTAAGGGACTGACTCTTTTCCTCCCGCTTTTTATTTAAGCAGGTTACTCAACCATGCACTGATTCACTTACAGCAGTTTAAAAAAATGTGAACAGTGTCTGCCTCTGATACACTTCAGGAGTCTGGACATTTTAAATACATTCATGTGGAGTAAGAGAGAGACTGCGGACAAAACGGAACTAAGAGAAGGAGGTTGGGGGCTTTTTCACTTTCTTGTTTGGGTGAAGGGAGGGGACTGCACATGTTTTAAACTCACAGTCTTTAATGAGAATATAGATTATTCACCTGGGCAGGTAGGTGACGCACTGGATATAGTGCTGCGTCTGGAGTTAGAAAGATCTGAGTTCAAATCCTGCCTCGTATACTTATTAGCTCTTTGACCCTGGGCAAGTCACTAAACCTTCTTGGCCTAATTATCCTCATCAACGCTTTCCAGGGTTGTTGTGAGGATAAAATGGAATAATGTCTGTAAAGTGCTTTGCAAATCACTATGTAAGTGTTAGCTAGCTCTTACAGAGGCAGAGACAGAATAGCACAGTAGATAAAGAACCAGCCCTGGAATCAGAAAGACTCAGGTTCAAGCCTGGTCTTCCACTCTATGGGCCAAGTGACTGTGGGTAAATCACTCAGTCTTTCAATCTTCTAGGAGCCTAAGACAGTAAGTTGCAAGAAATTTATTGTCTTGAACTGATAAGAGCTACTTCATCGTGAAGTCCCTACTTTAATGAATTCATATGCCTGGTCTAAAAAATATGTAAAAGGAAGGTTAGGTTTTACTCAAAAAATTATTAGGAAGCAAAAAATAGAACCCTCATTTTAATGGGTTATCTTTTGGAGGAAACACAAACAGTGAAATTTCTTGCCAAAAGAAAATGAAATGGATCTGACCGAAAGTTTGAGATGTTCTATTTTACTTACCCACAAGCAATGGCACATCCTGAGGGGGCATAAGCACATGCCATCACCCAGGTACAGGGCATAGTCACTGCATGTTCCTGAAACATACACAAAAACAGAGAAAAGGGGATTTTCTTTCTGAAAAAGTTATTTGCAAATTTAATTTAAAGCAAATCATAAATTCCTATAAGTTTATGCAATCATTTTAGAGATATATTTCTCATGGAAAAATAGTTGGCTATAAGAAAAATAAATTTCTTTTCCCCAAAATGTTCCTATTCACTAATAGGTCATAAGAAGTGAAGGGACTGGAGTTTGGGACAGGCAGTGTCAATCCCAAGACCTAGATAATTGTAGGTAAGATTTATGTCCTCTGCTTTGGCAAGTGGAAAATGTGCTTTTTACGTTCACTGTTTTGGCAAGTGGCAAATCCCATGTCACATCCTTCCTCCTTCAACACATCACAATTCGAGGAAGAAGTTAATTCCTTATGCCATGGTTCAAAGTGGGTGTACCCCACTCCCCACGCTAGGTCCTGATTTTCAGTAGCTATTACCCAATGTCGACCTCATAAGTGGACAAGATGTGGAAGAATGTGGAATAGAGGCAGAGATTCCCTGATCATGAACTTTCTGATACCTCAGGAACTAGAATTCTAAGCACTAAATAAACCAGACCTATATGCTCTCTCCATTGTGAAAATTCAAATCTTCATACAATGGGAGTCACTGATACTTTTTAAAAAATTCTCCAATACAAAAGCAGTATTGATTTTTAAAAGCATTTAGACAATGAAAAATATTTGAAGTGTTTAATTTGAATGATGTGTTTGCAGCTATTTTATATGGAATCTATATTAATAGACACAAGACATTATAAACGAAGAATTAATGAAGGAGAATCAGCATAAAGGATGTCATAAAATAAATGTATGAGTAAAAATGATGGTCGGGTCACATAGCAATAGACTGGGATGAGTGATGGACTTCTCATGTTTCATTAGTATCTTTGTGACGTCAAGAAGAAGGAAGGAAGACTCCACGATCCCTAGCGAATGCCTTACGATGAACTTAGGGCAGGACATTCGTGAGACATTGCGTAAGATAGGCAGTCACGGATGGCTTGTATCTGCATGCTGCACCCAAGCCAGGACTGACATCTACATCTTCTGGCTTGAACTTCAGTTCCACCTCCAGATTCTTTTATACTGTGCTGCCTTCATACTTTCCAACAGACATCATCCCATATCAACAGATTCACTCATGAAATTTATAATTCTCATTTTCCCTTTCCTAGAAGAAGGGGACAACAGTTTTATATACACGAATGTATATCTATCAGTAGTATCCATATGAAAGGGGCAGCTGGGGGTGCAGTGGATAGAGCACCAGTGTAGGAGTCAGGAAGACCTGAGTTCAAATCTCACCTCAGACACTTGACACTCACTATCTGTGTGACCTTGGGCAAGTCACTTAACCCCAATTGCCTCATCCTGGGTCATCTCCAGTCATCCTGATGAATATCTGGTTACTGGATTCAGATGGCTCTGGAGGAAAAGTGAGGCTGGGGACTTGCCCAGCCCTCCCTCACTCAAAACAAAGGCAAGTGCAAGTCATGTCATCGTTTCTCTAATGGCACGGTCTTCTTTGGCAATGAAGGACAAACACACAATGTATTATTAATGGTACCTATTGTGTACAGGTAGAATACATTTCTTGATGCTAATTATGGAGACTTTGGAAAAATGCCTTACCTTATTAGTTGTGAAGGAGTCCCACACTATCACCTTCCCATCCTAGATGGAAAAAAAAAGCCAGATATGAGTAGTGTCTCCAAACCAACAAACACAGCCCAAAAATTTTCGCTAAGATTTATATCTACAAGGACTAATTAAAGTAGGAAGTTGATATGATAATCTGGATGTTTCAGACCCATAAATATACTCTCAACAGGGAAAGGATGAAAAAAATCATGACATATGAAAGTAATGAAATATTCTTGCACTGTAAAGAATGAGGAACATGAAGAATTCTGAGAAATTCAGGAAGACACGTTATCGATGAGGAGAGAAGAAAGCACAATGAGGGAACAACATGTATTATGGCTATAATAATGCAAAGGAAGGTAATACCTAAAAGACAAAAGAATTTATATATAATATAAAGGCTAACGTCGTTTCCAGCTGACCGAGAACACTTCTTTCCTGGTAAGAAGTGATAAAATTGGTACAGTGAAAAGTTTCTTGTGCTATCCGTTACAACTGATATATTTTACTTTTTTCTGTTCAATTTATTTTAAAAATTGCTAGGTCCTGAGGAATGGTAGTGGATGAGAAAGTTACCAGGATGTAACTGATATGTCTAAACAAAACTTATCAATTTGAAAAAATGGAATACTACTTTAAAAAATAAACCATTGTGAAACTTTTAATCTATTTGAGAAATTCAAGCCCCCAAACTCTCCTTTTCCATATGTGCAGCTATTTTGATTTGGATAAATGCTCAATTTCCCATTTAACATTGTTTGCATAATACGTACAAATCTGTTCCATTATAATAAACAATCATACATTTGAAACAAACATCGATTTCCAACAAATTTCCAACATTTTGAATTCTACTCACAATATCCTAAATCCTTAAGACTGCACACAAAAGATTATAAACCTGAAATCATATTCAGGTAACTGTTGGACAACTTAATTATAGCTTGTATTTATCATGTTTACAACTCTTCATCTCTATCCCTACTTCCATTGGTCACTCCTTTTAAAGAAAATAAGTTTTAATAAAAACTTTTTAATATAAGTACAATCAACTACACCACTTTAGTAACCATGTTTACATTAATTTATTTCTCTGTATAAAGTATCATATCGATTTTTCAGTGATTCCCTTTGGGTCCCCACCAGGATTCTTTGTCTACTCATTCCCATTCTCTTTTTCTCTTTTATTATTATAGCTTAGTGTGTTTTCCATTCTAGTTTTATTTTTTTCACAATGCATTATATCGTAAAGGTCTTTCCAGATTTCTTTTTATTTTGTATATCCTTCAGTTTCAGTGGCATCATACTGTTCTATTACATTAATATAAAATTTAATCATCACCCTTGGACCTGTTGATTGCTTTCTGTTTTATGGAACTACATCTAACACTTCTACGAAAACTTTGATTAGATAGGTCTTTTTTGTTGTTTTTGATAACACTTTATTGTCTTCCATTTTTTGTACCGTATGAACCTGAGTGTCGAGATTTTTCTACAGAAATCTAGCTGATTCTTTTGGCCTTTGGTAAAGGAATTGTTAGAGTTCAAGATAGTAAGCCATAACTGATAGAGTTTTAAGAGAATGGCATTCTTCTCTCTAATATTTTAGACTGCCAGTCAAAATAACAATTTATAATGTTTCTCAGACAGGTTAGAGATTCTAGACTGAAAGGCCATACTGAAAGGAATTACTTCCTAGTCATTTCCAGAGGTGGATTTTAGACCGACTGGTGCAATGGACAGTACTCTAACATTAATTTATCTCTATGAGACTATTGATATCCAGATATGAGGTGTGCCTAGAAAGTAACACGATTGATTTTTAACAAATATACCATAAGTGATACATCTAAAGAGTGTTCCTTTCAAAGTAGTCATCCTGGAAAGCAACACACTTCTTATACTGATAATATGATCATTGTTCAAAATGTCTCCATAGGTATTCTTTAGGAATGACCTTTCCGGCCTTAGCACATTTGAATATCCTTGACAATGACCCACTTTCATCTTTTTGGGTATATAAGGTTTTTTTTTTTCCACAAAAAACAGCCAAACATCTTGAGGAACCATTCTGGTGAGGAGAATGGGAGAGCATGCTGAGATTTTTTGGGGGGGCAGGTCCTAAGATGTAGAACCAAAAAGGATGTTATAGATAATTTAGTCCAACTTCTCCATTTTACAGATTAGCAAATCCAAGGCAAAGACAGACACACTATGACCTGTCCAAGGTCACACTGGCACTATTCTAGGATTAAAGTCCACTTTCTCTGATGCCAAATTCTGTGCTTTTCCTATTACCTCATGCTGTCTTCTTGAGGGACTAAAGAAATGCTGAAGGAATGAATAGTTTTTTAAGCCCAAGAAAACCATGAAATTGCTATTGATTTTTTTTTGTAAACAAATGATACCCTATACATTTAGAAAGGAATAAATTATTTTGCTCAGTAAAGATCACATACAGATAATTCCCAAGTGAATTTTCACTCCTAAGGGTGCAGCATTTATAATATTGATTTATCTTCTGGGAGACTGACATGGTTGAATGAAAGTTACAAGAATTGGGAAAGAATTTGGAGAAAATATATTTTTATTTCTTCTTATTTAAGTACATGCACCAGAAGCCATTATCAGTGAACTGCATTTTGAGAACAAATGTATTTTACCTGAGAAGAGCTCACAATTCTCCTTCTGTCTTTACACCAGTCCATGCATAGGACTTTGTTCCCATGGCCCTTGAGGGTTCTTCTTGTCTTCATCACAAACTGACCCAGAGCCTCCACCCGTTCAGCTACCTGATGCACTGGGTTAGAAGAAAGCAATGGGTTAGAAGAAGGTTGTGTCACATTCATGGTGGAAAATTACGGCATGTTGAATGATTTATAAAGGATCATAGCTTATAATAATATCCAATTCACTGATGTCTACCTTTCATGATATCTCTTGTTCACATTCCTTTCTCTCTGCTCACACAATCACAATCCTAGTTCATTCAGGCTCTTATCACTTCTCAACTGGACTATTTCAATAGTCTTTAAATAGGTCTCCCGGCTACAAGTCCCTCCCCACACAATCTATCGTCCACTCAGCTGCCAAAATGACTTTTCTAAAGTATACATCTGACAATGTCATTGTACCCTCCCCTGCTCAGTGAGCTCCAGGAGGCCTGCAGGAGACCTTTTACCAGTTCCCCCAGATGCTAATGTGGTTCCCTTTCATGTTCCCGTCTATCTTCTTATTCTATATATCTTATATGTCCCTAATTATTTATTCAATTTATTCTACTTTGTTATTATTTCATTTTGGAATGGGAGGTCTTTGAGGACTGTTTCTGCCTTTCTTTATATGCCCAGTTCTTCGATGAGTGTCTGGCACATAATAAAAAGCACTAATAAATATTTGTTGATTGATTAATCAATTTGTGGTCCCCAAGTAAATCTCCACAGAACACAGGAAAGGTGTCCTCATATCAACTTAAGTCAATACAATTTGATATGGGAAGTGGAGACCAGAAATATCAGTGCTCAGGACTATTGGCGGATGAGGGAGGAAGCAGAGACTCCTGGGGCTTGGAGGAATGGGGCAGAACCAAGACGGGGCAGGAAGGAGCTCCCTTGGGTTACACTATGGGGGGCAAGAAGGGAAAATGGCTCTTTAATTGTTCTCACTAACTAGATGCTAAGCTCATGTGTTCCTACATTCAGCATTATCACTGACCTCTAAGTTCTGATGTCCTCCTTAGTTCTGGCTCTGAGTTAATGTCTATAGGGCTGTAATTATTTTATAATAGTTTAGACTCTTATCAATGTTATTCCCATGCAACACCATATTTTACAAAGGAGGGTTGGAGTCTTTAAAAATATCTTACATTTTAAAAGTTCCTTTTACATGATCTTCCCAGCATCTGTCCTTTCTCTTCCTAAACTACCTTGCATTTGTCTTGTCCATACTCTGCACATGCTTCCATGTATATGTAGCAGACCAGGCCTGATCAGCCCCAGTCAGACACACCGAAATTTCACTTTACAATGGCGATGCCATTTTGGTCCTCTTTGAAGACTGACAACAACCAACCACATATGTACACAGCATTTCTTCTGACTGAAAGTAAACTCCTTGAGGGTAGGCATTGTTTTGTTTTTGTCTTTGCATATCTTGTGCCTAATTCAGTGTCTGGCATATAGTAGGTGTTTAATAAATGATTACTGATTGGGGAAGCTAGGTGTCACAGTGGATAGAGTGCCAGGCCTGGGGTCAGGAAGACTCATTTTCTGGAGTTCAGATCTGGCCCCTCTACCAGTGGTGTGACCACAGGCAAGTTACTTCATCCTGTTTGCCTCAGTTCCTCATCTGTACAATGAGCTTGAGAAGGAAATGGCAAATCACGTAAGTGTCTTAGCGTTTAGGATGGTACCTGGCACATAGCAGGTCATTGATTAAATAAAATGAAATGATCTTAATAAATGCTTATTTCCCTTATTCTTTTTTTGGGAGGCAATTAGAGTTAAGTGATTTGCCCAGGGTGAGACAACTAGGCAGGGCCAGATTTGAATTCAGGTCATCCTGATTCTAGGGTCTGGTGCTGCTTTATCTACAGTACCACCAACATACTCTATCCACCGTACCACCTAGCTACTCCTTATTTCCCTTCTTCCTATTGGGAAAGTAAGCCTGGATTTGATGTAGGAAACTTTGTACCAATGGAGGTAAGCATTTGCTCTCTGATTTACAACCCTAGAGGACAGCTTGGGGACACTGTAGGGTTGTGACTTGCCCAAGGTCACAAGGCCAGAATACGTCAGAAGTAGGACTTGAAGCCAGGACTTCCTGATACTGAGGCTAGCTCTCTATCCACTGTGCCAAACTTCCTTTTCCCATTTGGGTAAGATAAACACAAAAAATTATAATACAAGTTAAAAAAGGTTTCCTATATAAGAGAGGTCAAAATTGCATGTGCTATTTTTCTAGCTGAAGGGTTCAGGAAAGGCTTCACAGAGGAGGCAGCAGCACAGCTGAGCCTTGGAGAAAAGGATGTCAGTGGGTAGAGGTTAGGGATAGAGCGAGATTGCGGCAGTCAGGGGTATAAATAGACAAGAAGATCAAGGACAATCTTGGGGAATACCTACACTGACTGGGTGGGGAGAAGGTATGGAGCCAAAAAGAGGTGACAGAAAGACTGGCTAGAAAGATAGAAGTAAAACCTCTAAGTTTACGTAGAACACTTCTGAATCACACCTCATTCTCCTTCAGTTAAGAAGGAGATGTAATAATGTACAAGGTAATAACACAAAAAGGAAGCTGCCTATGTCCCTTGAACTTACCAGAACAGCTAACCTAGAACAGTTACAAATTGACACAGAGGAATTCAGTGTTCTAACATTCCGAACACAAGCTCTGAACAGGAGCAAGGCTGTCAGGTAGTAGGGGGTTGGAGGAATCTACCATGTGGGAAATAGATATTTCCAGGAATCAAGAGAAGTTTTGGTAAAAAGTAAGAAGGTTTAGCCTAGCTTTAGTTTGGCAAGATATCACTTCACAGGAATTCATGTTCTCAGGAAACGCAGAGAGTGAGAGTGAGGTACAGGCCAGTTAAAGTGTTTCCAGGATATTGTAACAGCCCTCAAAATGTATCCAGTTATCTGAAAGTAATTTCTATGTCACATTCAAAGAAAATGTTTTGCTGGGCCAAGCTGCTATTTTGACTAACTCCCTTTTGGACATAATCCAGTCAGCGTTCTTTGGTTCAGGAATTTATATAACTTGCTAGTGTAATAATAATGATAAGTATTTCCAAAGTGCTTTAAGGTTTGCAAACACCTACAAATATCATCTCATTTTAGCCACATGACAACCCTGGGAGGTAGGTCTATTATTATCCCCATTTTACAGCTGAAGAAACTGAGGCAAACATAATACTAAGTGACTTGCCCTGGGCAACATATCCACTAAATGTCTGAGGCCAATTTGAACTTACATCTTCCTGACTCCAGGTCCAGCATTGTATCCACTGTGCCACCTATGTGGTAAGGGGCAAATTCAGATCCTTGGACCTCCAATCTAGTACTTATTCTGCTATACCAGAAGGTCTTCCTTTCATAAACTTGACCATAATTAAAGCAGGGATAGTCAGTTACATGGGTTACATCAACCCACAAGATTGCCAGCTTCTGCTACTTCTAAATTTTTGTATCTCAATATCTAATGCAACGCCTTATATAGAAAAGCGAAGGCCTGGCTGAGAGAACTCAAAGGCAAAGAAAGCTGCTTCTTTCTAAACATTCAAGCCTTAAAAGAACCCTGAAAAACAATTCTGCTGGTACTTGCTAGTCAACAATATTATTGTTCAGTCATTTTAGTCACGTCTAATTCTTCGGGAGCTCGTTTGGGGTTTTCTTGCCAAAGATGGAATGGTTTGCCATTTCTTTCTCCACCGTTAGTATTGACTCACTTCAGAGTTTGTCAAGTGCTTTCCTTCCAACAGCCCTGTGAGGCAGATGGTATAAGCACTCCCATTTTCACTTTACAGAGGAGGAAATCGAAGCTCTGGGAGGTGTTGGGATTCCCTTCAGCCCACCTGAATCCTGTGATTTTTTTTTTTTTGTATACAAGACCTTAGTGTCAGAGATTGGAAATGGTCTCTGGGATCAGCTTTTAGTAAAATGCCTTCGATTTATAATAAAGAAAGTAAAGTCAAAGCAGGTTAAGTAACTTTCCTCCTACTGCTTTTTGTATCCTCTGCATGTTAGCACAATGTGTGGCACGTAAAAGGTGCTCAATAAATGTTTGCTGATCAATTGATTGATAGTAATGAATACCGTTAGCGTGTGGTCAGGCAAGAATTAGACAGTCAGTACTCTGACTTTTCCCTGCAATATTTGAAGCGAGCTGCTAAGGAAGCAGACAAAAAAGGGAGAAAAAAGCCCATTCTGAGCTTGAGTGGGCTGTGAGATATTCCTCACTGGACACTGGCACTTTTGTTAGTCAGTCAACAAACTTTTGTTTTAAAGCATTTACTGTAAGTCAGCTAATGTTCTAAGAGTTGGAGAAATTTGGAGGGTGGGGGGAATCCTTGCCCTCAAGGAGCTTATATTCTAATGGGGAAAATAACATAGTAAATAACTAAATCCAAATATGATATGCAAAGAGTAGATGATCTAATTTGAAAGAAGTTATTACTAGCAGTTGGCACTGGGTGGGATAAAAGGAAGAGGGGAGAAAAGGAAATGTGGGATTTGAGATGAGTGCTTTTTCTTCCCCAGAGAACCTGTGAACCAAAGATTTCTTGTTGCCAGGAGGAGGAGATGGGGGTGCCGGGATAGTCCTCAAAGCCCTAGAACTGCTTTCATTCTCAGCAGCCTTGTTGCTGTCACTGAAGCCACAGGTACTGCTGGATAACAACAGCATCCTCCCTCCAAGAGGATGATTATGTTTCTTGGGGATAATCTCAAATGAGTGCTACCATCTCCCCAGCCTGCCTCCCCAAAGTGTGTGGATATGTGTGTGTGTGTGTGTGTGTGTAACACATACACACACACACACATATATACATACATATATGCATATATATATATACACACACACACACACACACACACAGAGGGTATTCCAAAGGTCTCAGGGCAATATAAGTAACTTTTGGGACATCCTCTCTATATTCTTATTTCTCTTTTCTCCATAAGACTAGTTATTCCATTCTAAAAGAAAATCAGATGAATTTGGTAAGACTCTTTCTTTATGAACATATGCACATTCTTACCCCAGATCTAACTAGGAGGAAGAAACTCACTACTATGGAGAAAACCTCCACCAAACCCTAGATTCTTTGCCCCCAGTTGTCAGTATTTTTCTAGACACAGATACTTTCTCTACACTATGGCGCACTGGACTCAACAATATTGGGTCAGAGTTTGAGTTTCACCTTCCTGCTTCTCCCTCTGCTATCCCCAAGCGCCCTTGGGCCAATTGCTTCATTTCCTAGCATTTGGTTCTCCCCTTTTCTGCTAAGTGCCCTTCCTCAAACTACAAACTGGGGATGAGAATAATTACAGAAGTGTCCTAACAGGGTCATGTGAAGATCAGATGAAATGATGCATATAAGTTGCTCTGTAAATTGGAAAGTACTTAATAAATGTGACCTGTTAGGATTGTAGCTGTAGAAGTGCCAGGGGCCTCAGAGACTATCTGAGTCTAACTCCCTCACTTACTGATGAAGTAAGTTAAGTAACTGGGCCAAGGTCACACAGCTAGCGTTAGAGGCAGGGCTGGAATGTAGGCCCTTTGTCGAGAGTCAGTGTTTTTTCTGCTCCAGATCCTGTATGGAATATTCTTTAATAGATTGCTTCTTCCAGTCTATTAAAACTATGAAAGCACTTTTATACTTCTTAACATGTACTTTGAAGGGGAATTTCCACATATTTAAAGGAACTTACTCATCTAACCCAATGCCTGTGTTGTGTGTTTTTAAAAGCTTTTCAAATAGATCTGAAAACCATACCTCCCTCCCGATATTCAAATAACAGCTGAAGTCTGATGATTATCTGTATTTTCATAGGAGGAAGTGTGCGTGTGTGTGTGTATGTGTATGTTTTCTCACTTTAATAGCCACCCACCAACATGGGCTGCTTGCAGCATGAGGACATTAAGTGTGCTCCTCCTCCCACCTCCACCCCTCAAGAAAATGTTCATATTCTAACATTGTTCTTTAGATTCTAAAATGAAAAGGCCTGATTCACCAACCAAAACAGAAACTCCTCATGGAGTGAAAGTGAGAATATATGCCAACCATCACCTATTTTTCCCAGAATATTTTCCTGTTCCCTTCTTACTGACACACTCATACTGAATTCAAATTAACTCTTTAATTTCTGCCCAATCCCAAAGTTTTGTGCAAACACTTAATTCCTTTGAATTAAAGGAGTCAGAAAGAAACACAAGGAAAAGGCCACTGATGAAATGAATATCAATGACATTTTATATGCATATATATTATATATGCACACACATTTTATAAAGAAATCAACTGCTTTTTTTTGGTAGTAGCCTCCTGATGGATCTCCCTTCTAGGTACCACCTTAAAAAAATATCAAAAAACCATGAGCACAAGAGACCAGAATCTTGAATAAATGGTTCCATACAAAGACATGCTTAATGTTCACTTAATCTCCATATCTTTCCCTTTCCCTCCTTCTTCCATCTCAGAATGGGGCAACCTTCTAATCAAATACTCTTCGCTTGTGCCCTTGATCCTCTCCTTTCCCTTTATCTCTCCTTTAGGAATTTTCCCCATCAATCATTCCCTTTCTTTTTCATTTTCAATCTCTTTCTCTTCACTGGATTTTTTCCTTATGCTTGTAGCCCCAATCACATATTCCTTATCCTAGAAAAAAAAACCCTACCTTAAATGTGTTATCTCTTCATGAAACCCTCTTTTTTCTGTTTTCTGTTAAACTTAGTAATGGAGTGTCCACTTTGACCAGTGAATCGAAATTACTCTCCACAAAATCACTAGTGAGTTTAAACGTTTAAGAGCAAATGGTCTTTTCAAATTTTTAAGAATATTTAACACTACTGTATTCTTTCTTCTTCGCTTGGCTTCTAGAACACTACTCTCTCATTACTTCCCTTCCTACTTGTCAGAATAAAGCATGGTAGAGAATGGAGAAAGAAAGCATGGTAAATATTTGGATGAAAATTGAGCCAGAGAGAAGCAGAAATTATACTTATTGTCTTATACTTCTTGTACACTATAGGTCAGAGGTAGCAAACATTAGAGAATCAAATTAAAATGTAACTGGGAAATATGTAACAAAATAAAGAAAAATACAACAGAACATAGATAATGTTATTATGTAATTTTCTAAGTCAATAGGTATCTGTAGTGATCCCCACCCGCTTTGCATCTGAGTTTGATAGCACTTCTACAAGCCACCTGAACAGAAGAAGGAAATGCCTGAGAGGCTGTCATGGAGGTATAATACAGTAGAGGAATGTTAGGAGTAGGTGATGAAGGAGCTTAAATTATCTAGCTGTCAATGGCCAAAAGCTAAATCACCAATAATCCCTTGGCTTGCTTTAATGATAATTTCATCCTTCAAATGGTGAAAGAAACGGCAAGGGAAACTAAGTCTCTGGGCCTAATTCTGACCAACTTGGTAAAACTGATTGCTGAATCAATCAATCAGCAAGCATTTATTAAGTAACTACTATGTGTCAAGTATTCTATGCTAAGTGTTGAAGGAGATGTGATGGGAACTTTGGGGGGAAATAATTGTTATCTTGTTGGACTTATTCTATCCCAAATGCCAGTGATACTCATTTTGAATTTCAATTCTATTAGCACACATTAGTGGGAACATTTCTGGAATCTTCTGGAAACATGCCTATGATGCTCCTTCCTAGCTAGGATTGGGTGGTAGATTTTCTTGGCTATTAGCAAACATGTGTTTTAGACATTTGCTTCCAAAGACTAATGGGAAGAAACTGGGGACAGTTCCCTGGACAGTCAGGATAAATTCCTTGGAGCAAAGGATGATCAATCATACTAGGAAGATATTGAAATAACTGACTAAGACGTGGGCCATCCTACTTAAGGACAGTTCCTTGGCAAGTGGAGGGAGTGTCCCACTGATAGGATAGAAGATACAGGGGACAAGTTAGTTCTGAGACATACAATATTGTTTTCCTGTTCCTTTGTGGAGTCCTAGTCTCCATGGAGCTATGTTTCCAAGCCTCCTCAAAAGCTGGGATGTATAACTAATGTCACAGCTGTTAAAAGAACAGGCACTCTGCTATTTCCACAGCTTCTGTGGAGGGGGTAGAGTTAGAGTGGTCTCAACATTCAAAGCTCGATGAGCTTCCTGGTACAGACCATTACGCCAGGAATGGGCTTGAAGAGGAGAGAGCATGTATGTCTTGAATCCACTCACACTGTTCCCAAATTACTTTAGAGAAGGAGAACACCAACAATAGAGTGGATGATCATTTTCTGGCCAACTAAGAGGGAAAGTTATAGGGAAAATGGGACTGAGACCGTGATAGAACTCTGTACAAGAATAGTAGAGCTCAGGATAGTCAGGAGCCCTGCAAGACAATGGACTGGCCCAATCTGACTTGGAGGTAGTAATCATCTCTAGGAAACTTTCTCGTAATTCTTTGTGGTGGTGGGATGTCTATGTGCATGAGGAACGGGAAAGGAAGGTAGGTGCTGCACCAATAGGATCGATCACTGGCTCTCAGAAGCAGGATATTCAACCAGGCCCTCAAGGCCTGGGGGTTTTCCTCAATAGTACTCTTAGACACTTAGTAATGATGGCCACTGTTCCATATTCAAATTGTAAAACATGACAAAATTACCAAGTGAAATACAATTCTGGGGCAACCATGGTGGCATCTCAGAAAAATCACTCCCTCATATGTAAATAAAACCCAAGATGACTTTTGTGGTCCCTTCCAACTCTGACATTTTAGGGTTCTAATTTAGAGAAGGCCTGCCCTTTCTATTAGGATCTGGTATCTTTAGCCAGGGTTGGCATTAATCCATTATTTACTGATTATTTTATAATCAGGAACCTCATGATTAAAAAAAACCTAAGGGCTTTTTTTTAATATGAAAAGATATAAATGTTGAGTAAGTATGTGACAGGTGAAATGTTATAAAAACATCTGATGTCCTACTTCTCAGTTCTGTAAGGTCATTGATAAACTGACCTAAGATTAAACATGCTTTCAAGGCACATAATCCTTCTGAAAAGAGACACATTTAATGACAATTTAAAACGTGGAGCTGATGAATTTTACATGTAAAAGGATTATGCCGGGAATGTTTCCTGGATAAACCAGATATTTTAAATGGGGAAAATCAGAACTCCTACTTCTTATCTAGGCTTTACTACCCTTTTTGGGGGGCATTTTTTAGACTTCCCAGAATAAATTCAAAAAAAGATTTTTTTCTGGCTGTATATTGCTGCCAGAATAATCTTTTTAATTGCATATTTGCTTACAATAGTAATCACTTACATTTATATAGCCTGCTTTTCTAGCTTTACATTACTTTACTTTTTGCTCCAACCAACCTGGACAGTACTCTGCTTCCTGAACGTACCTTACTGTTCTATTTCTTGTACATGGGACCTTGCTCTCCTCTCTTAGCCCATTTAATTTCTACCCATTTAAAAAATCCAACTCAAAAGTTAATTCCTCCAGAAAGCTTATTTTTTATTCCTCTAGTCAGCAACAATTTTTCCCTCTGCTCTCACACAGCATTTTATTTTGTGACTCTCTAATGCTCTTATATCATATAGCTATGCTGGGATAAATTTTACCTAGAAATCAGTTTCATGAATACCAGATTGGTGGTGGTTGGGGTGGATTTGAGGAGAGACCAGTTTGTCTGAAAGAATCTGAGGGTTTAGGTGGATTTAGGTGGGGATTAAGGTAGTTTAGGTGGATTTCAAGTTCAAAGTGTAATAAGGGACCACAAAAGCTAATGAAATCTTAGGCTACATTAAGGAGAGTGAGGGAGCATCCTGGAATAAGGAGGCTATGATCTGGCTGTCTTCTGCCCTGGTTAGAACACATATGGATCACTGTGTTCAGTGCTAGGGACCGATATTTAGGAAGGACATTGATAAATTTTTTAAAATTCAATTTTATTTCTTCAATTAATGAAAATCTAACCTTTTCTCCTCCCCTATCTCACTCCCTTTCACCCCCTCCCCCCAGAAAGAAAGAAAAACAAACCCTTGTTATTCTTGCCAAGAAAACCCATTTGGGTATGAGTTGGATGTGTTTGAAACAACTGGACCAGTTCTGCCCTGATATAGCTGTGAGTAAGCTCCTTGAGGACAGGAATTGCTTTACTTCTTATGTTTTCATGCCTAGCACCTAAAACAGTCCCCTGGCACTGAGTAAGCTCTTCACAAATGTTTGTTGATTGACTGCCTATCCAGAGCTGGGGAGATAAAAAGAATTACAAAGGTACTGGGCATCCTGTACAAACAAATGTACTGGTTTTGCACCTTTTTTTTTTTATTCCCAGAACTTAGCATAGTCCCCGGTACACACTAAGCACTTCAGACATGATTGCTGACTGAGTAATCCATGATTTGGTCCATGTTGATACTGGTCCCACTGATGCAACTCCTTTGTGACCTCTCTGTATTTCAGTCTTCCTTTTCCAGAGGAGATCACACACAATATAAGGTCCAATGTGGCATGCACCATAAGAGAGGAGTACAGTTGCATGGGCATTCAGAGGGAATGCTAGGGGAATCTGGTCATGAAGGAAGTGATATCTGAGAAAGGCTCTGAAGGATGGTGAGAATTTTGACAAGGGACGAATCTCGGTATGGAGAAAAAATGAATATAAGTTGTCTTAGAAAAAACATAGTAGGACAACTGTCTGAAATATTTGATGGATTCTCCTGTGGAAGAGGGAATAGACTTGTTCTGTTTGCAACAAGAGGGTAGAAAAGTAAAGAGGAAAATTTAGTCCAGTTGGTGTAAGAAAAACTTCTTACCACTTAGAGGTATAAAAAAAATGAAATAAACTACCTCTTACTCTTAGCCATAGATTGTACTGTATCAAAGCCTCTGAGCTCCTTTTCAGCTCTGACATGTTTCAGACTTTTGTAGGTAGGAAAGTATAAGATGTTATTAGGCAAAGGTGAGTGGGCCAGTCTCACTGGAGTAGGTTCACAAGTTCATAGATTTATAACTGTAAAAGTCCTTGGATGCCATCTACCTTAACCTATTGGTTTCACAGATGGGGAAACTGAGGCCAAGGAATGCTAAATAACCCAAACTTGCCTAAAGTCACACAGATAGTGACAGGGGCCACATATATACAATATATGAGAGGAAGTAGTAGAGATAAGGCTGGAAAGATAAGTTGGAGCCAGATTGTAAAGCACCTTAAATACAGGGCTGAATGCTTTATACTTAAGGCAGTGGTGCTACTGTGCTTTTCTGAGTAGGGGTGATCAGATTCTGCAGATAATATTTTTCTGGAATCACCTTTGTGCAAAGTAGAGGTCAGTTCTGTAGCAGTTACTTTGAATAACATCATTCTTCATCTTAAAAAGTTAGTAGAAAAGAACAACTTTTTAAAGTCTTGCTGACTTGAAAACTCCTTGCCAAAAGAGAAAGTGGCAATAGGAAGTTGATTTATTCAAGAGTCATATAAAAATAGCCATCTAATTGGTTCAGTCATTGATGATGCCCTGTCTTGGATTCTGCTAAGGGTGAATAGTGCTTGCATTTGTTTAAAAGATTCTATCCTATGCTTTGTTATCTAACAAAACTACAACTTTATTATTCTGATGCATCTGATTGAGCCCTAAATCAACCAATTTTACATTTCAGGAACTGGTTTTTTTCCATCCTTGCCCAAAAGAACAAAACGAATGCAAAAATGAGTTTCGCTATGGTCTATTTTCTTTCCAAAGTCAAAAGCAAGGGAAAGAAAAGGCAGAAGAGCAAAAAAGAAAAAGCTCTCAAAAACTCAACTATTGCTACAATACGTAAAACTATCACTGGGCAAAGAGTTGTGGGATTGCCATTTTTCCTCAAAGAAAAATCATTGTAATTTTAATCTTTGAAGCTTAGCGATGAGTAGTAGTAATGATTTTTACTTAGCTATCTATGCTTTGGGGGACAGAATCACCCACTGAGGAAAACCATAGTAGTGATGTGATTTGACCCATGATCAGAAATGATTTGGGGAGCCTCCAAAAGAATTTAGGAGCTCAGGGCTCCCCGCTCTTAGCTCAAAGCACATTAACATACTAGTTTTCCATGGTCAGTGGCTGTATGTCTAGATCAGGAACAAAGGGACGTGACCACACTGGTATTTGGGAGACAGAGTTCTATTTGTGGTCCCTGGGCCCCATCTGGAATTCTCTCTCCATTCCCTTATCTCCAACCAGCTACCGACATTTCTGTATGCCCCACAACTATTTATGAGGCCCCACTATATAAAAATTTCCACATAAATCCCTGTGGGAAGGTTATTTTAACCACAACAGTCACAAGTCAAATATGACTTTCATAAACATTTTGTAGGTCACAGAAAAGAATGTAAATCACGGCGGCAGCCTCAGCCGGGCGTTCGTTCCTGCCTTCCGATGACCCCGACGGTGTGTGAAGGATGCCTCTCTCTGCAGGTCTCCTATTGGGGCAGAGCTCGGAAATGCGAATGGTACCCAAGGGGAGGTGGGGTCAAGGGAAGGGTAACCTGTTTTAACGCATCAACAGGCTAGGCTGTGCTGCAAGAGGCTGCCAAAGAGCCAGGACCATCTCCAGGAGGGAGATTGTCCTCTCTTCCCTCAAAATCTTCCCAGCTCCAAGCGCTCACCTGTTCATTCCCTTCCCTCAACTCCCCTACCGAAAGGCACTAGCTTTTTCTGTTTACCCAGCGGAGTTCTCCACCCAGGGGAAAAAACACCCTGGTCTCGGAGCAGACAGGAGGGCCAGAGTAATTCTGCAGCTGGGTTTCCAGCCCAGCTCCCGATTCCCAGCTCTCCCCCGCCATCGCCATCGCCATCGCCATCCCCATCCAGCCTCAGCCCCATCCCCATCCCCATCGCCATCGCCATCCCCATCGCCATTCCCATCCCCATCCCCATCCCATCCCCATCCCCAGTTCCATCCCCATCCCTATCCCCATCCTCATCTCCATCTCCATCCAGCCTCAGCTCTCCGCTCTGGTCTCTCGCACGCCCTTTCCGCCCCGGTTCAGCCCACTCACGCTCCACATCGTGCAGCTTCGCCCGCTCCTCCTCCAGTTTGCTTTTCAGGCTCTCGGCCTCGCTCTTCAGAGATGCCAGGGTCTCGTTCTCGTGCAGGCCCTCTGCTGCCATCTTTCCGGGTCGCGGGACCAGGGAGGGGTGGAGAGAAGAGAGGAGAAGAGGAGAGATGACAGGGAGAAGAAGAACAGGAGGCGAAGGAGGAGGAGGAGAAGAGGGAGGGGGGCGGGGGCTGATGCTGTGGCTCCAGCAGCTCCAGCTGCTGTCTCCCTGAGCCACTGGCCTCTACTTCCTCTCGCCCTCTTCCCTTTCCCGTCACTGTGACGCTGCCGGTGGATGGGGAGTCGCTGTTACTCCAGGCTGCCCTGGAGCCCCTAGTGGGGGGAGCGATCCCTCCGCAGCCAAGGGTTGCTAAGCGAAGTGGGGGAGACTGGGCGTGCCCTGGTGGCCCCCCCCCCCCCCCCCGGTGCTGGAGAGGTGACCTTCCCCTCAGGCCCTCCCTCCCAGCCACGCCCCGGGCGTGGTACCCTTGGAGGAAGGACCAGATTTCACTCAGCCCTTGGGGTGTCTGGCTGGACCAGGGGCTGGAGCGAATATATTTGATGGGAAGTAATTGATGAGTGTCCTGACACCACCGGAGGGACTCCGCTTACCTCCAAGGGGTATCATGGCATGTTCAGTGTTTGTCTTGGCTTTGAATAAGAAATAAAATTCAGCAGATGGGCCACTGGGGCCACTGAGAGTTGGGTGGGACCACAAGGTTGCCTTGCCACCCCTTCCCTTCCCCGCCCCTCCACCTGCTGAATAGGGAGTGGGAGGGAGGTGAGAGTGATCAGTTTGTGTGTGCTAAAGAAAAGACCTTGAAGATGTCCTGTGCAACCACTCTGTTAACAGCACCTCATTACCTTGTGAATGGACTAGTGCGATCATCTGTTGATTGATCTCCCTGCCATCCAATCTATTCTCCACTTAGTTGTCAAATTGATCTTTTTAAAACATGAATCTGACAGTTCCCCCTCCCCCATTTAATAAGCTCTTTTTTCTTGTTCAGTCATTTTCAGTCATGTCCAATTCTTTGTAACTCTATTTGGGATTTTCTTGGCGGAGATACTAGAGTGACTTGCCATTTCTTTGTCCAGCTTATTTTACAGATGAGGAAACTGAGACAAAAGGGTTAAGCGACTTGCCCAGGTTCACAGTTAGTAAATATCTGAGGCCAGATTTGAGCTCAGGAAGATGAATCATCCCGACTCCAGGCCACTCTATTCAATCTGACACCTAGCTGCCCTAATACACTCTAGCGGCTCCCTAATAAGGATCCTCTAAGATCCAATATAAACTCTTTTGACTTTCAAAGCTCTTCATAATCTGGCCCCTCCGTACCTTTCAGTGATATTATCACCCCCCCTTCTCTACCCCCCCCCCCCAATACCCTTGGAGCCAGTGACACTGCCCATCTGGCTGTTCCTTGAACAAAATGCTCTATCGTTTGCCCCAGGGCAGGTTCATTGGCTATGCCCCATGCCTGGAATTCTCTCTTTTTTTATCTCTACCTCCTTGCTTCATTCAAGTCTCAACTTCAAGAAGCCCTTCCTAGTTTTCCTTAATCTTGGTGCCTTGACTTTGAAATGACCACCCACCCTCTATACCCTGTCTGAATCCTGTTTGTACAGTCATTATGCCGTTTCCTCTATTAGATTTTGAGCTCCCTGAGAGCAGGGACTGTATTTTGTTTTTCTTTGTTTATCCAGAGCTTAGTACAGTGCATGGTACATAGCAAACACTTAATAAATGCTAGTAGATGGACTGACTGTAATATTTCAGAACTTCTAGGACCTCGGTGAGGATTTTTTTTTCTAGGCAGGGAGATACACCTAGTCTTGCAAATCTGCTCACATAGGTAGTAATTTAGAGAAGCCCATTCTGCTTGGAGGCCATCTCTTGCTCAGGGGTCAGAGTGACTTTTCCAGAATTGTTAGAAGAAAAAAAAAGACAAGAAGACACCCATGATCCTGTGAAAAAAAGTTTGAATTGCAACTAGAAATTCTTCAATATTTTAGGATCAAGTATATTTTGGGCAAAATACAATGGAGACATAGGGTCTTCCAAGCAAACTGGGGCACCAAACAGCTGTCAAAGGTGTATAAAAAAGGAATTATTTGAGGAGGTTCTAATAATAGTTAAAAAATATATGTATTCTTAAAAGGTTTTTGCTTTCAAGAGCATACTTTTTATATTATTTTTAATGATTTTACATTAAATCATTTCGGATTCAGATTAGCTCTTTGTGTCAGTTTTTCAAAGTTCAATGAAGGAAACTCTGGGGCAGAAGGGGTAAAGTCTAACCAGGTTTTCTAGGCATTTCCTGAAGATTTTAGACATTACTTGTAGGAGAGGTCAAGCTGAAGGTATCATTACTAGAATGGGAAAGGCGACAACAAAATACCTCCCTGCCAGTCTCAGCTTTCCCATTTCTTGATCAGATTGTTGACTGATGGTCACGGGACTTCATTTCAGGCAACTGGTTTTGGCAGCTCAGTCTTTCTCACTTTCCTTGTGCCCAAGGATCCCCACTTTATTTATAGTCTCTTTAGGAAATGAAAATTGTGAATGACTGGCTGAAATTGAGATTCCAGAATTCACTTTCAAGGATCAAACAACTAATGATGAAGCATCGCGGTAGTTTGGTTAAATACCACTTCATAAAAAAGAAGTCCTTCTTTGAGACTATGGCTACAGAGCCTCCTGGGGCAGTGAGGTGGTGCAGTGGATAGAGCACCAGTGCAGGAGTCAGGAGGACCTGAATTCAAATCTCACCTCAGACACTTGACACTCACTAGCTGTGTGACCTTGGGCAAGTCACTTAACCCCAATTGCCTCATCCTCGGTCATCTCCAGTCATCCTGGTGAATATCTGGTCACTGGATTCAGATGCCTCTGGAGGACTTCTCCAGAGGCTGGTGACCTGCATAGCCCTCCCTCACTCAAAAACAAAGTCAAGTGCAAGTCATGTCATTATTTCTCTGATGGCATGATCTTCTTTGGCAACGAAGGACGAACACACACAGAGCCTCCAAACATTTGAGTGAAAATGGAAAACAAAGCAAAATGTCAAGATATATTTGTAAATATCTGGAGAATATAGAACGGCCCCCAGAAAGTGCATGGCCAGCAAGTGTATCTTGTATCTGCCTTTGAGAACTATGAAGGATCAGGACTAGGTTCTGTGTCATATCTGTTTAAAAGCAGAACACTCCAGGTTCCTATGCTGCTTGTATACACTGGGGAAGGCATTAATAAACCCAGTTAACAGAGAGCAGGCATTTAGCCTGCCAGAAAGTAGTTATTTTAAGAGCTGAATGTGCCTGTTTTCCTAGTAGATAGAAGTAGGGCATAGCCAGTGGAGCAGAACTTTGAACAAAATGTACTTCAAATAGAATCCCATTTTCATAGTTCTTAAGGAAATTTCGGAATTAAAGATTGCAACTAAAACTCTTTAATATGGATAATTATTGCATTAAAAAAACCTGTTTCCTTAAACTATATATTAAGCATATGCTCTATTTGCAAATAATCCTTCACTTTCATTTAGGCTTTCTTTACAACAATCTTGTAAGGTAGATATTACAAGTTGTCATTACACTCATTTGACGAATGAGGAAACTAGAACTCAGAGGTTAAGTATCTTGTTCACAGTTATACATAATAAATGTGAGAGCTAAGAACTGATCTTAATATATAAGAATGTAAGAGACTACATATGATATAAATTATACATAAGTTAATAAATATACATAATAAATGAGAACAGAGATCCTCTGATTTTAAGTCTGGGTCTTTTTTCAACTACACTGTTACATTTTGTAGGTACTTGAGAGGGTTAGAAAGTTCTAGAAAGTATCTAATTTGGAATGGACTTTCAAAGTCACTTTAGTCTAGTCCCTTCAAAGTGCAGACTTGATCAAACAGAGATGAAGCAACTTGCCCAAAGCCCTACGGTCAGTCAGCAATAGACCCTGATCTTCTCCCTCCAGACCCAGGGCACTTCCCCCTATGCCAGCCTCACTATCTTGTTGTTAAAACTATATTTCAGTGAAGAATAAAATATTCTTAAAGGTTGACGTGCTTTTTGAAATTGCACAGTGATTATTTGGGGTTTTACAAGATTATACCTTGGGAATCAGGATGGCATAGTGAGCAAAGCATCGTCAGACTGGCCTTGGGATGCTGGGGTTTGGGTGGAAGCTGTGACATCACTACTTGTGTGATGAATCATTTCATTTCTCAGTCTCAGTTTTCTTAACCATGAAATGGGGAAACTAACATGCTGCCTATTTTATAGGATTATTATGATGTATATTATATTACTACTATTCATTTAGTCACAAGCCAGAACTGGCTGGAGAAAAACGATGAACTGTCTTCTCTATTTTTAATTTTAATTTTTTCGCACCACATCTGTGATTCAATCAGCATCTCCTTCCATCAATGCAGGTCAATACCTGCTCTGCAACTCAGAGTCAGAGCACAGGTTCTTAACTGGGCTCTCATCTGTGGAGTCCCAAACTTGGATGGGAAAAAATTTACATCTTTATTTTCACTAACCTCTAACTGAAATTTCATCTTTCCACTGATTATGGATGGTGGCAACAAACATTATTCTGAGAAGGGGTCCTTACGTTTCACTAGACTGCCAAAAGGATCCATGACACAAAAAAAGTTAGAGCCCCCATCTTGGAGAGTTGCCTGGGGCACTTATATGACTTGCCCAGGGTCAACCGGCCATTATGTGTGTCAGAGGAAGTACTCATCCTGGGGCTCCCTGATTTCTTTGGCGTGTTATCTAGCCACTATAACATTTCTTTGAATTGTGTTTTCTAAATTTAAGAAAATCATGGCTCCTGACTCTCCCCTCCCCACAAAGTTTCCAACTATCTTTGGGTTGTTGAACTAACCCCTTCACAATGCAGGATGGCAGCCAGGTGGTGTAGTGGCTAGAGCAGCAGTGCAAGAGTCAGGAGGACCTGAGTTCAAATCTCACCTCAGACACTTGACACTCACTAGCTGTGTGACCTTGGGCAAGTCACTTAGCCCCAATTGCCTCATCTTGGGTCATCTCCAGGCATCTTGATCTGGTCACTGGATTCAGATGGCTCTGGAGGAGAAGTGAGGCTGGTGACCTGCATAGCCTTCCCTCACTCAAAACAAAGTCAAGTGCAAGTCATGTCATTATTTCCCTCATGGCATGGTCTTCATTGGCAATGAGGGATGAACACACACACCCCAATGCAGTATAGGAGAATCTTGACTAGATTCCTGCAGAGGAGGTGTGTGTGTGCATGTGTGTGCGCATGAGACAGTTTCTGTTCCCAGCCATGTAACGCTGAGAGGTGAAATCACTTTCTTAATCTATCTAGAAAGGAGTCTCTAGGTGCTTAAAGCCCTCTCATTCAGCACTCAGCTTACTACCATTCTAAGGAACTTCAGTCTTTATATGAGAACAGATGTTCTCATGAAGAATAAGGGGCTACTCTAGAATTTTTCTGGGGTAGTTTATTGTTTTTACTGTGGTGGTCAAGAACTGGAAATTGAGGGAATGCTATATGTTACGTATGCTATAAACAATACAGCAGTTGTATTTATTGAATATTTTCCCATTCAGTTTGTTATATATTCCACAGATAAGCAACTGAGAGAAAAGAAAGTGTTAATAATAGTAATAAGCAGCTAGTACTTCTATAGCTCTTTGTAAAGTGATTTTTGAAGATTATCTCACTTTATCTTCACTATTGTCCCCATTTCTCAGATGAGGAAACTGAGGCAGACAAAGGTAAAGTGACTTGCTCAGAATCACACAGCTTTGAACTTGGGTCTTCCACGTCCAGGGATCTATCTACTGCATCACCTCGCTACCTCCAGGTACAGGATAAAGTAAAAAGTGGATTTTTATCTATGGATCCCAAGCACCTCCCACCGTTACTGGCATGTAGGTACTCAATAAGTGCTTATGAAATAGAACGGAATGAAATTATACGAGTGAGAATGCTTGTGTTGTTCAAACTGAAACTGAAATTCCCACCTTTATTTTAAAAGTCCAGGATACTTAACAAAAATTGCTGTCTTACCAAAGCCGCACATACTGAACAGTAGCTGAGTTGTTGAGATCGGATGAAAACTGGCCTCAAAGCCCTTTGCTTGAAGCATTTGTCACAGGAACCAAACACGTTAACTAAAAATGTCTGATCACACATCTTTTATGCAGAATACTACTAAAAAGGAAAAAGAGGCAGAAAGTTAATAGAACAGTCTAAATTATTTTCTTTTTTTTCATAATAGCAAATAGATTAAATGAGACTATATTAAAAAAACTGTGCAAATCTTAAGGACATATATGTATATATATGTGTATGTATATGTATATATATATATATATATATATGTACATGGCATATTTCTGTCTGAATTTATGGTTTCATTGATGTAGAAAAATTCCAGTGAAGAAAGGATTTCTATTAATGCATGTCAGCAACTGTTCTGCCGCTGATAGTTGCCTGGGCAAAAAGAGAGGTTTAGTGACTTGTCCAGGGTCACAAAACAAGTATGTGTTAGAAGGGAAACTTTAACTCAGGCCTTCCAGGATCCAAGCCCAAATCTGTATCCACTATGCTTTCTCTCATATAAGGGTTAGCTGTCATCATCACCAATTAACAAGCATTTTTGAAGTACCTACTATGTGCCAGGGCTCACATTTTATAACGTACACATATTTTTGTAGTTCAGTCATGTACATGACCCCACTGGAATCTTCTATTTCTTAAAAAAATTAATTAATTTATTTGTTTTCGGTTTTCAACAATCACTTCCATAAGTTTTACATTTTCTCCCCCTCCTTCTTTTTTCTGAAGTCTGACTGTTGGTCATTTCTTATAGCA
The DNA here is from genome assembly GCF_028372415.1 of Notamacropus eugenii. Lineage (NCBI taxonomy): Eukaryota > Metazoa > Chordata > Mammalia > Diprotodontia > Macropodidae > Notamacropus > Notamacropus eugenii. The sequence continues at coordinate 783,611 of NC_092878.1, read as the reverse complement.
CAATAGTATTCCATTACATTCATATACCACAACTTGTTCAGCCATTCCCCAACTGATGGACATTCCCTCAATTTCCAGTTTTTGGCCACCACAAAAAGAGCTGCTGTAAATATTTTTGTACATGTGGGACCCTTTCCCATTTTTATGATCTCTTTGGGATACAGCCCTTGAAGCAATATTGCTGGGTCAAAGGGTATGCACATTTTTGTAGCCCTTTGGGCATAATTCCAAATTGCTCTCCAGAATGGTTGGATCAGTTCACAGCTCCACCAACAATGAATTAGTGTTCTAACTCTCCCATATCTTCTCCAACATTTATTATCTTCCTATTTTGTCATGTTAGCCAATCTGACAGATGTGATGTGGTACCTCAGAGTTGTTTTGATTTGCATCTCTCTAATCAATAGTAATTTAGAGCATTTTTTCATATGACTATAGATAGCTTTAATTTCTTCCTCTGAAAACTGCTTGTTCATATCCTTTGACCATTTATCAATTGGGGAATGACTTGTATTCTTGTAAATTTGATTCAGTTCTCTATATATTTTAGAAATGAGGCCTTTATCACAGTCACTAGTTGTAAAAAATCTTTCCCAGTTTTCTGCTTCCCTCCTAATCCCATTGGGGTTTTCTTGGCAAAGATACTGTAGTGGTTTGCCATTTCCTTCTCCGGCTCATTTTACAGATAAGGAAACTGAGGCAAACAAGGTGAAGTAACTTGCCCAGGATCACACAGCTAGTAAGTGTCTGAGACTGGATTTGAACTCAGTTCTTCCTGACTGCAGTCCTGGTGCTCTATTATAGCTGCCCTCTGTACACATATAGATGTATATAAAATAGATGCAAGGTGATGGGAGAAGGTTATTAACAGGTGAGGGTATTAGGAAAGAAAGCATTTAGAAGGCAGCTCGAGCTGAGGATTGAAGAGACTTCTATTAGGAGAGTTAGAAAAGTTGATTCCAGGAATGGGGGCGGACGATGCAAAGACATGAAGATGGGAGATGATATGTCAGGAATAAGAAACAATCAGATCAGTTTGTTCGGATCAAAATGCTTGTAAAGGGGAGTAATCTAGAATAAGGCTGGTAAGGCAGGTTAGGTCTGAGTTGTGAAGGGCTTTAAGTTACAAACTGAGGCATTTATTGTTAATTCTAGAGATAATAGGCAACCCCTGGAGTCAATTGAGTAAGAGAGTGAAATGGTCAAGTCTGTGCTTTAGGAAAATCACTTTGGCAGGTGTGTAGAAGAGGGACTGGATTGTGGAGAAACCTGAGTGAGGGAGATCAATTAGGAGATTATTGCAGCACTCCAGGTGAGAACTGAAGAGGTTGTGTAGTAGGTTGGTTACTTTGGGCGTGGAGAGGAGTTGGATGGATGTGTTCCAGAGACGTCAAGAAGATAAAATGATCAAAAACGACAACTAGATCCCTCTGTGGGGTGAGTGAGAAGTGGAGTTGAGAGGATGACATTGAGGTTATCAATGAGGTTATTTTGGCTATCGGAGGGATAGGGATGCCCTTAATAGTAACAGGGAAGGTTTGAAAGAGGGGTGGATTTTGAGGAACAAGAGAACGTGTTCTGTTTTGGGATGTGGAATTTTAGATACTGGTGGGATATTCGTTTTGAAATGTCTTATACAATGTTGATATGCAGGAGCTCAGGAGACAGACTGGATTTAGACATCTGAGAACTCTTTGCAAGAAATGATAATTCCGGAGCAGAAGGGGCCAAAACAAGAGAGATTGGAGCAGGGGTTCTTACCCCGGGGTCCGTGAGCTTATTTTCATTTGTTCATTTATTTAACATTCTTTAAAAATAATTTTCCAAATTCTCTCCTTCCAATCCCTCCCTCACCCATTAAGAAGGCAAATAATATTATACTTATTTATGAACTTGTTTTTTAAAAAAATATTTTGGTAATTGTATTTCAGTATAATTGCTTTCTTTTCGAATTCTAGCAGTAAACACTTCATAAATGGTTGTTAATTAATATTTCCCGAGGGAGGGACCTGTTTGGGATACAGAGTGGCTGTGGAAGCATCAGCATCCGCTTTATGTTGGCTGGGATGGTTTGCCTAAAGGGTGACAAGGAGACCATCCTGGACATTTGGTTGGTCCAAGAATTTAGGGTCCTAACCACTTTGCCTTAGGGATAAAAAGTCCAGTCCATTCAGAGCTAGGGATTTGGAGGTTTGATGGAATGCTGACTGCTCCGCAGGAGGTCTTTCTGACCCAGCACTGCTGTTGTGGTGAATGCAAAAGTGGAGAGAAGCAACATCCATTTGAATTTGTAATTGTAGCCTTTTAAATATCACGTTGCTTGTAAACTTATTTTTATTGAATTTATTAGTTTACTATTAGTTGTGTTTTTTTTAATTGCATTCCATTCCTAGACCTGAATTATGAGATTGGTCCAGAACACTGGAGGGCTATGTCCCTGGCTGGTACAAATTGGATCAGATAGTCTCCGAGGTCTCCTCCAACTCTAATTTTTTGGTTCAACAGTGTTATGAAGTTTTCAAGGGTGTTTTTAAAAATCTGGATTCGTAATTTCATTGATGTAGGGAACTCGGTAAGGAAACTCATTCTACCCAAACAGATAGGTAACTTCTGAAACCTATAGTCTTTGAGAGTTGGCACTGACAGATGAAGTGACTTGTTCAGACTTACACAACCTGTGTGAAGCACAGGCAGGATCTGAACCCTGGTTACAAACTTGTCTTCCTTTTGCTGTCATAAAAGCAATACTATCAATATTTTGGTATAATGGGACTTTCCATCCTCCTGTGCTCACCTAGGATCCAGAAGAAACACCTGTTCCTTCTTGCTGATTGCATTTGGGGATTGGCTCCCTTCTAATCACAATGTCTCCTTCCTGTAGTCACCTGCATTTTCTTTGGTGTACTTTTGGAAGCAGCACTTGCATAGTTTTAGGATCCTGTGTTCCATGAGCTTCACTCTCATCTGAGCCTAAAGGACCTTATTTCATGCTTGGCTTCACTTTCAAAGCTTCCAGAAACTTGTTCTTTGCTTCCTTTTGACTGAGCATTCATAGATAGTGGTGAGCCTCAAGGTTGCCAGAAAAGTTCATACTCAAAAGGCAGCATGGTATAATGAATAAATAGGAAAAAAATTAAGAAACACATATCATGTGCCAGATATTATGCTTGCTTTACTATTTGCCCACTGGGTAACCTTGGGCAAGTCACAAACTCTTGGAGCCTCAGTTTCCTCACCTGTAAAATGGGAAAGTGGGACAAGATGATCTCTAAGCTCCCTTCCAACTCAAAGGCTTGAGCTTCTATGATGTCGTTGTTAATAGGAAGCTATTGTAGGTTCTAGAGCAGAGTAGTGATATGATGAATTATATTTCAGGAAGATTAATCTGGTATGTGTACATAGGATGGATTGGAGTGGACAAAATGTAGAAGACCAAATTGGAAACTTACTTTTCTACAAGTATGAGGTGATAAAGGTCTAGTTCAATATAGCAGCAATGAGAATGAAAAAGAGAAGATAGGTACTTGGCAAGGTGAAGAAAATGGATAGAGAATAGTAGCAAACACCAACATGGCATTTTTCCCAAAGTGCTTTGCGTACGTAATCTCACTTGATCGTCAAACCCTTGGAGGGAAATGGGGTCTTTATCTCCATTTTGCAGGTGGACAAACAGGCTGAGTGGTTAAGTGATTGGCTCACTTTCGTTGCTAATAAGTGTCTGAGGCAGGATGTGAGCTCAGTTCTTTTGGACTCCCAGTTTAATACTCTATTTACTACATCAAAGCACCACTCTGAGTGAAAATATTAAAGACAATCCCCAGATTTCCAGTCTTGGGTAGGAACAAGGCAGGATTGGTTAGGTGGAATCCAGACCATGAGTCTGGCTAGGCAAGAAGTACGTGGTAGGTGGACAAATTCTAGAGAAGCAGTCAGGGTTGGAAGTATCAGGTCCTTAGTTTATATCTGGCGGGCAATAGGACATCAGCTAAGGCAGAAAGAGTCAACATCTTTGAAGATTAGTCATCCATGTAGTTAGGTAACAGATTTTTTTTTAGATGAGGAGAATTCAGTAGTATGTAAACTTATTGAAAGCAGGAGCAGTTTCATTTTTGCCTTTGTATTCCATAGTTCCTGGTATCTCATTTCGTTTGTTGACTAAATGAAGGTCAGAGGTAATAGGTGAGAAACTGAGAAAAGTAAGTTGACAAGAAAGGACTCTCAAAGGATATTTGAGCCTAGGGGCCTCATGTACTTTCTGAAAAGGGGGAGGAACTGGTCTCTAGAGTGTGGTCAGGAGGAGGTGGGTGAAAACACCTGGCTCAGGGAAGGGCCACAGAGCACAGCAGCTCCTGATGCTGGGTGACAGAGAAAATGGACATCACCTGAGGAGATAGATAAAGGGCTCACATACTACCTGGGAAACACACAGGGAAGATGGGAGGGGAAGGTGAGGAGTTCACTTTGGGATGTGTTGAGGAGGAAGAGATAGCAATATATGGGTGGAAATGATCAAGGGTATTGTGTAAGGAGAAATGATGAATCTGAAGAGTTCAGAGAAACATGGGAAGGCTTGTAGGAGTCAACATATCATGAAGAAAGCAGAACCAGAAGATATTCACAACTATAGTAATGTGAATGAAGAGGACGCTGAAAGGGAGGCTGAACTCTGAGTAGGCATTAAAAGGTTTCTGGGGAACAGAGAGTAAGACAGTTCTCTTAGCAGAGAGGTTGGGGTCTACAGAGCAAGAATGTTGCATATGCTGTCAGATGGTCATTATATCAGTTATTTTGTTGAAATGTTTCTCTTTGTTACAAGGGAATGTTCAATTCTGGGATAGAAGCAAGGGTAAAGTGAACTGACATGTAAAAAGAAAAGGCACCGACAAAATTTATATAGAGATGTTTGGATAGATGTAGATATATTCGCATTTATATATTACATATTTAAAATTTTATTTTTATTTTCAGTTCCAAAATCTTTCCTTTCCTCCACCTCTTCCTGCTCTTTCCACTGAAAATGCAAGAAATAGAAAGTTTATTATTAAAAAAAAAGAAATGCCCAGTAGATTACTGGAGATGGGTCTGGACCTTAGGAGAGAAAAAAGTGTTCTGGTCTAGGCCTCTCTTGGGTCAGTCCAGAGATTTTATTTAGGGGACAGAATGCAATGAAATACCACAAAGTACCATTAAAATAACTTGATTTACAGTAAGATTTTAAAAAGATACAATTGCTGGTTAAATTAAGATAAAATGCTAAGGTCTCTGGTCCCAAACTTCAGGAACTGATGCTACCTAGGCTGGATTTTATATAATCAAACTGCTAGGAAGGTGCCCTTAAGGTGAAAACCACCCAGCGTATACAGCAGAAAGACTTCCTTAACGAAACCCTAACCCTAACAGCCCTTACCTAAGATACTGATTGAGAACACCTTGGTAATGGTAGAGTCCTGGAGCCTTGAAACAGTCTAAACAGAACAGTAGTTAGCTGTGGGGGATTTGAATGAGCACAAACAGACTAGGAGAGTACACTCTTAGACTGTCTTTTCTTACGAGAGCTACCTGGGAGACTTAAACCTGAAGAGACTGCATACTTCTGACTAAGGAAGTACCATCCTGGAAGTCTTCTTAAAACAATCGCCCCGTGCTGGGGCTAAAATACTTTACATGAAAATGTGGTCATAAATTTATAAAGGTCCTCATGGGGGAGATATGATTTGATATGTAAAATCTTGATTTGGGAGGCAAAGTTACTCAGTGGAAGGATTGGAGAACTTGGAATCTCAGGCCTGGAGTTCCAGTTCCAATTATGCCCATGGACAGGACCCTGGGCCTGGGGTCAGGATGACATTCGTTCACTTATTAACTGTATGACCTAGGCAAGCCACTTAACTTCTCTTTGCCTCAGTTTCCTCACCTGTAAAATGGGGATAACAGCACTTACCTCCTAGGGTGGTTGATTGAATGAGATAATAATTGTAAAGCACTCAGCACAGGAGTGCCAATAGTAAGTGCCCACTGTATAAATGTTAGCTATGATGATGCGACCTTGGACTAATCACTTAAAGTCTCTGGGGCTCAGTTTCCTCATTTGTAAAATGAATGGGTTGGCGTGGAATGACCTCTAAAGCCCCAGCCCTAGATTTATGATCCTGTGTTCCAGCACTTAGCACCAATAGGTGCTTAATAAATGCTGATCCCTTTCCATTCCTCTCTGTATCTGGTTCCATACTTAGTCTTGCCTTCTTGGCAGGGTTTACTGGTTCTCCTCCTGACTCTTTGCTCATCTCATCTTATCCTCTAGAACCCAGTACTACCAGTCACTGTGAATTGAAGAGAGGGAGGTTCAATTCATTTCCCCAAATATTTACTAAGTATTGCTGGGGAGACAATAATAAAGAAGAAATAGTCTCTGTTGTTTTACAGGCTTCAAGGATGGGTGGGGAAAGGGGAGGAAATGCAAATTAGATAAGTAGATTCCAAGTAAACTGAGGAAAGAGTGTATCCACAGCTAGGGTTAAGAAATCAGGGAACATTGAAGTAGAAAGTGATTCCAGGGCTGAGACTCCAAAGAAGGCAGGGATTCTAAGATGCTGAGATAAGAGAGGAGTACAACATTCAGCCTGCAGACCATGAAAGGATTTTGGGCAACCTGTGAAAAACATGGAGGATGTGAAAAAAGGCCTGCATAGCATAGTGCCTGTGTACTGTATGTTGTGCAGACCTGGCTTATGCAAAGGCATGAAGAAGGGAAAAGGGTGGATAAGTTTGGAGACCAGTCTGTAGGCTAATTTAACTGGAATGTAGAATACTTAAAAGAGATGGGATATCATATGAAATAAGTCTAGCAAAATGGGTAGGTGGGAGCCAGATTATAGAGATTTTATATCTATTAAGTTTGAATCTAAAGAATAGGAAATTAAGAGATGGAACAGTTATCCTGGCTCCAAATTGCAGGAGACTACCTCCAAGATGGCATATTAGTCAACATGTAACATTTACTGAGCACCGGCTGCTTTGTAGGGTACTAATGGGACATAAAAGAGATGAAAAGGATGATCCGTGCTCTTCAAGACTATATATTCTATCTTGGAAGATGAAGATACACGTGAAACAAACAAAGAATACTTTTATAAAACATATGCAAATAAATATTATGTAGTTGAGGACATTCATGTTTAGGGGGGATCCCTGTATAAGTGGATCATCAGTGAAGTAGAGTGAAGAAAGGGGAGGGGATAGTTTCAAGTTGCCAGTGCATTTTTGGTATTAGGATTGTCACATGGTACTGACAGAGAAAAGTCAAAGCCTGGTACAGAATAGGCACCCAAATATTTGACTATGTCAATTATAAAAGAAGAAGGCTATAAGCAATTCACTTGAGGAGTAGGGATAGGGGCAGGAACACCAAAACAGAGCCCTTTGAGTGGAATCAGGATGTGATGAGAAGACACAATTAATGAGATAGTTGAGGGGTTTGGAGAAGTTAGGAGGTGGAAGGGAGGATTTAGATCTACATGGAGATCAATAAGATTAGTGAAAGGGAATTGAGACTTCTGGGAGCTAAGCTGTTGGAGTAAACAGTAAATTGCCATAACTCTCCCATATTCACCTCCAAGCACCCATAAAATAGCACCCCAAAACAAATCACAGAACAGTAGAAGCAGCAAAAAGACGGAGTGAATCAATCTTTGAGCCCAAGAAACTTAGAAAATATGTAGGAAAGGTCTGTCTCACTCAGGCAAAAAAGGAGGGTAGTCCAGCAAGCCAGCAGCAAGTCCCACCTCAGTAAACCAGCCATAGATCTGGAGCCCCAATGCAGTGGAGCCGGCAAACACCAACTCCAAGATTAATGAAGAGAATTCAGATCGCAAGTGAGAGGAGAGGGCAGGAATTTTTAGTGGTTGTCCAAGGAATTCTCTAATTTTCTCCAGCAATCCTCTTTGTTCCAGGAGCAGGAATAAAGGAAACCTGATTGAATGTTTTGAAGGTGAATATAGTTTTTTGAGGAGGGAAATAATATCATTCTAACATTCTACAGAGCTTCCAAAATGGGCAATACTGCCCCCTGGGGGGAATGATCCAGGAAGGAGGAGTAGTAGCCTCAGGTGCAATTGAGGATGCTGAATAAAAATGTGGAAGCATAAGGAAAGAAGAGAAGAGAACAATTTTGAACAACCGATCGTGTTTCATCTGTTGTGTAACAGTTAAAGTTGTAGTGATGATGTTACTTTCCAAAGAAACACACAAAATGCAAGTTATAACTGATAAATGGTCAAGTCTGCCTAGGGTCTTAACAAGCAAATTTTGGCAGGCTAGCACGTGGCAAATTGTCGGGAAGTCCAGCATACATCGCCAAGAATGTGTGTGTGTACACTATATGGTTATATGATGCAGCATGGTATCATCATTTTGCTGCAGAAAACCCCCCACAAATTTACAATAAATTATTAAATGTAAGATGCATCATTTAAAAAAAATTGTTTTTTGAAATGATGTAAATTTTAAAAAATATATTAAAGAGTTAAAGTAGATTTCCAAGGAGGTGTTGAATAATTTTTTAAAAAGGAGGTGGTAGGCCAAATAAGTTTGGGAACCTCTGCTTTAAGAAGATTATTCTAACACTTATTGGAGAGGAATTCAACTGTCAGAAGAAAATCATGTAATATGGTAGAGTATTTTAAAAGTGAAGAGGTGAAAGGAAGTCTGACTCTATGGGAACTGAAGGAAAGAAGTGTATCCTCGAATCATTGTGGAGAGTCAACAGGATTTGGTGACAAATGGAACATAGGAGATGAAGGAGAAAGAAAAGCAAAAGAAAAAAATAGAAAATCTGGTAGCTAAGAAAGCTCAAGACTTCTAGCAATCAATGTTGTAGACTTCTTGACTTGGTTTAGTTTGTTTATCCTTAAAATGAGGAGGCTAGATACCACCTGACAGAGAGACTACGGACTTGGGATGCAAAGTGAGACATAGCCAACGTGGGAATTTGTTTGGACTATCAGCATTTGTTAACAAAAGTTTCCTTTTTTTTTTTTTCAATGAAAAAGAGAAAATAGATTTTCATTCATTATATTTTTTAAATGAGAGGGTTAAATGAAATGCTTTCTAAGAATTAAGTCTGATTATCTGATTCTATTACTATGGATAAATATAGTAAAGCAAGTCCACAAATTAAATTAAGTTTTTAAAAATCTTATTTTACTTATAACCAAAACTTCATCATTATCTTATGAGAGAATTTTTGATAATCAGAAAATTCACAAATGTAAAACATTGGATTTCAATAAAATCTTCTATCAATATTTTTAGGTAGTATAGTCTAGTGAAAAGTATATTAGACATGAAGTCAAAAGACATGAATTTGACCACTTCAAAGTCATTTGACAAGTTAGTTCACTTCTCTGACCCTCAATTTTCTCATCTGTAAAATAGGTATAATAATGTTTAAAATGCCTATCTCACAGGATTGTTATAAGGAAAATACTCTGTAAACTGTAGGACACAAGAAAATGTCAAATATTCTCACTGACTAGAAAAAAGATTTTTCAGGGAAATATAGGGCAAGATTAATAATATTTTGAGGAGTTATAATAAAACATATTTGATATATGTAATATGACTTCCATTGGTACCTCAATTATTAAGCTTGTAAAAAACAGGTATTTTGGTTTTGGTTATTATCGGTCACAGAGATAGATCTAGTAAATCCAGAAAGAAGGAAAAGTTGGTGGGGGGAATCACCTACAAGAATATTTTAGAGAATATTTAACAAAGGCACATTTAAAAATCACCTACATTTTCTACCTTATTTTATTGAGTATCCTTAGATCAATACTTGAACAATAAGGGCAAAAATACATTTAATTATTTTCTTCCCCTTTCAATGAGATTGCTAAATATCCTACTTTGATATGAAAAAATACTTACCTTTTTACTGCACAAAGAAGATGAGTGGAAAGAGAAAATAAAATCCTGTGATGGAGGAGGTAGGAAAGGGACTTGGACACTTCTAATCTACTTAGGAAGGCATTAAGCTCAGCCTCTAGCTTCCTTCCTTCCTTCCCATCTGTCACTGTAATAAGTGGGTGCTTTTGGCTTCATAGAAGTTCCAGGTGTTTGTTATAGGTTGGTACTGGCTGTGTTGACACATTGTGTCCAGTGAATTGATCGGTTACTACTCAGCTGTTTGAACTAATTGAGTTAATTGTCCCTAGTCTCTGGACCTGTATTAAAAGTTATAGATCTGTCACCAGGGAGTTGTTACTATCTTGGCTTTTCTCCTCTGTAAGAGGAAGGGATTGGGTTAGATGAGCTTGAAAGTACCTTTTAGTTCTAACATCTTGTGATTTTATGACTCTTGTAGACCAGCCTCCTTTGGGTAACATTCCTTGTCTGACTTAGATTCTCTGGACGGACATTTCTAATAAGCCTTCACTAAAATCCTAGTCTTCTTCCTTTCATCAGTATTCTTACTGTTCTTTTCTTGGGAACACTAAACATATATAGGCTTCTCCAGTCTTGGTGGGGTTGGAGAACAAACAAATACACTACTTAATTCTGCCATTATCTCAAATTACCCTTCATTTCTTTCTTCCTTTTGATGACCAACTTCTTGAATCCAGGCATTTATTTAATTTGAGTTCTTTTTAGTGGTTGCCTAAATTAAAAGCATTAGTAGCAGGAAAACCATCACACCTAAACAATACTTTATTCCCAAGCACTCACAATCTGGATCACACACTGCAGCCACTCTAAAGAAGAAGAAAGCTTGTAATATGACATAGTCCAGAAAGTATAAGAAACAGGCTTATAACCAAGAATAATCTTCTATAAGAGGAAAAAAAAGGATCTTTGATGAAATAGAGGACTTCTGATGAAAAAACCAGAGCAGAGGAGGAACTTTGAAATACAAACACAGAACTCAAGAGGAAGATAAAAACCATAAACATGAATGATAATAAGGGAATAGTATTTAATTAGGTTTTGGAATTTCTGCACTAAAGGGCACAGATTCCTACGGATGTTCACATGGCTTGTTGAAGTTTTTTTAAAGCCTTGATTGTTGTTTCATGAGAAATTACTTAAAAGTTCTAGTCTAAGGATTTTCATATGTTTTCAGGATCTACTTGCTCTTAGAAACAACATTTACTTAAGCATTTTAAACCATCTAAAAATTAATTTGCTGTTGAAAGGCCTTTATTTAACCTTTTTGGTTTTTCTGCTTTTTTCTAATAATGGGCATAATATTGATATATCCTGAAATCTACTTCAGTGACAGGTGCAAATCAGATAATATGTGAGCTCTTCTATAAACATCAATTTGTTTTATTCTGGAAGTTCTGAACCCAAGGCACTACCATCTAAGCTGAAAGAGCTCTCAATCAGATTCATCAGAAACAGTGCAATGTGGTACAAAACTATAGTGCAAAATGTGAAAAAAATTGCAAATGGCAGGAGAGACTGTATTTACCTATGTTATAGGTAAATAACCTATATTATCTGTTGAATTCCTATCCATCGTTTAAAGCCCAACTCAAACATTACCTTTCCCCAACCCCATCCTGAATGACCCTCTTCCTCAGACCTCCCATAATACTTTACTTTGCAATTCTCTAATGTACTTTTGTAGTATTTGTATTCCAATTGTGTATGTTTGTCTCTAATTCCAAACTAGTCTGAAAACTCCATGAGAACAGTGAGGGACTATGTCTCATATAAACTTTGTTTCTTCCTTAATTCTCCATATAACAAGATGTTAATTGGCAAATGTTCATTGAATCCTTGATTAAATGAAATAAAAATTCCTGGTCTAGCCTTGAAGGCCCATCACAGGATGACTATAAATTACATGTAAGCTTATCTCCTACTCTCCTTTGCAAATTGGTCAACTTATCATTACTTAAAATCCATTCTGTACATTTCCAACTCCATACTTTCGGTTATTCTCCCAACCTGGAATATTCTTGCCTCCACTCCAGCCCCATTCTCAAATTATTAACATCCTACTTTATGCTATAAGGTCCAGAACTGCTCCCCCGCCTCTGAGCCCATCCATGAAGACTTCCTGATTTCCCTGATTTTAAGTAATTTCTTGCCCTGATGGATTTCTGTAGCCCTTCTTCTTATGATCATTTATGATAGTTATATATGAGTGGTTCTCAAACTTTTTGGTTTCAGGATGCCTTTATACACTCTTAAAAATTGTGGAAGACCCCAAAGATCTTTTATTTATATTGGTCATATCTATGAATATTTACTTTATTAAAAATTAAAACATGTAACATTTTAAAAAATTCTTAATTCATTTAAATAAGCCATTACATGTTAACAAATAACAAAATTTTATTTGAAAATGTACTTTCTAAAACACAAAAAATTAGCAATGAATAGCGTTGTTTTACACATTTTTTAACAAATTTCTTTACTGTTTGGCTTAATAGAAGATAGTTTCTCATATCTGCTCCTGTTTTGATGTCTTTTTGGTTGAAATATAGGAAGAAAATTCACACACACAATTTGACAAATAGGAAGATAATATTTTACTATGATTATGAAAATAGTTTGGACCTTGTGGTCCCTCTGAAAGGGTCTTGGTGACATCCAGGAGTGCGAGGATCACACTTGGAGAACTGCTGTCATATACTGTCTTGTATCATAGATGTGCCAATTTATTTCTTGAATTGTTTGTAAACTCCTGGAAGACAGGTTGCATCTTATTTATTTTTTTTTTTGGTATCTTTCATAGCACCTTGCCTTGCATCCATTTTCATATGTATATGTATAAAAGAACCTAATGAGTAAAGCCATTCAATTAAGTGGTTTTAAAATTTACTCCACATAGTGGAGCAGGTTTGTGTGTGTAGGTAGGCTGGAAAGAACACTGGTCTTAAAGTTAGAAAAGGGTAGATTTGAATACTAGCTCTGAACCTAGCTCTACTGACTGTGACCACAGGCAAGGCACAATTTCTTTGAGGCTCCATGTCTTCATCTGCAAAATGGGAATGATAATATTTACACTGTCTACCTCATAAGGTTTTTGTAAAGAAAGGGCTTTGTAAACTCAATCGTATAAATGAGATGTAACAAGGGCCCATTTTTAGATTGTCCTCTGTATTTTAATTCACATGGATTGATGTTTCTCATTGGTTTTCTCATTGATCAATCATGTGAGATTCTAATTTCTCCCCTTTCCCATCAAAGAAAAGGAGAAGGTGATCTCTGGGAGAAAGTAACTATATTGTGATAATGACATTTCTTCAGATAAAGGGAGAGTTTTCAGTTCTCCTGCTTCCTCCCCTCAGGTCTAACTTAGCAAAACCCAGGAGCAGCAGAAGCTCATTCCTCACTTAGTTCTTAAGATCCCCGTCCCTAGTCAGAGAAGCCTTGCATGAAGCATAGGTGATAATGCTAAATAGTAACAGGAGGTAATAATAGAAGATACCACGTAGTTTACAAAATATGTCCCTCACAACAACCCTATGAGGCAGGTGGCTTGAGGTTGTGACAGACCTGGACTCAGAACAAGGAACACCTGAGTTCAGATTCCACATCTGACAGAGTATTGGGTAACCCTGGGAAAACATTTAACATCTCTGTAGTCAAGTAACTCTCTAAGCCCATAAGCTGCAGAGATGATGCTGACCTGCATTGGTAGAAGGGGTTTCCTCATCTACTCAAATGAAATCACCTTAGGACTATTTTATAGAAGAATTGAGGCCAAAGAGATTGTGACATTCCCAAAGTCACCCAGAAAATATTGAGGTGGGACTTGAATCCAGGCTTCTTGACTCCACATTGAATGTTTAATCTACCACAAAGCACTACTTCAATTAAATAAAGAGAAATACAGAGTGAATTTGTTGTTATTGGGGTAGATGGCCATACCTTGAGGTCTTTTGTGTAGGGAATTCCCTCCAGTGATAGAGATTAAATGTTCACATGTCATTTATGGTCTTACGTTGTTTGGGTCATTGAAAAGTCAAGTGACTTGCCGATGGTAGTTAAGGGAAGGCAGATCTGAATCTTGGTCTTCCTGACTCCAAGGCTAGTCTCTATTAACTATGACATCATACTTCTCATACAGTACATATAGACATTTTGGACAGTCATTTCAGTAAGTGTTCGACTATTTGTGACTCCATTTGGGGTTTTCTTGGCAAAAGATGCTGTAGTCGTTTGCCATTTCCTTTTCTAATTCATTTTACAGATGAGGAAACTGAGGCAAACAGGGTTAAGACTTGCCCAGGGTCACACAGCTAGTCATTGTCTGAGGTTGGATTTGAATTCAGGTCTTCCTGACTCCAGGTCCAGTGCTCTATGAGAATGTAATCAGTGTATGGACTGCATGGAGATTAGTGTTAGATCTACATCTACCCTCAACTCAATATCTTCTTCCTCCCCTAATTCCCAGGAAATGTGAGAATGGAAAACCAAAAGTATTTCTAAAATATACATGAGGAATCCATTGGTGCAATCAGTACACATATACACTCAGTTACGATGAATGGCAAAATGGCACACGGGGCAGTTTTAGCCATCATATACTCCATTAGAGCAAATAACTGGCTGAAGCACATGCTCAACCTACCTTACCTTGTGAACCAGTGACTGGCACTCAGCCCTCGTACCCAAGCTAGTGACAGATGTTTGCTCAACAACCACTTTATCTCTCCACTAATTGCAAAAGTAGCAATTATTAAAAATCAATGTTTGTTTGGGCACAAGCACCCTAGAACACTGCTTTTCAAAAGGTTGTGGGTGTCTTTAAGTCACCTCCCAGCCATCTCCTACCATGCCACCTGCCCTTCTGGCTGGCATCCTCTTTACACAGAAACCCTGGACTCTGCCCTTTGGGGTCTGGGTTCTTATAGAGGATTGGCTTCATTTTGTCCAGAACTGGAACTCTACATCAATTCCTAGATAGCTTTCTTTATAAGTGTGCTGTGCACAAGTACCCCTTCCCCTTTCCAGCTCCCTTTAACTTGTTGTTATGAGAATGTTGATACTTTGAAGGCAAGAACTGTCTTGCTTGGATTTTTATCTCCAATATTTAGCATAGTGCCTGGCACATGGTAGGTGCTTAATAAATGCTCTTTCTGTCAGTGATGCCTAGTACGTAGTAGGTACTTAATAAATATTCTGTCAATCAATAAACAAAAACTTGTGGGGCTGGGATGGTTCAGTAATTCACAAATTTGGAATCGTACCATTTTTTCAGCCATTGTAGCTTCTGATTTATGGTGTGTGTTCATCCTTCGTTGCCAAAGAAGACCATGCCATCAGAGAAATAACGGCATGACTTGCACCTGACTTTGTTTTGAGTGAGGGAGGGCTGTGCAGGTCACCAGCCTCACTTCTGCTCCAGAGTCATCTGAATCCAGTGACCAGATATTCATCAAAATGACTGGAGATGACCCAGGATGAGGCAATTGGGGTTAAGTGACTTGCCCAAGGTCACACAGCTAGTGAGTGGCAATAGTCTGAGGTGAGATTTGAACTCAGGTCCTCCTGACTCCTGCACTGGTGCTCTATCCACCGCACCACCTAGCTGCCCGATTTATAGTAAACATGATCATGTATATCTGGGACAGGCTGGCTGAGTCGGGTTCCGTTTAGTAACAACCTGAGCCAAATTAGTTGCATCTATTTCCCCTTTATATAAAGCATGTAAACAGAGAAATACCTGAAATTTATACACTTAGCAAGTAAAACCTCCTTTTAATTAGAGATGAACTAGCAAAGTTTACTTGGCAAAATATTTTATTGACTAAAACCTAACAGTTATATTTAGTTATAGTTTTCATTCTTTCATATGCAACATTTAAATTAGGTGAAATAAATTTATCATTTATAAAATAACACAGATTATTTCTTTTTAATGGGGCTATACTGTGGCACAGTCACATTCAGTCTAGATTCCCAAAGACAATACAGGGAAATATATATAAAATCACGACTGTCATCTATTAATCTATAAGAACAATGAATAGACAGTGATCCAAACCTGAGTTCTCGGAGTGGCAAAGTAGAAGGTTGGAGTCCGAGTTCACCAGCTATTAGACAGTGATGGATTCCTTATGATGCCTTGCTTACCAAGGGTTAAAGAAAACTGGAAGGGAGGAGAAGTCCCAGTTCCCACCTCAGTGGTGAAGTTCGTTACCCATCCAGTAGAGGGAAGGATGGAATTGATTGCTTTTCAGTTTTTCTCTTTATAAAGTCCTTCATTAAATACTTTACAGTGTATTTAGCTAACAAAATAGAATTCCTGTGGTCTATTTTGGTTCAAAACCTTGGTTATATTTAAAGGGAATATATTTTTAATGGGAAAAGTGGTAAAAACATGAATTAAAATTTATTTATTTAAAGAAATGTTCTCTTACATGAGACAATGGTAAATTGAGATTGTCTCAGCTTAATAATATAACCAGAAATAGAAGTATGTACATAGTAACTGCTATATCTGATTGCTTTATATTTGAATGGAAGACTCAAAAATGTTATTTTACCTTGAAGTAGTTAGAGTAATGGCAGGTTCACTGTATTTTACTACGACTACAGCAAACATATGGACAAGAACTGGGGAACAGAAGGATTCATAGTGACAAAGTCAATTATTCTCAACCTAAGGACCTAGTGCTTCTCTTTGCTGAGGAAACAACTTCTAGAACTTTGACTTTCAATTCAGTAATCTGAGAAAATGTAGTAGATTCAAAGATCTCTCTTCCTATGGTATAGAGCCGTATCTGTCCCAATTCTGATCCAGAAGGAAAATGAGATAAGAAACAAATGCCCTGGGTATTCCATTAAAAACAGGCAAGGATTCCAAATGCATCCGTCACAGTTGACAGGTTTGGAAAAAATGTGGTACAGAGTCCACAATTCAGTGAGAGAAGGCTTTGCTAACAAGAAATATGATGAAATGGTACCAATTTGGTGGGACCTCGTTCTATTTTTCAAATCACATTCCAAAGTATACCACATATTAATTGATAAAGCAATCTCCAAATGTTTAAACTTAATTTTTAACTTTTGAGACAAAAGTTCTATTTCTTTCTCCTTTCATAACCTTGTGAGAAAGCCCAGTTTGAAGCTGCTTGGGATCTCTATCATTTCCAGAGCATGTGGAGAAGGAGTAAAGGGAAAGGTGACTTGAAAGAGGTATTTGGCATCCAACAGCAGCTGGCCTGTGTCCTCTCGGCTATTTAGTAGAGCCTGAAATGAGAGCCAAAGGAAAGAGGGGAACATCAATAAACGCTTTCATTCTTCTTTGCTGGATATCTAAAATTTCCAACGGAAACACATAAATATATTTATTTTCAGTACTTCCTACACTGTTTTCGTTAACTTTGATCCACTAGATGCTCTGTTTCAGGCTAGGCTTTCAATCTTCAGGGGACTGATTAATTCCACTGGTTTCTAACTTCTCACTATTAACGACAGCTCGTGTTTTCTTCCAAGAAAATTTCAGATTCATTAGTTACTGCTAGAGATTTTAGTTAGACCCTGTAATAATTGGCAAAACACTTTCTTCACCACAATTTCCCTATAACATAGTGTAATAATTAGCGCCCCCATTTTACAGAGTTAGGAAAATGGCAATATTCAGTGCTTTGTTCAAGGTCACAAAGTTGCTAAATTGTAGAGCTCAAGCCCAAGTCTTTCTACAAAACAATACTACCCCTTGTTATAACAGAAATTGCCATAGGGCAACTCTAAGTCCAAATCTGAAAAGACCTCAGATATTCGAGATTTTATTGAACTAATTTCTCTAGTATATACTTCCTCCAAATAACTGGAGGAAGCAGGCAAAATCCTTTCCAATTCATTTAAGAAACACCACATTCGCCTAAAAGAAAGATTCAACATGAGGCTTCGTAGTCACCCCATATGATGAAGCCTCAAAAGGCAAGCTTTTTTTTAAAAAAAATGCATTCAAATGCTTTGGATGAACACAAGAAAAGAGTTACAAGGAGATGTTTTCTTTCCCTTCCTTTCCTCCCCATCCTCAGAACTGAAACAGCTTCAATGTACACCAGTACAAGAAAGGTCCTCTTGTCTTCCCCCTGGCTCAGGGCAGTAGCTTGCCAGCAGCTTTGGAACCCAGGCATTTCTTACTACCTGTGACTTTGGGCAAACCATTTCAACTTTCTGGGCCTCAGTATTATCATCTGTAAAATGAGCGGATTTGATTAAATGGTCACTAATGCTTCTTCCTTGCGCTAGCAGTCTAGAATCTATGGTCTTCTCTACTCATCTCTCTCATTTACACATAATATCAGCAGTAATGACACTCAGCAAGGCATAGACCGGTAGCTAGAATGATAAATCAGAAGATTACTGTCTTTCATCAACTGACAGACAAATTCTCATTCTACACATATAAGCATTAAAATACCCATAAGAACTCAACCAATAAACTCTACTGGAATTGGACCATTATCAAAGGCTAAACTGTTGCCCACAATTACCTGGAGAACATTGATCTGTAAAAATTTAATAATATTTTAAATACATGTCATCAAACCAAATATTCAGTCGCCAAGCTACACTGAAATGAAAAACTTTCAAAATAAGGAGACCTGTCAGAAGAGATCAAAATTGTATAGGAACAGGTACATATCAGCCTTGTTCTGTCTGCTGCTGGAGTTGTACTGAGGATGCTTTTAGTGATCCTATGGAGGATCCTATGAGCTTACTTTTTTATTTTTTTAACTAAGTTTTTGTTTATGCTTTTTTATATCATCCGTTTTCCCCACTATCCCTTCTTCACTCTCATATAAAAAAAGAAAAAGAAGAAAAATCAGCACAACTTGAGAGATACGTTGAAAAAAATATGTGCAAACCTTCCACCTCTGAGATGAGTTGAAGCAACCTTTAATATCTCTAGTTTTGAGTCATGCTTGTTCTTTATAATTTTTCAACATTCACTTCTGATTTGTGTATGTGGCAGCAGGGTCTTTCCATTTATATTTTTATAGTCATGTATATTGTTTTCTTGGCTTTGACTACTTCACTCTGCCTCAGTTCGTGTAGCTGTTGTCATCCTTCTCTATTCACCACATTCATCGTTTCTTACAACACAGTAATAATATTCCATTATATTCACATGCCACAATTTGTTTAGACACTCCCCAATCAATGGGAATTTTGTTTCTAATTCTTTGTTATCACAAAAAGTACTTTTATAAATATTTTGGTAGATGTAGAGACTTCCTTATTAATGGCTTCCTTGGGCTACAAATCCTGTAATGGAATCTCTGGGTCAAAGGATATGAACATTCTAGTCACTTTATTTGCATAATTACAAATTATTTTCCAAAATGGTTTGATCATTTTACGTTTCATCAGTAATTCTATCTTCCCACAATCCCCTTCTCTCAACATTTTATCATTTTGGTAATTTGCAAGGTGTGAGGTGAAACCTCAGACTTCTTCTGATTTGCATTTCTCTTAGTATTGGTGATTTTGAAAATTCTTTCATGTGATTGTAAATATTTTGCAGTTCTTTTGAGAACTATTTGAACTTTGAACATTTCTGACTTTGAACACTTCTACTGGGAATGGTTTTTGATTATGTGTGTTTGTTTGTTAATTATTTCTAAATTTTGGATTCCATTAAAGCAACAATATGTCCCCTTTGACCACCTCGTTTCTTATCTTATGTGCATCATTCTTGCCTGTGTAAGAAGCTTTTAAGTTTCATGTAATCACAGTTATCTATTTTATCTTTTGCAATGGCCTCTATCGTTTACTCATGACTGAGACATATATGATCTAATTTCTTATAGTTTGATCTTTAAGATCACATATCCATTTACAGTGTATTTTAGAATCTAGTGTAAAATGTTGGTTTAAGCCAGACTTTTCCAATATCCTTAGCAATTTTTATCAAATAGGGACTTCTTTCCCTAAGTAATTATGTTTCCCACTTTATTGAACAGTTAATTCCATTGTTTCTGATTATTCCTTGTCTAGTTTGCTCCACTGATCTACTTCTCTATTTTTAAAACAAAAACAAATGGTTGTGAGGATTGCTGCTTTACGGTATAACTAGAGTTGTAGAAAGTATTCCTTTGATAATTTGGTATAGCATTAAATGCTAATAACCCTAAATAAATTAAATTGACTTTTTATTATATTGGCATGACCCAGCCATGAGCACGGAATATTCCTCCAGCTATTTAAATTGGTCTTTATTTCCTTAAGAAGCACTTTATAATTGAAGCTATACAAGCCTTTTATGTATGTTGGTATATTTATTCTTAAATACTTTATGCGTTTTGTGGTTATTTGAAATAGGATTTTCTTTTCTCATTGCTTCTTGGATTTTGTCATTTTTATATGGAAATGCAATGATTTTTGAGAGTTCATTTTGTAGCCAGCAACTTTGCTAAAACTATTGTCTGGATTAATATCTTTGCTGATGCTCTAGGATTTTCCAAGTATGCCACCATGTCATCAGCAAATAAAGATAGCCTTATTTCTTCTTAACCTATCTTTATGCCTTTAATTGTTTTCTGTTGTCTTATTGCTGTCATTAACATTTACAAAAGGATTTAAATAATAGTTGGGTCATTCTGGCTTTATTCTTACATTTATTGGACAAGGTTCTAGTGTAGATCCTTTGCACATCACGCTTACTTTTAGTTTTAGATAGCTTTTTATTATATTAAAAAAAATCTTCCTATGTCTATACTTTGTAGGAGTTTTTAGTATAAATTACTGTTGTACTTTGATGTAATTAATTACATTGTTTTCCTAATGTTGAACTATCCTTGCATCCCTGGTATAAATCCAACTTGGTCATAGTAAATTATTGCTTGGATAAATCGTGTAGTCTGGCTGATGGAATTTTGTTTAAAATTTTTGAACTGATATTCATTAGTGATATTGATTTATAGTTTCTCTTCCACTTTAATCCTTTCATGGTTTATGTTTAAGGACTATATTTGTCTCAAAAGGATTCTCTAGGGTGCTTTCTCAATTTTCTAAATAAATCATTACCGACTGTTCTTTATAAGTTTGACAGAATTCTCCTGTGAATCCTTCAGGACCAGGAGTCTTTTTATTATTTCCTTTACATCTTGTTCTATTTTGTTTTCTGAGATGGGATAATTTAAGATTTCAGTTTGGGTATTTTCATATTTTTGAAGGTACTCCTCTATTATTTTTGTATTCTCATTTTTGCTAGCATATAATGCATAAGATCTTCTGACTATTCTTTTCATCCTGGTTATGCTGTGATTTTACCTCGTCCTTTTGGGGACTTGATTTTCTGCCTTTTTAATCAAATGGGCTAAAAGTTTAGCAATTTTATCAGGTTTACCATTTCTATGGGTTTTTGTTTTTGTAGCCTTATTTGTTTTCTAACTTAAAATATATATATTCAATTAATTAGCCCTCTTTTTCTATTTTGCTAACATATGTTTGTAGTGATATGATTTTTCCCTCAAGGCATTCTTTAGCTGCATCCCAGAAATTTGGGTATGTTGTCTCATCATAATTGTCTTCCACATATTACTCCTATGATTTATTCTTTGAACACTTGTCGTTTACGATTTCATGGTTAAGTCTCCATTTGAGTCTGTGTCCTTTGTTAGTGTGGTCCCTGAAACAGTGGCCATTTTTATTGTCTTATAGTCTGTAAAGGATATATTTAGTCTTTGCCTCTTTCCATTTGTTTGTAGCATCCCTGTGGCTTAATTCATGGGCCATTTTTTGGGTAAAAGTTCCTTTTGGTGACGTTCCTTTGCCATCCCATTCAGAAGATGCCATAAATCTTTTAGCACTAGTTTCTCTAGCGATTTTATTCAGTTCTACATTTTCTCTTTGTTAAACTTATCCAAAACGGAGAGAGAACACTGAAATATCCTGTCACTATCGTGTTATTGGTCTGTCTTTATGTAGCCCAGTTAATGTTTTTCTTTATGAATGTGGAGCATATAAGTTTAATATTGATATTGTTTTGTTATCTGTGGCTCCTTTCATCATAATGTAATTTCTTTTTAAAATTTAGCATGTTTTTGTTGCATTTTAAGTTTTGGACTGTCTCCTTCCCCCTTCTCACCCCACACTGGAGAAGGCTGCCATTTGACCCAGATTTATAAATATATGTAAAATTAGATTACATGTATTTTTATTTTTCAATTCTTTCTTTGGAGGTGGGTAGCACCTTCCTTTACAGGTCCTTTATAGTTGAGTATTTATAGTATTCAGAATAACTTGGTAATTCACAATTTTTCTTCAGACAATATCGCTGTTACTAACTATGATGTTCTCTTGGTGTGTTCTCTTCACTTCATTATTTCATGCCAGTCTTTCCACATTTTTTCCAAAATCAACCAGCTTATTATTTCTTATAGCATAGTAGTATTCCATCACAGTCATATACCACAACTTGTTTAGCTATTTCCCAATTGATAGGCGTCCCCTCAATTTCCCGTTCTTTGCCACCACAAAGAGGGCTGCTGTAAATATTTTAGAACATAAAGGTTCTTCTCTTTTTCCCCTGATCACCTTGAGAAACAGATCTAATAGTGGTATTGCTGGGTCAAAGGGTATACACAGTTTTGTATCTCTTTGGGTATAATTCCAGATTACTCTCCAAAATGAATCAGTTGACAGTTCCACCAAAAGTATACTAATGTCCTATTTTTCCACATCCCCTCCAATATTTGTCATTTCCTGCTTCTTTCATTTTAGTCAATCTGATAGGTATTAGATGACATCTCAACATTATTTTAATTTGCATAAATCAATAATGATTCAGAGTATTTTTTCATATGACTATATATAGGTTTGATTTCTTCATTGAAAAACTGCCTGTTCATATCCTTTGACCATTTATCAATTGAGGAATGACTCATATTCTTATGCATTTGACAAAATTTTCTATATATTTGAGATGTGAGACCTTTATGTGAGAAAGTGTCTATAAAATTCCCCCACCGCCCAATTTTCCTTTTTCCTTCTAATCTTGGCTACATTGGTTTCAGTTGTACAGAAACTTTTTAATTCAATGTAATCAAAATTATTCATTTTGTATCCCATAATGTTCTTTGTTTATAAATTAAGCAATATGTTCCATGTTCTAGTTTTCTTATATCTCCCTTTATATGTCATGGATCCATTTTAACCTCATCTTGATAAAGTGGAAGATATTGATCTATACCAAATTTCTGCCAGTCTGCTTTCCAATTTTCCCAATATTTTTTTTTTTTACCAAATAGTGAATTCTTATCCCCATATCTTAAATCTTTACATTTGTCAAACATAAAGTTACTATGATAATTTAATACTGTGTAGTGTCAGTCTAATCTGTTCCACTGATCCATCGTTATGTTTCTTAGCCAGTACCAGATAGTTTTGATAATTACTGCCAAACCTTTGTCTCTTACATTTTTCATTAATTCCTTTGATATTCTTATCCTTTTGTTCTTCCAAATGAATTTCATTTTTTTCTAGCTCAATAAAATAATTTTTTGATAGTTTGAGATGGCATTGAATAAGTAGGTAGAATTGTCAATTTCATTACATGGACTCCGCCCACCCATGAACAATGATTATTTCTCCAATTATTTAAATCTGACTTTATTTGTGTAAAAAGTATTTTATAATTATGTTCATGTGGTTCCTGGGTTTCTCTGGGCAGGTACCCTCTCAGGCATTGCATAGAGACTATACTTATTTTAAAATGGGGCTATTTCTTACTATTTCTTCTTACAGGGTTTTATTTAGAAATTTATTTAGAAATGTTGATGAATTATGAGGGAGCATAATGTTTCTTTTTTATGTTTTGGAGGTTTGTTTTTCATTTATCTGAAAAATGATTACAACTTTGGCTTTTCTGAATTCATTTGTTGAATAGTACATTTTCCCCAGCTCCTCATTTTTATTGTGTCTGGTTTTAAAAATGTATTTCTTGTAAACAACAGATTATACGATATTGGTTTCTTATTCCATCTGTGACGTTTTCCATTTTATTGGCTTGTTTAATCCATCCATGTTACGAGAATGACATTTAGGTGTTCCTCCCCAACTTACGTTTTTATCCCTTCTCTTCCATTGTAAACACAGGCATATGTTTCTTTAGTTGTTGTAGCTTAACTTTTTTTTTTTTTTAAAGGTGGCTCTGTTCCTGGTGGCTCTCTTCATCTGAACTTTAAACTCTCCCCCCATGCCCCCATATCCCGCCCCAACCCTGGCTCTTGCCTGGTTTGGGAATTTTATTTATTAGTTTCTTTTCCTTTCTGGCTTTTGGCTTGTAGCTTTTTTCTGGTTATTATTCCTCCCCTCTTTTTTTGCTCAGTTAAATAGTCAAATGGAATCCCCCTTCCTCCCCTCCCTTTTAATTTTTGTTCATTAGTTTTAAATTTTCATTTTCTATACTTTTTTCTAAAAAGAATTTTCTTTCCCTCATTTTCTTCATTATTTACCTTTGATTTCTGTTGAGCCTTTGTCATTATATTTATTTAGCTCTTGTTTATCCTATTTGTCATTGAATTTAATTTTGAGGTCCCTCTTTTGGGTTCTCTCTTCTAAACAGTTTTCGTTATTACCTTATAGAGACTGGCCCTCTGGTACCTTTTTTTCCCCTGTTGTGCCTCACTGTTGCAAAAATACCAGTTCCTGCAGGTGCTGGAGAGGATGTTGCAGTAGGGTAGAATTATTCCTATGTGTCTGCTTGTGCAGTTCGTTATTAACCCTTGCCTCTGGGAGATCTAGTTCTCCTTCTCCTGAGGGGCCTTCATAAGAACCAAATCTCTGTAGATCACTGCCATTTTCCCTTTAATGCCTCATCTTCCTTTATTGAATATCACACTTTTCCCATGGGAGCATACGGATGGGATAACGCTTCCCCCACTTTTAATCCCTCCCTTTGTCTCCTTAAATTGTTTAAATTAGCTCTCTGACTGTTCATTTTAAGAAGTGATACTTTTTTTTTTTTTAAAG
This sequence comes from Notamacropus eugenii, assembly GCF_028372415.1. Classification (NCBI taxonomy): domain Eukaryota; kingdom Metazoa; phylum Chordata; class Mammalia; order Diprotodontia; family Macropodidae; genus Notamacropus; species Notamacropus eugenii. The sequence goes on along the minus strand of NC_092878.1, from coordinate 758,660 downwards.
CTACTTACGAATCTTACCTGTACTTTGCGGACAAAGGATGGAGTCACTCTTTTCTCGAAGTCATCTATAGGTGTGTAGGAATTAAGGATCTTTATGATCTGAAAACATCACACAAAATGACAATAAACCATGAAAAAGGTATAATCTGATCCAAATAATGGTTCGGGTGGCTTGTAAGTCACATTACATTTTTTTTTCTTTCTAACAATACAGTTTGATAAGATGCTACTATTTGATCCCTACCTCACCTTCCAAGAAATGAGAAAATAAAATCATGGAGGGAATAAATAGAAATTCAGTCATTGGGACCTGAAAGTATTTTCTTCCAAAGATATATCAGTAGGAACGGAGAATCTGGTTAGGCTGTTTCCCCTGGGATAATTCAGGAACACAGTTGACAGTGCCTGGGGTAAGGAATGTCTAGTTACCTGTACAGGAGATAGTGAAGTACATCGATCACAGATTTCCTCGGCATCAGTGTCGGTGATCTTCTTGACCTGGAGCAGCCAGGCAGCCTGAGAAAGTGGTTCCAGAGTTTCCTTTGCCGCGCTGTTCTGCAAATTCTTATCTTTAAGCCACTCGTCTAAGTAGCTGATGTTGCACCTGGAACAAAAGCAGATGTGAACATGAACTCTGCACGTTCTATTTTTTTTTTTTTACAACCCTTTGGAAGAGGCAGTCATATCAACACTTCTGGGTATGAGTCAGGGCTTACTGGGGGAATGCCATAATTCATATGAGATCCTCATGACCATAGTAGAGCAGGGGATGGTAAAACCTAAGGGGTTGGGAAATAGTCTTAAAGGGAAGGAATAGTTGTTGCGAATTATCGGTAAGCTGGAAAAGAGAAAAAAAGGAAAAAGCTTAACAAAATTATATATAAAAATTAAAATGGCATAAATAGAGAAAACTTTTGATCTATTGACTTTAAAATGAGATAAAAGGTTGGACTGAAGTTAAGTTTCCTCACTGAGACATTTGCTAGTTAAATGTGTAAGCACAAGTCAGTTATTTAACCTTCAGAGCCTCAGTTTTCTCATCTATAAAATAATATTGATAGCACTTTCATACTCTTATCTCATAGGGTTGTGAGCAAAGAACTTCGAAAATTTTAAAATGTTGTAGAGTATAGATACCATGCCTCCCTGCCCCATCCCCTGCCTAAGAGTCTCAATCTATTCAACTTTCAGCTCTATCCTGGGGTTAAACTGTTTTGATTGATGAGTTAGTGCAAACTCCTTTAATTCACTCACTCACACGTCGTATCTATTCACCCAGAGCATCTTGCCTACCCACCCTTGCCTTAGCACTTTCCATTTCTAAAATCTAGACTTCTTATCTCACAGCATCACAGGTTAGAACTCAGAGGCCTGAGAGATAATCTATTAACTATCTTAACTATTAATATTGTTAACTATTAACTATATTCACTATTAATTATTGAAGCCAATCACTAAGCATTTATTAAATGCCTATTAAATACCAGGCACTGTGTATACAAACATAAAGAGCGAAATACTCTCTACACAAAAGGCGTTTACACTAATTCTCTTTGTAACTTGGGATAAATTATTCACCTTCTCTGTGCCTTATTGTCTCTTGCTCCAAAATGGAGATAACAGCGCTAAGCCTATGTATCTTATGGGAGTCACAGAATAACTGTAAAGCACCTTAAAAAGCATTTAGGTCCACAGAGGAGAGGGCTACATAAATGTGCCTTCTTTGGTTCTTCTATTTGGATAGGGTTTTGTGACAGGTAATAGAAACAAACCTCTGGGATCAGAAGCTTTCTGAGTCTTGCATCTTAAAAGCAAGTTCAGTAGGACTTGGGGTTGTGTATGTCTATCTCTGCCATTATACCACACCGCCATGTTGGAAGACCCATCAGTGGACTGAGAGTTTATTAAAACTGACTCATTCAGATGCTGGGTTCACTTAAACAAAGACTGGATCATATCAGAGCACTGCAGGACATCTGCTTGGGAATTCTGGGGGGAAAAAGTGGTCATTCTGCCTAGTGGTAGAACAGAGGTTATCTGGAAAGATATTTCAATGTTGGCTTTGATGTGAATGATTTTAAATGGATAGCTTCTATGCAGCTGTAGCCCCTTGCATCTAAGAATAATAATAAGGAAATCTACCTGTCTTTAAAACCAATGGCTTTTTATTATCTATAGGATGATGTTCCATTTCCTAAGTCTGGTACTCAAAGCCTTCCTTAATCTGGCCCCAATCTTATTTCCTACTATTTCCTCCAATTCAAACCTTTACACTGGTCACTGCACATGCCTGGGTCTTTCTTCGTTCTTTCCCCTACTTTATCCCCTTCTTTCCAACAGACTAAATTCTGTCTGTCCATAAAGGTCCTATTCACGTCCCACCCATTCCTGACCATCCCATTTTACAGCGATTTTCTCTCCTGAACTCCTCTAAGAGCTTATTGTGTCTTGTTAGTTAGCTTTTCCCATTCCATTTCTTCAAGATGGTAAATTTTTCAAAGGCAAGGAGTTTTGTTTCACACTTCTTTATATCTCCTTTACTGTTATTCATAGAGTAGGTGCTGAATATTAATAATGGGATAATGAACCCCCCAGAAGGCAAAGATGAAAGAAAGTTAGAATTCTTGGTTCTTGGGTCTATCAAGCTTGTTAAAGCATAAGTGTCCTGTGTGAAAATGAAAATGTTAATATCTTTTAACGTTCTATACCATCTTTCACAGAACAAGCAGGATGGGACACACGTCCAGTATAATGAATGGAAAAGGGTTATATATGGTGTGCCCCCTGCTTTAAAAAGCTTTTCCTACAACCCCTCCCAACTGTTTCTCTCTCCAGCCAACCACAGTTTGCTAAGAGGCTTACTAGTTTTTACCTTATCTGCATTCCTTTCCTACAAGAGCACATGTCCTTGCGAAGGAATAGACTATTCAAGGTGACAGCTCCTATCAGAAAGAAAAGCTGCTTTACAGCCTGCTTTAGAAGCTCTTGGTCCAGCCCATTCTGACACATAGTGGTATAAAAATAGCTGAGCTGCTGCAGGATGGAGGTCATGGTGTAGGCATCTGTGTCATCAATGCTGGAGGACCGCTTACGGAATCCTGTTGGCTTCAAGCCAGAAATTCCCTGAAGACTTTCATATTCCAACATTCCTGGTACTGAAGAAAGATATGAAAAGAAACATGGAAAACATTTCTCACACCACAAGGTGGTTATTGTTTTTTGCTACTGTCATTTGTGGGGAATATACATTTCATTTTTAGGAGGCTAAAGGTTGTTTTGAAACTAATTGCAATAGTAACTTTTTATTGACACACCTGTATACAGATCATTTGCACTTGGTACAACAAAAGTTTCTTGAGGGTAAGGGCTATTTCATTTTTGTCTGCAAATCCCTGAAAATAACCCCATAATAAATACTTGTTGGATTAAACTGAACTGCATGGCATTAGCACCACAGACAAAAGTTGCTCAATGACTCATAGGTATGAGGGTTGGAGGGGTACATAATTAGATGGATGCATATATGTGTTTGCAGAGGCTTCAACAAAATATTTAATGAAATCAGATAAAATGGATAGATGGTGGAAAGAAGATGACATAATTAAGTGGATTCATAACTGGTAGACTATCCAGACCCAAACTGTGATCATTAACAGGTCCCCATCAACATGGAAGGATGTTTCTCATGTACTGTCAACAGGCTATGTCTTCAGCCCAGTACTGGTTGTTATCTTTATCAGTGTCTTAGATGAGGCCATAAAGAACGTGGTGCTAAATGGATGTGGATGACAGAATCCAAAAAAATTCTTCAAGAAGACAAATCTAAAAAGATGAAATTTAATAGGGATGTCTTATACTCTTGATTCACAAGTATAATATTCAGAAAGGTCAGCTAGACAGAAGTTTGTATGAAAATGATCTGATGGTTTTAGTGGACTGCAAACGGAACAAATCAACAATCATATAATAAATAATAAATATTTATTTAAATATTTTAATAAATAATAAAATGGTAAAGAACCTTGAGACCATGCCATATAAGAAATGATGGAAGGAACTGGGGATGTTGAACCTAAGGAGATGATGTTTTTTTCTGGGGTGGGAGTGGAATGACTAAGGAAAAAGGAAAGACCTGTTCTGGTTATCTTCAGAAAGTAAAACTAGGTAAAGTGGGTAGAAATTGCACTTAATCAGATTTGGGCTTGATGATCCTTAATAATTAGAGCTATCCACATGTGGAATGGGCTATTTTTGGAGGAGGAATTCTCTCTCTATAGATGTCTTCAAGAAAAGCTGAACGACCACTTTTCAGTGATCTTACAGAGAGCATCCTTAGTCAGGTATGGGTTAGACTAGAGAGCTTCCAAGATCCCTTGGATCTAAAATGTAAGATTTGGGGCATCTTCTTTTATCTTTCTGAGAAGGAAAGAGGAAAATTTTTTCATGGAAACACTCTACTCCTAACTTGAAACTATTAAAATCAAAGAATAGGGGGAAATATTGTAAATTACCGAAAGTACATCGAGATTTTAAGAATAGAGAAAAAAATCAGGTAAAAAGTGAAAGTTTTCTTAAAAGACATACATTATCAATAGTAATGAGATCCCATTTATAGATTATGAGGTCATTATAAATAATTAAAAAAAACATGTATAGATTAAAATAAACTACTTACACCATTAAAATATGTCACACTATTCAACTATACCCAAATATCATCTATGTTGTCACATTTTAGCTGATTATCCAGTCCTATCTTACCTATCATCGGTTGAAGATTATTCTCCATTACAATAATAAATTGATGATATATCCGTATTGCCACATCGCTGAGAATCTGTCTGTACTCTGAAAGGTCAAAATTTATCAAACAATTCTTATTTTGACGTGGAGTGTTATGCTTCATAAATTCCTGAAAATCAATTATGGGAAAATAAACGTTAGAAGACCATGTGCTCTGATATTATAATAGACATTATTAAGTACGTACAGATAACCAATATACTCATTCACTAACTTGATCATGAGCTTCTATTATGACCCTTCTTTATATTTTGGGGTACTTTAGGTGCATGATCTCCTTCTCACCCCACTCCCTCTTTGGGAAAGCAAAACCACAAATTTCTATTTATAAAAACGTATAGTTCAGCAAAACAAATGACTGCATTGGTCATGTCGAAAAACATGTCTCAATCTTGTCTCTGAGTCCATCACCTACCTCTCTTTCAGGAAGTGGATAACGCATTTGCTTATGTATAAGACAAATAGCAAACCAAATGAACAGATTAAGTTAGCATAATCAAATAAACCGATATGTTAAGAGTACAGTCTGTCATTCAAGGCCTGGTTGTCCAGCTTCCATTCCTTCTTTAAGAACCAATGTATAATGTCCCTTCATAACTGTCTTGTAATTAAACTCTCCCAATGTGGAGGATGACAACTGGGATCTTTCCAGACTGCCACACATAAAAATAAACCTCCCTTCACTCTCTTCTTGGATCCTCTGACAGTAGCTTCATGACATTTGTCAAGTGATTGACTTTTAAAATATTTTTTCCTGAGGACTATTGATAATAAAATAGTCTCTATCATCAGCAATAATGACAGACAATAATCCAGCCTCAGGATAGCTCACCTCTTCTCAAGGTGGGTCTGTTGTTTATGGAAATAATGCTGATGATTAAAATGAACGCTATCCGTCTTTGTTGGCTTACTAAGCATCTCACAAATGTTAAAGAACAAATCCTAAGTGATGTAGGTAGGAGAGACCAGTGACCACCATTAGGGATATCAAAGTTAATATTAGTATCTCTGCATTCAGCTCAGTAATCAATACATAAGCCAAAAATCTATGCTTCTACGAGCTTTGGGTCATGCCATGAAGACTAAATGGGGGTGCGATGCCAATGGCTGTGGCTAACCCACTATGTGAACCTGGACAAATCCCAATTACTTCATCTTTCAAATTGGAATAAGAGTAACTTGCACTATATACTTCACAGTACATTTTTGATCATCAGTTGAGGTAAAACATATCAAAGGGATTTGAAAAGCATAAGATATGAATGAAAGATGGTATTGTTATGGTCATTACAGCAGCAAAACTCAACAGTATCAGCACATTCCTTCTATCAGTTCCTGCTTGATTGCTTAGAATGGCCTGTAGAATGCGAGGTAGCTAGTTTCTACCTCTTCTCCGCTGTACTGTTTCAGGCAGTTGAGGAAGTGGCATGTATTGGAAAGCCAAAAGGACAACATCTCAAAATCTTCATGATGTTCCTAGAGAAAGATGAGGGCACACAGTTAGCAACATCTAATGCTAGTGTTTCCAAGACATGTTAATGCTCATCATCTTTCCCGTGTGGGCACCTAGTTACCTGGTGACTTGAAAACCAGTACCCTAAGGAATCATTGGGCTAAAATACTTTTTATTCATTCATTAAACAAATATTTCCTTAAAGTCTACTGAACATCTATCTAGTACTTGTTATGTGCAGAGTAATGTTCTGGACATTGAAGGAGATACAACAGAAAGGTGGCACATAGTCTTTGCCTTATAAGAATTTACCTGCTAGCTCAGGAGCTAAGATAAATACCCATGAGATATTTAAGTAACAGTGAAATATGTGATCAAATAACAAAGTGAGAGCATAGATATTACATATTCAATGAATGGGAAAATTATTTAGAGAACCCTGATGAAAGGGGTGGAGTCAGTTGAGAAACATTTATTAAGCGCCTAAGTGAATTTGCCTCTCTTCCAACATTCTTATTCCTGTAATCAGCAAGTCAACAAGCATTATTTAAGTGCCTACTATGTTTCAGACAGTATAGTAAATCCTGAGGACACAAAGAGAAGTAAAAAGCCAATCTCAGCCCTTAAGGAGTTAATGGGAGGGAAGATAACATGCAAACATTGATGTCCATTCAACATGTATGATGTGTAGATAGAAGCTATTCTCAGAGGAAAGACTGGATCATAGAGCTGTGAAGGGGATTAAAGTGTATCTTTCTCTTAATCACGCAGATTTAAAATCTTTGAGCCACTGTTTATCCCTCCCTTTCTTTTTTCCCTACCATCCAAGTCATTCACCAAATCCTGGCTCCCCTCCTTTCATCTCCATGGTTATTTTCATAGTTTAGGTCTCATTACCATGTGTTTGTATTACTGCAATAATACGCTAACTGGTCACATTTCCAGTCTCTTTCCCTTCCAATTAACCCTTTGTATTGCCTCCAGATTAATCCTACTACAACATAGCTTCCCTTGTGTAACTCCCCCTCCCTTGAAAATCCCCAATGATTACCCATTATCTGCTGGATAAAACCTAAACTTCTCTGGTGCTGAAAGCTTCCACAACTGAGGAGCAACATGGCAGAATAGACAAAGGTCTACACTTGTATTAAAAAAAAAATCTGGGTATAAATTCTGCTTCAAATACTCCTTTTACAACCCTGGCAACATCCCAGCATTACTGTGAGAATTAAAGGAAGCACTTTTAAGTGTCATATCCATGAGAGTTATTGTTATCTCCAACTCCTCTTTGCTTTAGTTGGACTTATCTATTTGCTTTACTTCAAGCCTCATGCTGAATCCATTATTTGCAATGGCTTCCCCAAACTAGTATTGGGTCGGGGCTGGTGGGACTCTGCCTTAGGACACCATCATTCAAAAGGACACCCTCTCTTCCTACAGTAGAGTAGTGATGTCAAACTCAAACAGAAACAGGAGCCAATAATTCATACACAAGGATCCCTGTGGACCACATATTGACTTAATTTTAAAATGTAATATTATCTATGTTTTATAGTATCTTTATTATGATAAATATTTCCAATTACAGTTTAATCTGGTGGGCATTTGACACCTCTGGTCTAAAGAATACTGGTCCGTGTCCTTTTGGAAGTTGGCCGGCAAGACCTGAGAGGTCATCAGCTGGTGGGGAAATGGGCTGCCCTTTCTCTTAGTATAATTTACCTACAGTTAGACTGTCCTCTGTCTAACCCCAAACCCCAACCATGGAACTTTCTAAACAATGGAATGACATATTTTAAGAAAATCAATCTGACAGGAGTCAGTCTCTTTCTCTGTCTCTTTACATATAATATATATGTATGTATGTATGTATTTAGATACATACATACATATATGCATATATATACATGTATATAGTAGCTTGGTTGGGGGAGAAGAACTAGAGAAAAGGAGACTAAACAGAAGGCTTTTTTGAGTGATGCAGGCATTGTGTAAAAAAGACCTGGACCTATCATGGAATAGCAGTAATGGACTGTGTCACCTGGTGGAGCCTGGTAACTGACTAGATTTATAAATGAAAGTTAAGAACCACAGTTGATTCTGAGATTTTTGATCTTGGGATAATGGTGGTGCTGACTTTGCAGTTAGATGATCAAACTCCACTTAAGACACTCCTTTTATGTCACTGCAAAATTCACTTAACCTCTTAGGGACTCACTTTCTTTATACAATGAGACCATTAGATGCACTGTTGGTGGAGTTGAGAACTGATCCAACCCTCTAGAGAGAAATTTGGAATATGTTTGAAGGGCTATAAAATTGTATACCCTTTGATCCAGCAATATTACTACTAGGTCTGGATCTCAAAGAGATTTTTTTTTAAAAGAAAAAAGACCTATTTGTACAAAACTATTTACAGCTACTCTTTTGTTAGTGGCAAAGAATTGGAAATTTAGGGGATACCCATCAATTGGGGAATGGCTGAACAAGTTGAATATAATTGTAATGGAATATTACTGTGCAATAAGAAATTATGAGCAAGCTGATTTCAGAAAAACCTGGAAAGATTTACACAAACTAATGCAAAATGAAGCAAGCAGAACCAGAACATTACACACAGTAATAGCAGTAATATATGATAAACAACTGTGAATGACTTAGCTCTTCTCAGCAATACAATGATCCAATACAATTCCAAAGGACTCATTGTGAAAAATGCCAGTCCGCTCCAGGGAAAGAACTGGTGGAGTCTGAATGCAGATCAAAGGATACTATTTTTCACTTTATTTTTGTTTTTACTTATGTTTTGTACGATTGAACATGTATAACCTATATCAAATTGCTTAATGTCTCAGAAAGTGAGGGAGGGAGAGAGTCTGAAACTCAAAAATTTTAAGACAAGAATGTCAAAAATTATCTTTACATGTAATTGAAGAAAAATAAAATATTATTTTAATAGAAAAGGAAAAGGGAAAAATTGAGAGCATTGTAGTATAAGATCTAAGATCTACAAGCTCTAAATTTATAATCTTATGAAATAGAGAAGTTAAGTAGAAGAATCCATTTTAGAAGGCAGAGAAGGAGAGTGATGATTGGTTCAATTTGGTATGTTTTGAGTGTGAGGTAACCGTGTACATACAAGTGTTCTCTAGGCTGTTGGAGATAAGAGAACTAAAGCTTAGCAAGATCAAAGGTAAAGGTAAAAAAAACAGAGCCACGGAATTTCAGAGGGATCTTGGAAACCATTTAGTTTAAGTCGCACTTAGTAACAAATCCCCTCTACAACGTCCCTGATAAATGGTCATTATCAGATTTCTCTGTGAAAACCTCCATCGAGGGGCAATCCATTATCTCTACAAGCAGCACTTACCAGTTTTTCCTTACAGTGAGCTTACGGCTCTCTGTGTAGCAGTATTAGAAATGATAGTTAAAATAATTAGAAAGGAAAAAGTAGAGATAGAGAAGACCAGAGAACCTATATCTGAGATTTGAGAACTCTAATAGTTTGAGGATACAAGGGGTTAATGTTTTAGGAAGAAAATCAGGACATTGTGTCATGGAAGTCAAGGGAGGGAGTTTCAAGAAAGATAATTAGCTGTGTCATATGCACTGCAGAAAGATTAAGGAGAATGAGTTCACTAAATTTCATTTCATGAGAGTGGTGGGGGTGGAAACACTGAGGAAGTGGAAAGAGTGAATGTAGATTACTCATTCGAAAAGTCTGACAGTGAAAAAAAAAGACAAACAGCCAAAAGAGGGCAAGTAAAGACTTGTTTTAAGATGCAAAAGACCTAGACATGTTTAAGGATGGAGAAGAACAAGTCAGGACAACTAGAGAGATTGAAGATGCAAGAAAGGAAGGGATTTTTGCTCATTTCTGATCAATCCCAATGTCTTCAAAGTATAATGCATGCATATCTTCTACTTTATAAATATCTAGTGTGGAAGAATTCAATGCAGAAAAATAGGGAAGCTCTAGGTTTCTGACATAAAGCACTCTTTTGGTGCTGAAAATAAAGATTCACCTACTTCAACAAGATATATGAAAATCTGAATTTACAGGACAGATAGTGGACAATTATTCATAGTACAAAAGTTCCTTTCCTATGGCTATCTCCCTGAATATGTTTAATATATGACTGAAACACAGCTGGCTTGCTGGCTCCTGGCTTCAAGTCTCAACTCAACCTTCTACAAGAAGCCCTTCCTGGGCCTCCATGAAGTTAGTGCTTTCCATCAGCACAAAGAGGTTAACTGACTTGCCTGGGATCACACAATCCATGTTTTAAAGGTGGTTTTTGAACTGAAATCTACTTCATCCACTCTGTGCTGTTTCTGAAATATTTTCTGCTACATCAAACAAGACAGATCTTTAATTAAATGCAAAGGAATCCACAAATATAAGAAACTGTTCTTTTTGCGTAAAGGAAAGTCAAGGATTGGCTTCAGAACATTCAGGGTAGCCCTCTTCTTCTTCTTCTTCTATTTGCATGGCTTGATAATAGACCTAAAGCAAGACATGCATTCTTTGCCTAGTAAAATGGCTCTGTAGCCAATTTGATGAGATGCCAGTTATAGAAACTGAGTCATAGTAAGGAATGCTGCCACCAGGAGATCATAAGAAAATTGTTAGATCAATGACTCTTACAAGACAACTAAGCAAGTCATAGACTACAAGAGTTTTTGTTTTTTTTCTTCCTGCTACCAAAGAACCAACAAGTGGTTGCTCAACATCTGCTTGAAGGCCTTAGATGAAGGCAACATGTCTTGGCCATCTCAAGACAGCCCAAGCTACTGACTTACTTGGATAATTCTAATTATTAGGAAGCCTAAATCTTCCTTTTTACAACCCTTATCCATTATATCTAGACCTTCCCCTTATAGCCAAGCAAAATAAGTCTGTACCTTCTTCTATGTACATAATAGTCCTTAGCATGTTAACATAATCACTCTACATCTTTCCTTTGACTAAAAGAAAAATGAGGGCATTTATCGAACTAATGGTATGTCTATCAATTGATCAAGCTAAAGATCTACCTATCAGTTTCTTTAAATCTACTTTTCTTAGCAAAACAAGACATTTTCACTCAACATATTAGTCATTTTCCTCTAGTTATATATGAAGGAAGGACTTGGGTGGCCAGCAAGGATGACACAAGATAGAAATGGAGAGGCTAGGTTAGTCTTAAAAGCTGCTTGTACTAGAATTTCATTTATCCAGAGACACATTTGCTTTATCCAACCTACTACCCACATAATAAATCCCATCTATGATATCCTGATAAAGAATCATCCAGTCCCTGCTAAAGATCTCTAGAAAGGGCCAAGCCACTAACTCCTTGAGGCAGCCTATTCCATTTTTTCCTTTACACTGATCAGAAATCTACCTCCTTTCCATTGCTCTGTTACATGAGACACTGCTGACAAACCAGAATTTAATTTTTTTACCTTGCCCTCTGAGGCTATGCAAAAAAAAAAAAAAAAATCCATTCCCTGCCTCCTCTGTCTCCCCACATAAAAACTGCAGTGGCACTGAGTTAATGTAAGTAAGGTGGATCAGGGGAGTCTGATTAAATTGAAGCCTTCTCCAATCAATGGGACACAAGAAATTCCTAATGATTGGCTGAGGGAAGAATAAGCCACTCTCCCTTAAAGCCTATTTAAAAAAAAAAAGTAAAACGTATCTTATAGAAAACAACTCTCATATTTCTTCCTGTTCCTTTGGGAGATTTCCTTCATGTTGTTTAGTTCCTCCAATCCTAAATTAATGACAATTGCCACCATAACAAACTCACAGTTTATGATTTACAAGCATTTTCTTTATCTCACCACCATGATGTGGAGTACAAATATCATTACCACCTTTTTACAGATAAGAAATGAGGCCTCAGAGGCTGAAAGACTTCCCATGGTCACATGATTGATTGAAATTTGGAATCTGAACCCAAGTCATAGCCTAGGAAGGAATCCCCCTCCCCAAATTTGGGAGGAAATGTTGCTCGTACCTTAACAACCTGCTTGATGCCGTTAATGGTGACATTCATGAAGGACTTCAGCATACTGACATCACTTAGGGAGTCCGCATAACGTACACACATGAAGAGGATATGAGCCGGCAGGCCTGGAATCATATTCACAACCACGCCACGTGGCTTCAGATCTACGGGGTGACGGAGGGAGGAAAATTAGAATCACAGCTAGTATTTGTTCAAATGATGGTTGCTCCAATTTCTTCTAATATGACAGATGGCAATGGTGTTTGGTGTGTTTTTTCCTGACCAGAGTCCTGCCCAACTCTTTCTTTGGCCTGTAGACATGAGTGCAACTGACTTATCGCGTCTACTTTGCCCCACAAATTCCATGCATTTAAGGCCTGAACAGGAGTCTGAAGTCCTAGCTCATCCCACCTTCCCTCAGACTACGTTTTTTTCAGAAAGGAGGAGGGGCACAAAAGCAGCAGTGACCACTATGGGGGGTTAATCACATGTGAAATTCCTGGGTAAGATTTATTCCTTAGACTATCTTTGGTCCTGGCGGGATTTAGTCCCAAGGCCACATGGAAGGGAAGGGAAAGAAGGCAGGGAGGGACAATAAATGAAGGGGGTGGGGAGGAAAGAATGTGAAAGATCTCTTTGGTGATCAATCCCTGGTCACTATGGTTTTGGCCTAATATCTAAATTCCTAAGCCTAATGAAAATATCCCAAGTGTCCAAGAAAGGTACCAAGAATGAGGTTTTGCACCAGCTTGGCTTCATCTTCCTTCTTATACTCTATCATTCCGATGTACTCTTTGTGTTCTGAAGAAGCATGTACCTCATTGGCTGGAAATAGAATTTCGCAGTCAGAAAAGCATACAAGTCTAGTGCCAGACAGTACATTCAAAAGCTAACCAAATGGAGACTACTCCCACTTCCCCTATTATGGACACCCTCCAGCTTTCAGGGAGTCGAGGGCAGAGCGCATTTAGGGTAGATCATATTTAGGGGGAAGATCATATTAGGGGGAAGATCATATTTAAGGGAAAGAGAATCACAGATTTAGAGTTAATGGCACTTCAGAGACTATCTAATTCAACTCATCCCTAAACAAAAAAGAAGCAGAAAAACTCCTAAATAAAATGGGAGAAGGGAGTATTAAATAGAGTCAGAGATGCCACAGGGAAAAACAAATCGGTTCTGGGTTGTCAGCAATGTCTCATGCAGTAGAGTAGTCGAAGAATGAAGGACAAGAAAAACCACTGGATAGTGGGTCAATAGCCCTTTCCACGCGGTGTGCACACATGAGGAAGAAAACCTAATTATGCTGGGCAGCCAGTGTTCAAGATGAAATATCCATTTCCTTGGTTTCTCCACCTCCCTCTAATAACCTTTCTTGGAGGGTGGCCACAGTGAATATGGATGGGGGTGTAACAGATTAAAGAGGAAATTCAGGTCAATTTTAGTTCCTGTTCATTTCTATGATTAAAAAAAGATAGTTTGATAGAGGAAGAGGTTAAAATTACTTTGTGGTTGCTCTTATAAACTGATCAATTGGGTATCTACAGATAAAGTAGGTCCTGAGGGGTGCTGGGTAGGATGGCCTCCCTTAGATATTTCCCCTCCAGTCTATGAGAGCATCAGAAAATCTATAGTTAAAAATGCATTCCTTTGATTTTCGAAGCCATTTTGGTTTTCAAGACTTGTATTTGTTGTGGTTCAGTTTGTGATCCTTTTGGGGGTTTTCCTGGCAAAGACACTGGAGTGGTTTTATCATTTCCTTCTGCAGTGGATTAAGGCAAACAGAGGTTAAATGACTTGCCCGGGGGTCCCATATGAAAATGCAAATACAAAAGAAGGTCCCATTCCTTTGCAGACACTATTGGGAGATGGACTGACAGCCATCTGAGAGTAGAGTAACCTGAATCTCTCTCACCTTTCTCACTTGTCCTGGTTAGAGCCTTGATTTGGTCTTGCAGCTTTTTAATGATTCTATCTTTCATGTCCAACTCTTCTTCAAGATCCTATAACAATAAAAGAAAATTGGGTGATAAGCTCATTGGTTTGTTTTTGTAGAATGTGGCTTCCTTTGACACAAGATGTCGCCTACCAATGCCTGCTGGGCTCAGCTGGTGGAACTTAGAAGACAGCTTTTTGATGAGTTTGAAACAGGTGCATCATCACTTATTCCACAGTTCTGGTGTGAATGAGCTCGAGCATCGTAAATCTTCGCATAGTACTGATTACAATATTTGCGAACACCCTGCCTCTTCATGATAAAGTGAGGGGAGGAGACCCAAACACACTCCAGCTCTCTCCATCTGCATTCACAATACTCATTGTCATCATACCCTGAGCTCACCATAAGGAATGTCAGTCAAATCAATGCAACCCCATTTCCACTATGTGGTTCCCCTAAATCCTTTAGTGGAAGTACTGATGCTGTCAATCTACTTTTCATACAGTCATTACCTCTTGTATGTATGTATCCCAGGGAGGAATTCCTCTGGGAAAGGAAAAAACACTCAGAGATCTAGAGAGAAAGTGGGTACTATTTTCTTGGTTCAGATCTCTCCAGTGATTCTACAGCTTTGGGAACATGAATACATTGAACTTGAGCTTCCCCTATGCAGAGAGGCAATGGTGGCACCCTATCTCTATCATCCCTTGTGTGACTTTGGTGCAAGCCACTTAAACTCTGTGGATTTCAGTTTGCTTATCTGTAAAATGGAGAGGTTGCAGTAGATGACCTCCATGGCCCCTTTCCCCTCTAGATTTATGATCCCAGGTTGGGCAACAAATCACTTTTATTTTCTGCCACTTGACAGTACTCTATTTCCCATGCTATACTGATAAAAAGAGTCAAGATTCAGTTGTAGTAATAAAATTTCTTTTAGATGTTTTTTTTGTTGGTGAAAAATAGGATTTATTTCCATTGGTCCTCGGGGTCATTTGTGAGCTGATGTTTCTCTGGCTCAGTGATTGCTTCCTGGACAATGCTTGTTACCCTCTTTTAGAAGAACTAATGCTAAATAACCTCCTTAGGCTTGGTTACTTTTACTGGGAGATGGGTACCTTTAAGATAGAAGGATGCAGAGATTATGGAGATTCTCTGACCACTATGAGAATCACTGACAGAGAACATATTACACGTACTCACAGACAGATAGATTCATAAACACACACACAGAAGGCACATAGAGGAAAAATCACACTCATCATACATATATTCTCTCATATCTTCACATCCAAATAGAAAATCATCAAAATATACATACAAATATACAGTCACACACCAACACACACAATACAGTGTGATGGAGAAGAAAGGGCTCTTGGTATGTCACTAATTGTCCTAGGTTGAATTCTAATTCTGCTATTTACTGAGGGGAAATCACTACCACCCTCCCCCTCAGTCTTCAGTTCCTTCATTTATAAAATGAGAGGGTTGAACTAAATGACCTCTAAGGCCCCTTCTGGTTCCAGATTCTAATGCTATGCCAGTGTAAAGTGATCAGGATGTTGACCCAAATATTTCCCCTTTAAAAACACTGTTCATACAGGGATACACACATACACAGCCACACCTACATCCTAAAATACCTATAAAGGGACCCTTTTGACAGAATGCTAGGTATCCTTTAGAGGGAATCCAGTAACTAGCTTCCTTTTAATCTGTGGTAGAGAGCTGGCTCTGATACACTGGCTGGCTACTAGTGAGGCTGTACCCCCACATCAGGATCATCTATGGTGGATTGTGTTGGAACCAGCTGGAGCCGATTGCTCAATTTTCAGCAGAAGTATTGCACCTTGGTAAGTGGCACACCACAGAGCAGGCCTTGATTTCTTGTTTTGCTAACTATCTACACTTGAAGGAGCGATGGAGAAAATGTTAATAATGCATTAAACTTAAAACGTTTGTCATGGTACATTTTTCTCTCCTAATAGAGTTGGTTCTTAAACACTTACCAGAACACCCCTGACTTATAATCTTAACTAACCTATATCTACAGCCTACTCTGTAGAGAGGAAAGAAGTGCTTTAGGGACCTGCCACCACAAAAGGTGCTTGCTTCTTTGGTGGACTAGGATTGTGGTTGTGTGTTGGGACAGTTTATTCTAAGTAGACACTGAGAATCACAGAATGGTAGATCTTCAATGCACTTTAGAGGTGAATTCATTTGACTACTCACATTTTATAGATTAGGAAACTGAGACCCGAGAGGGGCTCAAAGCTAACTGCTGGAAGAACTTGGGATAGAAATTAGGTTGCCCGTACTCCCAAACTCATCATGTTACTTTTCTTCACTCCAATCCAACCCTCTCTTCCCCTACAGCAGGGATTCTTAACCTTTTTGTGTCACGGATCCCTTTGGAAGTCTGGGGAAGCCTATGAATATGGTTTTGGATGAATAAAATCATGCTTTTAAATGTGTGAAATAAAATATGTAAGACTACCAAGGAAGTCAAAGATTAGCAGGAATACAGATGTAATATTTCTCCCTATCTAGTTCAAGGTCTCACTGAAGTCCATACACACCCTTCCCCTGTTAAAATACTCTGAAATTTTGTAGAAGTCGTGCTTTTTGTCTCCCCGTGCCCAGGGATTCTCATCCTTGGACTTGCCACATTTCTCAGTCCGAGAGTTCTTTTTCACAGGAAAAATAGAAGCAAATGAAGAACTGTTCTTTTCCTCTTCATGATTATCACAAACCTATCTGACCCAAGCAGCAGGCCTCTTCCTTCCTTGATCTTTCCCCTTTGCCCCCAAAAAGCTTTGAAATAAATGACATTTTATGTTATCTTTGTCAGCAAAGACAAGTCTCAGCTTGTTCTGGGTTTTAGAATTCTTACCATTCTTACAAGCCATCCAGATGTTTAATCTCACATTGAAAAAATGGCAACAGTTCTTACCCTGTTTTCCATATTGAGACGAGATGCTTCCTGCTTGAAACTGCTTTTGACTTCACTTTCTGTTTCAAATTTTTTCTTCAAGTGATCACTGGCCTCTTGCATTTCCCGAATGGTCCCCATCAACTTCTCCTTTTCTTTGGTGTGTATTTCATTCTGGACTTCCATGGTTCTAAGGAAAAGGGTTCTTGTACTGTCAGACCATCATGGTGAGCCCACTTCCTATCAGGTCCATAACTGACTTTTACCCTTATGAAAAAGTCCTTCTGATGCTCTACTCAAAAAGCAGAAGTATGGCCCTAAACCGAGATTAGGAAAGGAAGAACCTGAGACAATTTGGACAAAAATTTGTTTATTTACTTCTCTGCTTTTCCTTCCTCCTTTCTTGTGACTATCTGTCCTCCACTGTCCCCCTCCCAGCTATTTCTGGTTACTAACCCTAATTATTATCATTGTAATCAGGCAGATAACTAAGATTTAAATGCCTGCTGTGTTCCAAGACATGGTGTTAAGCCCTGGGGATACAAAGAAAGACAAAAACTAGTCCCTGATGTCAAGGAGGTCACAGTCTGTTGAAGGAGACAACATGCAGGTAACTCTATACAATAAAGTACAGGATAAATTTGACACAATCACGAAGACTAAGGACAATTGAGAAAGATTTATTGCAGGAGGTAAGACCTGAAGGAAGTCATAAAAGCTGGGAGACACAGATGAGGAGGAAGAGTATTCCAGGCGTTGGCATAGCCAGTGCAAATACATGGAGTTGGGAGACGGAATATTATTGGGGAGTAAGATTTAAGATGACTGAAAATGTCAGAAGGAGGCAGATTATGAAGAGTTTTAAAAGCCCAACAAAAAACATTCTATATTTTTATAACTGTAGTTACTTCTACTCCCTATGATCAATTCAATTCAGCAAACACTTATCAAGTCTCTTTTGTGTGCAGGGCAGACAATTCAGAAGGGAAGACAAAGGAAACAGAAGAGCACACGACAAGATAGGTGACAGAATATCTGAGAGCTAAAGAGAGGGGTGTCATTTAGGTCTTCAGAGAGAGACAGGGTCAGAATGGTATCTCCTTTCCATGTAAATTCAAGTCTTGGTTTGGTTCTAATTCTACTAGTAGAGTCATGCGGGAAGAAAACTTCTTTCCTGGAAATAAATAATTTCATTTGTTTCACTGGGACAATTATTGAGTTTTGCTTACTGTCTCAGGGACTCTCCCTGAGAGAAGACTCTCTCCCTGGGAGGGGAGAGAGAAGGAGAGAACTTGGAACTCAAAATTTTTTTTAATGAATATTAAAATTATTTTTACATGTAATTGAAAATAAAATAAATTATTAAAAGAAAATTATTGGTTCACATATCGAGCATCCAATATAGAGTGTTGTACATGTAAGGTTCTAGCAGAGAGCCATTTTACTTCTCTGAAGGAGCATCCAGCTCTTCTGGTGTAAATCGTTGATTTAAGTAAGGCTATGGCTCTCTATCTTAATATTCCTTGGAAATTTTGCTCTTTTTCCATCTATTTCAATGAGGAGAAATTACATGGTGACAGGACTTACCTCCTTTGAGTTCCTTCCTCTTCCAGATTGTGATGTAACTGACTAGACAGTTCTTCTATTTTTCCTGTGATGAGGGGAAATTTAGTTCATTCATTTTAGACACAGCTGGCTAAACCTTTTCAAAACTTTTAATCAGATGCCCATTTGTTGTGTTTGACAAATATTGTTTACATATCAATATTTACCCAAGCTTTTCCATTTCCTATGTATTTAATGTTTATGAAATAACCAGTAAACAATTATGAACTCTGAAAATAATGACTGTCTTTTCAAGTCGGTCTTTCTGTACCCATTGTAAGGAAAGAAATCTTGGTTTTTGACTCATCTTTTAACCATGCCTGCAATGAAAAGCAACCATTTTTGATAGCTTCAAACCCCAAACACAGATATGTTCCTAATGATGTAAACAGACATTATCTTTGAATTCCTAAGTCTGGTTAATGTCATTGCAGCTAAATAAAAGTTTCCTCTATGTTTCTGTTCCACATGAGGTCTTCCCTGATTTATGTAGCTACAAGGGAGTCATTCTTCCCTAAATACTTAGACCTCTTTGTTGGACCTCTCCTGTCCATTTATCCTATTATGTCTTAAATTATGGTAAATTTGGGCACATCTCTTATCTCTTTACTGAACTACACGCTCTGTAAAGTGTAGGACTATATCTTGTTTCATCTTTGTTTCCCTAAGCACAGTGCCTTTATCAACCCAAAATACCTAATGAATATTTGTTTGATTTAATATTAGCCAAAGAAGATAAACCTAAGACGAAACAAGAAGAAACTTTTATCTTGGACCAGATTTTGACCAATGAAATGGACCTAACTTCTGAAGAAGAAACGACGGAAAGCTTATAAGAAAGCTGACCATATCTGTAAACGAGAAGGGGGCCATAAGGCATACTTTGACACCAACCTTGATACTAGAAAATGAAAGTTTAGAGTTCAGAGAAAGAACTGGTATGATCTCCTGGCTTAAAATTCTGTAGGGAATGTCTTCTCACGAGAAGGAGGGGGTGCTGTTAAGAATGAAATTTTGAGGACACAAACACAAATAAATCCACTAAGGAAGAAAAGTAGATGTCCGAAAAGATTAATACAGTCACGCAAAGAATTCATCAGTGAACTAAGATTTTGAAGAGGCTTGTTAAGAAAAGAGAAGGCCAGTGAACTGAAGGATCCAAAAGGATGACAGGACCTGTGAGAATGCTAAGAATTCTAAAGCCCAGAACAAGCTGAGACTTGTCTTTCCTGACACAGACAACAACAAATGTCATTTATTTCCAAGCCTTTTGGGGAGCAAGGGAAAGATAAAAGAAGGAAGAGGCCTGTTGCTTAGGTAGGATAGGATTATGATAACGATAAAGAGGAAGAAGAGCAGTGCTTCATTTGCTTCTATTTTTTCCTGTCAAAAAAAAAAAACCTCTTGAACTAAGAAATAGAGAAAAAATTACTTAACAGATACTTGGAACTCAAGATAACTGTGAAGATAGTTATGGGGAGAAAAGGGAGAAGGTAGGGGAGAAAACAAGCACTAATATTGCACCTAATCTATACTAGGCACTGTGCTACACTTTACATGTACTTCATTTAACCTTTAACATGTATCTCATAGTAACCTTGAGGCATAGAGAAGTTAAGTGATGTGCCCAGAGTCACACAGCTAGGAAGTGTTTGAGGCTATATTGGATCACAGTTTCTCACTCTGGGCCCAATCTGCTGTGCCACCTAGCTGGCTCTATTTAAATAGATATATAGTTGCCCTTAGTAAGTTCCATTCACCAGGCTCAAAAAACAGCCCAGAGTATTGAAAAAAAAATTTACAGATGAGACTGCAAGATCATGATCAGTTGATTTCTGAAAGACCACAGAGAATGGGCAAGATATTGCAGACCTGGAAATGGGAAGGAAGGGAAAATCCCTCTTAGGTCCTTAATCTTTTAGGGAGCCACCTTTGATTTCCATGACATTGTAGGCTGTCAGCACTCCTCAGCCTGTAAAACTAAGTCTATTTAAAATCCAGCACTCCTTCCGCTGCATCACATTTCCCTCCCTGTTTTCATGGCTTTGGGGCAGCAGATGGAGCAGTGGATATAGAGCTGGGCTTGGAATCAGGAAGGTTCATCTTCTTAAGTTCAAATCCAGCTTCAGACACTTACTAGCTGTATGACCTTGGGCATGTCACTTTCCCCTGCTTTCCTCAGTTTCTTTTTCTGTAAAATGAACTGGAGAAGGACAAGGCAAATCATTCCATTATCTTTGCCAAGAAAACCCCAAATGGGATCATCAAAAATCAAACATGAAAGAAGCAACTCAACAAGTTCAATCTTGGGACCATCTATAAGAGCTGAGCATTGAGTCCCACCATGCCAAAGCCCAGGCGTGAAGGATCCTAAGGTCAGAGACCCCACTGTTCAACAATTCAACTGGACAAGCACTAGATGAGGAGGCATTCAACAGGTCTGGGAGTTGTAGCAGATGCAAGCTCCTTGGGAATCTCACCTCTGTGGCATGAACATCAAAGAAGCTAGTAAGCACCCATGCTTCATAGAACCATGATGGGAGGAAGGAAGGGAAAGAGTGAGGAAAAGGGGAGAGTGAGGAGGAAAAGAAAGGAGAAAAGGGAGATTTTAGCCTAATTAGTAGAAGGTGTTAAGGGGGAAGGCTAGCAACGTTAGCTTCAAATATATGAAAGGTTATATAGAAGAAGAGGTAATTTTGCTTGGTTGTAGAGGGCAGAACAAGGAATAATGGCTATATTTGGTTTAATATCAGAAAAAACAAGGGTAGCCTGACTGTCTGATGAGGTAACACAGTCTTTTTCATAGGGAGGCTGAAGGATCGCTCGTCAGAGAGGTTGAAGCAGGTCATGCACCTGCTCAGCGATAGGATGGGACCTAAGAGATCCTTTCTACTTCTGACATTCAGTATTTCCATGAGTAAAAGATGATCTTTCTTTATGACAATAAAGGTGGAGAAATTGTAATACCAGAAATTGTGAAAAGTAATAACAGGACAACATTTGCATTTTTCTGTAGGTAAGTAGACTGAACGTAAGGAGAAAATGGAACTGAAATGTGATAGAGTACATTTAGGGTTAGGATCAGAAAGGATTCTTTGGTTCTATCCCCTTGAATTTTATTTAAGTCAGAAACACACAAATTATGTTTTCAGTTGGAATACCAATGTAAGTCTTGAAGATATTGCTACTTTATCAATCAATAAGCATTTATTAATCACTCACTACATGTCAGATTCTATGCTATGAAGATACAGAGAAAGGCAAAAAAAAAAAATCCCCAATAATCCCTGTTCTCAGGGAGCTTATATTTTAAGAGGGGTGACAACATGTAAATGAATAGGCATAAGGCAGATACATACAGAGTAAATGCAAGGCAATCTTAGGTAAATTCTAGTAGACTGGGGGTCGGGGTAGACAGGGGAAGGCCTTCTGGAGTGTTACTTGAACAAAATTATAAAGGAAGCCAGGAATTCTAAGAGTTGGAGATAAAGGTAGAGAATGTTCCAGGTATGGGGGAGGGGTGTGTGTGTGGAGACAACCAGTCAAAGACACAGAGAGAGGGGGAGAAGGAGCATCATGTTTGAGAAAGAGAAAATAAGGGAGGCGAAAAAAGTTAAGAAGACTGGGAAGGGAGGGAGGGGCCAGGTTTTGAAGAGCTTTAAAGAATTTATCCCCTTGGTAATTCTTATTCACATAAGAATGACAGAGTTCTATGAAATATAGTTTAAAACCACTGCATTGGGATGCCACTGGAAACCACAGAATGTTAGAACTGGAAGGAATGATAGGTATCATCGAGTCCAACCTCTTCCTTTACAAAAGAGAAAACTGAGTCCCTAACCAACTGAGGTCACAGTCTAGTAAATTCGGAGTTAGAACTCAGCCTCCTGACTCACAGTTCTATATTTTTTCCCCATACCCCTATTTCACACTGCCTTTCAGATTAGAAAGAAACACAAATCCCTGGTCCATTCTTATCTCCTCGCCTGCATGATCCATGCAACTCAATCTTTTTAATAAATATTTGAGTGTCTAATCTATTACACTGTAAACTCCTTGAGGACAGGAAATTCTGGTTTTTAAAAAAATCTTTGTATCTCTGACACCTAACTCAGTGGTCTGTGGCTGCTTCATAAATTATTTTAAAATTGAATCCCCTAGTGTGTTCCTAGCCCCTCTTCTGCCCTGATTCTTTACTCACCTATATCTACCCCCCTCCCAAAAAAACCTCTGAATTTTCATAAGTAGTTTCCCTTTAATTTTAAAGGCTTTGGAGACTAGTGTTTCAGTATATGCCGCCACACAATACTAATGGTAGAAAACTGGTAATAAAAAGATGGGCCTCAGGTTCAGGGAGAAGTTTCTGGTCATTAAAAGAACCCAGCAGTATGCCAAAGGCAATTCATTCCTCGCTCCTCCTCCTGTTCAATTTGGGCCCAACTCATTGTTCATTTGCAATATTTGTCCAACACACATGTGCATGTGTGCATGCACACGTACATGCAGATACATATACATATACTGACTTCCAGTTATTCGTCAAGTTAGACTAATCTGGATTTCCTTCACAAATATCTGGTGAGCAAATGCCCTCTTTGGATTTGTTTCTATAGCCTCTTAGCATTAGATTATAAATTCTTAGAGAGAAAATCAACCCGGGCCACAGGAAGTAAGGATGCCCTGTAGGGTAGCAGTGCTCAAATGGGTTTTTGTCTCTCACACCCTTGATGATTTCCTTGAGGTACTGTGCTCTATATCTCTCCATGGGCCAGAACTAGGGTTAGAAAACAGATATATCAGGGGGAAAGGGATGAATGGGGCTGTTCTCATGTGGTTATCAAGGAGAAGGGATTGAAATAAGTTCCCTACTAGGAATGAGAAGCATCTTACATTGAGGAAATAAAGTAGAGGCACCGTCCCCTCCTTCCCGTCACCCTAAAAGCATGTGAACTAGTCTATGAAGTTCCTTAGAACTCCATTTTAAGAACCATATTGAGTATCAGGGGAAACTTTCTGCAGGAAGCATTAGGAAAAGAATCTTAGACATAGGGCACAGGGGCTGAAGAACACAGTGCATGTTCAGAGGGCAGGGGTCTAGTTTTGTACTATGTGTAAGGCCTTGTACTTCTGTGCACATCAACAGTGAGGCAGCTTGATATGGTGAAAAGATCACTGGACTTAGGGGATCAAAAGACCGAGGGTCTTCAGTCTGCAGCTATGTGACCTTAAACAAGGTACCTAAGGGAATAATAAACTAGATCATAAGGATCAATGACAGGACAGACACAAAACATAATCATGAAGCACCATGTAAAGGTAAGCTGTTTATTACTGGAGAATTTGACTATTATCCCCAACATTTTCCGAGTATATTTTTCTTTTGTGAAGAAAGAATTTTTTATATGTAACTGCAGTGTCCAGGGATTTCTTCTGAAAGGGCTGTGTGGGACATGGGGACAAAAGGAGCTTTTCTATTTTAGCAGCTATGCGGCAAATAAAACTATAACTTCTATGTAGCAAGGCTTTTGGAAGATTAAAAGCTTTAACACTGACTCACAATTTTCCTAGTGTGTAGTGGGAGCCATACTTTGGAACTCAGAATTTTTCTTCCTTTTAGAACCAACCGTACTACGGAATACATATCCAGCTTTGTTTCATTTGCTTTTCTTTGGTTTCAAGTTAGGTACATTTCTCCCCCACCCCCTACCGCAGGCATTTCCCAGTGGTAGAAAACTCTACTTATTTTTAAAGTACGTAGCATCAGTTACCTCTCATTTTTTCCGTCTGTTCAGTTAGACGGATTTCAAGGTCCTGTTTCTGCTTCTCAAGTTCTGAAATCTGCTGTTTAAAGTCTGGAATCATCTTCACAGAAAGATAAGGAAGGAGCATTAAAAAAACTGACATAATTAAGTAGGCAAGAAAAGTATAAATAAATACTTGCTATTCTGAAAGGAAAATTCGGGAGAATTTCAAGTTCTTTATGCAACTTCATAAATTAATCCATTTTTGCCAGTCATTTAGATTTCCACTCTGCCCTAGACCATGAAAAAGAAGCCGCAGGAAATAATAATGTGCTATAGGGTAGCAATTCTCAATTTTTTTTCATCTCCATCACACCCTTGATGGTTTCTTCGATGTGCTGTGCCCCACATGTGTCCATGGAAGGAAGAAAGCCAACTGAAGGGAGAAAATGTATATACCAAGGGAAAGGACTTTTGGGATTTATTCCATATGATGTTCCAAGAGGGATTAAAGCAATGATGTTTTACTAGGAATAAGGACCCTCTTAAGCTGAGGAAATAAAACAGAGGTACTTTCCTCTCCTTCCCATCACTCCAAAAGCACAAGGACTAGTCTATGAAGTTCACTAGAAATTCACCAGTGAAATCCATTTTGAGAAGCTGATGGAAGGTCAAGGGCATCTTTCTGGAGAAAGATTTAAGGAAAATACCCTAGACATAGGACACAGCTTGAGCAAAGATGCAAAGGCTAGAGAATACGGTGCATGTTCAGAGGGCAGAGTGGTCCAGTTTGGTTAGATTATCTTCTATGTTCAAGGTATTGTACTTCTATAAAATTTTTTTTAAAAAAATGACACAGTTCCTGCCCTCAAACGCTTATGATATCTTAACACCATCTTTGACTCTATTATTTGCATGAGGTAGAGGCTCTGAAGTCAAATGTTCCGTTTTGATAATTCTTCATTGACGATCAAGAGTGCCACATTTCCCACCTGCAGTTGGAGGACTTCAGTACATAGCTTCTTGCCCAAGTGAGGTATATGAACAGTTTTCTCTTCTTTGGCCTATTGCCAATGTATGCGTTGATACCATACCCACTACTGGGCAGTCTTCCTAGCTAAGCCTGGCTTTGTAAATTAGTTCTTACTGTATAGATTTTCTCACTTCCCTTGTGCAAACTGAGCATTTCAGTCTTGTACCTAGGACACATTTTACACAGAATCACTGGATCAGGGAGTTGGAGGGATTCCTAGAGGCCCTCTAGTCCAGCTGTACATGGTCAGGAATCCCTTTGAAACACATGGTCATGCAGGAGAAATCCTGAAAAAGTATCCACTTGGGGTCACTTACTTCATCTTGGAAATCATATGCACCTACACTGCTACTGACATAACCTTTTCTTTCTCAACCAAAATTCTTCCTCCTGCGATATTTTGCTGTTCTTTAAAAAAATTTTTTGTAGAGTGCCTCTTCATCCTGCTATACCACTACTTCAAATAGGTTCTTTTCTCCTCTGCCAAGACAGCCCTAACCCCTAAAGAAATAGTTCCCTTTTTAGGAATTGTCATTATCTTGTGAGTGTCAGCTGATAGACCTAGAGTAGTACAGCACAGAGCTTGGCATAGAGCAGGTGCTCAATAGATGTTTATTGATGGTTCTCCTGGATGCTGAAGGTCATTGGTTTCATCCCCAGCTGCCAGCTTGCAGGCATCCCCAGTGGAGTGGAGATTACAGGGGATTGGAGAGATAGCTGTGGGAAAGGGAGGGCCTCACTTCCAACCACATTCTGAAATGATCTTTTCTTTCATCCCCATTCATTCACTATAAGCTTTATGTAAGCAACTGAATGCCTGCTGTGTGTGTTAATCATGCAGGTGTAATGTTAATTATGTTAAGGAGAGTTAAAGATCTTCCCCACCCATTAATGGGCCTAGTCATTAAGGGAAGCTTGATTAGGGAAGATTTGTTTGGTAGGAAGGCTCTTACCTTTTGTTAATTTCTAACGAGGCACTGGTTCTCCAGGGTTGTGATGCCCTCTGGCTCTGAAAAATGTATATATACTCTGAGGGCAGTTTTGCTTTGGGGCTTACTTATGTGGAGTATTCATTTGACCAGAGGAGACTCTGGGTAGCCCTTAAGGAGCCCACTCCCCCCACCTTTGAAAACCCAGATGTTGGTGCTTCTATCTTTGGTAACTAAGCACGTACATATGTAATGGTCAGACAGTTGGATCTGTCTGTTGATCTGTGATGTATGTATTGCTTATGGTCAGACAGAAGCCTTGTCTGTTGGTCTTTATTTCTCTGCTAGCATTTTCTCTGTTGGTATACGTAATAAAAGAAGATTGTTGACCCCTCAAAAGTTGCTTTCCTTTTAGTAAAGCACATCTAAGGACCTGTACAGCAGGCCCTCCTGTGTATGCTGGGGTCCTTGCTGTTGCAGCAGGGAATCATGGTACTGCTCTTACATACAAAGAGTTTACCAAATACAGCTATAGAAAAAATGATGAAAACATGGATGGCCAGATTCTATCTGGAGTACAAAACATTCGAGGTATTAGAAAGTAACTCTGGATGAAGACATTAAAGGATGAACCAAAGAACTATGCTTAGCATTTCCTTTTCTGAAATCTCTTATCCTCTGGAGAATAGATCACTTTACTTACCGTGTCACCTAAGCATCATATAATATCAGGCTTCCAAATCCTAGAGACATCTTACTATTGGGACCAATTTTGTGCTTCAGACTCAAGAACAGTTCCATGCAATGCGCGCGCACACACACACACACACACACACACACACACACACACACACACACACACACTTTCATATCTTCCTCTTCTCACTCTGAATCACCTCCTTTTATGAGGCATTCACTTCCCCTCTGAGAGAGCCTTCTGCATCTTATGACTCAATGGAAGTGGATATTTCTCCAAGACACACACACATGAGTACCAGAATGAGAAGACTTGGGATGTGTTATAGGCTTCCCTCTGAACAAGTCATCTAACCACTAAGGCTGAGTTTCCTAATTTGTAAAAAAAATCAGGGAAGTCATGGTTGCATAGCACTGCAGCCTTCACCACTTACTAGCTCTATGGATAAATCATTTAATCTGAGACTCACTTTCCTAATCTGCAAAAATGAGGGTAATAATGGCTTCATTGCCATGCCACAGGGCTGTTGGAAGGTCAGTGCTTTGCCAACTCTGAAGGGTTATATAAGCATGTATTATTATTGTACATATAAGACTTGGAGTTGTCATACATATATGCCAGACCCAGAACCCTAATTTATATCAAAACATTTCCACTCATCAAACATCGATCCTCAGATTGTCATGTGTGCTTTGCCTTCAAAACATTCCCCTCGAATATTTTGTGCAACCTCAGGATGCGCTGTACTGCCTACTAAAATCATTCTTCCCCTCATTTCCCTTCTACATTTCATCCTGTTTATCTTCCTGATATTTTGTCAGTTTTTGTGGGGGTTATGGCTAGTATTAAATATACGAAAGAAGGAATCATCATATACTTTGTTCTCCCCACCCCCATCCTGTTTTTGTGCAGTGGAATAAGATGGTGTAAAATACAATATCTAGGAGCTGAAGTACTCACCAACCAAAGGTTATTTACTTTTTATGACCCAATTAGTTAGTTTCTTGCAAAAGGTAATTTATGTCAAGTACGCTTTTTCTGAGCATCTGGGGCCACAAGGATATGAATGCAGCTGAGCAAGCAGCAGTCATGACCGGTAGAGCAAATGTGATCAAAGAACACTGAGGCAGAGAATCTGCAGTTTGTTGATGCCTTAGCATGATCTCTGCACTGTCTTCACCATCTCTGACATCCATTTTGGGACAGTTTCCTAGAGATTACATAAATGAGCACTCTGGCTTTATCCAGCAGGGAATTCTGGTTACCATTTGAAATCTCAGCTTGGGCCATACTCTCGCCTCCACTTCCCCCCAAACTGTAAGGTAGGTTTTTTTATAGTCCTATTAATTACCCTAGGTTATTGACATCTTATGGACCCATTTCATGGCCCCAACAACAAGAGACTATTTTGTTCCACCACAGAAAAGGAAGAAATGAAAGGAAGCATGTTTGATCAATGACCATGTTACTATACCATGTTTTCAGATGTCAGTCTGGTAACTTCGTGACGGATACTGTCATTGATGTCATTTTCTTCCCTAAACAATTTTTGTAAATGGTTGATTTCTTGACTGAGGTGTTCAACTTTAAAGTTCAACGCTTCAATCTCCTTTTCATAGTTCTCTTTCTGAGACTGGAAATGGTTCTCCAACACTCTGTCAAAGAAAGGGGCAAATATTCAAGTATCTACTGTGTGCGGATCATGGTGCTAGGTTCTGGGGCCCTGAAGACAAAAATAAAATATTCCTGTGATCATCAACAAACTGGCTTGCTATTCAGGGAAGCAACCTAAAAATGAAAGGTAATTTTTTGGGGAAGAAAGTACCACAGATAGGAAGATCAGAAAAGCTTCATAGAAGAGGTAACACAAGATGAATTCTTAAGAAAAACTAGGAATTCTAACAGTCGATAGTGAGGAGGGAATGCCATGGGAGAGTGGCTTGTGCAAAAGCACGGAGATGGGAGAGAGAATGTAATGAGTGACAAACAGCAAAAAGGCTAGGATGACTAGAACAGACATTAAGTACTTTAAGAATAGTAGTATGTAATGATGCTGGAAAGGTAGAAGGCTGGACCAAAAATGTGAGGGTTTTCAATGCCAAACAGAGGAGCTTGTATTTTATCACAGAGTCAATTAAGAAGGAACTGGTTTTGCACAGGGGAGTGACATGACCAGATGTTAGTACGAGCTTTAGGAATATCACTTTAATTAGTTAAGCAGAGGACAGATTGGAGAGGGGTAGTACAGTCTTCAATGTTCATGCCTTTTCTCTGTTAAGTTCCTCACTGTGTAAGGAGCATAGTGTAAGGAACACTAACTTATAGTCAAGAGACCCAGGTTTGAATCTCAGCTCTACCACTGACAAGTTGAGTGATAGTAGGAAAGACAATTCACCTTTCATTTGTAAAAAATGGCAATGGGGAGTCTGTCATATAATGGATAGAATGTTGGGCTTGGAGTCAGGGAGATCTCTGTTTATATTTGTCTCTGGCACCAGCTATGTGCATGTGGACAGGTTTGATCTAATCTGGTGAAAGGAGTTTGTTTTCTCACACTGGGAGTGCCCATATAGATAGAATCACAACTTAATGACATTTTAAATGGAGATGTTAAACTTACACTACCTATCCCAGAAGGATGTTGTGAGGATTGAATGAGAAGATATATGTAGAATACTTTGTAAATAGCTTTAGGCTTTAATTAATAGCATTAGGGACTGGACCTATGATTTTGCTAATGTCAAGATTTCCCAGATGAGGAAACTGCCTCTACCAATGCAGGTAGGCATCTTTTCTTAACGAACAGTCTTAGAGGCAGGACTTTAATCCAGATCTTTCATGACTTTGAGGCCAGCTCTCTATCCACTAGGGCATATTATCTCTTATTATTACTACATTATTATATAAACTCAGATTATGTAGGTTCCCTAAGCAAGAACCAAAGACCACAGTTTGGGTCATGCCTCAGAGCACATGGACTTAGGGGCATTAGCCATTGCCTTACAATTAATTGTTCTTAGCCTGTTGCACACCTTCCTCACCTCCACCTCTCAGAAGACTTAGTTTCCTTCAAGATTCATCCAAAATGCCGCTCCTACACAAGGGGTGCTCATCCACACAGTTGTTGGTGTCCTCCCCACTGATGTTACCTTGTATGGATCCATCTGCATCCCTGTTGTTTTTCTCCTATAGAATGGCAGTACCTTGGCTAATGTGAGAATTTGTTTTCCTTGATTAGACATACTTGTCACCAAGGTTTTGTTTTTGTTTTTTCAATTTGGGCAAGGGAGGCAGGAAGGAGAAACAAAATAAATGCTTGTAAAATTTTTAAAAAAGATTGAAAGTCCTTACTCCAATAGTCAACAATCAATAAACATTTATTAAACACCTACTATGTGCCAGATTGTGCTAAGCACTGGGGATACAAATATGAAAAAAAGAAAAATGGTTTTTGCCCTCAAGGAACTTACAACAAACACAAAAGTAAGCTAAAAAGCAAGGGATGGGGGGCATGGATGGAAAAGTTAGTAGAAAAGTCCCAAGGTAGTGCCACCAAGGGAGAAATAAGGAGCAGCTGTCTGAACAGGGCTCTCTCTTCAAATGGCCATTTCAGGCTCATGGTCCCATTCTTCAATCAGAGAGGCAGAGGATAATGATGGTCAGCTCTTTGAGGACAGAACTGTTTCATCTTTATCTTTGTATCCTCAGCATAATGCATAGAAAAGTTGCTTAATAAATGCTTGCTGTGAAATAAGAGTGAACCATATTCAAAACCTTTCAGCATGGACACAACTTGAAAGAGTTTGCATTCCATCGTCATAACCTTCCAATACTCAACCGAAATGAGACACTGGAGGAGGAGATGATCCCAGTTTGTGACATGGTTCTACATCTTTCTAACCATGACTGAAGCATTTTTAGCAACATGTTTGTACCCCAAATTCCTTATTAAGAATATAAAGAAATGCACATTTCTGGTAGTGTGCAAATACAAGAAGACATTTTGTAATAAATGGTGAAAGTCCTTAATTTCAGCACTAGGATTTGGACAGTCAATATGGTGATTAAAAATAACTTAGAAATGTCAATTACAAAGACTTCTAAAATAAAATCATTTTACATTAACTTTATAATTCCAGAAAAATTACAGTGAACTCTCTAAATTTCTTCAGTCAAAAATATAACACAGCATTTCAGTTTATACATTCTTAAGGATTTTCTATTCTATTTACTCATTAATGAACTTCTTATCCCATAAAAACATTATCAAGTGCTTACATTACTAGATTTTCAGGTAAATTATTCTAGATAAAATGAGGTAATTACAATATAATGTATAAACATTTTTTTTTGTTAAATACTATATTTGGCCACAGCAACTTTGGAAGAAGATCTACTAACAAATAGGGAGAGGAGTTGGCTCTCTGTGTCAGTGGAGGGAATGTTCACACTAATGAAATTAGATTCTGGAAGTCCCATAATAGATATTGAAGGAAGATGAGAGAGAAGGGGTATGTAGAGTATTGGAGGAAGAAGAGAAAAAGAAAGAGAAGAGGAAGAAGAAAGATAAGTAGGCAGGGGAAAGGAAAAAGAGGAAAGGAAGAAGAGATAGAGGAGAAAGAAGGGAAGAAAGAAAAAGAGAAGAGAGGGAAGAGAAAGAAGGACCAGGGAGATCTAATTGATTTTTCTCACCTAGTTGCTTTCTTTAGACCTTCGTATGCAAACCAGAGTTCTCCATCTTCATTTAAATGTTCCAAATCTTCCACAGAGAGTCTGGAAAATAGCACAGAAAAGGAAATCAATGACTTCCCCCCTTTATATTTTGTTCTTTTCTCACTTTTAATGTCTTAGAAATGTTAAGTGATGCTAGTTTACCTGCTTCTTACATCTTTGATGTCATAGCTTTCAAGAAGTTGCTTGGTAATTTCGGACATTTTTTCTGAAAGTAAAATCAAAATATAAAGAGGTGGGTGAGACAGTAAATAGGGCACTGGACCTGGAGTCAAGAAATTCAATTTCAGCCTCAGATACCCAAAGAGCTGTATGACCCCAGGCAAGTCACTTAACTTCTGTCTGCCTCAGTTTCCTCACTGGGAAATTGGGGATAATAAGAGCAACTACCACCCAGAGTGATTGAGGCTAAAATGAGATAATATTTGTAACTAGCTTTGCAAGCTTTGAGTGCCATATACATGCTAATTATTATTGCCATAGGATTATTTTGGACATGCAGGGTTGATATTCTTTCCCATCCTTTTAGGTCCCAGTTCTCTAGTCTCATACAGGCAAACTATCCATTGAATATGGCCTAATGCTGGTCAAGTATCTCACTTCCATCACTCCATAATAAACTAACTGCCATGCTAACAAACTGACTGGTGTCGCAGTTACCTCTCATTTCTCGTTTTTGTGACTGGACGAGTTTCTCCACGTTTAACTTCTGCGTCTGAAGTAGCTCTATGTCCTTTTGGAACTCAGAGATTGTCTGGATTAAAACAACAATCCACATTTTAAAAAGTCAAATTGCTAATGCCCATAAATGAAACATTACTGGAATAATATACACCTAATTGGGTATTCCCCACTACATGATCACAAGATGCAACTGCATTTTAAAGTTAAGCATCGACTGCTCATATAGTTCAACGTGAAGGACTCTGGTAATGTAACTCATAGGCTGGTGTAGAGAAAATTGTTGTTTAATCTTGTAAATATGAACGTGGTTTGGTCACAAAGAACCATACCTAAAGTCAGTTTTAGTAACACTTAACCAACTTGCTTAATGGCTTCACTGGAAGTGGAAGCTAATCCATAACTTCCTCACGGCGTGGAGGAGAGAATTATTAAAGTATAGACAGAAAGGGGGCAAAGAAGGGAGAAAAAGAGCCACAGTGGATATCTCATGTGGAACACATACCCCTTTATGAAACAGGACATATCATGGGAATAAAGGCACGGGGGATGATATCTTCTTTCTACCGTGTTTTATTTTAGTCAGCACCAGGTGCTGAGGGAAGGCCTCTAGGAGGTTGGGGACAGACCTCTATAAACTGAGGGTCCCACATACCTGTTAATTTTTTATATTTAAAAGTTTTCCTTCATTTCAGTTTAGTAGCTAGGAAAACTAACATGATTTACAGGGTAGGCTGTGACATTCAGAAACCCAGTGACATGTAAGGACCAACGTAGAAGGCAGGGGAAAAATCACAGGATTATAGACCTAGCGTTGGACGAGATCTTTGAGGTGCTCCAGAAAGACTCCCGATCACAAGAAACTCTAGTCTAAGTGATCGAGGGGAGGGGAGATCATCAGTGGGGCAGGACTAACTAGAAGAGACAAAGGCTGGGAATCTGGCAACGGATGAGGGATTTGGCAGAAGGTACAGTCAAAAGAGGAGAAGTCCCAAATGAGTAGACAGCAGAAAAGATCTGGAAAGTTACCTGAGGTACAGGCAGGTTAAAGGTTGAATCCAAGA
The DNA here is from genome assembly GCF_028372415.1 of Notamacropus eugenii. Classification (NCBI taxonomy): domain Eukaryota; kingdom Metazoa; phylum Chordata; class Mammalia; order Diprotodontia; family Macropodidae; genus Notamacropus; species Notamacropus eugenii. Next base: position 725,057 of record NC_092878.1, on the reverse strand, counting down.
AAGTCAGGCAGGGCAGGAAAGTATAGGCAGCCAGGCAGGGTCCAGAATCTGAGAGTCTAAAAAGTTAGCAGCCATAACAGAAGCTGGCAGGAGACGACCAAAGCAAGCTCAAATAACAGAGCAGACAAGGGGTTTCCTACTCCCTGCTATGTGAGGGGAGTCTTCTCAGAACAAAAGATGTATGATTGCAGTTAGAGAGAGAGACAGACCTGAACATAGAACTTTCCAGCCATGAATAAGGCAGGAAGAAAGAGCCTCTGAAGAAATACTTAGACTAAGACAACGTCAAGGGATCTGTGTCCAAAGTGAAGACACAGAAAATTCTTGCTCTTTCATCGACCACTGATTTTCTGGAATTGTTTCAGTTAGTTTCAAGTGGTCTGTCTGTTTCCTCATTTTTCTTAGGAATTAGTTATATATCACATAGCTTTATATTAGTAACAAGGAATTTATCTCCTTAGAAAAGGTGGCATATTATTTTCAAGGTAGCTCTGCTACCCACTTAACTTACTAGGAAGTGACTACTGAGCAAAGCACTTAGACTTCTCTGAACCTTTGTCTTCTCATCCGAAAAATGGGGATAATAATGACCAAGTTTACATTATTTTCATCAGGAATGTACCTCAAAAAAACCTCCCAAACCTTAAAATACTATGAATTTAAATGATTATCCTACTGACTAAAAATCCTCAGATAAGTTATACATATGTACAAATACACATATACATATATGTATATATAAATTTTTGCTGTCAAAGATAAGAGACAGTACCTGGCACATAGTAAACTCTTAAGTTCTGATTGATCGACTGGATGCCAAACTACAGGGACAATCCTAAGAGATCAGAGAACGGACAAGTCCAACAGAAGGGACATGTCTAGCTGACGCATGCATGCTCATGTCACAGTGAATCTATTTTTCCTGGTCCAGGCCGATCATTTCATTGATGAGGGGAGATTCCTGGTGAAGCTTCCCTAACCAATGCGGACGGTCGAGCAATTGCTGCTGTAATCTATAGTCTTAGAGAGCTGCCTGGAGGCACTGAAAAGTCGGGCAATTTTTTTGAGGTATCGCAAGCAGAATGTGTTCAAGGTGGGACCTGAACTTCTTTGCATCCTCCTGGTGATAAGATCAGCTTTCTATTCATCATGTCACACCGCCTCACTATTTTCTACGTAGGCTAATCATTTTTTTGGGGGGCAATCTTTTCTTTCCAATGGTGAGTTGGTATAAATGGAAGGTTTTGTCATAGTATTTAAATTCTCTGATGGTTATTTTATAGATCAGTGCAAAGAATTTTAGAATGTTTGTTACACTTCAATTTGGAAAAGATCCCATTGTTGACACATTTTAACAAGTGAGGATGCTGCTGCTAAGAATATCTGATAACTGCACAGCAACTGAAAGTTTGCAAAACACTTCACACATATTATCTCGTTCGAGTCTCTCAACTGTCTTTTGATATAGGTTCCAAAGGTCATTATTTTTTTCTGTTTTATAGATGAGGAAATATGGCCCAGACCGTCTAAATTACTGACTCATGAGAACGTTTCTTGTTGTTCAGTTGTGTCTGACTCTTTCTGACCCTATTTGGGGTTTTCTTGGCAAAGATAATGGAATGGTTTGCCATTTCTTTCTCCAGCTCATTTTACAGATGAGGAAACTGAGGCAAACAGGGTTAAGAGATTTGCCGAGGGTCATACAGCTAGTAAGCATCTGAAACTGCATTTGAACCCAGTATTCTATCCACAATGCCACCTAGGTGAACATGAGAACATAGTAAGTGTCAGAGGCAGGTCTTTCTGACTCTAAGTCCAGAATGCTCACCCTACTTCTCATGCTGTTTGATAATGGAATCCAAACCTTTAAAAGTTTTCCAAATAAACTGCACAATCCACTTTCAGTAACACTAGAAAACAAATAACAACAAAATGTCAGCTTTAAATCAACTTTTCAGGGTTATATTTTGGATTAGTGGACAAGGGAAGGCTCTATAAAGGATACCATTCAGGATGCTTCTCTGAGGGAGCTATTTCCCATTTACTTTGATCTGAAGTGCAGAAATGAGATCTCTGTTTCTACCTTTGTCTGCTTGGTCAGCTGGGCCACCTCTCCCTTCAAGCCATTGGAAATGATTTGTTCTTCCTCCATCTGATGCTGGAGCTGCAATTTCTCTTCTTTTAGAGTCTTAATTTCTCCCTTCAAAGAGTGAATCTGTTTGTCATAGTCCTGTTCTTTCAGCTCAAAGCTTTTCTCAAGGAGTCTATGTTGTAAGAGTGAAAGATAAAAGATTTAGAGGTTTTGCTAGCTCTGAAACAAAACAATAGATCATTTGGAAAATCAGAAAGAAGGCAGGGGAAAGAAGAGTGTAGCTAGAACTTTCTGTGATATTCTGAAAGTCCATATGAATCATGTCAGTTCTCTCTCAGTCTCTCTCATATTATTCTTGTATTTTCTGATTTTAGCAAGTCTGGATCTATGGTCAATGTACACTGAGATCCAGGCTGGAGGAACCAAATTTAATGAACTAGAATCAGAGTTCCTTAACCTGGGGTCTGGGGATTAAAAAAAAAAGATAACTACATTTCTGGATGTTTGGTTTCCTTTCTAATCCTGTAATTTTATTTTATACATTTGAAAATATTCTTTTGAGAAAGGGTCCATAGGCTTCCTTGGACTGCCAAAGGGTTCCAGGACACCACAAAGGTTAAAAACTTCTGATCTAGATGACTGGTTGATTCACCACATTTCTAAAGCTGATCTGATTCAAGGAAAATCATTGAGGGTCAATCTACTCTTTCAGCAAAGTTCTCTGTGAGCCCAAATCTTGTGATTTGCTTGGCTTTAGATCCTGCTGAAGATTCACCTTGCTGTTTGGTAGGTACAAAGGGGAGTCTCTTAGCTCTAGAACTAAATCTTTTAGGTGTAACTAGAAGTCAGGTGAGATCCCTAGAAGCCCAGAACAGACTCCTTGATGGGATCAGATCAGTCCTCACCCAAACTCTAAAGGAAGCAGACTAGCCTTGGGAATCCAATGAGCTAAGGAGGCATTAAGCTTTTCTTATTCAGCTTGCTATGTACTTGAAAGAACATAAACTGTGGTCATAATATCAAGGAATCATCCCCAGAGAGATGACTCAATTCTTACCAGGTTTTTCTTTGATTTTCTTTTACAGGACTTAACATATTTTGTTTTATAGGATTTTCAAAAGAGTTTGCAATGCTTCCAAGAAAATAGTGACATACTTTTAAGAAAGAAAAATACTGATGGAAATCAATAAATTCAGGGGATATCCCACCTGACAAAAATTCAATTTTATGAACTATCAAAGTCATAATACTAAATCAGACTGGGTTGCATTAGTAGTTTCCAGGTGTACTTTTATATATATGTCAGTATTCCACCAGAGATCCATTGACTAGGGAACAGTTATTAATAGGACTGAAATTTAAGAATATCTTGAAGGACCAATCTATATCAATGGACACAGAGCATTTTTTAATACATAAGGGAAAAAAATAAAGACAGGATTAAAATTTTTATTTCAAAGTAAAACTATAATAAAATTTTTCCATTAGTTAATGTGCCTGATCTGTCTAGTGTTAAGGAGAGGCAGTGTTGTCTAGTGGGTAGAGAGCTTTGAAGCAAGGAAGATCTTGGTTCAAGTCCCATCAGTGCTCTGGGGAAGTAAATTGCCCTATTGTATGTGCAAAAACAATTTCTTCACTTCAGAGTTCCCTCTCCTAGTGAGATTGCAGGTGTGGTTATTATCCCTATGCCATTTAGGAGAAATGATTTACTGGAGGTCAGAAATGCTCAGTGACTATAACAAAACAATCAGAGGTCCTACAGCTTAGTGTCCTAGCCAGCACAGTGACTCCGTCAGGCTTTTCTTTCTTTCCTTTTTTTTTTTTTTTTTTTTGGCCCAAATGGCCTGTCTTTCAATTTCCCCCAAACATACGACCTGAAATAAACACTTCTAAACAGTCAGAGATCTTTAGGAAATGTCAAGATGTTAATGATTCTTCCATGAGATCCCCAGAAAAGATTTCAAAATGTATTATTCAAGACAAATGAATTAAATATAAGTGCCATAACTCTTTTACTACAATAAACTAAGTACCTGTTTCTATATTCACTGTCACTTTCTTATCTCATCTGTAACTCTGGCCCCAAACCTGGGAATTGCCTTTTCTATCTATCATTTACCATCCCTCAGAATTGTACCTCGGTGGAAAAATACTTTATTCTCAAGGCTGATTTTAGAAATTAGACAAATGAAATCTCCAACTGTGTAGGCATATTGTGGATCCCTTTCCAGCCCATGTAATCCTGGTTAATTGTTTGAATTCTTAATAGACTACTGTTGAGCCCCTTTAGGGAAAGCCTCACCTCTGCCCAGACCTTCCACCTCTAGACCCATGTAGTGACTATTAAAAACAAAACCAAAACGCATTAATCTGACTTCTGAAAAGAGCCCTGGTGGATAGGTGGGAGAGCAATGGGTGCTGGTAAAGAGACGCATGCAACCAGGAGTCTAGGTGGGACTGGAGATTCTAGGGGTGATATGCATTAGAAGGGTACAGGGAATCTGTCTTAACACAAAGATATCTAAAGATCTAAAAGAATAGTTGAGTTTACTGATAGAGTCTCCAATTTCTGAGGGTAAGAACACCCTGGAAGGAAAGAGTTTCAGGAGGCAGAGAGCAATGGCTCTCTCAAAGTCCCTGAGATTATCATTGCCCAAGAACCTGTTGGTGTTCAACAATCTGGGATCTCTAAGTAGTTCCACAACATGAAAATGACATGCAAGGTTCACTCATGGAAAACACAGGAGATAGGTCCCTTCCGGCTGTCCTCTCCTGGATGTAATATGTGTCAGGAGAGGACAAAGTGACCCATAGAGGGGAAGTCACCTATTGGATGAATTTAGGAACTAATTTAAGGAAAACAGCAACATTACCTTGATCTTAGATTGTAAGTTCCTTGAGGGCAGGGATGCTTTTGTCTTTTTGTATTCTCAGCACTTAGCACAGTGCCTGGCACGTAGTATGTGCTTAATAAATGTTTATTGATTAATCTTTATTGATACTGACTCAAAGGACCCCCCCATCAGCGCACATCATAGGATAGCAATTCTGCTTTCTATTTGGGGTCAGTGAAATTTAGTAAATTATAAATTTATTATAAATTATATAATAAATTATAAATTTTGTCTTTTATAAAAGGATCATTGAGGATAAGAACAAGAATGGTTTGCAGATTGTTTCCTAAAAATAAGCTTAATCTTGCACCTTTCTACAAATGGGAAAGGGTGGCAAAAGCTGAACCTTCCCACAGAAAGGAGTGAGGCAATGACTGCATTGGTGGGAGAACGGGAGGTTCCAACCTGGTCCCTGTGGTGGGAGTCATTTTTGACAGCTTCAGCAATTGATCTCTCTGTAGCAGTGCTATCTAATGATAAATGTTTTCAACGGCCTCATGTACCTTAGATTCTAAAACAGATACGCTCTAATCTGTAGAAATTCCCAAACCTTCTGCGTCTGACTAACTTACAATTTGTATGACCCATGTGGTGCAGTGGAAAGACTTTCAGCTCTATATTCTATTTGTGTGACTTTGTGTAAGTCACTTAACCTCTCTGAGCCTCTGTAAAAAAATTAAAGTCGGGGATGGAGGCTGGACTAAATGACATATAAGGAAGATTCCTTGCAGTTCTAAATCTATAACAGCTACATGCAGGATAGTATGGAACAAGGCAGAGAAAGTAAGAAGTGGGTAATTTTAGACCAAATTGTAATTCATACATTCTTTGCCTTTCTTCTTTTTGCACATCATCAAAAAGCCGTTTTGTGAGGTCTTCCATTTTATCTGTAAAGAGAGAAATGATGTTCAATAAAATCTACTAAGTACCTAGCAACTATGCATCAACACATCAGGGATGCATAAATGAGAATTCTCTCCCCTGAAGCAGATTACACAACATTTACAATTTACACTCTTGGAGAAGGTGCCAAAAGTTTAAAGAGGTTTAACTGACTTGCCCACAATCACACAACCAGGAAGTATCACAAGAGGGATTTGACCTCAGGTCTCCTGATTCCAAGTCCAGAATTATATGTTACATGTCGCACTACTGCTCTGCTTGATAATTATATAAAATAGAACATTGGCCCTGGAGTCAAGAGGACTCATCTTCATGAGTTCAAATCTGGCTTCAGACATTTACTAGCTGTGTGACCCTGGGCAAGTCACTTCACCCTGCTGGCTTCAGTTTCCTCATCTGTAAAATGAGCTGGAGAAGAGAATAGCAAATCACTCCAGTCTCTTTGCCAAAAAAAAAAAAAAAAACAAAAAACCAAACCCAAATGGGGTCACAAAGAGTAGGACATGACTGAAAATGACTGAAATGCAATATACTTTAATCCAGAGGTTTCCAAAGTGGGTGATACCACCCCCTGTGGGGTGATGGAATGATCCGGGGGGGCATTAAATAAAAATAAAGGGGTGGTGGATAAAGAAAGAGAAGAAAATTTTGAAAAACCATTTGTACATGTTTCATCTCTTCTGTAATAGAGTTAAGTCATAGTGATTACATTATTTTCCAAATAAACAGACAAAATGCAAGTTATAACTGATGGTCAAGTCCACTGACAGGTCTTAACAAGCAAGTATTGGAAGGTGATTATGTAGTGCATTGTCTGGCATGCATTGGCAGGAATATGTGTGTGTAATGACTTGTTTACAATATGATACTATATGGTCACATGATGCAATATTGCATCATCAAAATTTCAATTCAGGAACCCCCCCCAAATTCATAATAAATTATTAAATTTAAGATATCATTAAAATTTTTTTTGAAATGATGTGAATTTTTTAAAAAACTGTTAAAGGGTTAAATAAAGTAGATTTCCGGGGGGGGGGCACTGAGTAATTTTTTTTTTTTTTTTTGGAAAAGGGGGTGGTAGGCCAAATAAGTTTGGGAACCTCTGCCTTAGACCATAAAGGTAGGAGAAAATGCTGGTAGTGTTATTAAATAATATTTATTTAAGGGACCTGGTAGGGAAACGAGGTTTGTCTATGTTTGCTTGTTTCTGTCTTACTTCTCCCCCTTTTAATAGAGGCTTGCTAGTTTGGAAACTAGTTTTGAGAACTGTTTCTTTTAATTCCCTGCCTCCATTTTATGTTATAGAAGACATATAAAATTGTCCCACCTAAACACTGTGCTATCAGATTGTGATTTTTTCAGGTTGCTTCTTTACTACCAAACTGATGATCTTATTGTATTGTGTGAAGTGAAGTAGAACGAAATACCACTGAGAAGCCCAAGAAAAATTCACAAAGCTATATCAAATAATGTGAGATAAGACTTTCCTCTCTGGCCTCCTCCTTCAGGAAGCCTCTGACCACTTTCAAGTCCACAATCGATACCTGGAGTGACTACAGTGACAGAGGTTGGGGCTGGGAGAGAATGGGCATTTATGGCAGAAGTAAACCTGATACAACCTTTCTAAACGTCTTTACTCAACTGTATCTGATACAGAGACTGTATCTCTGACAAGACAGAATGGCATGTACGGCTTTTTCTGCCGTGAGAAGCTATATTCACAGCCCAGTCACTGTACCTTCTATTTTTTTTATGTAGCACCCTTAGTAAATTACATAAAAATGGGGCAAAGAATGCAAACCCCTGCCCCAGGATCAATGGTCATGATGCTGTGATGCCAGACTCCATTTGCTTACTTGGTATTTATGTTTTCTATCCTGCCTTTGCCCAACTCCTAACTTCTGCCCACCCACTTGTAACCATGGGACCTCCCTGCTCCTCCTTAACTAGTCTCTGGATTCTACTTTCACTGCTGAACCTGTATTAACTACCAGACTTCATTATACCACCTGCCTGCTCAGTGCTATGGTATTTTACATATTTCCTGCCCACCTTAGCTAGACCCTTAGCTATATGGCTACCCTGCCACACTCCACTAGCATCATTGAAAAACCCTTATGTGAAGTCAAAGCCAATGATTCAGAATAGCTGACCACGCCCATCCAGGCTATATTCCATTTGCCAGCTCTGTGGCTTAGGTAATGCTTCCAATTTCAATGAGTTGAGAACTGAGTGATGAGATTAGGACAAGGATAACAGAGGTGTTGACTCCACACAATTGATATTCAGTAAATATTTGCTGAACTTATTCCCAAGTCTTGTGATAAAGTGCCCTAACTGTAATGCCTTTATGTAATGGTCTCCAAAGTTGAGGCTGGGGGCTTCCTGGGAGTGTGGATTGACCCCAAGGGATGTGTGAGCCACCAAGAAAGAAGGAAAATCCTAAGCCCCTACCTTCCCCAGGATAGACCATAGAGTGTTTTATCTTCAATATAAGCCCACCTATCTTAGCCTCCATGACTTCTCCTCTCCTTCTACTTGGATTCCATAAACTCTAAACTTCCCTCTGTCTGAGCTGATGTTGGACCCGCAGGACAGTTATAACTTCACCACTACCCACGTACCCACAGCTGTGGTTTCACAAGGGTTTTGTCTCCCCTCCCCCCATACTCACCCCAACATCTCTCACACCATCTCATGTCTGAGGTTGGCATCTCTAGAGGGTGGACTCTACTGCAGGGGAATGATTAGTGAATGAAAGAGCCAATGTAGCCCTCTGTTCTTCTCATTTTGGGAGACAGAATGCGTGTCAAAATATGAGTAGGCATGAATCATTTGTGATCTGCAGTTTTCATTACATTATCTCTCCCACCGATTTCACCATTCTTCCAAACTTCCTTCTTTCTATTCAGGGCATAAGGGTGTATCAGCCCTCCAGTCATCAAGTCGACAGCCTCTGTGTCACGTCTCACCTTTCATAACCAACCTGTTGCCAAATCTTGTTATTTCTGCCTTCGTAGCATCTCTAAATCTTTCTCTTTCTCTCCACTCCTGCCACCACCAATCACCATCTCTTACTTCTCTGATCATTCTTTCAGGTTGTTATTCAGTCGTTTAAGTCATATCTGATTCTTGGTGACCCCATTTGGGGTTTCCTTGGCAAAGATAGTGGAGTGGTTTGCCATTTTCTTGTCCAGGTCATTTTACAGATAAGGAACAGAGGCAAACAGGGTTAAGTGACTTGCCCAGGGTCACACAGCTAGTAAGGGTCTGAGGATTGATTGGAACTTTGATCTTCCTCAATCCAGATGCAGTGCTCCATCCCATTTGCCACCTAGCTGCCCCTAATAATAACCCACCTACCTGGGTTATGTCATAGCCTCCTAACTGATCTCCCTGACACAATGCTTCTGGAAAGATTTTCCTCAAGGGCAGGTAGGTCACCTTCCCACTGACTGTGAGATCAAATATTATTTCATCTTTATCTTCTCCTTGTTTTCAATTCCTATTTCAGTTTGTAATAATGCACATAATTGTTAGTGTAGTAGAACTGTCATATAACATGTTGCTGCTTGCCCTTTGTCTTCAACAAAGACTATGGCATAGGGAGGTGAGGCCATAACATGTAAGTGAACTGGATTTAAGTGAGGGAGGGGATTGATAAAATAGCCAACATATACATATTAGGAGAAAATGCTCAAAATATTTTTAATGACAGGGGGTGTATGACTGAAAAAGGCTGGAGACCACTGACATAGGTGGACTGTTTTAGACTCAGGTCTACAACAACAGAGGATGAACATGATGCTTGAAACATGAGCCCTTCCTTAAACTGAGGAAGATGAGATATATGGAGGAAACCCAAGAGAAGTTTCTAGAGGGGGAAGTTACTAGATTATAAATATAGTTCTTCACAGTCCAGAAATACATACCACATCCCATCCTCTATCTGGTCAACTGAACATAGTCCAGTAAGCGGAGGCATTTAGAAAGGTTGTACGTGGTTTATCTCTGCCATAAACCCCAATTCTCTTCCAGTCCCAAGTTTGCTTGTTTGTTTCTCTCTCTCTCTCTCTCTCTCTCTCTCTCTCTCTCTCTTTCTTTTTAATCCTTCATGCCTTAGTCCCTTAGATTACCTTTCATCTCCTTGGTCTTTTCTTGAAGCTTCTTTTCTGTCTTCTCTTTTTGAATTTCCAATTCTTTGTTATACGTCTGAAGCTTTGCCAATTTCTAAAACAAAAATAAAACAAAGGGAACAGTTTTGTGATTTTCTGGTATTACCTCATAAAAAAGGCAGAACATTTGATGCACAGAAAATGCTGTGGTGAACCCTTTCTTCCTCTAAATGAATGCTTTAGAATCTACTTTAAAAACAGAGATCTAGAGGTAGAAGGAACCTCAGAGGCCACAGAGGCCAGCCCTCTGATTTTGCAGATGAAAAACAGGCTGAGAAAGGCTGTGACATGCTTAAGATACAGGTAGTAAGTGTGAGAAGTGGGTCTTCTGACATTACCCTGGAGCTATGGGTCTCTACTTGCCCTAGCATTGGACAAGAATTATAAGGGATGATAGCAGAAATCTCAGGGCTCCCTGGTGCTTGTTTTTTAAAACATATTGCATGAAAGGCAGATAGGTGGTGCAGTGGATAGAACTGAGGCCCTGAAGTCAGGAGGACCTGAGTTCAAATGAGGCCTCAGTTGTGTGATCTTGGGCAAGTCACTTAACCCTGACTACTTTCACTCTACATCCCGCCCCCCACCACAGCAAAAACAAACAAACCCATATTACATGAGTTCCTCTATGGCCAGGCTACAATCCTCATGGATTTATTTACTAGGTTGCAAAACGAACTGAAATTTATGATATGAAACTGATGGGCTTATGGCCATGAAGAAATTTCTGTTGCTTTATGTTCTCTCACCTATAGGGTCTATAGTTATTCTCAATCTGACAGCTGATGGCTCTCAGAATGTAATTAAAATGAATTATAATTAAAATCCAATTAAAATATAAGCTCCTCTGTGAAATGAGTACAACCATTTTGTGACTAAAATGTCCATACCCCTTTACCCAGAGATTCCATTACTGGGTTTATGCTCCTAGAACTATGCCATAGTATAGCCCTGTGGAAAAGGAATAATTTGTATTTTCTAAAATAAATGGTGAATTTATTGTAGCTAATTTAACAATATGTGTAGTGACAACAACATAAATGGAAAGGACAACCACACGCACAGATCAGAAGTAAATCTTGCAAAATTATAAAGAACCATCATGACTGGAAAGAAGAGATCGGAGATATGTTCCTAAGCCATGCCTTTGCCACAGTGGGAGATCCTTAGGTAGTCCAGGTGCTAATCACTGTCACCCCAAGACTCAGAAATGCAGAAGATGTAAATAATGGGAGAAGCAGCTAGTGCTTTTGCTCTGTGTCCCAAAGTCTGAAAGAACCTCTCAGGGATCTCCATTTATATCAGCAGTAAGGAGAGTTGATTCCCTCGCCTAATGCGATGCGTTAGGGTTAGCGAGTCTGCTCAGGGATCTTTTAGAGGCAATTCATGGGACCCTAGGATTTTCAGAGACAAAAAGGACTTCCTTAGGCTTCCCTCCAACCACTGCTCTCTTCTTTCTGATCCAGGTCTTACTTCTCTGACCCCACTATCCCCAGAAACAATCTTCCCTTGGATTGGGAAAGGTAATGGCCAAATAGGATTTGCTTTATAGAAGCATGCTTTCAAGGAAAGCAGTCAGGCAATCTCTTCCCCAAATGGTGGCACAAATGAGTTCTTAAGTAGAAAAAAAAGACCCCAAACTTCACCTCTTCCATAACTTCCTTATGCTTTTTTCCTTTCTCTTCGCATGTTCGCTTTTGGGAGGCTAATTTTTCTAGCTCTGACTCAAGTTTCTGAATCTTCTCCATATCATTAGCATGAGTGGCTGCCAAGCTGGTTAGTTTCTCCACTAATCCATGATTTTCTTTGTTCTAAAGAAGGAAAACAAAAATGGTTGTTTGAAACCAATGAAATCTTTGTGTTTAGGGCAGGTTCCCCAACCCTAGTTTATACCAAAGAAGACTTCCTTGGTCCTATCATGAACCTTCCAAGTTTATCAGGCTTTACATTTCCTAATCTCTTCATTCTACCAGAAATAGTCAGCAAATGGCTATGCAACAGGGAACTCACCTGATCTTCTAGCTTCTTTTGCAAACGCTGTACCCTATAAGAAAGCTGGATGTTCAGAACAAATCGCCGGATGCTCTGGTATCTGCGTCTCGCCAGCCAGGCCCGCGCATACTTCTGAAGGATTATAGCCTTGTGCTCTTTCAGCATCTTGAAAAATAAGATGTTAAAAATTCTCACAACAGTCCAGTGACTTGTTCATTAATGACTTCAGTGCTTGAAACAAACTCCTTGAGAACAGGAACTATTTCATTTTTACCTTTATTTCCTCAGCACCTGACGCACACCTAGCATGTGATAGATGTATAATAAATGCTTGCTGACTGGTTGATTTATAATTTTATAGAGAGGAAGAGGATGAAATTATAAAATGTAATCTCCCCAAACTACTTGGATAGTTAACACAGAAGATCAATCTTAAACCTTCTGAAATTTTTACTGTACATATCTGAAGTTTGCAGCAAGGCACTAAAAATAAATCTCTTTTTGCTATCCTAGTGCTAAGAACACATTGAATCCTGGTTGTACCTTCAGATATTTCTTCCTTGCTAGGAATCCTCGGGTATAAGCCTGTATCGTTATAGTGGCCACACGAATGAGCTGGTAAAGGTTACGGACCAGATAACCTCGACAATGCTTCTGAAGGATGATAGCTGCCCATGCTTCTTTCAAGGCTGTGGCAGAGATGGCTTTCCTTGATTAAAAAGAATATAAAGTTAATTTGTTTTCCATATAAGATCTGCTTCTCCTAGAGTACTTTTTATTTGCAACACCCTTTTCTTAAAAAAAAAACAACAAAAACTGACACCTTGTTTTAACAGCACAGTAGTGTTTTTTTATTCATCAATAGCCCCACCCACAAATAAGTCCTCTGTGACCCTGTTTGGATGAGGAGGTTACCAGACTTGTGACTATAATGGTATAGGAAACCCAAGGTGAGAAAACTCTACCAGTGCAGGTCTGCACTTCCTTTATGACTTAAGAGTCTTAGGGAGTTATCTGTGTCTCTAAGAGGTTCAGTTACTTGTTCAGGGACCGAAGCCAAGCTATGTCAGCTAGGAACGTGAGTCCTCCTACCTCTGAGGTCTCCTCTATTCAGTATACCAAGCTCTTCAGCCTTACCTTATGACAAAGAAAAACACTTAAATAAAATTAATCAGCATGACTGTACATACATTACATATGTATATACACACATATATACCATGTAGGTACATATGCATACATGTGTACATATATACACATACATAAATACACACATATTTATATAATATTCTATACTATAATCCCCCACCTTTCAACTGAAAAAAGAGAGGCACACCTTTTAAAAGTATGTGTGTCTACCTATCTATGGCATTTAGTCAGTGTAACCGATCATAGTCCACAATTATTAAGAAAAGGTTTAAACAGTGTTTACGTTGGGAAGTGTGTAATACATTTTTAAAGCCTTCCATCAGAGGGGGCTCACATAAATTGTCATAGCTGAGATCAGTAACTTTCACTTCTATGGAACAGCACACGCCAATTACGTCTGTATATAGCACACACATGTACATTGTATGAATCCAAGAGTTTAGCTCTGCAAGGGTTTTTTTGATGTGCAGTCGTGAGCAATGGACATTTCTATTACCCTTTTCACCCTGATCCCAAGTTCACTTCTAATGACTCCACCAGAAACCACTAGCACAGAATAAGTGCACTGCAGCTAACAGCCTTTCTTATGCATGAACCCACGCAAAGAAGATGTTTTTTCAGTCAGCCAGCAAGCAATTATTAAGTGCTTACTGTGTGCCAGGCACTGTGCTAAATGAAGGGGATACAAAGAAAGGCAAACAACAGTCCTTGCTCTCAAGGAGCTCAAAGTTTAATGTGACAAGATGTAAATAACTAGAGAAATACTGGGGGAGGGGGGTTGTGCACACACACGTGTATTTATATACGAGCACACATACATGTATACACATGATATGCATACAGAAAATGTGCCTATATCGTGTACCCTATGCATATATGTATATATATATGTCTATGTATTTATACACATATATATGTAATACATGGAATATAATCTCAAAGGAAAGGCACTAGCAGCTGATCATGACTAGGAAATGTCTTTTTCAGAAAGCAGTTTCTGAGATGAGTCTTGACGCAAACCAGAAATCTGAAGAGGAGGAGGTGAGGGGAGAGAGCATTCCAGGCACAGGGTGATGAGAAATAGAGAGTTGGCCCAAGGAACAGCAAGTACAGCAGGGCAGCAGGATTGCAGACTGAGTGGATGGAAATTATGCGAAGGGGCCAGGTTATGAAAAACTTCAAATATCAAACACAGGACTCCATATTTGATCCTGGAGGTAGTAGGGAGTCACCTGACTTTACTGAGTGAGGGGCGGTGACCCTCACTCAACCTACACTTTAGGAAAATCATCTTGGCAGCTGAGTTGAGGGTAGTTTGGAGTATGGACAAACTAGAGGCAGAAAGACTTATCAGAAGGCTATCACAATAGTCCAGAAATGAGATGATGAGGGTTTGAATTAGGGCAAAGGTTGTGTGAGTATAGAGGACATATTTAAGGGATGATATAAAGGTAGATAGAATGAGATTTAGCAATGGGTTGTATATGTGGCGTGAGTGAGCATGGAGAGCTTGATGAAGAAAACAAGATTATGAGGATGGTGCTGCCCTTGACAGTAAGAGGGAAGTTGAGAGGAAAGGAAGGTCTGGGAGGAAAGATAATGAGTTATGTATTGGCTATGTTGAGTTTGAGATGCCTATGGGACATCTCATTTGAGATGCTGAAAATGCAGCTGGTGGTGCAGGATTATAACTCAGGGGAGGGATCAAAGCTAGATATGTCATAGTTCTGGGAATCATCTGTATATAGATGTTAATTGAATCTGTGGGAACTGATGAGATCAGCAAGTGAGATCCCTACTTGAAACTGTACAGAGCAAAAAGAGAAGATAACCTTTACTAATATTGTAGCCTTTTCACCTGTGCATTATGACCCTGATGCCTTCAGGAGTGACTGAGGAGGGGAGGAATCAATTTGTCCTTTATTTATCCTCCCAATATCTCTAAGCGGCAACCAGGAGAGGTAAAATACTAGCTATGTGCCCACAGGCAAGTCACTTAACCTAAGCCTCAGCTTCCTCACCTGTAAAACAGGTACAGCAATAATGAGTAAAAAGCACTTTGCAAACTTTAAAGCAATATAGAAAAGGAAGCTTTTAATTGTAGTAGGATCATTCTTCATTACCTTGACATCATCAAGCAATGTGCTATCCTATCTGAGTAAAGGTGGCTGGGCACAGCCCATACAATTTCAACCATCTTTGATGGAAACCTTTAAAAATGTATCACACTTCCCAATTTAAGCACTGTTTAAAATGGGTGGGGAACCTGCAAGCCTAGAGGCCCCATGTGTCCCTCTAGGTCCTCAAGTGCTGCTCTTTGACTGGATCTAAACTTCCCAGAACAAATCCCCTTAATAAATGAATTTGTTCAGTAAAACTTGGACTCAGTCAAAAGGCACCACCCAAGTTTAAAACCTTTCTTGATGACTTAGGACTATAATCATTACTTATGATTACATGACTATGATTACTGTGCTTTGAGTAATACTGTGTGTAATGTCCCTCAGGGGTTACTGAAGAGGAGAACTTTCAGTTTGCCCTCAGTTTCCCAAGATTATTGCACTTTTCATATGAAAATAATCACAGCACCCTAAGTTTAGAGCTCTAACACACTTTAGAAGGAATCAAATGATTATTTTGTGGATAGAGAAACTCAGGTCCAGAGAAATTAAATGACCTTCCCAGGACCTTCGGATCATAAGTGTAGACCTGGAAGGAGCCTCGATGGTCATCTGGTACAAATCTTTCTATCTCAGAGATGAGGAGACTGAGGGACTGGCTCAAGGTCACATGAGAAATAAGTGGAAGAACCAGAATTGGAACCTAGGTCTGCTGAGTCCAAATATAATTCTTTTTCAGAGGAAGATACTGACTCAACTTTTCTAGCTATTAATATTTATTTTTATCTTTCCCCTCAATGCCAAGGGTCATTTTCAACGTGATTGCTACTCACTGTTCTTTGCCTGAAATCTGCTTCTGATAGGCATGGACTTTCTTCTTGCCTCTCTGCTCACCCTCCTGGATACATCCATGTCCTCCATCCTAACTGTCAGTGTACCCCAATGCTCTGCCCTGTGTTATGGCCTTCTGCTATATTCTCTATCTCTTGGTGACCTCATCAGCTTCCATGAGTTTAATAATCAGCTGTCACTCCCAGATCTGTACAGCTAATACAAGTGTCTCTGCCCATTGGACATTTTGAACTTGATGTCCTATAGACATCTCAAACATTACATGTCCAAAACAGAACTCCTCATCTTTTCTCCCCAAACCTCTTCCACCTTTTCCCATTTCTGTTGAGGACACCAGCATCACTCCAGTTAGCTCAGGTCCCCAACTTCACAGTTATCCTAAATTCCTCTCTCCTCTTCCATACATGCCATCAGTTGGCAAGCCCTGTCATTTGTCTTGTAGCATCCCTTGTATCCGTTCTCCTTTTCTGCTCTCATGGTCAGTTCCACAGTACAGGTTCTCATCGATCCAGGCAGGCTTCCCTGCCTGAAGCCTCTCCCTTTAATCCATCCTCTACTTGGCTACCAAAGTGATTTCTCCCGAAGCACGTATCTAGTCATGTCGCCATTTTAACTCAAACTTCTATGGTTTCCTTTTAGATCTTCTAGAAAGTCAAATGCAGATGTCTAGGTTGGGTATTTAAAACCCTTTTCAACTTGGATCCATTTTACTTTTCCAGGTTTATTGTATTTTACTTGCTTTTGGGCATTTTACAGTTCAGACAAAATGGCCTTGCTCTTTGGCACAGATGACACCTCGTCTCCCACCTCCATGCCTTTGCACAACCTTTTTCTCACACTCTCTTTTCCTACCACCATCTTTTAGAATCCTTGTTTTCCTTCAAAGCTCAGCTCATATGGTGCTTCCGACATGACAGCTTTCCTGATATTTCAGCTGTCAATGTTCCAACCCTCCCCAGATTCTCTTTATGTCTTGATTTTGTACATATTATCTATGCCAACAGAACACAAGCTATTTGAGGTTAAGTGCTGCTTCATTTTGTCTTTATCTACAGCACCTGTGAGAGTGTCTGGCACATGACAGGCACTTCATAAATGTTGGATTGCTTGTATGATGGCTTTTTCTTTGTTTCCCCCAAAGCTGTCACAATATCTTGTATACAGTAGGTACTTACTACACATTTTTGATTGAATTGAATGTCAGGTAATAGATCCAAACTTCTCAAGTTTGTGAATAGGAATTAATACTTAAAATTTTATTACTCTATCCATTTACCCTCATTTAAAAAATATTCACTGTACTATTAAGAGAAAGAGGCAATGTGAATGCCACCAGAGAAAACCCAACTTTAAGAGGATAGAGTAGTTCCTTTATGTTAAAACAGTGGCCAAATTAGAATGAAAACTCAGAAACTCAGCCTTCCTAGTCCTCTACTTAGCTGCCAGAATCCTTCATTTCTTCTCTACTTGTGTGTGTAAACACTTACCCATACATACCACCCCATCCCCATTGTGTGCATCACTTCAATACCTTACAGTTTGCTGTCCACGAAAATATTTCTGTATTGTCACAGCAGCGTTTCTCTCTCGGAGAAATTTCTTTCTCTGGAGCCAGCCGCGAATGTGCTTTTGTATCACAATACACCCTTGCCTCAGTTTATCCAACCGAAGTTTTTCTAAATAGGCCACCTGTCCTGCTCTGAAGAAAATTTTTGTTTTACCAAACTGATACTGGTTAGAGTCCTAGAAGAGAAAACAGTATGTCTGATCAGACATGATATTTCCCCAAATTTAATATATGCATATTTTCTATAATATATGTGAGACACCTGAAGTCTTGGGGAAGAGGTTATGGGAGAACAGTAAGTACAAACCATAGTTACCAACACTGGCTGTAAGTGTGCTGAAAGAAATGGACATAGTTAGCAAGGAGCATGATAGGAGAATTCAAGTATCTAAAAAGGCAGTTATGTAGAAGAAGGGGTTAAAAAAATAAAGGTTCCTGGAGCAAGTAAGAGTGAAGCACAAAGACCAGGAATGATAAGAAATACAAAATGAAAGGTAAATCCAAATCTTTCCCTTCACCCATACTGTGGGTTATATGGACTGTGCAGCTTTGAGGGGAACAGTGCGGGAATTCTATAGAGATTTTGAATGCCCTTCCCTTGGAGGAGGGGTCAACCCTAAAAGGGAATTGTAAAAATGGAAGATTTAGGTCCTTGGGGAGGTGAAGCTCATCAGAGAAAGGGTATTGCTTAACTTTTTCCATGCCAAGGGACTTCCGTCTCATGGTTGTACTCTCTGTCTGGAAGACAGTATGGAGTTCTGGAAAAGGGGGACACATTGGAGAGGAGAGTTTCTTTACCTTTACTGAAAGGTGGGAAGATTTTAAGGCCAAAGTTGTCCAATAAGTCTGGAGGAATTTATATTCTCCAAGGAAAGCAGAGACCCAGTGAAGAGAGAAGGAGGGATAGCTGGACTGCTCATGACCTTGAGCATGAGTCTTTTGCACTTTTTTGGTCAGATTAAATAAAGTCTCTCCTCTATCTGATATCTTATTAGCCTGAGGCACTTGCTCTACAGCTAAGTCTAGCTCTTTTCCTTTTGTCATACAGATCTAGAATCCTCTCTGGGAGTATTGACACAAACTAAAGAGGATGATTAATGAGAAAGCCCCATGATTTTATCTAGTATATGTAAACCCAGAGCTTTTACTCCTTTGCCCAGAATTCAGTGCCCACCACAATTTATTACACCTCCATCTTTCTAGCTATCCCACTTTTTCTACATGCTCTTGCTAAACTGTGTATGCCTTGCCCTTTCCTACCTTCATTCTTTTGATCGAAAGGTATGCCCTCCCTTCCCTCCATCCATTCACTGAATTTCCACACACTTTTTTTTATACCCATTTCACATGTCACTTCCTCCTCTCCCACCCGCTCCCCAGACTATAGCACCTTTGCCTGTCACTCTCTTATGCTGGACTTGAAGTTCAGAAGGCTTGGGTTTGAATCCTGCCTCAGGCATTTATTAGCTCACAGTTTCTTCATCTGTAAAATCAAAATAATAGCACCTACCTTACAAGTTTTTGGTGAGGATCAATGAGATAACATGTACAGTGCTCTGCAAACCTTAGGACACTGTATAAATGCTAGCCATTGCTATCATATACTGTTTTGTATCAATTGGTATATGTCATAGATTTCTACTGACCTGTGAGATCCATGAGGGCAGAAACCCTGTCAGTTAGCTAAAGTTTACATCACAGGGTCACAGTATTAAGGGCTGGAGGAACCTTAGAGATGACCTTACCAGAACCACTCATTTTATAGATAACCAGCTCCACAGTGCCTTCCACCCAGAAGGTGATTAAAAAATGTTTGCTGAATTGAATTATCTAAAAGAAAAATAAATGAGCCAGAGTAGGGGGCCATAGACTAACCTGGATTAGTCTGTGTAAAACCACCTTGCAAACCTTTTTCTTATCACCAAAGGCAAGTTCTTGCTGAGTCATGAGAACTCCAAAACGGCTATAAAACTCTATGTATGTCCACCTGGAGGAAAAACAGATTCCAATTTGGCAAATGACAGTATGATCTGAGAGCAGTGCCAGGGGGTCTCAGATCTCCTCGAATGCTTCCTGTCATGGCCTCTATGTAGTGAGGAGGGCTGAAGGGTTATCCTGCCCCTGGTGGCAACCCCCTTGCATTCCCTTATCCTGGTATCACCCTAACCACCCTTCTTACCAGCCACAGAGTCCTTTCAGTTTGCCACTGCTAAAATTCTACCTCCCATGAGATCCTTCCTGCTTACCATCTCCATCCAAATTTCTGTCTCACAGCAGTTATGGAGTTTGGGGCCAGTAGCTGCTGAGTATGATTGGGAAGTGGATACTAATGGTGTTGGCCTGTTTCCCTTATAGCCCAACTTTACTCTTTGCTTACTAACACCTTTTCCAAAGGTCAGTGAGAAGGGCTTAGGAAATTTTCAACTGCACTTCCAGAGGATGTGTACCCAGGGCAAATGCCACCCCCTCAGTATGGGATAAGCAAGTGTTCCCAAAGAATGTGTACCAACGTACCTGGAAGGATAGCTCTGAGCACTGATGCGAATTGTTTCTAAAACTCCACAGGCTCGAAGCTGCTGAACAATTCTTTTGGAGTCAAACCTAAAGGAACAAAAAGTTTGCAACTATTTCCCATCATCTTTTATTTGGGATTGTTTCTGTATCTTTGTAGACTATTTGTTTCAGTTGTGTCTGACCCTTTGTGGCCCCATTTGAGATTTTCTTGGTAAAGATACTGGAGTGGTTTGCCATTTCCTTCTCAAGCCCATTTTACAGGTGAGGAAACCAAAGTAAAGAGGGTTAAGTGACTTTGCCCAGGGTCACATAGCCAGTAAGTGTCTGAGGCCATGAATCATGCATAAGTTAGGATGCAAAAGACATGTGATTTCCACATTAAGGGAGGGCAGCAAGATAGCAAAGTGGATAGAGTGCCAGGATTGGAGTGAGGAAGATGCATCTTCCCAAGTTCAAATCTGGCCTCAGACACTTAGTGGCTGTGTGACCTTGGCAAAGTCATTTAACTCTTCTTGCTTCAGTTGCCTCAACTGTAAAATGACCTGGGAAAGAAAATGCAAATCACTCCACTACCTCTGCCAAGAAAATCCCCTAAATTGTATCCCAAAGAGATCATAAAAATGGGAAAGGGTCCCATGTGTACAAAAATATTTATAGCAACTCTCTTTGTGGTGGCCAAGAATTGGAAACCAAGGGGATGCCCATCAACTGGGGAATGGCTGAACAAGTAGTGGTATATAAATGTAATGGAATACTCTTGTGCTATAAGAAATGATGAACAGGAAGACTTCAGAGAGAGATCTGGAAGGACTAATATGAACTGATGCTGAGTGAAAGGAGCAGAACCAGGAGAACTTTGTCCACAGCAACAACCACAGTGCATGAGGAATTTTTCTGGTAGACTTAGCTCTTCACAGCAATGCAAAGACCTGGAACATTCCCAAAGGACTCGAGGCAAAATGCCATCCATATTCAGAGAAAGAACTATGGAATTGGATGAATTCTGCAGAATGAAGCAGAATATTTTCTCTTGTGTTTTGTTTTGTTTTTTTCTCATGGTTTCCCCCATTTATCTTAAATCCTCTGTGCAACATGACTAATGTGAAAATGTGCTTAATAAGAATGTATGTATGGAAACCAAACAAGACTGCATGCTGTCTCGGGGAGGGAGGGGGAAGGGAGGAAGAAAAAAATCTAAGACTTATGGAAATGGCTGTAGAAAACTTAAAACAAATAAATTAATAAAATGAATAAAAAAGAAAACCTCCGAAAAGGGGTCACAAAGACTTAGACATGACTGAAAAATAACTGAACAATAACAAAACAATAAAGAAATTTCCCATGACTTAGAGATTTTCTTTTTAAAATTTATTTCCTTTTTATGTTTATTTATTTTTAGTTTTCAACATTCATTTCCACAAAATTATGAGTTCTAAATTTTCTCCTCATCTCTCCCCTCCCCCACCCCAAAACACCATGCATTCTGATGATCTCTTCCCTCAGTCTATCTTCCATTCTATCACACCCCTCCATTCTCTCTTATTCTCAATTTCTCTCTTTTCTTGTAGGGCAAGATAGATTTCTATACCCCATTACCTGTATTTCTTATTTCCCAATTGTATGCAAAACCAATTCTCAACCTTCATTCCTAAAACTTTGAGTTCCAACTTCTTCCCCCCCCCCCCCCAATCCCCACTGGGAAGGCAAGCAATTCAACATAGGCTATATATGTGTAGTTTTGCAAAAGACTTCCATAATAGTCATGTTGTGTAAGACTAACTGTATCTTCCTCCATCCTATCCTGCCCCTCATTTATTCTTTTCTCTCTTTTGACCTTGTCCCTCCCCAAAAGTGTTTACTTCTAATTACTCCCTCTTCCCATGTGCCCTCCCTTATATCATCCTCCCACCCCATTTATCCCCTTCTCCTCTACTTTCCTGTACTGTAAGATAGATTTTCATACCAAATTGAATGTGCATGTTACTCCTTCCTTAAGCCAAATGTGATGAGAGTAAGCTTCACTTTTTCCCTCTTACCTTCCCCCTTTTTCCCTTCATTGAAAAAGCTTTTCTCTTGCCTCTTTCATGAGAGATAACCTGTCCCATTCCATTTCTCCCTTTCTCCTCCCAATCTATTCCTCTCTCACCCCTTGATTTTATTGTTTTAGATATCATCCTTTCCTATTCAACTCGCCCTGTGCTTTGTGTGTGTGTGTGTAATCCCTCCAACTACTCAAATACTGAGAAAAATTTCAAGAGTTACAAATATTATCTTTCCATGTAGGAATGTAAACAGTTCAACTTTAGTAAGTCCCTTATGATTTTTCTTTCCTGTCTACTTTTTCATGCTTCTCTTGATTCTTGTGTTTGAAAGTCAGATTTTCTATTCAGCTCTGGTCTTTTCATCAAGAATGCTTGAAAGTCCTCTATTTCATTGAATGACTATTTTTTCCCCTGAAGTATTATACTCAATTTTGCTGGGTAAGTGATTCTTGGTTTTAATCCTAGTTCTTTTGACTTCTGGAATATCACATTCCAAGCCCTTAGATCCCTTAATGTAGAAGCTGCTAGATCTTGTGTCATCCTGATTGTATTTCCACAATACTTGAATTGTTTCTTTCTAGCTGCTTGCAATATTTTCTCCTTGATCCAGAAACTCTTGAATTTGGCTACAATATTCCTAGGTGTTTCTCTTTTTGGATCTCTTTTAGGATGTGATTGGTGGATCTTTTCAATATTTATTTTGCCATCTGGTGCTAGAATATCAGGGCAGTTTTCCTCAATAATTTCATGAAAGATGATGTCTAGGCTCTTTTTTGATCATAGCTTTCAGGTAGTCCCATGATTTTTAAATTGTCTCTCCTGGATATACTTTCCAGGTAGGTTGTTTTTCCAATGAGATATTTCACATTATCTTCTATTTTTTCATTCTTTTG
This sequence comes from Notamacropus eugenii, assembly GCF_028372415.1. Classification (NCBI taxonomy): domain Eukaryota; kingdom Metazoa; phylum Chordata; class Mammalia; order Diprotodontia; family Macropodidae; genus Notamacropus; species Notamacropus eugenii. Next base: position 701,864 of record NC_092878.1, on the reverse strand, counting down.
GTTTTGTTTTGTAGTTTCTTGGTTTCTCATAAAGTCATTAGCTTCCATCTGTTCCATTCTAATTTTTTAAAAAACTATTTTCTTCAGTGAGCTTTTGAATCTCCTTTTCCATTTGGCTAATTCTGCTTTTTAAAGCATTCTTCTCCTCATTGGCTTTTTGGACCTCTTTGGCCAATTGAGTTAACCTATTTTTAAGGGTGTTATTTTCTTCGGAATTTTTTTTGGGTCTCCTTTTGCTAGCTATTGACTTGTTTTTCATGATTTTCTTGCACCACTCTCATTTCTCTTCCCAATTTTTCCTCCACCTCTCTTACTTGATTTTCAAAATCCCTTTTGAACTCTTTCATGGCCTGAGACCATTGCATATTCATTTTGGAGGTTTTGGATGCAGAAGCCTTGACTTTTAGGTCTTCCTCTGATGGTATACGTTGCTCTTCCTCATAGGAAAGGATGGAAGAAAAAACACCAAGAAAGTAGCCTCATATAGTGCATTTTCCCAGTCAGTTACTTGACTTTTGAGTCCTTTGTCAAGAGGAGGGTATACTCTAGGGACTTGTAACTTCTCAGTCCCTCCAAGGTGGCACAATCAAAGGAGAAGAGTTTATTCCTCTCCTGGCCTGCACTCTTGTTTGTGAGCAACCACAAGCAGTCTGTTCTGCCCAGGATCTGCAAGTACAATTCCTTCTCCACAACCACCTCCAGCTCCACCACACCAGCACTCTTCCTCAACCCAGAAGAACCATTCAGGGTTGAGATCCACATTAGCTTCTCAGTTCCCCCAGGGGCTTTAGGCCAAGGGGTCAAAAAATGGATGCTGCTGCTGCAGTAGCTGCCTGTGGGGCTAGAACCCCTCCCCTTCTCACACAGGTGAAAAAGCTTTCTCACTGACTGTTGAGCTGTCTTTGGCATTTGTGGGTTGAGCAATCTGGAATCCACAGCTACTGCTGGGGATTCTGCACTCTAAAGCCTGTTCCTGGGTCCTGTCCCTGTCTGGCTGAAGCCAGGCCACACTCCACTCCATGCCCAGTGTGATAGACCTTTCTTGTCAGTCTTCCAGGCTGTCTTGGGTTGGAAATCTCTTTCACTCTGTTGTTTTGTGGTTTCTACTGCTCTAGAATTTGTTTAGAGTCATTTTTTACGGGTATTTTATGGGCTACAGAGGGGAGCTTTTACAGGTCCATCTGTTTACTCCACTATCTTGGCAACAACAACAAAATCTTAACCAAACCTACCTCCACTTAAGAGATTTTCAAACCAAGGCTGGATGCCCATTGATTTTGAAGTGAAAAGACTTGTGTTTGAATCTGAGAGGTGGGCACAGATAATTATGACACTGAAAGATGGGAGAGAAAAAAATAATCCTGTCACCTAGAAAAAGGTAAATCATGTCTAGTATCCTTCAAGTGGGATTAAAGAGTATAATAAGTTCAATTCATGAAAACTCGCATCAAAAATGAATGTATCTATCTATCTATTAAGTTTGGCAATCAGAAAGGTAAACTTGAATTATGAAAAATTCATTTATGGGAAGCATTTCTGTTCCTACAGATGCCAGATAAATCATATTATTATACTTAAAACGTTTCCCAGCATATTAAAGTTTTTTAAAAGTCCCAAGTACATGCAATTCATATGTTAACTGAAAATCATTTCTATCACTACATTAAAATAGGTATCCTATGGGTCAGTATTAGGCAAAACACTGTCAATCTAGTCTAATTATTAGCTATCTTTTTAATGATTTTATCTTTGAATAAATTTAAAAGATATTTCCCATTAAATACCAGCAAGCAGGAGCATTTCCATACATGAAGAACTGAAAAAAACAGACTATATATGTAATTACAAATCTTTATTATGCACAGCTTAGGTTTTCAAAAAATATATATGTGATAAATTCAACACCCTAGTTTCAAACCTGTTCTGCTTATTTGTCTCCTGCTCAACAGCCTTCTGTTCTTTTCTGTACATAAGGGGAATGGGATTACCACATCCATCCACCCCGATTAACATAACCAACAAGATGATCTATACCTTGATACCTTTATCAGGTGATAATATCTCTTTGAGTCATAGAATCAACCAAAGGTATAAACTAAGTGTGCCCAGGTTCCAGACACTACTATTGGATCTATCAATCATGGGTGTAAGTTAGGTCTGCACAAGTTTTCCCTCAATTTGGGAAGAGTCATTGAATGAAATTAGATGAAGCTACAAAGGAAATGAATTGGGATGGGTTGAAAGAATTAAACACACCTTGGAGCTTATGTTTATAAGAGAAGGGATTTTAGCTGTAAGAGTTAAGTTCCAGGAGCACTTTGAGGAGCCAGAACCTTGTTACTATAATCAGAGGGTAGCAAGGGAAGGAGGAATATTGAATCTCTCTTCTCCCTTGCTTGGATAAGAGGACAATGCTGTAAACTTTGAAAAGTTGGAAGATTTGGACTTCTCATCAGAGCTGGTAGCATCATCTCAGGGCAATAGAGCTCAGATCAGAGTGCTATAGACATCCTGCCTTGCTGGGTTGTCGAGAATTCTGGATGCCTTTTTGTCCAATTCTGGGTTGGATGAAGGGGCTTACTGTTTTCTTTGAATTTCTTTATTACATCCAATCCACTACCCTTTTGAGATCTTTGCTGGAGCATACATAGCTCCTCTATAATGTATCCTATCACCATCTTAACCCAATTACTCTATATTTTAGTAAGAAGTTCATAAGGAAAATAACTTTTATTTAACTATATCCTAGAATTAATATTTTTCCACTAATTATTGATATTATACTCTATTGGAAAACTGTGGATAAAGAAATGTCTATATTTTGACCAAATTAATTATTCTAGCTCCTGTTTCTTTCACACTTTTCTTGCCCATTCCATTATATGCTCCTTGAGAGCAGGATCTTTATCATAGCAATCTTATATTCCTGATGCTAAGAACAGTAATATAAGAGGTGCTTAACAAGTGTTGAATAAATGACTTTTCCCTTAAAATCATAAATTTCTCCTTAGACTTAAGACTCATTTTTTCTGGATAAAATATTGTTGCTTTCCAATTTTACACTAAATTAATTCATATCAGTCATCAAAGAACTAGAAAATAGTTAACAAAGGAAATTCTGTTCTCTAATCTTTTACATTCTCTAACAATAACATTCAACAGGGAGCCATGATAATGAACCATATTTGTATCTTCAGGAGTACTGGAGTACTTACTCAAATGGCAACTTCTCATCATTTGGCTTTATGCATCTTACATAGTGAGGCGTGGTTGCGTTGAGCGTCTCCATCAGCAAATACAAAGAGCTTCGGAACTAGAAAATCAGAAATTTTCAGATCATACTGAAAGTCATATTGAGTCTAATTTAACTTTTGCATCAGGCAATCAACATGTTCTTAGCTTTAATGTTATCTTAGTAAGAAATGGAAGAGAGGGAAAAGAAAATCAAAATGTCTAAAAATAAAATAATTTGGGGGGAGTGTCTGCACCATATATGATACTTCAAAAAATTAGATATAATGACAGTTTTCTCAGATTTTCAAGGTAAGTTAGCAAGTCGTGCCAGATATTCTGTATTGTGTATGACATCATAGTGTTCACAAGAAGACTTGGAACATTATAGAGCCTCCTAAATGAAATTTATTACCATTCAAAGGAGTTTCACCTAACTACTCACACAGAGTGTGAGTCACATGTAGCTGAAGAATGTTTGTTGCTCAGAATATATTTTTAGTGTTCATCTGTTAGTATGTCTATAGTTACACACTTCTATAACATATACACATATGTATATGCAAACACATGACAAATATAACAAATGGACAATGAGTGAGGCCTAGAAACGAGTAAGCGGGTGAGAGTGGCTAACTTGTCTTTGAGAAGTTATATGGTTCTTTGGGTAACTCTAAGCTTCACCCCAAAACAAAGGCCCATTTTTTTAACCCAAATAGTCTCCTAGTAATAAATGGCTGAGTCATGAAATAGTAGAGTTCTTTGAAGACTTAAAGTTGGGGGTCACCCAAAGGGAAATAGAAAGATATGTGGTAGGTTAAAGCAAGCCACAATACATTCCAAATGATGGCCTATACAGGACAAGCAGCATAAAGGATGTGACCAGAGAAATGCATGTCTAGAGAAAAAAAGGTAGGCTGGTCATGTAGTGAAGAGAAAGGGCGACTGATGGCGAGCCTCTTTGCTCCACTGGCATCTATACATTGTCAAGGTAACAAATGTGCTTCCAGAACATTGGATGTAAATTTATGGGAAGACATGGGCAGGAGGCTCCCAGGCTTCCATTGCTGGAAGAAGTGTTCATATCAATGAGATCAGCAGCATTGGTGTTAGAATAAGCTGGGATGAACTCTAGCAATAATAACTCACATTGACATAATACGTTAAGCTTTGCAAAGTGCTTTACATATACTCATTTTATCTGTCTCATAACAACCTCCTAAGTTATAAAACCTCAGGTTTAATATTGCTTTTATAAAGTATGCACCAACATGTAGTATAATGGACAGACAGTTGGCTTCTGCCTCAGGAAGGCCTGGGTTCAAGGCCTGCTCATACTTATTGACTATGTGATCCTGGAGTAGTCCCATGACCTCTCAGGAGCCCAGGTAACCCTAAGACTTATGTCTGAAATCAGTTGTCAGTTTGCTGTGGTAAAGGAAGTTTCTCAATGAGAAGATTCCTTGAATACCAATGAAACCATGGATCTGGTTTAAAAACAAATAACCTTGAAAATCTAGGAAAAAATTTGGCCTAATGAGGCATGTCAATACCTTGAGTGACAAAATGCAGATAAAGCATTTGGTAAGCACAATGTGCCACATAAACAAAATACATTGTTACTGTGATCCTTACTTCCCAAAGGGTCCTGGAAAGAGCAGCCAATAAAAAGTGATGTTTGGCCAGACTTGATAAACACCCCACTGTTACAAATAGTGTTTTTCTCCTATATTTATACTTTCACATTTGAAAAATGATGCATTTTTCGTCTGCCCTAGAATATGGATTATGCAGATTATGCAGATTATGAGGATATGTGACTCTCCAAGAGAAGCACCAGAATTCACACCCACACACCTTCTTTCTCTTTACCACCCCAAAGATCTCCTCCGTACCTTGTTGCCGACTGTTGTCCGGAAATGCTTATTATTTGGCTTGAGCACTTGCTTGGCAGATTTGACTGTGATAGATGAATTGAAGGGGGAAGGAGGACCTGGGTTTTCTTGGAAAAAGCTAGCACATAGAGGAAACTGAAAAATGACAAAGAGCATCACATTTAACACAGATGAGACTAGTGCTTATATGGCACTGTAAAGTTTACCAAGTGCTTCACAAATATTAGCCCATCTGATCCTCACAACGACCCTGGGAAGGAGGTGCTATTATTATTCCCATTTGATGGATGAGGAACTTGATGAAGACACAGGTGACTTGCCCAGGGTCACACAGCTGGCATCTAAGGCTGGATGTGAGCTCAGATCTTCCTGACTGGTGCTTTCACCAGGCCTTTGAAGTAGGTCTGCTAATCCAACTCTCCCTCATTTGACAGAGGAAGAAAATGAAGACCAGAGAGAGAAAGTGACTTAGCCAAATCCATCTGGTAAATGAATGTTTGGACTAGAATGGTGGTCGCTTAACTTTCAGTCCAACACTCTTCATTACAGCATGTTTACTTCTCTTAACCATAAGGCATAACTAGAATGTGCCAAGGATCTCTGGTTTCATTACCATGGAGAGTTCACACTGTGAGAACCCCTCTCCACCAACAGAAATGAGTTCCCTTTCTCTACCTTAGCAGTCCTAGGACACCAGCCAAGGTTCACAACAGTTAAATTATTTGCCCAGAGACATAGAGCTAGCAAATGTTAGAGACACTTTGATCCTTCCTAATTGTGCTCTTGGATAAGTCACTCCCCATCTTTCTCTGAGCTTCAGTTCCCCCAGTTGTAAAATGGGGATAATAATAGTCCTACTACATCCTTGCTGTGTGAACTTGAAAGCACTACAGAATCATGAGTCATTATTATTAACAATAACAATTGTACAGGCTGAATGTATTAGTGGTTATTACTGCTGTCTCTTAAACAGCAGGCAAGCTTGTTTGATCACAAGTTTAAGACCTCCAAATTAAAAAAAAAAATACATGTACTGTTCCCCTTTAGCGCCTTCCTCACAATCAGGCTTCTTGTATTCTGTACTTTTGTATTTGATTTTCTCAATCTAAATGCAAGACTTTTATTTCATGTTTCACTTTCTTCATTTTATCCTTATGTTTCAGCCTGCTAAGGTAATTTTCAATATGGTTTTCACTATTTCACCAGGTTAACTGTCTCTTACCCCAAACTAATCTGCAAATTTGAAAATCATGGCAAACTATATCTTCATGTATGTTAACTTAGACTCAAAAACCATACTTAAAATTTGGAAAACCTGTACTGTTTATTTAAAAAGCATGTATGTATACTTTGAGTGAAGAAAATAACTCTTCATCACTACAGAACTCATGCTTGGGGCAGCTGACTCCTCTTCCTCCTGTCTTTTGGAGATCTCTTCCAAAGCCTTCCCAGGAAAATTTGAATAAAACAACTAACTTACCATTGGGAAAGGGATATGGGAGGGATGGGGAAGTAAAAGAGTTTGAGGGAAGTGCTTTTTATCTCTAAAACTCCAGAGGGAGATGGCTGCTGGTGTGAGTAGAAGAGTGCTCCTTAGGCACTTAAAAAGAAAAGAGTTGCATTTCTCAAATATATGGAGAATGGAGTCAAATTTAGGAGAATACAAGTCATTGCCCAATTGAAAACAGTCAAAGGATATGAGTAAGTAGTTTTCAGATGAAGAAATTAAAGCTCTCTATAGTCATATGAAAAAATGCTCCAAATCACTATTGATTAGAGAAATATAAATTAAAACAACTCCGAAGTATCACCTCATACCTATCAGATGGGCTAATATGACAGAAAAGGAAAATGATAAATGTTGTAGAAGAAGTGGGAAAATTGGGATACTAATGCATTGTTGGTGGAGTTGTGAACTGATCCAACCATTCTGGAGAACAACTTGGAACTATGCCCAAAGGGCAATCAAATTGTGCAAACCCTTTAATCAAATAATACCACTGCTAGGTCTGTATCCCAAAGAGATCATAAAAAAGGGTAAAGGGCCTACACCTACAAATATATTTGTAGCAGCTCTTTTTTGTGGTGGCAAAGAATTGGAGGGAATGCTCCAGTTGAGGAATGACTAAACAAATTGTCATATATGAATGCAATAGAATACTATTGTGCTATAAGAAATGATGAGCAGGTAGATTTCAGAAAAACCTAGAAAGACTCATACGAACTGAGGCTGAGTGAAGTGAGAAGAAACAGGAGAACATTGTAGACAGTAACAAGAACATTGTGTAATGATCAACTATCATTGACTTAGCTCTTCTCAGCAATACAGTGATGTAAGACAATTCCAAAATACTCATGACAAAAAACATTATCCATATCCAGAGAAAAAACAACGGAGTCTGAAAGATGATCAAAGCATGTTATTTTCACTTTTTTATGGGTTTTTTGTTCTGTTTCTTCTTTCACAACTTAGTTAATGTGGAAATATGTTTCTATGATTACACATGTATAACCTGTATCAGATTGTTTTCCATTTTGGAGAGAGGATACTGGAGGGAGTAAAAATTTGAAACTCAAAATCTTATAAAAAATGAGTGCTGAAAACTATCTTTACATGTTATTGGAAAAAAATAAAATGCTATTAAAAGAGAAAAAAAGAGAGAAAGCAAATGGTATACTGAATCACTGTGTAATGTTGAAGATATGTGTCATTTCTGTGACCATTAATTTGAAAATAAAACTTATGTTTGTTAGCACTGCGAACATGAATGCTTGTAAGGGGTGCTATTAGTCCCCTTTAGATAGTGGTAGATGAAATTTCCAGTTTCTACCTTAGTAGGGAGAGAAGTGAAATATATGCCTTTAGTTTTGATACAAAGGTTGTACATACAATATAGAGAAGTGTATTGATTAATACTTCTTTAGCTATGTGTAATTGTATAATCAATAATTATTAACTTATTTTATCGAAACATTCATTTACCAACCTTGCTTGTTCTCAGGATTTCAACCAATACTTCATATACGGTATCTCTGTTCTTCTCCAGGAATCCTTCACTTTTATACTCTACCTATGCAAAGAGCTCAAATTAGGAATATCACCAGACCATTGCTTCGGAGACAGAGCAGGTAGGATTTCAATCTTTGAATCACAATTCGTTTTGTGGGTGACAGTGGTTTTACGCTTTTAAAAGAGCCCAAGAGAACGTGGCTGGAAATGCCTATTGGAGAAGGATGGATCTGATTTCTTTATTTTTATGACTATAGTTTTACTCAGCGTACCATGCCAGATTATAACAATGTCTGTCTGACTTTCTAATTGTAAACTGCTTTAAAACTATCATAATTCTTTCAGGTTACTACTGAATAAAGGTAAGCCTAGCTTTCTGAATTCTAGCTAATAAATTCAGGAAGTTGTCCCTAGGTTGTCATCTTGTTTTCTCTCTGTGCCCATCAGAAGGATGAAAAAAAGGTTCAATGATATCCCTTGGTTTCAGTTACAAACCTTTACTTAATTGGACACTAATGCAGTAGCAAGGAATGACCTTACCAATGAAAATCCTGGCACCTGAGAGTGCAGAGATTCTTTAAAACAGACAAACAAAAAGCCCAACATGGGCTTTTAGAAAGGCACAGTAAACCTTTATAGTCAGAGTACAAATCACTAACTGTTTGCAATGCTTGAGCTCTGCCAAAGACTGATAAAATCTCTAAGCGCCTCTTTCTAGGTAATTACTTTTTCTTGATACCTCAAACAATGGCACCGATACAGAGGTTGCTTAAACATCCCAGTCTCTCCAAAAAAATCACTGGAAATTGCCAATGAAGTGGAAACTAGCTTATCACATGGTATATTGTAATATGTATATGTTTTCATGAGAGCACAAAGATGGTGTCAGTAGATTTTTCATACAAGAGTCATGTGAGGGAGAAAAATTTACATAGACCACATGAATCAAAGACAGAATACTCCTTGAAGTGAATGCGTATTATGTGTGACTTTTATTGTCTTGTGCATCTAGATTTTTTTCTATGAGAATTCGTAGACATTCTGAAATTATAATTGAAATTAATTGGAAATATACTTTAACAATATAAACTTTTATCTTGTATGCAACTTTACAGAGACCCCTCTAATACATAAGGTAATGTATCCTTTTGCAGAATATAGAAGCACTAACTTACTGTTATTCAATGAGCCTGACACAGTTCATACAACTTCCAAAGGAATCTATCTTCCAAGCAGGGAGTCCCTGAGGTATCCCCAGTAGAATCTGGTATAATGGTACTCCCTGGCATACCTTGTTTATTTAAATCATTGATCATTCACAGACGTTCCATAGGACTTGTACTTAGTAATAACCTATCCAGAACCAGCCCTGACTTTACCACAGAAGGTGGCATGCATACAATTTCATAGATAGAAAAAAAGTTGAAACCAGGTGAAGTGAATCCCTACAGGGTGGGGAACCTGCAGCCTCGAAGCCACGTGTGGCCTTCTAGGTCCTTGGGTGAGGCCTTTCAACCGAGTCCAAGTTTTACAGGACAAATCCTTTCATTAAGGGGACTTGTTTTGTGAAGTTTGGATTTCTGGGAAAGTCGGAGTCTATGGCAGAACCAAGAGAAGACATTGACTGCTGTCTACAAAACTTGTAGGCTGACCTGTATGCGTGAAGTCCACCTGTTTTGTCATTATATATGGTGAGCACACATTTCAAATATAACTCGAAGCTCAGACCTACACTTTGCTGAGCACTTTCCTTTCCAAAAGATGATCATTGCATATAGGCATGTGAATAACTGTGCAGGATTCACATCATACCTTATCAGCAAAGTGCTGGATGACGAAGGATGTGTTTGACATTCTAGGCTTTTCAAATAAAGCATTCTTGTTGACAAAATTATTATAGAGTTTTTGGAGCCAATTTTCATCTGTACCATGTGGTAACTAAAAGTGGAAAAATAAACCGAGTTAAAACATTAATAAAGGCAAGAAACAGTTGCTAGATCAAGTAAAACCTGACACAGAAACATCGCAGTAAACTATGTAAACTCCAGTAAACTATGAAATGAGGAAGCTAGGTAGTGCAATGGATAGAGTGCTGGGTCTGAGGTCAAGAAGACTCATCTTCCTGAATTCAAATCCAGATTCAGACACTTACTAGCTGTGTGACCCTCAAGTCACTTGAACCAGTTTGCCTCAGTTTTCTCATCTCTAAAATGGGCTGGAAAAGGAAATGTCAAATCGCTCCAGTATCTTTGCCAAGAAAATCACAAAGAGTTGGACATGGCTGAAAAACAACTTACCAACAAACTGAAATATGACAGCAGCAGAAGAGTTGGTGTGCAATTTCTGCCTATCGTTACAAGAACGCAGTATAATCTAAAGAGTTTTTGGTGCTAATATGGTAAAGATTTAAAAATGGTAATATTTATCCTATTAATGCAAGTACAATGTAAAGTAGGGGGGAAATATTGAAGTGATTAATGATCATGAAAGTAAGAGAATACTTATCAGGCTGCGTTAGGGGAGCAACAAGACAGAGGATCAGGATTTGGAAATCATAGAATTTATACAAAAGAGAAGGCATAGGATGACAGGTAAGTCATAAGCAAGAAAGAAAATAAAGAAAGGAACCAACACAGCGTAAATGTCAGAGGGTAGAGGGGGTCCTAATCAAATAGACAGAGGTTGATACACTTACAAGATTGCAAGGAAAACACAACTGAACGAAGGATGAAATGAATGATTTTATTTTTGTCATAGAGATAGGCCTTTCCCTTTTCATTTTTTTTCTCACAATGTCTAAACATTCTGTGAATATTTGTGGTTCTGCAAAGTGACTCTAGTATTTTCATTTTCAGGTGGAAGGAAAAAGAGGGCTGGCAAATGGTTACCATCATGAACTCTCTCATTAGAAAGAGTTCCCTTTTCATACTCCTGCTTGTGGAGAGGGTGGAGACAATATCTTGTGGTCACTTTGGCTTAGCTACTTGCAAAACTGGTTCTTGACATCATTGATTTTGGAATATCAAAATTTATTTGCTAAGATACTCCCTGAACACAATACTCCATTTTGTAATTGTAATCCTTTGGTTATTTAGAGCAAGGTTAACGTTTTAACCAGTGCTTACCATAGTGGTGGGCACCTAAGTACATGCTGACTTGATTTTTGTTTCCCAGACTCCCTTGGCAGTCTGATGAAACCCATGGACCTGTTCTCAGAATATTCTTTTTTGTTGTCTAGATTTATAAGTGGAGGAGATGTTAAGGTTTACTTAGAATACAGTGAAAATAAGAATGTAATTTTTCCCATTCAGATTCCAGGAACTCCTGAAATCTATCCTTAGACATATGGATCTTAGGTTAAGAAGCTGTGGCTGAGAGCATTCTCTGCAGATAACTTCTCTTAACCCTTAGCACCAAGGGGTTTCTTATACAGAAGGAATACAAACTTCCAAAGAGATTATCCAATTCAATGGAAGAGACATTTATTGAGGGCCTACTAAGTACCAAGCATTATGCTAGGTGTTGACGAAACAAAAACAAGATGGTGCCTGGCCTCAAGGTTCAATACTAACATCTACAGGCTATCCTCTCTTCTTCCAGCATCAGACTCTCCTGCCTGATCCCTAGACCTCTTTGCTTTGTCCTTAAACTCTTCCAGTCCTGGTACCAACATGGAACTTCCGTTCTGTGCTTCCTTCCTGATTCCTTAGCTCATACTTCCAGTAACTGATTCTTGATCCTTCAAGTTTCTGGCCTTTCTTTAGGCATCATTTTTTTCCCCAGATTCCCGACTCAGAAAGTCACACTCAGATATGGAGTACACTCATTCACAACCCACTTTTCTTCTGTCCTTTGACCTCCTTCAACACTGCCAGGAAGAAAAATACAAAAAATCAGTGTATGGCCCACTACGGGACGTGTACTCCAAGGAGACTGAAGACGGAAAACAGAGGTCTGATATACATCAAAATATAGCATGATTTGTTACAGTATGTGTGTATATACATATATATGTGTGTGGCATATGGAAATTGTTTATCAATTGGAAAATTGTTAAAAAAACCCAACTATGGTATATGAATGTAACATAATAGAATATTATTTTTTAGTAAGAAATGGAGAATATAAAAAATTCATAGAACCATGGCAGAATTTGTATGAAATCACAAGAGACAAACAGAATCATTAGAACAAAATAGACAATGATTAAAACAAGGTAAATGAAAAGATATTTAAAAGAGAATCATACTCTAAGTGAAAAATCAGTTGTCATCTCAGAGAATAAAGAATGACAAAGACCTCCTTCCACAAAGCAGAACGCTGCGTGATCGCCAGACAGCGTTACTCAAAGGAATTTTTTCTTAACTGTTTTTCTTCTTTCTCCCCACAAAGGAGGTTTCAACCCAAGAAGGGGGTGTTAATGAGGGAAGGGGGTATATTTCCATAAATGACTTGTAATGGAAAAATAAAAGGTATCGATATTTCAAATTAAGTATAAGGAATTTCAAGCTTCTTTCTTTGGAGAAATCAAGAAGGAAGATACTCAAGATGACTTATCCTAAATAAACAAAAGGAAACTGCAAAACATGCATAAACTTAAACGTTTAGAAAGATATCTTCCCTTCTCTTGCAGCAAAAACCCCAATTTGGGCAACAGGCATAAAAGTCTTAGTCTGAGAGAAAAGGAGCGGTGACACGATGCAGAACAAAGAGCTTGTGATCTGAAAATCCTGCTCTGCTACATCTGTTTCCTCATCTCTAAAATGTCTCTCTGTGCCTCTTTGCCAGTAGATTCTTCTCTGTGACTTCCCTCACTATGGCTTTATGTTTTTTTCTATTCTGATTTTTTTACCTACACAAAAATTCATTATCAATTTTGAAAGAAAAAAGGAAGTCAGCTGATGATCTTTATGGTCCCTTCCAACTCTAAATTTCATGACTATTCTCTCTCTCTTTCTCTCTCTCTCTCTCTCTCTCTCTCTCTCTCTCTCTCTCTCTCTCTCTCTTTCTCTTTCTCCCTCTCCCTCTTCTTCTCCCTCTCTCTCTTTCTCTAGCTCCCTTTCTCTGTCTCTCTCTCCCTTTCCACCTCTCCTTCCCTTCCCGTTCCTTTTTCTCTCTCCCTGTCTCTGTCTCTCTACCTTCCTCCACCCACTCTCTTTCTCTCTCTCTTTTTAAGACATTCTAAGATATGGATTTGAAATTCCTGTTTTAAGAATCCATCTTACAAAAAACACTTGTTACTGTTAGGGATGCAAGGGATGGATGAAGAAAAAATGATTACCAGGCACTCTTCATCCAGTAGCTCCAAAATGCCCATTTTGGCTTCAATCAAATCAATAACCGGTTGATTGTCATAAAAGTCGATCAAAGTCCAAGGAATGCCTTCCTTCATGTATTCCTCTTGCTCAAGTTTGAACACATGCTGACAATCCACATGTTGATAAAGAAAGAAAGACACATCACAGAGGTTAAATAAACTTTCACAGAGAAAAGTACAAACATGAGGGAAAAGAAAAAAATCAGTTATTTGTATTGAAAAAGAAGAGTTTATAATACAAACAAATTTTCTTTCTACACAATTAAACATTTTACAATACATGTAAATACATCCAATACATGTCCTAGTCATTCTCCCTCATACTCCAAGTGGTTCCCCCATTTCCTGTTGTCCCAAAGGTCCTCATTCACTTAATTTGAACCCAGGATCACTGTGCCTATTCAACAGGTTTCCTGACTGGCATCCAGGACCAGAAAAGAGCCTTTGTTTTGGGTTATCTGTGGTCCAGACCTGTCTTCCTCTCTCTTTCTTCTTTAATTAGCATACATAATAGAGAATTACAAACAATGACTTTGGCAACAGTACTAACATAGGCATAAAATTCAACTACGTGAGCTGGACTTACCCTTTCTGACTTAGGATGGGTACAGCAAAGGACATCTCTTATAACTGAACCTGGCTAGTTCTTTCTTTTCTCCATATCTTGCCAATAGAGTACAGTCCCCTTTTCCAAGAGACCTTCCTGTATGTGTGTGTGTTGGTCACTCCTGGGTGGTGACAGTGGGAAGGATAAGGACTGACAGCACTGCCCAAACTCTCCAGGGTCGGTTTTCCAAGACAATGGGATGCAGGGAAGGCTCAGTTCCCAGACTTGGCCACAAGGTGGCACAGTATCTTAGCACATGGTCACTCAACAGGAGAAAAATAACTTAGCCTGAGAGGGGAAGTTTGTTAGACAGTTCAGAAGACCCCTGGGGGATCTTGGGAGAATCTGTGAGCTTTGCCTGTTTATTGTTCATACCTTTCCCCTTCCATAAACAAATGCACAGGACTGAGACTCAGGTTTAGAAAGACAAAAACAAGTGCCGTACCAGGTTAAACTGTTGCTGGAGTTTTTCGTTAGCATAATTGATGCAGAACTGTTCAAAGCTGTTCACGTCGAAGGTTTCAAAACTGAAACACATTTTAAATAATAAGATTACATAATAACATAGAACTGCACATAGATAAACAGAAATTAATTATCCATATTTTTTCTCATTTAGCACTGCAAGGAGGAAGACTGGCTCCTCAGTCACATGCTCTGAAGTTAAACAATTAAGACTCTTGCTATCCACCATGAGTTACCATATATGATGACTTCGTCACTTGGTTAATCGACAGGTTTTGTGTCTTTCTGTGCTGAGCTAGGGTGGCTCAGTAACACTGGGACTGACCAGGACGATTGTTCAGCATAGAATGCTCTCTCATAGACTTTAGGAACCCAGGATCATCTTCACCCTATGCTGCTACTGCCTCTGATAATGGTGATGATAGCTAGCATTTATATAACATTTTAAGGTTTGCAAAGCCCTTTGCATAAGTTATCTCCTTTGGTCCTCACATCAACCCAGCGAGACAGGAGCTATTAATATTCTCATTTTACAGATGAAGAAGCAGAGGCTATTAGAAGTAAAATGACTTACCCAGAGTCACACAAGCAATAAATATCTGAGGTAGGATTTGAGCTTAGGTGTTCTCCACATCCATAAGTCTATTCACTGCACTCCCTACCTGCTCTTTATGCCACCTTGTGTGTATGGTTGGGGCATGAGAGTGGAATACAGAGGGTTCAAATATGGCCCAATGTTCCTATTTTTAAGTGTATGTTTCTCCAGTAATTATGGCGAGTGAAATTTTAAATAACTTGATGACAGATTTAAATGCTGTTGCTGGACAGACAGCTTCCTATCTGCTCCAATTCATTTAAAAATCAAATAGGATATACGGGAGGAGCTTAAAGTTGTCCTGGGGGGATAGAAGTCTAGAAGGGATGGTCCAATCTGGTCTGGAACTAAATCTGGTAGAATTCTGGGATGGCTGAATTGATTTCATGGTGTCCCTAAGTGCTCTGACCCACTTTGTGAAGGAGAATGGGCTATGGTAGTTCGGCCTGGATCTGTCCCTAGCATAGTGGAATTCCTTGGGGGAGAGACTTAAGGATACTGAATCAAATTCCAGAACTTGTCAAGAATGGTCCAGACTATGGACTAGGAAAAAAAAGCACCTAGAGCTTCTGTGGTTCACATCCACACTTGTATCCAGACACACGTCAGGGACTGAGAGGTTCTAGCGCCAGTTGAGAAATCAAGGCATAGCCATCGTGGTATTTATTAAACATCTATTTTATGATAGGTACTGGGACCCAGAAGACTGTCTTAGGGCTAGAATCTAGAAGAATATTCCTCAAGAACCATTCGTGCTCCTTAGACCCACTGGGATCCCGAGAACATCACTGAGCTATCTGACAGGCCTGTCCAGAGTTCTCTGGGTGGTCAGAGGGCTCAATAGCAGAGGAAGCATTTTTCAACCCCTTTGCCTTCACATTGGGGGCATCAGCATGAGATAATAGTTGGTTTTAACTCTAACTATATAGGATTGTTGTCGTTAAGTTGATCTCAGTTGTGTCTGATTCTTCATGACCCCATTTGGGGTTTTCTTGGTGAAGATAATGGAGCAGAGTTTGCCATTTCCTTCTCTGGTTCATTTTACACATGAGGAAACTGAGGCAAGCAGGAGTAAGTGACTTGCCCAGAGTCACACAACTAGTAAATGGCTGAGGCTGGATCTGAACTCAGATATTCCTGACTCCAGGCCCAGTGCTTTATCCATTGTACCACTTAGCTGTCCCCCAACAACAACAGAAACCAGGACACTGTCCGATGACTAGAATCCAGAAGAATATCCATAAAGATCTATTCATGCTCCTCAGACCCACTGGAAATCAGGAAATGCCAATGAGTCATTTGACAAGACTTTCCAGAGTTCTCTGGGTGGGCAGAGATCTCAATATTGGCAAATGTTTCTCAGTTCCTTTATTCCCACAGAAAAGGCCTCTGTGTGAGATCATAGTTGGTTTAAATCCTAATTATACAGGCTGTCCCAAAAGTCTTAAAGCAGTTTCAAGCCTTCATAGTCTAAAATTGCCCTAAGACTTTTGGAATATCTTGTCTATAAATTGTAAAAGATTACAACTACACAAAAAGCAATCATAAACATGTAAATATACATCTTATAATACAATTTATATAGCACTTCATCATCTTTAAGAAAGTTCCACATTTATTATTCCTCATTCAAAGGTCTTGCAAGTGATGATCTTCAGTTTTCATCCCAACCCATCCTAATTTTTCCTCTTTAGAACTTCACGACTAGAAGAGACCACAGAGATCAGTTAGTCTAACCTTCCCATTTTCAGATGAAAATACTGAAATCCAGAGAGTAAGGTGACTTCCCCAAAGTCACAGAACTAGATAACGGCTTTTTCGGGGGGGGGCTGCCTTACCTTAAAGCCCGAGTTCATTTGTCCCATATTTTGAAGAACATGTATAGTCAGGTACATAGTAGTACTACATGAGGTCAATACTACATGAGGTCAAAGATTAAAGTAAAATATAAGCATAATTTGCATAGATTCAGCATCATAGGAATTTGTCTGATAATCTCATTTAGCTAAATTTGTACACTAAAAGACAGGGCTATTTTGCTTTCATCTTAAAAAAATTTACTCTTCAATATGTTTCTATTTCTATTGAGGACATCCATCCAATCCCCTAGACTCTTAATGGATTTTCTTTAATTAGCAGTTCACTACACCAAAGAAACCCCAGGTTCAGTCCGTGTACATTCTCTACCCCTTGTGTAAATGTTACTTTTGCTGATTGTAGTGCTTGGGGACAGCTTCGGTTCTGTTCTTGTTTCTGTAACCTCAACCACACACACAGGGCCTGGCACATAGTAGGCACTTAAAAATGTTTGTTGTCTAAGTAATTTTTTAAAGCTGTAGGGCTGTTTATGCTGAACTAACATCTAGAGTTCTTTATTTTAAAAATGAGTCAACATTTATCCAAAACTCAGAAATCTACCTTAAAGTATGACCATGAAATAATTAATGTCCAAACAAGTACATAGGAAGAGTTAGTTATGAAGGATGGAGAGGGGCTACAGGACTGAATGTGTGGCCAATAGATCTTCACAACGATACTCTCTGTGGCTGGCTCCCTTCTTATCCCTTCCCCACCTAATAGATCTGCTTTGAGAAAAACACATGACTAGCTGAGAGCTAACTCATTCTATTTGCACGGAAGGTCAAAAAAGAAAGGGAACATCTTTTTGTGGATTCCTGACAGTTCATTCTTTGGCTCATCAGGCAGAAATTCACATGCAATAATCTTCAATAACCTTGATGGATACAGTCTGTGCCATCATCCATTAAAAAAAGTCAGAATTTGCTTTGGGAAGGGGATGGGCAGCTATGTCTAGAGTTTTCAAAAGTTTCATTTTTATTCTGACTTTAAACACCAAATAGCATGTGATTCTGCAAACACAGAGAGCAGAAGAGGACGATTGCACCTGAATCTGTAGGTCTCCAATACGTATACCTTGTTATTCTTTTTAAGTGTATAATAAGATCAATGCATAGCTTTTAAAGCTATGCTCTGGCCTTGTTTCTTATCTTTCTTCTTTTCTCTCCTCAATGATCCTCCCTCTTTACTTTCTTCTTTTCTTTTTTTGTTTCTGCCACATTATCTCTACGTCCCCTCTCTCCCACTCGCTCCCCATTGGGGTAAAAGAAAAAGAAAACCCAAACTAATAGGATGAGATGTTCAACAGTTCGGGTCTAATGACGTCCTAGAAGGAACACGCTCCTCTACTCTCTTGTCCAGAATCGAGCTAACACACTCCGGTCAACAATCAGACATGTGACTTGTAAAACTGGGTTGAGGGAGAAACACATGATCTCCAGTCTCTGGAAGATTTAATTGTCTGCCTTGGCAGCAGCCCAACCATCTGTCCTAGAGAAAGCCAACGATGAAAAATGCTTTTCGCTAAACAACTGAGCAGGATCCAGGCATGAGAAAGTTTCCTCTTACATAGCAAACTACATTGCACAAACATGCATGTAGAAACAAGCAGCATAATACAGGGGAAAGAGCACTGTGTTTGGAGTCAGAGGACCTGGGCTAGAAACCCAGCCCCTTCCTATGTGACTGTGGGCAAATAAACCACTGTGTAACTCCCCTTATCCATCAAATGCATTTGGACTAGATCAGAGGCTCCCTACGTATGGTCCAGGGACCCCTGATGGTGCCTGAGACCTTCTGATGGGGTCTACAAGGTCAAAACGATTTATACAATAAAACCAAGATGTTTCCATTTCTAATGTGGTAAATATCAAGAGACATAACC
Organism: Notamacropus eugenii; assembly: GCF_028372415.1. Taxonomy (NCBI): domain Eukaryota; kingdom Metazoa; phylum Chordata; class Mammalia; order Diprotodontia; family Macropodidae; genus Notamacropus; species Notamacropus eugenii. Next base: position 683,002 of record NC_092878.1, on the reverse strand, counting down.
CACATTAACAAAGTCTCTTTGGGGATCCTCAATACTTTTTAAGAGTGTTAAGGAGTCCTGAAATGAAATATTTTGAGAACTGCTGAACTAGATAAACTTCTGGTACTAATTCCATGACTCTATAATCTTTATATCAATGAAGAGAAAAAACAGAGAAGTTCTCCAAAATAAATAGCCCCCCAGATCCTCAGACAGGAAGATTTGGATGACTGGGAATTATCTTACCCATAAATGTCCAAAACCCCAATGAAAGTGTGTTTATTGCCCGAAAACTGCAATGCTCTATTAATCCTTTCCACAATGAAGTCAAACAGGTGAGAATAGATCTTTTTGGCCAGGGCATCCCTGGCATTTAGAGACTGAAGTCTGGTCATGGGTTTTACCACAGTCTCTGAGGTGGTGATGATTTTGCGGTTACATAGCCACTGAGCAACTCTGCTACTGTCCACATCTAGAAGTTCACAAAATATGTTCAGATGTCTGTCATCTTCCTGCAAAAGGAAAAATAGAATTATATGAGCCAGACTGAAAATAAAAATGAAAATAATCCCTTGACATGGCCACCTGTTTCATTGCTCTCCCAACACACAGGGAATTGTGGTGAGAAGAGCCCCCAGAGGTCAGCTGGTTCAACCCATGCATAAGCCCATATTTCAACTCTTTTTTCCTTTCCTGGTCACATTACTTCATCTTCTGTGATTTCCTTCTTGCCTTAATTATTTGTCTACAAGTCAGCCAAGGAAAGAAGGGACAGGCCTGGCAATAAACAGTACAAGGGGGAAAAAGAAGGACTTGAAGATGACAGGATGTCATGAGGAAGGTTCTGGCATGAGAAGGAGGAAGGGGAAGTTGAAATGCTACTCTCAGAGTACTTCATACACCACTGAGGTAGCCAAAAAGATAAGGATACGTGGAAATGATTAAGTAACCTTGGAGAATGGCATTCTGAGTCCTGGCATCTCTAGCAAATGAATGGTTTTGTTTACAGCCAAATTAATCAGTGGTTAAAAACAGAGAAATATTTTTTAAGCATAGTCTCTCTGAAGGTTATGAGAATACTGCCACAATAGTCCACTCTACCTAACAGACAATTCCCAACTGTAGGCTCAATCCTTTATTGCCATAGTAGTCCCCTTACAGCCTGCTGTTTTCCTTGATGGCCAGTGTGAGATGTTTGCTCACTCCTAGTTAGAGACTCACCAGTCCAACTTTGGAGTGGTCATTCAGTCAACAAATATTACTGAGCAACAATTATGTGCATGGCACTTTGGAGTACACAAATTGTGGAATTGTAGAATCTTCTAGCTGAAAGAGACTTCTATGGGTATTTGGTCATGGGACCTCAGAGACCACTTAGTCCCAATTCATAGCTGAACAAGAAATCTCTCCATCACATTTCCAACAGGCAGTCATCCAACCATTTCTTGAAGAACTCTAGAGGTGACTAGTTCATACCTGGAATAAGAAAGACCTGAGCTCAAACACTTATTAGCTGTGTGACTCTGAGCAAGAGAAAAATTTTCTCTCACCCAGAATGGTGAAGGGTTTTGGATCATGTTATATGATGAGCTGAAGGAACTTCATATAAGTTTTATATGAAGAAAAAAAAACTTACATAAGGCCATGATAGACTTCTCTAATTGTCTGAAAGGTTGTTATATAGGTTAGATGAATAGACTTCATTTGACCCCAGAAGACAGAACTAGAAGTAGTGGACAGAAGTTGCGAAGAGGCAAATGTAGGTGTGCTGAAAGGAGAAACTCAAGAGATCAAGCTAACCCTTGCCTCTTCATCTAACTTCAAGCTAACTTCATCTTCATCATCGATAGCAGGCATTTATATAGTGCCTTCAGGTTTGCCAAGCACTTTACAACGATCTCATTTTATGTTCGTAACAACCCTGAGGGGGAAGTGTAGGCTGATATTGCTGTCCCCATGTTATGAATGAATAAATTCAGGCAGACAGAGGTTAAGTGATTTGCCCATTGTCACACAGCTAGTGTCTGAGGCTGGATTTGAACTTCTCTTCCTGACTCCTGGCTCAGCGCTCCATCCAATGAACCATTTAACTGCTCTGTGCTTTGGCACTGAAAGAGCTACAAAGATAAACGAACCCACCTTCAGTTCAATTCGATTCAGTTCAACAAATACGGAAGGACTTACTCTGAGTAAGGCACCATGCCAGGTGGGGTACAGACAAAAGAAAACTGTTCCTGGCTTCAATATGCTTGCCAGGTATTATATTTGCAGAGACATTATTACATCTGGAGGAGAGATTTATGCATTCATTTGTTTGGGTAAAGAAAAAAGCCTCTGTTGCTACCCAAATGGGAACAGTTGGTGGGTATTTATTGTATAAGTAACTGATTCCTGCTAGTGTTTGCTGGGGCGGAGGGCAAGGTGACATTGGTATTTTTGAGTCCATCCCACAGAAATAACTTTTCCTTTTGTCCTTGCTGCCACCAGTCCAATTCAATAGACAAGGATATTAGCAAATTTTGTTTTTGAGTCGTTTCAGTTGTTTCCAATTCTTTGTGACCTTATTTGGGATTTTCTTGGTAAGGATACCGTAGGGATTTGCCATTTCCTTCTCCAGCTGATTTTACAGATGAGAAACTGAGGTAAATAGAATTGAGTGACTTGCCTGAGGTCACACAGCTAGTCAGTGTCTGAGATCAGATTTGAACTCCTAAAGATGAGTCTGATTGCAAGCCCAGTGCTTTTTATCCATTGTACCACCAAGCTGACGATATTAGCAAATAGGGCTGTCTGCTTTCCCATAACCTAATTCCTGTTAAACAACTCTCTTAAATAGGTGCAACTTCTGATTTCTCCAGAGCAGCCCTGAAAAACCTGCATGGAGCCCACATAAAAGCTATTTACTAATGGGGCTCAGCATACACACAGCAGAAAAAGAAAGGCAACTGCTTAACAAACAAATTTCTTACACTGACTGAAGACCTCTCATTGCTCACAGCGGTGACCTGCACGTTGCCCAGATGAAGGATGGCAGCCAGGATCCTAAACACATCCATTTGAAAATCCTCCTTCAGACCTGAAAAAAAAAGAAAATCAGAAATTCTGGGTTCTCTTCTCTTCAGCACTTAAATAATTACCTAGGAGTAAGGGAGACCCAAATGGTTGGGTTTGGGGGGGGGGCCAAAGGGGAGGAAGGAATTAACTCTTTTAGGACACTCCAACAACATCAGAGTGATGGAGTATGACTGATCCAAATGGAACTCTCCAAAAGCAACTTGGGCCCAGGAAGCAAATCTAGTTCACTGTTTTCTCTGGTTAAGGTTCCATAAGTCAGATCAATTGTGGGGAAGCACGCCATATTACATAACTGAAAAAGAATGAAAAAAGACCCATTTTTCTGTGCCAGATAACATGTGATACAGAAGTGAAGCTGGGACAGTTGGAAATAAGTTACCATGTCAAGCTCTCAGCCCACTGGATAATCATTAGGGCAGGATTACTGGCTTCAGAGAGAGGTCAGACATTCCCAGGGGCAGTAGGGTCAGTCCCTGTCTAAGCAGTACAGATTACAATACACAGAAACAGCTAGGCTCATTCAGATTGTTATCTGTATTTTCCAGGAGCATTCACAGAAGTCAACTCCAACAGAATATATATCACAAAGCACATTAAGAAAAATGGTATTTTAGTTTTTCCTAAACGCATATAAATTTTTTTCCTAATTGCATATAAAAACAATGTTTACTATTCATTTGTTAAAACTGAGTTCCAAATTCTCTCCCTCCTTCCCTCCTCTCTGAGACAACAAGCAATTTGATGTAGGTTATACAAAAACATTTTTAAAAGATTATATTTTGTTTTTAAAAATCAGCAAAAATCTACCTTCTTTCCAATGAAAGAAAAAGAAAAGTGCTGTTAAAAACATCACATAGCACTTCTAACAGAACTACAGAACTGGACGATAATTTGCCCAAGTAGAACCTGAAGATGAGGAGAGAGCGAGCGAGCCCTGGAGCTCCAGATGAGAGCTCACATGTCACAGTAAAATGTTTGCCAATGGCTAAGTGTTCTAACTATACAATTTACATGCCTCAAGGATCTATGATTCTCAGGTATCCTTGCTCCACTGCCATATCACAACCCCTCCTGGCTTAAGGAGATGGTTTCATGAACTGCCGTGGCCAAATAAATGTACACACACACACACACACACACACACACACACACACACACACACACACACACCCTTAACCTGTGGCTAACCCTCTGGTGATGAGATTTTCCAAACTGAGCTGGTTCTCAGATTCTGAACATTCATTCAGATGATCACTGGGTCCCTACCAGCTCCGTACCATGAGGAGAAATTAGATCAGAACTTTAGAGAAGGTACTATAAAACACTTGGTAGATATATGTTCAATAGTATTTTCATCTATGCAAAAAAAAAGCCAAGAAAAATGCTGCTCTTTTAATCCTTGACCTAAGTGCCTTTGTGATTTTGAAGCATTAAAAAGACTTTTTCTACATTATAGCTTCTTTTTTTCCCTGAATTTAACACCATTTATTTTTTAAAAGCATATATATATACATATATATATCATGCATGTACACATTGTTGTCCTTAATTTTCAAAGAGGACCAAAATGACATCTCTAGGCTAGAGTCAAGCTTTAGCATGTCCTACTGAGGCTGAGCACACTAATACACACTTAGAATGCTCTACCACAGGTCAGGCACAAGTAGTCCATGTGAACATTTGCAGTGGGTTCTCTTGATTCGCACATCTCGTGTTTCTTTTGAGTTACTTGAATTCTGTTTTCCTCACATATATAGATATGAAACATGCCTTAATATAATATCACATAATATATTTAAAGAAATATATTTATGAAAATTTAGGCTTATTAAGACTTAAAACTATACTAAGACTTTAAAAAGTATATACATATTAAAAATGTATACATATATTCATATATCTTTGAAGAGTACAGCATTCCATGCTTTACAGTCACATAATATCACCAAGTGAATAGTAATGTCCAAAAGAGATGTGTATATCTGTGTAAGGAGGCAATTTAGGATCACTAAAAGTACTGCCATTTACCAAAAGCGATTCTGCCTGTCTTCTCTTGCCCCTATTCAAACCTGAACCCATCTCATTGTCCATTTGTAGGGCTATACTGATAGATTAATTCAATGGGCTGCCCATCCAACTACATGACATTGACAGGCATTTTTTAATCCTGGCTTTTTAAAAATGTGAACCGTTGGGATAATCTCTTTTGAGTCACCCACAAAGTGCCCCAAATAGAAATGACAAGATGAATAGTGGGTCTAAGTGGGCAGCAGCATATTACCAATGCCTCACACCCAAGAATTGGTATAAAGGATGTCATACGGGAAACAAATGAACAGAAAAGGAAGGGGGCCAATCACACAGCAACAGCAATGAGTCAATTTTCTGTGCTGAGGGTAGTCATGAAATGACGCAAGTCTCAGAAGAAACTCTCCAAAGGACTTGGTGTATTCTCTTACAGATTTATGAGAAGACACAGACAACAATCACATAGGATATCAAGACAAATGTATGTTTTGATTTATAGCACTGGAGGAATATCTGCACTGATGAGATGGAGCATCTATCAAAAGTATGATTATTTCTAACGAAGCCCAGTCAATTACTGTTCTAGAGGCAGCTAACTGATGCAGTGGACAGAGTGCCAGGATGAACTAAGCTCAGATCTGGTCTCGGATGCTAGTTATGTGATCCTGGGCAAGTCATTTAATCTCTGCTTGCTTGTTTTCTCAGCTATAAAATGCAGATTATTTTACATCCTTACTTCCCAGGGTTGCTATGAGCACAGTTTCCTCAGCTGTAAAATGTGAACAATTTTATACACCTACCTCCCAGGGTGGTTATAAGGACAAAATGAGAAGATATTTGCAAAGCCCTTAGCATGGTGCCTGGTGCAGAGTAGCTACTTATTAATTCCACTGTTCCCTTTTTGTTAAGTGCCAATTCTTCATGAGAACAATTGGCAATGGTGACCAAACATAATGAATGGCATTCAGTGTGACTCAAGAGATGAACAATAAGCTGGAAATTCAAGGCTGGGAACGCTTTTCCTGCTCTATTACTACCATTCAGTCTGACTCATGTCAAGTCTTTTGTGCTTCTCAATTTCCTTAGCTACACAATTCCAACCCACCTCCCAGGAAGGTTACACATAAACCCGGACAAAATGGAGCATAGACAGAATGCCTGTTTATGATACACAGTTAGATGGGCAGTTTCATTTGCAAAAACAAAACAAAACAAAACAAAAAAACAAGACCAACAAATTCAAAATAAAGCTTCCATAGTGTAAAAGAGAGATCTCAAATCTTCAGTTGGGTGTCATGAGCTTGAAAAAGAGAGTTTGTGAAAAGCAGTGGGGACTTGACCCGAACCCAAGCCACTCTGGGAACCATGGAATCACATTATAATAGAGTAACTGAAACCCTAAATTCCAGGGTCTTCTTCCTTAAGAACACGGGGCATTATCAATGACAATTATCAACGAAGGGATAAAAAGAAATGTGAAGCCAGCTAGACAAGAGGCCGACAGAACAGTAGATTTTGGTCAGTCCTGCTCACTGCTTTTTCCAGGTTGATCATGATGCCAATGAAAGGAAGCCTCCCTAGAGCAGAGAGAGAAACCTAAAGAAAAGGAAGATTTTAACAGGAGGTGGAAAAGCCTAGGGACCGATGGCATCAGTCACATCAGCGGGCAAAACCATTTACTGTCAGGCCGCAGCCATCAGTGAACGTACAAAGCAATCATCAGAAATAATACATTTTAAAAAAGATCCATCCTTGCGATCAAACTGGTATATGGCAACGGTCCTCAACGTGTGATTCCCAGACCCCTGGCAGTCCCCAAGACCCTCGCGGTTGGTGTGTGAAGTCAGAACTACATGAGGACATTTGCCTTATTAATATACTCTTTCCCAACTACATGTCAGATTTTCTTCATATACTTCAACCAGAACAATATGTCACAACAGATTGAATGCAGAAGCAAACACAAAAATCCAGTTATCTGCTATTAAGCAAAACAGATATTAAAGAGATTTGCAAAAATATGTAAAAGAATGCTACTCTTCTAACTAATTATTTTTGTTTGGGGAAGGAGTATTTTTTCATTTAAAATGTCATTCATGATCATATGAAATGAGTTTATTGTTATCTTTACTGAATTAATATTTTAAAAATTTATCACATTTAATTTCGAATACACCAAAAATGGATAGATACAACCCACACAAACAGAAGACCTTGAGAGTAGGGCCTCAATAATTTTTAAGAATGAAAACGGGTCCTGAGATCAAGAAATTCTGGTACGGTCCTGAACTCTCCTCCAAGGCAAGTCAGGAATGGCTGTGCCATAAAGTCTTCAAGGACAGCCTGGGAAATTGAGAGGTTAAATGATCTTCCCAGGGTCACAACTAAAAAGTACTTCTTGTCTTATAGGTGTCTTGTATACATCTGTGCATATATGTTGTGTGTTGTCTGTCCTGCCCCATCAGAACGTAAACTCTATGAAGGTTTTTTCTTTTTTTCCCTTTTTTCCTTTTTTCTTTGTATTGCTTTGAATCTCATAGCACTGTTGGGTGCATAGTAGGTACATGAAATGTTTTATTGACTTATTACTAAATCAACTCTTGTTGACTTATTTGAAATAATGATCAAATAATGATTTGATTTTTGTTAGTCCTTGTTCACAACTGGTGAGTCAAAAAGGACTTTAGTAAGTACTTGTTTTTAACATTTTAATTTATTATTCATGTTTACGTCTTTAAATTCTAAGTTCCAAATTCTCTCCCTATCTGCCACCCCTTCCCCACCCATTAAGAAGGCAAGCAATATGGTTTCAATTATAGATGTTAAATCATGCAAAATATGTTTCCATATTAGCCATATTTCAAAAAAACCCAGGAGAGTGAAAAAATTTTACTTCAATTTGCAATCAGAGTCCATCAGTTCTCTCTCTGGAGATGGAGAGCATTTGCTCATCATGAGTCCTTTGGAATTGTCTCAGGTCACATTATTGGTCAGAGTGGCTAAGTGTTTCACAGAACGTCAATTTTTCTTTCCTTCAGTTGGCAGGTGGAAGGAGGGTTTGGGGAGGGGCTAGCCATGGAGGTTACCACAATGAAAAAGAAGTAAGAAAAGAATCACTGAAGTATTTAAAAACATAGAGAACTGAATAGGAAAAAAGGACAGTAGGGAACACAGAGAAAAAGACAACTTCAAAAATAACAGGTTGAATTTATTATATACTTAAAATAAGAAAAGCAAGCAGTTTCACATAAAATACTCTTTCTGTTATATTCTGTATGTGGAAATGTTCACACCATTTGGTAATGGTTAAATACAGAATTTAAAAAAGCCCTATGAAGTACCAGATGTGAGAAAGGAAGTTATTAATAACCTGAACAAGTACAGTTTCTGTGGAGAGAGAAGAGTGGTTGTGAAGCTATAACATGTCCGCAGGACTGATGTTAATGAAGAATTTTACATGGTAGATGCACATGGCGCATTCCAACATGTGAGAGGCAACAGGGAAGGGCAGGTTGAAAACACAGGAACAAAATCATAGAATTTATTGTCCAAAGGGACTTGGTAGCCTTTAGTACAGCCTGTATACAGAAAAAATCTCTATTAAGACTCACTTATTTTTCATTCCCAAACTGAGATTATTTGCTAAAAGCTCCCATTTCATCCTTCTTCCTCATTTGGCATCATTCAGACACCTTCCCCTGCTATCTCCTCCTTGACTCTAGGCTTAGATGAAGAGGTAGCCCTTCTCTTTGCCAAGGGAAAGCTCCTCTAAAGGCATCCTCAATCCCATAATTTTCTACTTTCTCTAGTAAACTGCTCCCACTATCATCTCAACTTTATCTTTGATCTTTTCCTAGTTCCTTCCCTGTTGCGTACTAACAAGGCCATGTCTCTCTCATCCTTCAAAAATCATCACTTGATCTGATCATTCCTGCTAGCTCTTGCTTTGTAGCATTCCTACCCTTTGTGACTGAACTCCTTGAGTAAGCCATACGTAATCTGTGCCTCTGCTTTCTTTCCTCTCATTTTCTTCTAAATACCCTACAACGTGACTTCTGACCTCATCTTTCAGCTGGATTTGTTCTCTTTAACGTTACCAATAATTGACTTCTAGCCAAGATGGCAGCTGGACAGTGGTAGACCATTCAGTTTCCTACATATGTACTCTAGTAATCTGCACTTGATAAAATAATGATCAAGAAATTCAGTAAGAGCCAGTTCAAATCCATCTAGTCATATTAGTGTCAAACCTTTTTCTGCCTTTTCATAAGAATTATATGTGTTACCTCCTCAAACATTTTGCTAAAATCTTGGTAAGTTATACATACAGAATCACCCTTATCTATTAGTCTAAAAATCTTGTGAAAAAAGGAAGTAAGGTTAGTCTGGCATGACATGGTTAGAGGAAACTATATTTGTTGTAAATACTGCTTCTTTTTCTAGAGCACTACTTTGCCAGAAATCTAAGCCAACCTCACTGACCTATACAATGTATATTCTGTTCACTCCCTCCCTTTAATATATATGCATATAAATGTACATATGTGTGTATGTGTGTGTATAGCAAACATTTGTCTTTCTCCACTCCCAAAGGATCTTTTCCAATTTACTCAATCTTTCAAGTATGACTGTCAGTTGCTAGGTAATCATATCTCCGAAATATTTGTTCAACTGAATTGAATTCTTACCAAGACTACTGTAACTGATTCCTACCTAGGTTTCCTACCCCAGTCTGTTTCTTCTCCCAGCCATCCTCCATTCTGCTGCCCAAATGATCCGTGATGATCATGTGACTCCTCTGCTCTAAAACCTCAATTCTCCCATTGCATCCTGGGTCATCTCCAGTCATCCTGATGAATATCTGGTCACTGGATCCAGATGGCTCTGGAGGAGAAGTGAGGCTGGTGACCTTGCACAGCCCTCCCTCACTCAAAACAAAGTCCAGAGCAAGTCATGTCATTATTTCTCTGGTCTTCCAGGCATGGTCTTCCTGGGCAACGAAGGATGAACACAACAACTGAACAAAATATAAACTCTTGACTCTGACATTCAAGGTCCTCCACAGTTTGATTTCTACTTGTCCATCCCAGCTTACATCTTTCAAATCCTAACTTAAATGAGACCATTATGTCCCTTTTCCTTCCCTTGTCCTCCTCATGACTTTGCTCAAGTGTGTTTGGAATGGATTCTGGGCTCCATATCTATAAAATTAAGTCCTTGACTTCCTCAAGGCCCAACTTAGACTCTACCTCTTCTGTGGACTCTGTCTTGATCTACCCACATTCCTCCTCAGTGAAAATGATTTCTCCTTCCTTGAAGTTTTGAGTGTGCTGCTTGGACCTTTTCACTGCACTTACTGTACTTCTCCCTTGTACTATAAGTATCTATACACTTGTCCTTCCCCACTCCATAATATTACAAGATTACTGATAGCAAAGTGTTCCTAGGGTTCCTTTGTGTCCCTAGTACCTAGCACAATGCCTTTGACCATAGTAGGCATTTAAAAATGTTTAAATTGTGTGACCCACCCAGGCAGAGAGTGAGTCTCTAGATCATGCTTATAAAACTTTCAGGCTGAAATAAATGCCAGAAACATCAGATGAAGGATGATTTTTAAAGAGGGCCTGAAATGTGTGCATGCGTGTGTGTGTGTGTGTGTGTGTGTGTGTGTGTGTGTGTGTATGCAAGAGACAGACAGACAGACAGACACAGATGGACAGACAGACCAATAGACTCGAGAAAATAGGGGCCTGAGGAAACCAATGTGCTCTTCGTCTCCAGCAACTTGGATACAACTAAGAGATTTAGCCCATTTCTATGTTGTTGAGATGCCCACTCTACACCATTTCTGGCATAAATGAAAGCAGAGAAGTAATTAAATACACAGTTACACACATAAGAAGAGCTGGGGATTGTATGAAGGAATCTGAGCTCAGTTCAAACAGCTGGTGAGGACCAAACCTTAATCACTTTGAGAAAAACAAACAGAAAACCTCAAATTCTGAAGTTGTCTTCACTAGTTGTGCTTCAGAAGACTGCATTATGAATAGGAAAGCCTCAGTAGATAGACCTTACTAGCACTTTGTAGGATTGGCTGGATGGAGGAACTAAAACTCCTGGGTTTTGGCTTGTTAGATGAAAGAGTTGGGTTTTAATCTCAGAGGGATTGTGGATATTGAGAGGAGATGCTTGCAATGGGTACATCGATGTATTTTTTTCTCTTCATTTCTAACAGTATGATTAAGGACTTGAATATAGTTAGGCATGAGTAAATGACTATCATTTGTAGTAGGAAAGTGACATAAAGGGAAGCACAGGTAGTATAATGAGCCATAATCTGATGTTGCCAACCATAAAAGAGGAGAAATGAAAGGCAGAGAGACAACCAGCTCTATGAGAGTCAGAGAGAGCCTGGTGATTATCCCTGAATGTCCTCTGGTATTGAGTGTATGAACTACATACCACTGGGTAATCACCATTTGATTGAAGGCCCAAGAATAGACCCAGGCATTGTTCCACTCCTTCCCCATGATGTGACAATTAAATTGAAAGAAGGAAAAAACGGAGGGCGAAAAAGTGACAGGAAGGTAATAGAAAATAGGAATTGATCCCTACTTTGGTTCAATTGTAATAGGATTTCTCCAAAATAGTTTAGGAACTGTTAATCATCAAATGAATATTTATTAGTATTTGGTCAACAGACATGAAATTCCTGTACTCCTTTAGTCAGAGAAAATAACCAGATGTGTAGTCTCTTCACTCACCTAGCAAAGTGAACGTCTTCTGAGTCTCTATCATGTCTGCTCTGTCATCCACTCCTTCAATGATGATATTCCCTCCCATCCTTGTATAATGAAATTGTTCTGCACTCACTAAAAGAGGAAGGCAAAACTTAATACATTCAAGGACTTGAGCTTGGTTCATTCATTCAACCAATATTTGTTGTCTGTATTACGTATGCTTAGCACCATGCTAGGAAGTCAATTCCAGCCTCATTAACTCTCTGAAGTCCTGAAAATTATTGCCCAGTCATGAATACATAATTAGCTGGCATCCTGGAAATAGAAGCTTTTTGAGAGAGATCTAAGAACCCAGAGGTAGGCTGAAATGGCCTTTTAGAGGGAAGAAAATTTTTGTGACAAGGGCTACCTTGATGTGTCATAGAGGCAGACTAAAATCTAATTACACACCTATTTAAATATCACACACATAAGCCAGTAAAATGTAAACTTAAAAGCAAGGATTGCTTTTTATTTTGTCTTTTTAGCCCCAGCAGTGTCTGACACACAGTAGGTACTTAATAAATGTTTGTTGAATTGGATTGCAACGTGTTAGTGATGACATAACAAGCTTTGGGTTTTTGGACCTCTAGCAACTTTCAATTTTTCCTAAATTAAAACAGACAGTGATTAAGAAGTGTGGGGGTGTGGTGTGATGAGGGGATTGGAGGATGGTGGAAGCCAACTAGCAGGGAGGAAGAAAGAATTGTAAAAGCAATACAGGCCATTTTATATAGTGGCCGTCATTCCTATATATCTCAAGTCTCTTGAGTTATATCATAGTATGACATAATCAGTGATTAGAATAGTAACCCTGAGTCATCAAGCAGGAAAATTTAAGAAGAATGTAGCACCTTTTAGAAAGACTCAGTACAAAAAAACTTTGTTTAAAAAAAAGTTTTGATGGTTAAAGGAATAAACTTTAGTTGTGTGGAAAACCTACTTCCATGGGACATTTCACAAATAAGGCATTACTTCTGGGCTCACAGTTGACCAATGTTGAATCCTCAGGGGACCAATCAATAGGCTAGTCGATACTATCATGGCCCCTCCTTCTATACCCTGATAGCTATCACCAACCCCATGCCCACTGCCCCAGAGACTTCAGTGTCAACTCCACCCCTCACTCCTCAAACTCTGGTGATCTTAGGAATCAAAAAAATGGAAGGTAGGGACTCTTCTTAAAAAGAAAAAGTGTTACTGTCATACCAAGGAAATTGACTTAAAATTTAAAGAACACCCCTCCAGTTGTAGAGATACTTCCATCTACTATGACATACCCAGTTTAAGGTGTTTAAATTCAGGCTGCAGCGCTGAGGCACAAAGCTGATAAAAAATGTGGTAATTGCGTTCATTTTCTGACTGCAGAAAGAAAAAACCCAGAAAGCCATATCAATATTTTACAAGTGAAGAATGTCAGGTATTTGATTCTTAACTAGAGGGTCCTTAAGGTCTCAAATGGATTTTTGCACTCTAGGATCTTGGTCAAACATTCATATTTATCTGTGTTTCCCAGGAACCTTTTCTAAAAGTAATTAAGTTATAAACAATTTGTCTATGTTAAGTCAGTTTTCCAGCAGTCCCCCTTAAAAATGAGTCCTTTCTCCAACAAAGACAGTGACATAACAACTGGAAAATCTAAGAAAAAAGACTTTAAAAGGAGAAAGACTTGTTATTTTTAAAGGATAGGATTGTGTGAAATGGGAATAATATGACCTACACTTGTTGAGACTTGATTGATTTATTACCTTCCCAAACCCAAATATATTCTCCATTTGTGTTGGCTAAAAGATGTGTGTGTGTGTGTGTGTGTGTGTGTGTGTGTATGTGTGTGTATGTGTATAAAAATTACCTCATCCCCAGGGTCAAATGTAAATCTCATTCCTACCCTGAGTATTGAGATGAAAACCATTATGGTGACTGTGCCTGCTTCAATCAGGTTTTTTCCCCCAACACAATAAAAATCTAATCTTAAAACAATATAGGAATGTACAAATAATGAATGTAGAAAGTAATGAAATTTTTAAGGGTCTATCTCCATTGAAATTTCATCCATTTGCCAACTATCCCATATAGACAATAAAAAAGTTCTGTTACTCCAGACAAAAGATTGTAAAGCTGTATTCTGCCTGCCAGTGAATGATGCAAGTCTCTCCCTAATCATTAAATAAATATGAATAGTTGAAAAGAATGAGGGTTATTGAAGTTCTTTTCCTTACTTGAAAGACAACTCTGGATTTCTCCAGAAGATAAGTTCTCATGTTGGCTCCTATAATTTGATTCCTTTTATCAAAGCTGATCTCTGTATACTTTCCAAATCGACTGCTGTTATCATTTCGGGTGGTCTTGGCATTTCCAACAGCCTACAAAAGACAGTTTTGAGATAAAAAAATTTTTTGGATCAAGATCATTAGTGAAATTCTTGATAAAAAACACAGACCTGAGACAAAGGGACTAGGCTTACCAAACAAACGGAATTCTGATTGCTGAAACTAAGGATGATGAGTATTTTCCCTTGCCTACAGAATAAGTTTGAGTGGCTTAGACTGGTATTCGAAGCCTTCTTGACCCCAGCTTACCACTCAGACTCTCATAGCCATCTATTCCGTTACATAAACCCTACATGGTATTCAATAGACTAACCCACATTATGGCTCATATGCCCCAAGTTTTTCTGCCTCTGCACTCCCAATGTCTCTTCCCTTTCCCTTGTCCTATCCAAATCTCACCTTTCCTGAGAAGTTTTCACTGACCATCCAGCCTGAAGCAATCTTTCCCTCTTTTAAACTCCTATAAGACTTACTGTCTGTGGCAATCACTGGGAAAATGCATTATATGCTACCTGCCTTGTTCACACGACTTTGATCTAGATAACATTTTATGGATTATAAACAGCGGTTTGCAAAACATACTTCCCTGGTCTTTATAATCACCTTGGGCCGTAGTGGGTCTGATTAATATCCTCAAATACCCTCAAAATAAATCATCCTTATAGATGATGAGGCTGGGCCACAGAGGGGTGAAGAAATTCATGTGGAGCGGTATGGAGTTAACTTATGGAGGGGATGTGTGTGGAGTTACACAAATAGTAAGTCCCGGAAGCTGAATTCGAATCCAGGTTCTCTGCCTCAAAGTATCTAGGGTTTGCTCTTCTCTCCCTTGCCCTCCCCAAGAACCAACCCAGTATCCTTTTCCTGCTGGGCCTCTGTTTCAGTTATATCATAAACACATCTATGGTAGTTGCTTTTAATAGCTTGAGGACCTTCCATCCCCCTTCCAACCCTCACTGATACTTGTATTTTAATTAGAGATTTTTCAAAAGTGAAAAGCTTTTACTAGAGATGAAATTTTCAAACACTGTGATAGGTATGTGTACAGAAGAGGACAGGGAAATTTATTCCAAGTTCTTCAAATGACATCACCTAGCCATTTCCTTATTTAGCCTACGGATGAGGCTGGACATGCACCCATCTTTCTGACTTGAAAAAATAATAACAAAGGCAGCTAACATTTATATAGCACTTACTATGTACCAGGCATTGCACTATATGCTTTACAATTATTGTCTCATTTAAGTCTTACAATAACCCTGGGAGTTAGGTGCTATTATAACCCCCATTTTACAGACAGGGAAACTGAGGCAGGCAGGTTTTTTGTTTTGTTTTTGTTTTTTTAGTGTCTTGCTCATGGTTACCTAGCTAGTATCTATGGTCGAATTCAAACTCAGGTCTTCCTGACTCCAGACCCAGTACCTCATCTACTGCACCACCTAGCTTCTTTAGATTTGAGAGTGTGAAAGCTTGGGTTCATACAGAACTACAGTGCAAACTGATTTAACTTATTTTGTTCAAGTTTCATTGATGATATTCCCAATCTCAGCTCTAGTTAAGAATCAAATCCCTGACGTTATTCACTTGTAAAGTATTGATATTGGCTTTCTGGTCTTCTTTTTCTTTCTTTCTGTAATCAGTGAATGAACAGAATTATCCGATTTTCTACATTACAGCCTAAATATAATCATCTTAAATTTGGTAAATCAAAGTAGATGGAAGGATCTTCCCAATTTCCAAAGATCTTCATCAATTTCTAAGTGAATATCATTGTTAGGCCAGTAAGAGAGTCCCTGAACTTTTTTTATTTTCAAGAGGAAGACTCACATCTACTTTTCATGTCCCTGATTCTTAAGATCTCCAGAATTTGAGGAAGGTGAGGCTTGGACATCAAAACCACTGAAGCAATGGGGAGTGGGAATGGGGTTGGTGATGACTGTCACAGCATGGCTAGAGGGAGCACAGAGTTGGCTGGTAGCCCACTTGGATTGTCCAGGTTGGGATGTTGGAATTGTTATCAACCTCATCCATAATGAACCTGTACCCGTAATTGCTTACCTCAGTTATGGGATTTGAGGCCAGCACTTTATCTTCCACATGGGCATTACTGCTTGATTTGCTGACGGTAGCAAAGTATCTCATAGCATATCGGGCTGACACTGTCTTTCCAGCCCCTGACTCTCCACTCACAATTATCGACTGATTCTTGTTGTTTCTAGAGCAAAATGATGAAAGCACAGCGTTACTTGGGAGCAACCTGCTTTCAGGCATAGCTGCTGGGTAACAACATCATTCCCGGCATATTAACAAGCTGCTTTGGAAAGGGAATCACATCTTTCAGGCCATTAGAAGCCCACACTGAAGCTTTAGTAACACTGTCCTTGAGTGTCACTCTCCAAACGATTTCACTTGGTGATCTCATCAGCTCCCGTGGATTAAACTGTCCACTCTTATGCAGATGATTCTCAGATCTATTTATCCAACCCCAAACCTTGTCTGGCATCTTCAACTGCCTAGTAGAGATTCTGAATTCCTTCTCTCTGACATCTTAGACTCAACGTGTCCAAAAATGACATTTACCTCCAAATGCTCCCTTCTTGTGAAGGTCTCCATTACCGCGGATGGCACAGTCAACGTGTGAATCTGTGCTGCTTGACTAGAAAGATTTGTTACAAGGGAGGGCTTCTACTTGGGGTGAGCCAAGGAAGGAGCTGGTGGGTAGTGTTAACAATGAAGGGAGGAAGAAAGGAAGGCAAGGAGGAAAGAAAGAAAGAAAGAGAATGTAATAGGGGGAGGAATGGAAGGAGGGAGGAGTAAAGAAAGAATAAACTAGCAAGAAAATATTTTAAAAAATTTGTTGCTGTTCAATCATTTCATTTGTGTCCAACTTTTTGTGACCCCATCTGCGGTTTTCTTGGCAGAGATACTGAAGTGGTTTGTCATGTCCTTCTCCAGGCCATTTTACAGGTGAGGACATTGAGGCAAACAGGGTTAAGTGACTTGCCCAGGGTCACACGGCTAGTAAGTGTCTGAGGACAGGTTTGAACTCAGGAAGATGAGTCTTCCTGACTTCAGGTCCTGTGATCTATCCACTATGTCAGCTAGAAGGCCTGAGTTCAAATCCAGCCTTGGACACTTACTAGCTGTGTGACCCTGGGCATGTTACTTAACTCTATTTGCCTCAGTTTTCTCATCTGTAAAATGAACTGGAGAAGGAAATGGCAATCCACTCCATTATCTCTGCCAAGAAAACCCCAATTGCGGTCATAAAGAGTCAGATTATTGTTGCAGTTAGTATTATTATAATATTCAGGCATGTTTATTAGCAAATCCTAGTCCCACATCCACTGGCAATGTGATGGAGGAATATTTTGCTCTCCTGTTCATTTCTGTGTGGAAGACAGAGATGTTCAATGTTTCTAAATTAAAAAGAAATGTTTTCAAATATGAAGAAAAATACAAGGATCCTTTATCCAAATCCTGGATCCTGGTAGCTATGAGGAAACAAGATTCCTCTTAAATATCTTGTCAATAGAAAGTCACCATATAACACACTCTGACTAGACACAGCTGATTTGGTGGGGTTTTTTACATTTGTAAATGAATGAAATACATATATTCATGTGGAACAAAACTACCTCCTCAAATTTTCTAGAAGAAAGAGCTAAGCCACTTACAAAAGGAAATTACATAAGAAAAGCCAGGATGCTTGGACTGTATCAGCCAGCTTTTAGCAAGGTACTTATTTACCTTTTTTGATATGAATAAAATCTTAGTCCTGGAGACTTTTTTTTTTTGGCGGGGATGGGGGGCGGAGTGTGTTTGTGAATGGCTAGAGAGATTCTGGTTTGGTTAGGAATCTCAGGGTGTCCTCTACACCTGGGCTGGTGACAGACAGTGTGGTGTAGTGGGAAAAGGACTGGACTAGATAAACATCAAAAGACCTAAAACAGGCTTAGCTAACTAGCTGTGTGACTTGGTTACCTCACCTCTCTGGGTCTCAGTTTACTCATCTGTAAAATAAGCAGGTTGGACTAGATTAGGAGTTCTTAATCTGGGGTCAATTAGCTTAAAATTTTTTTTTGATAAATGTGTGTCAATATAATTTGTCTTCCTTTGCAATCCTATGTATTTAACCGTATGCACTGAAAAGCATTCTTCCAAGAAAGCACCCATGGGCTTTACCAGACTGCCAAAGGCATCTATGATGCAAAAAGGTTAAGAATCCTTGGACTAGACAATTTCTAAGATTCTTTTTAGCTCTAACGCTCCATTATACTACAAACCTAGATGTCCTCTTAGCTAAGATCACCTTCAAGTGCACTTGAAGATGCACTTAAGAATTATTTAGGTAATACTAACTGTCAACATGGTGCCTTGTACGCCCTCAAAACCTTTTAGAGGTACACAACATACTCTCCCCCTTCTCAGATAAGGCTTCGACTTTTTACCATTGAATACCCCACTGGCGTGTCTCCAAGTGTACGACAATGGCAGATAAAGGAAATATTCTGATTAAAAAAAATAAAAATGGCTAAAAAGTACTTTCAATATTAGTGAACTAGAAAATTATAGAATTTAGAAAAAGAGAAATATAGAAAAATAAATAGAAAAATAATATATAAAATATATATCATATATTATAAACAAATATATAGAAATAGAAAAAATAGACTTTTTGTTCTGGATTTTTAGATTAATGATAAATATTTTAATAAATTTAAAGTATGATAGTCATTACACAGGAGAGCAAATATTACGAAAGGGAGGAGAAAGAAAATTGTGGAGCCCAAGAAAACAGGAAGGGAAATGAGAGAAGGAATTTAAAAAAATTCCACAGGAATCCACTCAGGAAACCTGGTCAGGTGATGTAGGATACCAACAAAAAGCTTGTTCCAAAGTAGATCATAATTGTATGGTAGGACTGACGCCTTCTGATAGTACGTTCAAAAACTCAGGATGCCCTAAAAATGCCACCATGAGGCTGGCATTCTAAAATTTTGCCAGGTTTGCTCTTTAGTCGGGCCAAAACAAAATTTCTCTCCAAAACTATGAGTCGTGTGAGAAGAACAGAGGGAGTCAAGACAATTTACAAGAAGTGCAACGGTAAGAGACAAGATACCTGGCCATTTGTTTATATGCCTCCTCTGCCACGGCAAATATATGTGGATCCATATCTCCCATGTTCTGCCCACTATAAGCATGAATGATGTCATTCCCATAGATGGGCAACTCTTTGTAAGGGTTCATGGCAACCAAAATGATTCCTGAAGAAAGAAATTCAAGATGTAAGAGTCCCAGAACGACGTCAAAATGAGGGGAATATGGTGATAAGGGGCATTGATATATCATGTCAAGTCAACTCAACAAGCACTGAGTAGGTGGCTATATCATTGTTACGCCCTCAAGCAGCTCACAATCTAATGAAAAAGACAATATGCAAAGCATAATGCCGACATCTTCAACACACCAGGCGGAACACACCCGGAACTCAGGCCAATATAGAGACCCTGGAATGCTGGAAGCAAACATGGGCTCATTCAGCAGACTGCCCTACAAAGTCATAATCTCCAAAGCATGTTACTGGTTAAAGAAGAGAGTTAGATGAGTGGAACAGGTTAGGCCCACAGCACAGCAAAGCAAACAAACCTAGTAATTTAGTGTTTGATAGAACCGATGAGCCTAACCATACTTTTGGAGCGAAATGAACAATTCTGAAAGATGAAAGAAATCCGACCCATGCAGCAATCAATCGTGATTCCAGAGGATCGATGATAAAGATTGTTAACTATTACCTGAGAGAGAGGTTATGTACTAATATGCAGAATGAGATATTGACATAATTATATAATTATAATTTATACACATACTCTCTCTCTCTCTCTCTCTCTCTCTCTCTCTCTCTCTCTCTCTCTCTCTCTCTCTCTCTCCAACTTGGTGGGGAAATGGATACAGGAAGATTCATCTTCCTGAATTCAAAGCAGGCCTCAGATACTTACTAGCTGTGCAACCCTGGGCAAGTCACTTAACCCTGTTTGTCTCAGTTTCCTCATCTGTAAAATGAACTGAAGAAGGAAATAGCAAACTGCTCCAGTATCTTTGCCAAGAAAACCCCAAATGGAGTCATGAAGAGTTGGACATGACTGAAACGACTCAGTAACAACAAATATGGGATGTGTTTTGTTTGACTGTGTGTATATAAATATATATATGTGTATATACGTATATATATATATAAACAAAGGTTTTGCAGTTTTTCTCTCCCACCTCCAGCTGGGAGAAGGAGGTAGATGGAAGGGAGAAAACAAATAATGCTTGATATTTTAAAAAAATTAAAGTAGCAATATTTTGCCTTTGTAAGCTACTTCTTAATTTTAGAAGGCCCTTATATGCATCAATTTATTTGTTCCTTACCAAACCTGAAAAGTATTTTCTAAGACAAATTTTTTATATGTTAAATTTTATAATTTTGGTATTTTACTGAAAGTGTGATGTCAACCAGAAAAAAAGTTTTTTTGGGAAAAGGGTTACATAATCTATATTTTTTCTTGTTTATTTAATAAAGTCAATTTTCTGTCATACCTCTGATGCATACTGACTAACTTTGTGACCCTGAACAGCCCATAGCCTCCAGAGATCTTGGCAACTTGGAGAGTTGACCAGAGCTACTATAAGTTGCAGAGAAGGTGCCAGGCTGCCCTGGTAGAAGGAATTTCATCATCTTGGGGTTTCTTATGCTAATGAAATCACAGGTCCAGTCCCTATGCCTATCTCTAACTTTAAATTATTTGGAGGATGGTTATCTAGTGCTGTTGGCACCATTTCCTTCTCCAGTTCATTTTACAGATGAGGAAATTGAGGCAAACAGGGTTATGTGAGTTGCCAAGGGTCACACAGCTAGTAGGCAGGATTTGAACTCAGGTCTTCCTGATTCCAGGCACAGCATTCTTATCCACTGCATCACTTAGCTGCCCCATTCTCTTAGATACTTTGACTACACAACAACTACCCCAAACCATATAATGAGTCCTATGATGCGATTTGATCAAAATAGGTCCCGGGGGAGAAGGGAACATGTGTAAACAGACATTGCTAGGAACACTAATGAATCCAGAAATACAACGCATTAACACCAACTAATTTTATCAACCCTTGTGTTTATCCTTATTTGGCCTACTGACAATTTAATATCCAAAGGTAGCTGGAGTTAATTCACCATAAACTGCTAAGGTGCACTCTTAACCTCATAAAGGGATCCATTTTATTGTGTCCTTTAGTACACTTTCCCTAATTACCCAAGATCACTCAGAATTTCGGCTTGTCACAAAGACAATACTAGAAATAGTTAATGTTGGACAGGCTATGGGAAGACTGGGACACTAATAGACTTTTGGTGGTACTGTAAGTTGGTTAACACATTTTGGAAAGGACTTTAGAATTATGCTATTTTTAAAAGGAACTAAAATGTCCATACCCCTGACCCTGAGAGTCTATAGCAATGCATACCCGAAGGAGGGCAAGGGCAGAAAGGTCCCCTATACTGCAAAACATTCAAAGCAACACTTTTTGAGGTAGCAAAAAAATTGAAAATAAATTCGATGCCCATCATTTTGGGGAATGGCTAAACAAATGGTGGCATGTAGATGCCATGGAATATCACTGTGCTTTAAGAAATGCTGAATATAATAAATTCATAAAAGCAAGGGAAGACTTATATGAACTGATGCAGAGTGAATTAAACAGAATCAGGGAAACAATACAGACAATGGAAATGAAAAGGATGAAAAAATGAAACTAGACTCTGTATAATTATAACGATCAAAATTAGCCCTGGAAAAGAGAGGAGAAAATACACCTCCCTCCCTCTATCTTTCACCACGATGAGGGTCTACAATATTGACTACGTTTTCAGACTTGGTTAATGTGTTACTTTGTTTTGCTAAATTTCTTCATCTCTTTCCTTTCTTTTGTATACTTTGTCACAAAGAATGACTTTCTGTGTAGGAGAGTGGGGAGCAATATATTGGGAAATTAAGGTACCAATAAAAATTAAACAATAGTCTAATCATGCTATGGTCAGCAATGACTATCTTTTTATTTATTTTCATATAATTTTGATTTATAAGCATTTTTTTACTTACCACTGTAGGTATAAATAAGTTTGGATTCAGCAAAACGTATTTTGAGATTGTGGAGGACGGCCGGTTCATGCAGGTAACTAAGCGCTGTGAGGTCATTCTCTCCTACAAGAATGTCAGGATTTCGTAAAGGTGGGAGAGTTTCTGGATCAACAGGATAATCTTGCTCCTAACGATAAAGGACAAAACAAATTTCAACGACAAGGTTCTGGAGTTCCTGTCTAAATTATTCTCCTTCAGGCTCAAGACAACGAATCTGAAGATACTAGAACACTAATGGACAATACAGTTATCTCTTCCACATCTTTCTTTTTTATGAGGAGAATTTCCAGAACCTGATCATAAAATCTGGCTTGATAGTATAACCAGAGTATACATATGTTTTATGCATCTCTGAGTTTCTAAACTTTTTCTGGCCTTCACATGTCATTTTCAGCTTCTACAAAACTCCCCCCAATTTCCCACTTTCTTATACTGACCCATGATATATCAAAACCATAACGGGAAAGTCATGATGTGGAAGGGATTACTGTATCGCCTATGTATAAAGGCTATGAAATGCTTTACACCTAAAGAAATCCTTTCTGGGACTTTGCCTTTTCAGATCATAGTCAACCAAACATGATGCCTTTGCTCAGAAAAATTCCACCAAGTTGGCTATTTTCTCCATAATTCTTAAACTAGGTTCCAATGCATAAAATGAAGCTGACCAAGCTTCTAGAAGACAGAAAACTAATACTTCTGTGGGGTGCTCTAATCTTTGTATCTCCCAACATAGGTCAAGTCAACTTAACCCTTTTTTTGCCTCAGTTTCCTCCTCTGTAAAAATGAGCTCGAGAAGGAAATGGGAAACTACTCCTGTGTCTTTGCCAAGATAACTCCAAATGAGGTTGTGAAGAGTCAGATACAACTGAAAATGACCCAAGGCCAACAATGCACACTTAAGCAGTACTGGTCATGTTTTTCGTTATCTCTCTCAGACTAGAAGTGCAATGGCTACTGACGGACCCCATCCCACCATTGGTCACCACAGGAGCTTGGATCTGAGCCTCTTTCTGACCATGACTGTTTCTCTCCTACTTAGGCAGTCTGGTGGCTCCCTCATCTGAAGGCTGACTTAGCATCAGTTTATTACATCAATTCAGAACTCAAGCAACCCACCATCCCCAACCTTCCCAGAAAAAGAAGATAACAGGCATGTACCATCAAACTTGGTAGGATGGGCATGTTAGGCAGTCAGCTACTAAGTGTTGGTTAATTGATCAATGTGTCTTTAACACTTTTTTAATTCATACTATTTGCGTTCCATAAAGTCTAGTGGTGTTTTTATATTAAGAGTCACTCCATTGTTGATAAACTGGTGGAATGAATAAAAGAAAATACTGACATATACTCAGTATTCAATACCCAGATAACAGAGAGTTCTGCTATAATGTTCTAATGGGATATTGTTGCTGGTTGATAGTTTCAGTCATGTCCTACTCTTCATGACTCCATTTGGGGTTTTCTTGACAGAGACAATAAAGTAGTTTGCCATCTCCTTCTCCAGTTCATTTTGCAGATGAGGAAACTGAGGCCAACAGGGTTAAGTAACTTTCCCAGGGTGACACAGCTAGTAAGTGTCTGAGGCCAGATTTGAACTCATGAAGATGAGTCTTCCTGCCTCTTAGCCAGTCGTCCTCTCCACATGGTTGTCCTATAAAAGGTTGGGTATTACTAACCTCCAGCCCATTAATAGCATCATAAATCTAGAATCCAATCCAGGGTGGGCAAAGAATAAGAACAGGAAAACTGGAGGAATGGGAAGGAAAGGGAAGAAGCATTTTTAAGCACTCA
This sequence comes from Notamacropus eugenii, assembly GCF_028372415.1. Classification (NCBI taxonomy): domain Eukaryota; kingdom Metazoa; phylum Chordata; class Mammalia; order Diprotodontia; family Macropodidae; genus Notamacropus; species Notamacropus eugenii. The sequence continues at coordinate 658,837 of NC_092878.1, read as the reverse complement.
GTATCTTCCAGGCACTGTGCTAAGTGCTTTACAAATATTACCGCCTCTGATCCTCACAATCACCCTGCGGGTACGTGCTATCATTATCCTCATTTTACACTTGAGTAAACAGAGGTAGAAGGAGGTTAAGTGACTTGCTCAGTCACATTGCAAGGAAGTATCCGAAGTTGGGTTGGAAACTGGGTGTTTCCTGATTCCATGCCCAGAATTCCATTAGCTGTGCTGCACAGTGGGCAGGTGGATATAGGTATTGTTTAACAGTCACCTGTTCATCTATACTCCATCAGCTGCTCTCCTTTACATCAGGATTACCTTTTCCAAGCCTGTTTCTTTCTTTTCTTTTCTTTTCTTTTCCTGGTGAGGCAATCAGAATTAAGTGGCTGGCCCAGGGTCATACAGCTAATAAGTGTCAAGTGTCTGAGGTCAGATTTGAACTTAGGTCTTTCTGACTCTGGGGCCAGCGCTCTATCTACTGCACCTTAGCTGTTCCTCTCCCTCCAACTCTGTTTTTTAAGGTGGATGCTCTATGGCAGGGGTCCTGTACTGACTCAGGAAAGTTACCCATCAAAATAACATGTTTTAAGCAAGTATTTTGGCAGAATATGTCAGGTGTGTTTTTCTTAAGGCATTTTGATAATGTTCATACATACTGGGATGAAAGAGACTCCAGCAGCCTGGTAAATGAATCATGACACCACCTTCCAGCTTGTTTGTCAAGCCCTTTAGAAGGACTATGTAAGACTAGGCTGCCTACCAGTGCTACCATATTTATCTTCATTCCTCTTCTTTTTCTTTTTCCCTGACATAATTGCCTAAATGTGCTCTGTCCCTGACAGAGAAATCCTGAGAAAATTATATATTTTCCTATACCTATCTCCTCCCAACATAGTCACCCCACTCCTTACACACTTAGACAGATAGATACACAGACACAGACACAGACAGACACAGACACACACACACACACACACACACACACACACACACACTTCAAAATAGCAACCACCATCCCTGATGGAAGGACCTAAGAAGTTTTATGAATCTTACTTAAGTTTCACAGTTGGAGGTAAATGCAACACTTTTCACACAAAGTGGGTTTTATTCTTGATAATGCAGACAAAGGGTTAAATGAAAGAAGCAGCTTGGCTGCTTGCCATTGGCTGAAGATGAAGGGAAGAATTCCCAGCTACTTTTCTATCTGCCTTCTTCTCACCATCCCTGGGCTATTGTACTAGTGAACAGTGCTAGGTAACAGGTTGAAAGACCCTGCAGCCATTACATAGAGCTACTGTAGCTGCATAGTTCTTATAAGCTAAGGAAAGATATTAACCCCATAACCCAAAATAGCAAAGTACATAGTAGGAACTCACAAAAAAAGTTCATTGGATGAATGAACGTGTAACAGTTCTTCTATGAAAGCTTGGATTATCTGCCTTGTTTGGGGTCCCCAAGTCACTAAAGACCCTGACAGTTGTATTTTTTTCTAGGTAAAGAAGAGAGGAAGCTATTGTGAGATCAGTCCTAGAGGACAAAATTTTCATCTAGAGTACCAGCTTTTAAAAAAATGCTGTTGACAGAAAGCACAGAGAAGAGTGGGTGGTGGACCTTCCTTCCAGTTATATGGATCAGCAGCATGGGGGCAACATTAGTGGGGGCAACATCAATAATTTTCCTCAAACCCATGTCTCTGGAGATATTGGAGAAGCAAAAACTAAAGGGGCAAGCAGCAAGGTAGAAGACTTTTTGTTATTTTCTTTAACTGGAGATATTATCACAAGTCATTCACTTTTCATTACTGCACTCTCAAGGACAGAATTACAACAAACCTGAGGATTCCAACTTCATTCAACCATGGGGCTATAGCAGGAAGAGGAAGTTAAAGGGCAAGGGAAGGGGAGGTATGGGGAGAGAGGGGAAATCCTTTCTTGCAATAGATTTTAAAATGCATCTCCTTCTGTCTCTCTAGTTAAAAAGTATTCTGGAATTTGATTAAGGCCTTTTCCACCTTTGGTGATGATGTGGGCAGACCAGGATCCGTATCATGGAGGGTCACACAATTCTCTTTATTTTAGAATGGGGCATAATAGGTTCAAGGGAGTAGGGAGTAAGTACTTAATACAACCTTGGGGATAGAGTCATAAATCATTCTGTCACAACTGGAGAGATTATCAAGGAATAAGTTTTATTTATTGTGGGTAAGGAGATGAATCCTTTTGTGGCTCAACGTAAGTCCTCTGGACTAAAAGCAATGCTCCTTAGAAGTTTGAGAAATTAAGGATGCTGAAAGATTTAGATAGGCTTTTCACTGCTACACATGACCTCATTTAAATGTCACATTTATTATACCATGAATAATGACAGCTAAAGCTAAAGACTTTTGTATTTGCTTGAAACATCCACATTACCCCGAGGCACCAGGCCTCTCTTTCCATAAGGAGGTTCCAAGTTGGCATTCTCACCATTAGTCTTGTATTTGGCCTCTCCTTTGCATTGTTTCTATTTCCCCCCATCATATCCCTCTCGTCATTCAAATTCTCAATTTTTTCCCACACTTAGACCCATTTCTTATAGTTCTACTTCCTTTCCTTTCCTTTTCTTTTTTCTTCTCCTTTATTTTATCCTCATCGCCTATCTCCATCTCTCTCTCCTGTATTTTGATTCTCCCTATTTCAGTATTTATCTTTCTACCCACCAGTCTCTTTTCCTCTCCTTCAATTTCTCCTGATATTTCCTTTAAAGTTTCTTTTTCATGAATCTGTCAGCTGAGGACTGACAAAATTTACCAAATTACCCAAAACCACTTAATCAAATTAGATGCTCATTTTAACAGTGTCCTCCAAACATCTTAGAACTTCCAAGAACTGACTAGGAGGAAATAAGGATAATCTCTTATAACTACAATCCCATGACTCATGGCCTTTGGCGTACTGGATAAAGGACAAACAATGTTCCTCAGACTACCCAGAAGGAGATGGCATGTTACTGATGGTGCTGGTTCCAAGGGATATCATTTGGCCAAGTCTTTGACAATACTATTGGTGCCCACTGAGCTGTGTTGGCAGCTTTCCCCACTCCTGAACATTCCTAAGGGTCATTCACGATGTCTGGTTCAGGGTCTCCCTCCTCTGCCTCTATCCCCCACTTGCTTCTCTGTCCATGGTGGAAGATACACAAGGAATACTTACAGATCCATCTTCGAGTAGTACATGAAGGACTTTATCTCCAACTTTATAGTCCTTTGCTATTTCTGCCGATTTCCAAACTTCCTCAGCATCAGGGATCCACACCCTATTGTACTGAACCAAGGCAATGAGATAAGGCTTAATTACAGTACTTTGTAAAAGAAAAGATAGGTTGTAAAAAGAAAAGAAAGGTTTCTTTTCCTACCTGGTCAGATCCTTTGTTGGGAGCACTTTCAACCAACTTTTCACAAAATCACAAGCCTAGACCATTTTATTGTTCTTTTTCACTCATAGGAGCATTTCTAGAGTTTTCCCAGTTCAACCCAGGGAAACCAAGAGTATGGCTGAATATTAGTGATCTCTTTCTTCTCCCCCCCCTTCCCCCTTCTCTCTATTTCTCTGTGTATTTCTCTCTTTACACACACACACACACACACACATACACACACACGGACAATTTTAATTGGTCGGACTTTTTTCCCCTTCACATCAATCATGACTCTGTCTCTTTGCAACTTCCATTCAATGATCCTTACTCTGCCCTTTGGAGTCAAGCAGGACCACTGTGTAATTCCTTCCTTCCCCAAGACATATCTTCAAATATTACAAGATAACTTTCTTTGCTTCTCCACACCTATGGCATACTTTCCAATCACATTACCATGCTGGTCAACCTCCCAGGCGTTGTCCCAGGTCTTTAATGCCTTCCCTAAAAATGTGATATTTAGACAAAACACAATATTCCAGATACTGTCTGACCAGGCCCAAGTATACCTACTGTAAAATTGAACTGAATTTCTATTCTCAGCTGAAACTTCTCTTTCAAAGGTAACCAACTGTCTCCCATTTTCTAAATCCCAAGGCCATTTCTCAGATCTCATCTTTCTACAGCCCTACTTTCTCCTGGTTCTTCTCCTTTTACTTATATGATTATTTCTTAGGAATCCACCTTTCTAGCTCATCACTGGCACCATGCCCCCTAGCTGGGGTGGTGGTGGTAACATCCTAAGGCTCTCCTGAACCCTTTTTTTCCTACCCTCTGAAGGGTTTATCATCTGTAATGCTATCCAACCTCTGATAGAGAACTGATGAAATCTAAGCACAAACTGAAGACTATTTTTCTCACTTTCTTTAAAAAAAAGTGTGTGTGTGTGTGTGTTTGTGTGTGTGTGTGTGTGTGTGTGTGTGATCATCTCAAGACAGGTAACTCCAAGATCTATACATCTAATCCTAGTCTCTTTCCTGAGCTCTAGTTCCTAGTTCTACATTACCAACTGACTAGTTATCCTTGCAACATCTCAAACTCATCATGTTCAAAACAAAACTTGTCATCTCCTTTCAAAATCCATTCTCCTTTCAAACTTTCCTATTTCAAGGCACCACCATCCCTTTAGACTCCCATGTTTGTATCCTGGGTGTTACCCTTGAATCTTTTCTTTCCTTCATGCCACATACCTAATCAGTTACCAAATCTTCCTGTTTCTCCCTCTCCAATATCTCTTGCATGATCATTTCTCACATGGTCACCACATTAGTTTAGATCCTTAATACCCCTCAGTATAGCCTCCTAATGGGATTTCCAGTTTCTAGTCTACCCCTTCTCCAATCCATCCTCTGAAAAGTTGATAAAATAATTTTTTAAAATAATAAATGTTGGCGAGGAAATGGGAAAATTGGGATACTGATGGACCATTGGTGGAGTTGTGAACTGATCCAACCATTCTGGAGAGCAATTTGGAGCTACATCCAGAGGGCAACCAAAACGTGTCTATCCTTTGATCCAACAATATACTACCAGGTCTGTATCCCAAAGAGATCATAAAAAAGGCAAAAGGATATACATGTGCAAAAATATCTATAGCAGCCCTTGTCATGATGGCAAAATATTGGAAATTGACGGGATGCCCATTAATTATGGAATGGCTAAACAAGCTGTGGTATCTGAATATCATGGAATACTACTCTGCAATAAGAAATGATGGAACAGGCAGATTTCAGAAAAACGTGGAAAGACTTGTATGAACTGATGCAAAATAAAATGAGCAAAAGCAGGAAAAACTCAGCTCTTCTCAGTAACACAATGCTCCAAGGCAAGTACTTCTGGAGGAAAATGCTATCCAGATAAAGGACTGAGGGACTCTGAATGCAGATGGAAACATACTTTTTTCAGGTACTTTATTCTTTTTCATGTTTTGTTTTGATCCGTTTCTTCTTTCACAACTAAGATTAATATAGGAATATATTTTACATGGTAACACATGCATAACCTACGTCAAATTGCCCACCATTTTAGGAAGAGGGGATGGGAGGGAGGGAGAAAAATCTGGAACTCAAAATCTTGTGAAAACGAATGCTAAAAATTGTCTTGACATGTCATTGGGGGGAGAAATAAAATACTATTAAATGTAAAAAAAAATTTTTTAAAGGTAAAATAAGTAAAAAAAAAAAAATGAACTTCCTAAAGCACATGGCCTCCTAATGGGATTTCCAGTTTCCAGTCTCACCCTTCTCAAATCCATTCTTTGAAAACTTGTTAAAATAAACTTCTTTAAAGCACAAATTTGGCCATTTACCTCCTTTATTCAAGAAGCTGTAGTGGTTCCGACTGCCTTAGGATAAAATATAAACTCTTCACTTTGGCATTTAAAGATCTTTCACAATCTGACTCCAGCCTATGTTTCTAGGATTACTTGATACCCCTCCCCTTCATGAACTTTTCTGGCCAAACTGGTTTGTTTGCTGTTTCCTGAACTCAATGTTCCTTCTCCTGACACAATGCCTTTGCACCAGCTTATCCCTCACGCTTAGAATGCACTGCCTCTTAACCCCTAATCTCTCAGCATCCCTAGCCCCCTTCTTTCATGCTTCAGCTCATGTCCAAGCTCTGACTGGAATCCTTTCCTGATGACCTTAGTATCTTAATACCTTCTTTCCTTCCCCAAATTATCACACATATTTTTGTTTACTTACTTTATTCTTCCCACTAGAATAAAACTTCCTTGAAGGAAGAAACTGTTTTCCATTTAGTTTTCTTTTCCCCAGTGGATAGCCCAGTGCTTTGCATCTAGTAGAAGGAAGAATATAGGATACTGAGGTCCTCTCTTGAGCTGAGCTGCCAAGCATGGGCTGGCCACATAGCCAAATGCCAAACATATGTTTACTTAGAATACTATTTTATGGAGAACTCACACAAGGCAAGTGATCCCATGGAGTTCAGAAGAAGTGGTACAAAGACCTCTCAAAGTCTCTCTGAAGAACTTTAGTATCAGTTATGAGCTATGGGAGATGTTGACACAGATGAACTAAGCAGAATCACAGTAGCACAAAGGAAACATGGGATGTGCAAATCTAGAGACATCTCCATCCCAAATGTTCAAATGGACTATATGGATCCAATTTGTGGTAGAGCCCTCCAAGCTCATATTGGACTGATCAGCCATAGTCAAACACATTGTACCTTGATTCTAACATCATGAGGGCATTGGTCCACTTTGAATATGAGGGTTTGGAGCTGACCATACTCACTTGTAGATCACCTCTCAGCCTGCTACTTGACTCATTCACATATTTAATTTTATCACCATGAACTCTATATCAGTCTGTTTGTATATTTTCTTATCAGCTAATAAAATTCCCACATATCTCTCAGTTAACCTCAGAGCCTTATCCCAGTTCATCAAACATATTAAACTTGAGAAGCCACCTACTCATATTCTATATTAAGTCCCTTAATCTCCTAGGACTAAATAAATATTTAAATTACTGAATATGTGTTTCAATTTACTAACAATGAAATCAAGAAGAAAAAAAGATATTGATAGTTATTTACAATATTTTAGTTACAAGCCAGAGTCATCTCATCTCAACTGCAGATGACTTCTCTTCTGAGCATAGAGTCCCATAGCAGTTAGTTCATTTGGGATAACAAAGTAAGTCTCTTTACAAGAATCTTCTTCCATCCTCTTTATGAAATAAAGGTTACAATGCATTCATAAGAAGCCATCTTCATTCTCTTTCTCTGTACCTTACTCAGATACTCCTCTAATCATAACAGGAAAACTGGCTCTTCTCAAATAACTCCTCATGGAAGGGGAGTTAAAGAGTTACTTCAAGATGGGACATTCTCTCTAAAAGATACAGTTAACATCCTCTATAGTTTCTGTGAGAAAATCTATTAAAATTGGTGTTGCTTTCTCCCTGTGGTCAAAAATTGTTGAGTTCCTCCTGAAAATCATTCGAAATTACTTCAGATCCACATTAACGTTTATACAATATATGTACTATAGTGCAGAGTGCCATTGGATAAGCTTCTTTAATAAAGCAGAAAACACTATCATTATTAACAATAAAAATAGTTACATATTATAAAATAACAAAACACTAGTACTAGTAATCAGTTAAATTGGTGCACTGGGGACAGGAAAGAGAAAAAGAAAAAATAAATTTACATGATAAATATATTAGATATTTAAAAGGAATACCAAATTTTACATAATAGATTTGTAGTTTTATGTGCAAAGATCTGTTTCATTGTACTATATAATGGAGATCCTTGTTTTATTTCATAAATTAAAAAATAAAAAAGTTAAAATTAATGAAATTTAAGTAAACTAAATCTAAAATTAAATTAAAATAAATTAAAAATAAAATAAATAAAAATAAGTGTTGGGATTGGAAGTTCAAATCCGTGTGGACGGTCTCGGGCGGGTAAAAGCGGGACTTCTAAATCTTAGAGTCTTACGAGGCCCTCCATGAACAGCGGGGATTCGAGAAGGTCAGACTGAGCTAGCTCGGCTAGCTCGGGTATTTCCGCCTCTCCCCGGGAGATACGTGATGGGTGGAGTCTCCCTGCCCTCGAGGTCATCCCGGATCTGGGCACACTATTGTTATCTAACAGCACGGTATTGAGATGCAAACTGTGTGGCTGAAGGTTAAGTAGGATTGAGGAAGCCTGAAAGCTCTCTTAGCACGTGAGGAGCCAAGAGGACAGTAGGCTCCGCTTTCTTCTTTCCTCTCTCCCCTCCCCCTCTCTCCCCGCTTGTACTTCTACTTCCAATCCCTTAAGATCTTAGCCTCCTTAGGAAATCTCCCCCTCTTCCTCCTAAGGAAGACCCCCCTGCACTTGTAACTAGACCCTGAAATAAAGCTCAACCCTTGTTCAACTCTGGAACGTCCTTTCTCTCATATGAGCATCCGGTTTTGGCCAACCGAAGACCTCGGAGGTGAGGTAAGAAGACTCGGGTAGCCCACACAGGCCTCTAGGCCTGGCAGTTGGCGTCTCCAAACAGGGACAGGAGCGCAGATATCCTGGGTGTTTTGGGGGAACACCCGGAAGGGGCTGTGAAAGAAGCGAGTCCCGAATCCTAGATTCGGAAGGAGAGAAAGAGTGAGAGAAGCTTCCCACACCCATGGGAAAAGGGCAGAGATGGGGAATCTATTGCCAGTAATAAAGCCAGAGGAACAGGAGGTCTGGGCTGAGAAACTTCACAGGGAATGCAGGGAGGCGGGGGTCACAATAGAGTTAAACGACCTCCGAGAATTTTGTAAGGAAGGGCCGGAGAGGCCAGGGCGGGATTGGAAAGACAGTGGAGGCGGAGAGAGGGGAGGGGAGAACACGGGAGGGACGGAGAGTCCAGGCAAGCAGAAAGTTAAGCGGAAAGTTAAGGAGCGTAAAGAAAAAATAGGTTCGGAGCTCCATCTAGCTGATGGGAAAGGCGAAGCAGGGGAGCATACGCCGTGTCTTCCCTCTGCGCCTCCTTATAACCTGCTCCATTGGTCAGACAGTTCAGGGCCACAGTCCAGTTTGGAAAAAGGAATAAGAAAGGCTATAGAGAATGGAGAAGATGTAGGGACATTTCCTGTGCTAGAAATAGCGGACCCCAGTGTCCCTGGTGGCGTTCGAAGGAGCCACATACCCATAGAGTGGAAGAGAGTAGCGACTCTCAAAGAGGCTTGTACCAAGCATAGCCCTAATTCACCCTTTGTCATAGCCATGCTTGAAACTCTCAGCGGTCAGTTCGTTCTGACTCCTAATGACTGGAAGAGCTTAGCCAGAGCCTGCCTTACCCCTGGGCAGAAAGAAATAAGTACAGGGAGGGGCCAGGATCAGCTTCCCATAGCTATTGCCCTTCCTTTAAAGCACTCAGTTTAAATCCAGTTACTAAAGGAAATAGGACAGAATAGACCTGAGTGTACAATCTGGCTCAATGGAATTCCCATGACTGGCCTCCTTGATACTGGAGCGGATAGGACCTGCCTTAGCGGTCGCTCAGTACCCCGGCACTGGAAGCTCAAAGAAAGCCAAAGACCAGTGTGGGGAATAGGAGGGTGCCAAAATACCTTAGAGACAATGCACCCAGTAAAGTGGGAGGCAGAGGATCGCCAAGGGACCGTATGGCCGTTGGTGATTCCAGGACTTAGTTTTAACATCTGGGGCAGGGACATCATGAGCCGCCTGGGGATGAGGTTATCAAATTTTTAGTAAGGGCCATTGCTGTTGCTCTGGAGTCCCCACCCTTGAATTGGAAGTCAGACACCCCGATTTGGGTGGAGCAATGGCCCCTGACTCCAGAAAAACTCCAGGCACTACAACTATTGGTTAAGGAGCAATTAGAAAAAGGAAATATAGAGCCATCAAAGTCACCCTGGAATGCTCCTGTGTTTGTTATAAAGAAAAAATCCGGGAAATTCAGGTTCCTTACAGATCTAAGGAAGGTAAATCAGTCTCTCATGCCTATGGGAGCCCTGCAACCAGGTCTCCCTTCTCCTAATGCCATCCCGGATGGTTGGTCACTTATAATCATTGACATTCAGGATTGTTTTTTTTCCATTCCTTTAAACAAAGTAGATTGCCCTCGGTTTGCTTTTACAATACCTCACCCCAATAACGAAGGACCTGCAAAGAGGTATCAGTGGAAGGTATTGCCCCAAGGTATGAGTTGCAGCTCCACCATCTGCCAGTGGTATGTTAATCAAGCCTTAGAAAGCCCCAGACAGCAATACCAATGCAAAATCATCCATTATATGGATGACATCCTTATAGCTGCACCTCAGCTCAAGGAACTGGAGAAGTGTTTCCAAGCAGTAGAAAGGAACCTTTTAGGACTAGGATTAGTTATTGCTCCTGAAAAGATACAGAGAGGACCCAATTACAAATATTTGGGATATCAGATACAGGGCACCATCATTCGGCCGGAACCCCCAAAATGGGACATAAAGATCCAAACACTCAATGATGCTCAGAAACTAGTAGGAGCTATCCAATGGATAAGATCAAAGGTGCCTATACCTTTACCTCTCATGCAACCTTTAAATTCACTATTGACAGGAGACTCTGCTTTAAATTCCCCACGAACATTGACTCCTGAAGCAGCCAAGGCCATAGAGGCAATAAAAAAACAATTTTTAGAGTCGACCACATTTCGGTGGGATCCAGGAGGAGATCTGGAGGTATCTATTATCTCCACCACACCTCCCTATGCCGTCATACACCAAAAAGAGAAGCCCCTAGAGTGGGTATATTTAAGTAAAACAGGAAGCAGTTTACTAAACAAGTGGGAATTTCTAGGACGGTTAGCACTAGAGGCAGTAAGAAGAGCCACCCACATATACCAAAAACAGCCAATTCTTTATGCTACACTCACCACTAAGGATGTAGAAGAGTTAGCTCAGAATCATGTTTCTTGGGCCACTATACTCCACTGGGCCCAGATGAAACCAAATTCGACTTTCCTATTCAAAGAATTATTACAGTGGGCCCCAGCACCAGTGAAAAGGTACTCACCAAACCCAGTAGAAGGGCCTAACATTTTTACAGATGCCACGAAACATCACAAGGCATCTATTTATAATTCGGCCTCCCAAGAGATATATATAGTTAACACACCCTACACCTCTACTCAACAGAACGAATTGGAAGCTATAATCCAAGCTCTCCAAATATATAGTGACATACCCATTAATATTATCACTGATAGTCAGTATGCATCTTTATTAATTTCACGGATTGAGGACTCTATTGTAGATTATCGGTCCAATATTTTTTCACAGTGTGAGCGGCTATTGACCACCATTAATAACAGAACACACCCTTTTTTATGTTTTACATGTGCGCTCACATACAAATGGTACAGGACCAATTTTTGAAGGAAATCAAATAGCAGACAATTCACTATACCTGGTAGGGCACACTATAGAACCACAAGAAAGGGCCCAAAAGGCTCATGATAGGTTCCACCTAGCCACAGAAGCCCTCTGCAAATTATATGGGATAACTCAGGAACAGGCCAGAAAAATTGTTAAGAGCTGTCTCCAATGTATCCCATTCCACCCATCTCTAGACCAGGGTGTCAATCCTCGTGGCTTGGCACCCAATGAAATTTGGCAAATGGATGTCACCCATCTTAAGGGCCAGTGCATACATGTGACAGTTGACACATGGTCCAGATTCCTTATGGTGACTTTACAGCTAGGTGAATCAAGTGCTAAAGTAATTCAACATCTTTGGCACTGTTTTTCTGTTTCAGGCTTACCCTTAGAAATAAAGACAGATAACGGCCCTGCCTATACTTCTCAAACCCTTACACACTTCCTCCACGATCTAGGGATTCGACATGTTACAGGAATCCCCTACAATCCACAAGGCCAGGCCATAGTGGAAAGGGCCAATCTCACCTTGAAGGCGATCCTCGCTAAACAAAGAAGGGGAAAGGGTCGCCTAACACAATCAGAGCTTGATACAGCTGTGTATACACACAATTTTTTGCATATCTCAAGAAATTCACATACTACTCCAGCTATGAGACATTTTGTGACTTTTCCAAGACAACCCCGCAAGGAAAGTAATACCCAGGCTGGATATAAAGACACATGGGCCATGGTAAAGGATATGGCCTCAGGGAAATGGAAAGGTCCGTATAAGATACTAATATGGGGTCCAGGGTATGTTTGTGTCTCCATAGGAAAAGGTCATGCGTGGATTCCCATTAGAAGGATCCGTAGGTGGGAACCGATGTCGGAGACGGCGGAGACGCAGGAGGCAGAGACCCCAGAGAGCCCGGAGACCCCGGAGAAGGATCATACACAACCGCAGACACTGCTGCTAACAGCTTCCCATCTAGGCATCTCTTTCCACCGGCTGAAGGAGGACTTTGATATCACAGACTCAGACACTTGGGGGGGGAGGAGGTGACCAATTTTCCACCTGTATAGATCCATTTGCAAGATTAAGGGGGGTTGTGACGTGTAAGGCACCTACACCAGCTGCTCCTCTTAAAATATGCTTTGGGATTAGTTGATTGCTCTTCCCCTGTTGTAACTCAGCCATTTAGTTTCATCTTTGTTTTATTTGATGCCTCCCTTTGTCAGTTGTGCTAGCTGCAGATTTCTGTGTGAATGAAGTCTTGTTGTAGGGTACTCATATGCTAAAGGCCTTCCTTAATCCACTCAGCCTCCAGCCACTGTTTGCTCTAGAGCCAGGTGCGCTCCGCGCAAAACAAAGAAGGGGAGATGTTGGGATTGGAAGTTCAAATCTGTGTGGACGGTCTCGGGCGGGTAAAAGCGGGACTTCTAAATCTTAGAGTCTTACGAGGCCCTCCATGAACAGTGGGGATTCGAGAAGGTCAGACTGAGCTAGCTCGGCTAGCTCGGGTATTTCCGCCTCTCCCCGGGAGATACGTGATGGGTGGAGTCTCCCTGCCCTCGAGGTCATCCCGGATCTGGGCACACTATTGTTATCTAACAGCACGGTATTGAGATGCAAACTGTGTGGCTGAAGGTTAAGTAGGATTGAGGAAGCCTGAAAGCTCTCTTAGCACGTGAGGAGCCAAGAGGACAGTAGGCTCCGCTTTCTTCTTTCCTCTCTCCCCGCTTGTACTTCTATTTCCAAGCCCTTAAGATCCTAGCCTCCTTAAGAAATCTCCCCCTCTTCCTCCTAAGGAAGACCCCCCTGCACTTGTAACTAGACCCTGAAATAAAGCTCAACCCTTGTTCGACTCTGGAACGTCCTTTCTCTCATATGAGCATCCGGTTTTGGCCAACCAAAGACCTCGGAGGTGAGGTAAGAAGACTCGGGTAGCCCACACAGGCCTCTAGGCCTGGCAAATAAGAAACCTAAAAAACCATCAGCTGCATAGTACTGCATGTATACACCTAAAAGTACAGAACACCGAATACAATTCATTATCAGAAATGTCTGTCTGCAAAAGCAATCCCTTCTCCAGTGATTCTCTTACAATACTCTTTTTTAGTCTAGTTTAGTCAGAGGTCAAATGGCTCTGGTAACTGTGACCCACTGACATTTCTGTATGTATATCTCCATTACTTGTTAGGAAGTGTGGACTGATGGTCCTATCTAAGCTTTATAAATAATCTCTTTTCCTTATAAGTCTATAAATAAAACTGAAATTTTAGGTAGCAAAAGTACTGTTTGTGGATTCAGCATCTCTTCTTGTTTCTAAACTCAATAAATTCCAGTGACTTCCTGTTACCTCCAGGAACAAATATAAAATCCTGTTTGACTTTTAAAGCCTTTTACAAGCACCTTCTTCCACTCTATTCCTCTGCATGTACTCTGTGGCCATCTTGCTGTGGCTCACACACAACATTCCTTCTTCCCTCTCTGAAGTGCATTCTTTCTTCACCTCCACCTCTTGGATTCCTTCAAACCACAACTATCCCCAAAGGCAAGAAAGCCTTCCCCTTCCCTCCAGCCCCATGTGTTGGTGCTTTCCCTCTGAGATTCCCTCCCATTTGCACTATATACGTCTTGTATAAGCAGACTCATTCAAGTGTTGTCTCCTCAGTTAAAATGGAAGCTCTCTGATGGCAGTCACCGTTCTTTCCTTTCTTTGGACGCCTACCACTTAAGACAGTATCCACGTAGTAAGTATAAACAAATGATCAATCAATAAATAAAAGATTATTGACTGACCAACTGGACTGAGGGGCTCCTCAGCCTTAGTCAAGTTTTTCTTGTTTCTGTACATAGTGTCTTCCTCATTAGACATATCCCTTTCTTAGCCATTGTTTAATTCAGAGAGCCCCCTTATATAGCAGGCAGTTATTGCCTTTACCTCCTTAACCACTGGCTCATTGCTACTTTTCTCTTACTCCTCAGGGAATTCAATTAACTTTCCTATAGGCAATTGATAACATCTATGAATTGTTTATATAGGAATCCTATCACTTTCTGGTGTCATTTTGTACACCAGTACGTTGTCCGCTCTCGCAACAACTTCAAAAGTAGTATGCCCATATGTAAAAACCTATAGAATAGATACAAAATGAGTAAAGGGTGGTTTGAGTAGGCAGAATATATTGATAGTTGAGGAAATGAAGAAAGGCTTCATGTAGAAGGCGCTGATTGAGTTGAATGTTGAAAGAAGTAATGCTTCTAGAAGGTGGAAGTGAGAAAAGAGAGCACTCCAAGCAAGAAAGATGACCAGTGCTAAAACAGAGTGCAGAGATAGAGTACTCTGTAGGAAAACTACAGACCAGTTTGGTGAGACCAGGGTTGGGGAATCTGCAACCTCGAGGCCCCATGTGGCCTTCTAGGTCCTTGGGTGTGGCCCTTTGACTGAGTCCGGTTTACAGAACAAATACTTTCATTAAAGGGATTTATTCTGCAAAGTTTGGATTCAGTCAAAAGGCTGCACTTGAGGACCTAGAGGGCCACATATGACCTCGAGGCAGCCAGTTCCCCACCCATGGGCTAGAACATAGATTTGAGTCAATCTGTTTGACTAACAAATACATTAAGTGACATGCCAGGTACTGTACTAAGTGTGGGGATACAAAGCAAAGAAAAAGATGATCCCTTTTCTCAAGGAGCCGATGGTCTAACACGGGAGAGAAAATGCAGACAAGTATGTATAAACACAATATAAACAGAATAAAGGGGAGATAGTCAACAGGAAGTCACAAGCATTAAGGAGCTTTGGAAAGCTTTCTTGTAGCAGGTGAGATTTTAGCTAGGACTTGAAGTCACAGAAACTCGGGGGAGATGAGGACGGCCAATGACAAAATGAATGGAAAAGGTAGGTTGGGGTAACTGAGGAAAAGTTTTACAAACTCAACAGAATTGATAATTGACTCTAGAAACAATAAGGAACTGCTGGAGTCTATTGAGAAGAGAAGAATGAAAGAAGAGGTGAGATCTATACTTCAGCAGCAGCTGGGGGAGAATGGATCAGGGTAGGCAAAGACTTGAAGAAGGAAGAGTAAATGGCAGGACATTTCAATAGTTCAGGGTAGAGGAGATGAGGGCCTGAAATAGGTGGTGGCTAGATATGTGAGACCCTCTGTACAAGGTTCTAGGGATATAAGTAGATGGAGCTGCTCCTTATGGATTATCAAGGCTAGAGAAAAGAAAATACCAAAGTAGTCCTGGCCCTGCAGGAAGCTGCAAGAACCACCCCCATCATCATTGAAGACTGAAGCAAATAGGGACAGATTGCAGCTCATCTGGAAATGACACAAACCAGGACGTATAATGGTGATACAAGCACAAGGTGCTTGCATTTTGCTACTGAGGTCCAGAGTCCTCGCCCATTGATGTTCAACTAGTTGCTCAGAAGCAGTTCAGGACTCTTTAGCTTTAGAGAAAAAAATAGAATCACATAGTCCTAAAATTAGATATTTGCCCCATGGTCGGTGAAATAGTATTTTGGCAACAGCACACGCAAGGAAAGAGGTAGTGGGTGTGAAAATGGGGACAAGATAAAAATTGAGAAGGCTAGTAAAAGGAAAATAAATAAAATGGTTTTGGGAAAGTGCCTAAAGGGTTTAATCATTGTTTCAGAAAAACTATTCTTGCAAATGTTTCTGACCATATTTAACTACTCCTTCCCACCTGTAGCAGCAAGCACCCTGAGACATCCAGGATGGCCTGCTAGCACAGATTCTGAGATCTGTTTTTCTAAAAGGAAAGCAACTTTTGAGGGGTCAACAATCTTCTTTATTCACATATACCAAGAGGGAAAATACAAGCAAAGAAATAAAGACCGACAGGGCTTCTGTCTGACCATAAGCAATACATTCATTACAGACCAACAGACAGATCCAACTATCTGACCGTTAAATACATACGTAGTTACCAGAGAGAGAAGCACCAATATCTGGGTTTTCAAAGGCAGGGGGAGCACTCCTTAATGGCTACCCAGAGTTCCATCTGGCACATGAACCTTCTTCCAATCCCCCACCTCAGAGTATTATATCTATCTATCTATCTATCTATCTATCTATCTATCTATCTATCTATCTATCTATCTATCTATGTACATACATACATACATACATACATACATGCATATATACACTAATCCGAGCCAGAGGGCATCACAACCCTTGTGACCCAGTGCCTCATTAGTTAACGAAAGGTGCTAGTCTTCCTACAAAAAAGCCTCCCCTACTCAAGCTTCCTTTCATGGGTTCCACCTGAGGCCCATGAATAGGCAGAGGAAGATCTTTAACTCTCATTACACCGCCCAGAAATTTGATGATTTCATCTTTGATGTTTACAAACTATGCTCCTGATGTTAGTGCATGAATCGTTACTTACCTATTTTTATGTAAATGAACCGACTTTTGAAAACTGAGATAGAAGCCTTATCATTGAATAAATATTTACTGAACATTTCCTACGTAGAAGACCTTTGGTTAAGCATTATAGAGGTTCCCCAGAGAAGTAAAGACTCAGGCTTTGCCCTATAAAGGTTTACAATCTAGTTTAAAAATAGAAGGCTTAGTAAGTTTATACAAAGATATCAGAAAGGGGGCAAAAGTTATTTTAATTAAATTTATTATTTGTTACATTTTAAGTTCCCTCTCTTCCTCTCCACCTCACACTAAGGAAGGTCACCATTTGGCACAGATGTAGGTAGATATAGATAGGTAAAACCATACAGTACATACTTCTATTTATTAATTCTTTCTCTGGAGGTAGATAGTATCTTACTTCATCGGTCCCTTGCAGTTGATTTGAATATTTATAATAGTCAGAATAGCTTAATTGTTCAGTTATTCTTCAAACAATATTACTGTTACTGTATACAATGTTCTCTTGGTTTTGCTCATTTCATTCATTATTTCATGCAAGTCTTTCCATGTTTTTCTAAAATCAAACTGCTCTTCATTTCTTATTGAACAGCAGTATTCCATTACACTCATACACAACTTTTTTAGCCAATCCCCAACTGATGGGTATCCTGTCAATTTCCAGTTCTTTTCCACCATAAGAGAGATACTATAAATATTTTAGACTACATAGGGTTTTTTTTAATCACCTTGGGAAACAAATCTAATAGTGGTATTGCTGGGTCAAAGAATATAGACAGTTTTTTTAATTATTTGGGCATAATTCCAGATTGTTATCCAAAATGGTTGGATTGGTTCACAGTTCCACTAATAGTGTATTAGAGTTCCAATTTTTCTATATCACTTCCAATATTTGTCATTTTCTCCTATCATTTTAGCCAATCTGATAGTTATGAGATATCTCAAAGTTGTTTTAATTTGCATTTCTCTAATCAATAATGACTTAGAGCATTTTATTTGACTAGAGCTTTGATTTCTTCATCGAAAAACTGCCTGTTTTCAGAGGAAGAAATTAAAGCTATATATAGTCATATGAAAAAATGCTCTAAATCACTATTGGTTAGAAAGATGCAAATCAAAACAACTCTCAGGGACCACATTAGCCTATCAGATTGACTAACATGACAAAACAGGAAAATGAATAAATGTTGGAGAAGATGTGGGAGTAATTCATTGTTAGTGGAGCTGTGAGCTGATCCAACCATTCTGGAGAGTAGTTTGGAACTATGTAAAAGGGCTATAAAAATGTGCATACTCTTTGACCCTGCAATACCACTTCTAAGGCTGCATCCCAAAGAGATCATAAAAATGGAAAAGGACACACGTACAAAAATATTTACAGCAGCTCTTTTTGTGGTGGAACTCGAGGGGATGCCCATCAATTGGGGAATGACTGAACAAATTGTAGTATATGAACGTAAGGAAATACTATTGTGCTATAAGAAATGACAAACAGGCGGACTTCAGAAAAACCTGGAAAGACTTATATGAACTGATGCTGAATGAAGTGAGCAGAACCAGGGGAACATCATACACAGTAACAGCCACAGTGTTAGAGGACTGATTTTTGAAAGACTTAGCCCTTCTCAGCAATGCAAGGACCTAAAACATTTCATGATGTCATCATTTTGATGCCATCCACATCCAGAGAAAGAACTATGGAGTCGGAAAGCAGAATGAAGCATGCTATTTTCTCTTTTGTTTTGTTTTGTTTTGCTCATGATTTCTCCCATTCATTATAATTTTTCTATGCAACAACAACAAAAACCCTGCTGTTTATATTCTTTGACCATCTATCAATTGGGGAATGACGCCTATTCTTACAAATTTGACAAAGTTCCCTAAATATTTGATATGAGCTCTTTATCTAAGAAATTATTTTTTCCCCTAATTTTCTGTTTTACTTCTAATCTTGGCTATATTAGTTTTATTTGGACAGAAACTTTTTAATAGAGCATAATAAAAAGTATCCATTTTATATTTCACAATATTCTCTATCTCTTACTTATTCATAAATTCTTCTCTATCCATAAGACTGATAGATAATATGTTCCATGTTTTTCTAATTTACTTTTGACATCTCCCTTTATATCTAGGTCATGTATCCATTTTGACTTTATCTTGGTAAATGGTCTAAGATATTGGTCTCCACTTAGTTTCTGCCAGACTGCTTTCCAAGAAAAATGTTAATAATCACTGTCTGAAATTGTTGAGACTAACATCACATTTTAAAAAGCAGAATCTTAGTAGTATTTTATCTGAGATTTTCTTTTTAGTTCTAGCACAACCACTCCCTTCTCCCTCACCCAGTTGATGTAGGATAGAGGTGTCAAACCTGCCCCCTTTTGGTGCATAACACTCTCAAGCCCATATGAAATGGATTAAAATGAAGTTCCTATCTGATTTTAATGTGTTGATGTATTAATTTATATATATGCAAATACATACATGTGTATATGTAAATAGATAGGTACATAAAAATATGTGTGGTTTTATAAATCAACACATGGCCAATGGGGATCCTAACGTATGTCTCTCTCCTTTCTAGTTTAATTTGACACTACTGGTATAGGGAGTGTCTAGTGAAAAAATCCCTCTACCATTACTGATCAAATCCCTCAATTTACTCTTAGAAAGGTTAAGACATTATGTGATTTGGCCCACTGCTAGGACATAGCAAAGGTATCCCTATCAGTATATGTCAAAGGTGGAATTGGACCTAGGTCTTCCTGACTATCAGGTAGATTCACTATTTGCTACTACTCAATACTTTTCTCTAGCCTTTATAATCATAAAAAGGAGCCCCCAATACTGTCACTGCCACTGTCCCATCTTCCTTCCCAGAACAAATGAACTCAGAGAATAAGGGAAGTGAATTCTCCCATCACTTAAAAAAAAAGTCAGGTGAGGCAAAAGCTGGTCATATTGAAAATTTAAAAAATACAGCAACCCTATTCAATAAACTCCTTTGGTTCCATATTGTCTCTAGGATAAAACACAGAATGCCCTGTTTGCATTCAAAGCCCTTCATTACCTAGCCCCTCCTACCTTTCCAGTCTTCTTACACCTAAATCATAGATATATACTCTTCGATCCAGTGACTCTGGTCTTCTGGCTGTTCCATGAACAAGACACTTCACCTCACAGCTCTGGGCATTTTTCCTGGCTGTCCCCCATGCCTGGAACATTCCAACAGCTGATCTTCTGGCTTCTGTGAAGTCTCAACCAACACCCCACCTATTATAGGAAACTTTCCCCAGATCCTCTTAATTCTCGCATCTTCCCTGTTATTCCCTATTTATTCTGTTTGTAGCTCTTTTGTACACATTTGTTTGCATGTTGCGTCCTTGAGGACAGGGACTCACCCTTTCCTTTTTTGATATCCCCACTGCTTAGCATAGCGCTTTGCATGTAGTAGGCTCTTACTAAATATTTACTGGTTGATCAACTACTGACTAGTTGTGTAACTATGGGTAAGTCATTTAACCTTCAGTTTCCACATCAGTAAAACGATGGGATTGAACTTAATGACCTCGATGGTCCCTTTCTCTCATACTTTCTATTTTTCCTTCTCTAAAACAGGATGTGGAAAAAGCTGGAATGATTTTGGGTTAGCAGTAATGTAATGACCATGTTGACGGTGGCTTTTCCTGTAATATTTTTTCTAATATCAATTCAATTTAACAGGGATTCATTAAGGACTAATTGTGAACTAGGAACACGTGTTAATAGCTTGGGTTAAAGACAAAAACGAATAGTCCCTACCCTTCAAGGAGCTTACCTTCTACTGGTGGATGGGTACAATACGTCAGCAGATAATTAAATCCAAAGTATATACAAAAGAAATATGAGTAATTTTGAGGTCTGGGCAGGAAAAACTAACAACAAAGGAAATCAGAATATTAAAAGGATATTAGAAAAGACCAAATTTGAATCATAGCATTTCAGGGCAGTCCTGAAATAATTAACTGAACTTGATCAGAACCATTCTTAAAGATTTTTTCCTCTAAAACTATGTTCAAATACTTTCCTAGTTTCAAAAAAAACTATTCATATTCCATGGACATGACTGAATCTCTTCTCTTTTGGGGTTTCAGTTTCCTTATTTGTAAAATGAAAGAGATGAACTAAATATAATAAGTTTTTATGTTTCCTTCTTGGTTTACAATTTGATTCTTGATGGAATAAGCCAGTTTCGCTTACTTAGACACTTGTTAATGGGTTTAACTCAGTTTGTGACGTGTGGGTTTTTGGCTTATTAATGATTAATGAAAAGCCCTCTGAAAACAAGGACTAACATAGAAAAGTTGGCTTAAGGCAATGTCAGTTGCCCTAAACATTAAAAATATGCCTTGATTTTCTATCACATCAGGGTAACTAAATCGGTCACATGAAAAGCAACCAACCCATCCCTAACAGGCAATCACATCTGCCATTAGCAAATGCAGTACAATCCTTCTGGAAGTATACTTGGGACAGGGAAATTCTTATTCCTAATGGATGACAACTTTCTGGCTGCAAGAGATTGGCTCCTCCAACTATTCATGGCATTTTAAACTTCAAAACAGCAATTATTTAGTTGGAGACAACTTTAATTCTTATTCACATCTGCTAACTCAATAAGATAGGGAAAAAATCCACCACGCTTTACTATTTACAAGAAAACACATGACATAATTTTCAAATACAATAGACATTATTTAACCAACAATATAGAACTCTTCCTCTTGGAAGAGAAGTCATTTGCAGCACTCCATCTCAGTCTCTAATTCCTAACCAAATCCATGTCCGTAGTCATCTGTTTCTCCCATCATTCACCTCCTTAAGGCTCACAGTGGTTAAACTGCTCTAAGAAAGAATAAAGTCAGAATGAGTCTCCATTTCTGCTTTTCAGAGTTGACAGCTTGTTTAAATAAGGCTGGTTGGAGCTACTGAAATCTCAATCAAGGTCTTCTCATGTTAATCCGTTTTTTTCTGTGACAAGGTCATTTGCTCTTCCCAGTGGGTCATACAGAGCATGTGTAGCTATTTTCTGTCTAGTTCTAATCAATAATGTAGGAGGCTATGGGGGCCCTACTTCTGGCTGTTTGGTGATCTGCTGCTGAAAAGGTTTGGTCTTCTGATATAATGCGAAATACCCTGAGAGGCCCCTCTCATTCATGTACCTCACCCTGTTCCTGGGACAAGAATGTGGCAGATCCTAGCTGATGTTCCTAGATGATGTTGGCTTCTCTACTCCAGGCAGGAATAGAGACACAGTCCAACACTGCCTTAGGGTCATGGTGAACAAGCCCATGTGTCAGATAGGATTGGAGGATTTATGCAAATGAGCTTTGGTGGGGGCTGTGACTGCTTTGTTTCTCTTTATTTCCTTCTGTTAATAGAGGACCTTGTGAGAACTTGAAAGGTCTAGGAAGTCACTACCTGTGTGTGAGTAGCAACTTCTGAGAAGAGGGAAGAAAGAGAGAGCAAAAGAAGTAGCAAGACAAACAGAGACAGACAGACAGAACCTTCAGACTCCCATGTAATGACAAAGTGGATGACCGTTTCGCTTGGGAGATCTCTGTCCCTCTGTGAGAACAGTGAGGAAATTGCACAAAAGTTTCTCCAATTCTCCTTCCATTTGCTTATTTAACAGGTATCCAGTATGACTTGTTCTTTTGTTATGTCTTTTATTATTTTTTATCTTGTTTTCTCTTCACATAAAACATCTGTGATCAACCCAGACATGCTCATTTCCTTGTGTTCTGGACACAGTTAGTATTCAACTAGGGTAAAGCTCTGATTGTTCTAATTTCACAGAAGTAAACTGGCTAGGAGCTTTCCTTCCTGGTTTAGGCTAGAGAACTCAGACTCTAACAAATGGTTAAACCTAATCAGGGAGTGAACAAATAAAAATTAAATTATTTTGCATTTTGTTAGCAATTATATGAAATCCCCAAAGAGCAGATGGAATTCCACATGGATCTGGGGCTATCCCCTCTGGCCATGACCAAGCCTATTAACTACTGGATCTGAGAGAAGCTGATAAAATATCCCAGATGCTAAAGAAAAGGGGAAGTAGACAGTTGATCAATGGGTACCCAAGAGGATGGAGGAATGGCGCTAGAACAGAGGAGTTGAAAGAAGAGGAGGTTGGTGATCTTACAGAAGTAGCATCGTGAGGACACTGGATGTATAAGAAGTATTAAGAGGAGTAAGAAGGAACGAGAAAGGTTAAGTAGCAGTTGTCAAAGAAAACAATTGAATCACTTTACAATTTTACCTGGCAGAGCGAACAATTCTCTTTGATTGGGTAGCTACCACCCAGAGGTGTAGCCACTCCATGAGAGGCAGAATAGCCTCCTGTCGGAAAGAATGCCAGACTTGGCCAAAGACATGTTTCTGAATCACACTTGCAAGCAAGTCACAACCACTCTCAGCTGCACTTTTCTCACATGTAAAAGGGAGATAATAATATTTGTACTACCTTTCTGTGATAGGATTACACACTCAGGGTTTCCCTCTCCCCATGTAGCTTAGGCTAGCTCCTTCCCTAAAAGGCAAAGAAACTCTCCCCAAGACTTGATTGACCTAGGGGGCAAAGGCTCAAGCCACATAAATGCAACTTCCTTTTGGTCATATTCAGCTTGCTGGTTATATAAGAGTATAAAAAGACAGATACACATAGAATCCGGATCCTTTAGACTCAGTGGATGGTAGATATCCAAGGCCCTGGAGGTCACCACACCCTGACCTGGTGACCAGATCACAAGTGAACTATTAAGCATATGTCCAAGTTAAATGCTGCAGTATCCTCACTGAATATCTTTTCTATACTGTGACTAACAAACCTCCTTTTTTAACCTCTTGATGTCCCATTTCATTCCCTAAATTAAGAAGGGACCATCCTGAGTCAAGGTCACCTATTCTACAGCCTCAAAGGGCTGCTGCAAGGAAAATACTTTACAAAGCTTACAGTTTTCTATAAACCTGCTGTTGTTAGCCAAAGAGTTGGCATCAATGGGCATGGGGTGGCCAAAAGGCATTCCCATCATGAAACCTTAGATCCTGGCATAAGCAAGAAGTATTCCCAGGAGGTGACTATAGGTTCCCAGAGGCCACCAAGATGGACAGTCCTGTAATATCTCCAGAAGCTTATTTCTTCAAACTTAACTGAGGGCTAGGAGGCAGGAAAGGGGGAAACAGGGAAGGAGATAAATACATACTACTGCATAGTATTGCTATGACTAAACTGTACCAATTGGCAGAACCTCCGGGGGAAAGGCCTGAGATTTTGGGGGTCTCAGTGCTTCTGTGGGATCCAAACAAATTAGATAATATGAGGATTTGGAGAGGATTTCTGGTTCTGGGAGCCAAGATGGTGGAGTGATTGGTAATTGCTATCTCCCTCCCCTTGTTGATCTTGACTAGCCCAGAGAATATCTCCACAGGAAAAAGCCTGGAACAGTGAGAGCAGTTGAAGGGGTAAACAGACTCTTAGCATGTGAGGCTAGGAAGATCACTAAGGAGGGTCCCTCTTGCTATGGCTGAAGGGGACCAGTGCAGGATCAGAGCTGTCCTAGACAGCCCCACCTCAACAAACTGGAGAAGATACTGAGCCCCAGGGAGGTGAAGTCAGCAACTGACAACACCAGGACCCCAGGCATGCCTCAGCACTCCAGGGGAATCAAGAAGATACTAGCACAGATGGGATCACCAACCACTGAGATTGCCTATGCTCTAGCTCAGCAGAGGAGACCCCCTGTGGTCAAACCACCCCTCCCCCACACAACACAGCTAGCTCCTGGGCAACTGTGGGGAAACCCAAAAAGACCTCACCTGGTCTCTGCTTTCCAACACCAGCTAGCTCAGCACCAGGTAAGCTGTGGTATTTTAGCTTCTACTTGAAAGAAGCAGAGGCCACAACACACAAAGCCTCAAGTTTTAGGCACAAGAAATGTGGGACAGAGCCCGCTGTGCCCTAGATGCAGAGATCTATTTTAAAAGCAAGGAAATGAATGATTATCATGAGTAAGAAGCAAAGCAGAAAAGAAAAGACCATAGAATCTTTCTATGGGGACAAGGACCAAAACACAAATA
The DNA here is from genome assembly GCF_028372415.1 of Notamacropus eugenii. Lineage (NCBI taxonomy): Eukaryota > Metazoa > Chordata > Mammalia > Diprotodontia > Macropodidae > Notamacropus > Notamacropus eugenii. The sequence goes on along the minus strand of NC_092878.1, from coordinate 633,980 downwards.
CCAAAGAGGTCAGCAGTGAGATTGTACTCCCACCTGAAACTTCAGAAGGGAATATGGTCTGAAGCACAAAGAGCCTTTTGGAAGAGCTCAGGAAGGATTTTAGAAGCCAAATTAGAGAAATAGAAGAAAAACTGACCGATTGCTTTAAAAATATGAAAAAGAAAAGAAATCACGAAGAATTTAAAAGGGCAATTGGACAAATGAAAAAGGAAGTACAAAACCTAACTGGAGAAAATAACTCCTTAAAAGGAACAACTAGACAGATAGAAAAGGAGATGTGAAAGTTAACTGAGAATTTGAACTCCTACGTCAAACACCAAATCTGGTTTGAAGAAATGGTTAAAAACTCATGGATTGGTGTGGACAAAACCATACCATAAGAATTCAGTGATTACATTGATCATTTAGAGTTCCTTCAATTAGGGACCATTTTGCTCAATGTCACACTTGCCATATGCTATTTCATGCCACAGAGAGGACCAAGTTCTCAGCCCAGCTCCTGGCTAGTGATCTCAAAATACTCCACAGGTAGGCAAGTCACAGCTAAGTAGCACATTGGACAGAGGGTTGGGCCAGGAGGCAAGAAGATTAGTGTTCCTGGATTCAAAACTGGCCTCAGATATTTATACCAGCTGTGTGATCCTGGGTAAGTCACTCAACCATGTTTGCCTCAGTTTCCTCATCTGTAAAATGAGCGGGAGAAGGAAATGACAAACCACTTCAGTAGCTTTGCCAAGAAAACTTCAAATGGGGTCATACAGAGTCAGACATGACTGAAAACAATTGAAAACGTTTGAACAACTGGCAAATCACAGCCTTTTTGTATTTACATTCAAATGCAGACCTTCCTAAGATTCAGGGAATTTGAAAAAAGCTCAAAATATAGAACAAAGCCATACCATAAAGTTATTTAGCTTCCTCATCCTGTCTTCCTGCTCCTCACCCCACTGCCAAGATCACTTGTCAAGCTAATCTATTTCTGTGACAGGGATTCTTGACAAGAGGTCCATGGATAGATTTTAATGTGTCTGTGAATTTGGATGGGAGAGGGGAAAATACATCTTTATTTTCACTAGCATCCAATTAAAATTTAGCATTTCTCTCAATTATTTAAAAAGACTATTCTGACAAAGGATCCAAAGGCTTTGCCAGAAGGCCAGAGGGCTCTATGGTACATCAAAAAGTTAAGGACCCCTGCTCTAAAAGGATGCCTATTCACACTGTCCTTCCAGGAAATAATAAAATATTTAGGTTCATTATACTTAAAGTATGATACTGGACACTAAGAGAAACATAAAAAATAAGTTTTAAAAGGATCTCTCTTGATACTCAGGAAGCCACCAATCTAGTAAGGGAGAGGGGATGTGCACGTAACAATTGAAATACATCAAGTCTTCTCAATGCTGCTCTTGCCTATCTTTCCAGACATTTCTCATCACATGTTCTGTGTACCAGCCAAACAGACCCTTTCACCACACACCTTCTGCCTCTAACAGTGCCTTCCAGCTGTCTCCCAAGCCAGGAGTATTCTTCCTTCTCACCCCCTTCTCTTGGAATCCATTTTTCCATTCAAGGCTCAGGTCATGGGCCACCTCTTCCCCTATTTACTCCCCTCCCCTAACATTAGCTTTCCCCTCCCATACAATGAAATTGCTTGTATATACTTTGTATTGTGTTATCTAGGTACCTACCTTATCCATGTATCTTTTCCAGTGCTTCTTACAGCTTAGTCTACAGGCACTCTTTGATCCAGTGACACTGGTCTCCCAGCTGTACCACAAACAAGACACTCCATCTCTTGGTTCTGAACATTCTCTCTGGCTGTCCCCCATGCATGAAATATTCTCCCTCCTCCACTCTGACTAATGACTTCCCTGGCTTCCTTTAAGTTCCAACTAAAACTCCACTTTCCATAGGAAGCTTTCCCCAACCCCTCTTCATTCTAGGGCCTTCCTTCTTTTAATTATTCCCCAAGTATCCTGTAAAGAGCTTGTCTTATATATATGTGTTTCATGTTGTCTCCCCCATTAGATTGTAAGCGCCTTGAGGGCAGGAAGCTTCTTTTTGTATCCCCAGTGCTTAGAACAGTGCCTGGCATATCGTTGTTGTTCAGTCATGTGTGACTGTTCATGACAGTTATGTTAATACTGTCCATGAGATTCTCTTAGCAAAGATACTGGACGGGTTTGCCATTTCATTTTCCAGTAAATTAAGACAAACAGAGATTAAGTGACTTGCCTAGGGTCACACAGCTGCTAAGTGTCTGGGGCTAGACTAGAACTCAGATCTTTCTGACTCTAGCCTCCACTCCCTATGCTGGCAGATAGTAGGCGTTTAATAAATGTTTATTGATTGACTGATGTATATGCTACACTTTGGTAAACTATAAGCTCTTTGAGGGGAGAGATCATTTTCAGTTGAGCTTTTGTATCCTCAGTGCCTGACACATGGTAGGTGATTAATAATTCTTGTTGAACTGAATAAAACAAGAAAGGGACAAGTGTACTGGAGGGATACAGAGTATGCCAACAATTCAGTTAAATCAAAACAGAATAGATAACAAAGTAAATGAGCAATTAGAAAGCAAATTTTCCAGGGATAAAGTTGAATTTGGAAAATTTACCATTCATTTCCCAAACAGGTCAAAGAAAGGGCAAAAGAACCCACATGTACAGAAATATTTATGCCAAAGTATTGGAAACTAATAGGGAGGTCCATTGATTGGGTAATGGTTGACCTATTTTCTTGTGTCATGGGGGTAATTGAATAATATGTTACAAGAAATGAAAGGGATGGTTTTTAACGAAAGGCAAAAACTTGTATGAACGGTTGCAGAGGGAAGAGGATAATTTATACAGCAATTTAGTATTGTAAAGACAAATGTAAAGACTTAATTAAGAGAACTTAGAAACACCAATGCAAAGAGTAACCACAATTTGAAGACCCACGAGGAAGCATGCTACTTAATTCCTGACAGAGAAATGATGCAGTTAAGATACAGAATGAGACATATGGTTTTTGGACATGGGCAATGTAAAAATTTGGCTTTCTTGACTTTCTATTTATTAAAGGGCTTTATCTGTCTTTTTTCTAATGGGGGAAAGGTGGGAAGAAGGGAAAATTAATGCTTAGTCAGTGAAAAAAGTCAAATAACATAAGCTAATTAAAAATAATCTGCCACTCATTCAGGTACATACACATATAATGAATACACACACACAGATACATAAATAGGTGAACACAGCATACAAACAAAATTGGAAAGAGAGAATCCCTTTTCATCTCTCCATTGGGATAAATATTCCTGTTTTCTTGGGCAACAAATTCCCTTCCTCAATTTCCCCCTAACTAAGCTAAAAATCATTGTAATATCATCATCTTCTCACAGTTGGGTTACAAAACTCAGGATTGTTTTTTTTTTAAGTGCTTGAAATGAAAAACACCACAGAACTGCTCACAGCTGCTGAGGGAGCTCCTTATATCCCACTTCAAGATCACTTGCTTCATGGGATGTCAACTACATGCCAGCCAAAACTGTTTCCCCCTCTTTCCCTTCCTCCAGTAACCACGGAATCTGATTTGGGAACCATTGAGGGCTTTGATAGGTGGTCTTTCACCTTATCTTGCCTGAACCAGAACTCCATTGTACTCCCTGACCACCATTTCCAAACAGGTTGCTGCTACTCATAGGTGATACCCATTCCAGCTCTTCTATGAGCTGTCTTGCCCATTAGAATTGAAGTTCCTTGAGGACAAGGTACAGCTTGCTTCTTGCATTTGTATCCTCAGCATTTAGCACAGAGCCTGGCATGTAGTAAGCCCTTAATACATGCTATATTGTCTATGACCCTATCATTGGTCCTCTTTGGGGACGAAGGACAATCAACAATCTTGTTATCCATCGACTTAACAGGAGATTAGACCCTATTACCCCGAGTCCTAGATGAATCTGAGGAAACATCATAAATGTAACCAAGAGACTTCCTAAGGAGCCCAACCTTGGTAAGTGCTTGGCAGATACAATTGCTGCATGGACGTCGGAGAACATGGAGACATTCTGTAACTGGCTTTGACAGGCTCACATGAAAGTGAACAGGAGCCTCTTTGATTGGCTGCAGTTGTGTAAACAGGACTGGACACTAGTCAAACGGTACTAATCAACCAAAACCTATCACTTCTGTTCAGTTGACTTCTTTCTGCTGGGAGGTATTCCAGTAAGAGAGACAGACAATGTCATAAGGGAAGAGATCTTGGCCCTTCTTCAGTTGAAGGCAATACATTGCCTCAGTGTTTTGTTCTTTCATTTTAGGTAAGGAACACTGGAAACTATGACCTTTTGAGTTTCAAAAAGCCCAGGAAATAAGCCACAAGGAGTTCCAGAATGGAGTCCATGCCAAGTTAGATATGGAGTCTAGCTCTGAGGACCAGAGTAACAAGGAGCAACCTCCAATACCCAGCCCAGCCATAGATGAGATGAACCTCTACCAGCAGTGAAAGCCAATGTGGACCAGAACTTGATGAGACCCAAAGCTCTGTAGAAACTGCATTCAGTTGGAGTCAACTATCTCCTGAGACTGAAGCGGCTGAGGAGAGAATGTGTTCTGAAGTGTCTGAGGGAATGTTTATAACTCAGTTCTTACCATATCTTACAAGTAAATGTCCATTTGTAAAAGCTAATGAACATTTTGTGTTCAAATTAAGAGTCATTAGTTTTTTTGAGTATCATGGTCTCCTTTGACATTGAGGTAAGAAGCCTATGGGCCTCTCATCAGAATCATATTTTTTTAAAAAAATTTGATAATTTAAGAAAATGCTAAACTTCAGTTATAGGTTATTGAAAACAAAGACATATTTTCTCCCATTCAAAGTCATAGAACCCCTGAAAGAATATTGTCAAATTTTTGGGGGGAATGTAGACAGGGAAGAAGCTGTTTTCCCCACTCAGAAACTGATGCTAGTTTACCCTGGGATACAGACTTCAGGCATTCCTTCAAACTGTCCACAAGAACAATTTAGCCAAAGTGTGGGGGGTGGGATACAGAATTATTGCTTGGAGTGTAAACACAGCACCCCAGCATTGAGCTTGTCTACTAAATAGTAGACGTGGCTATTAAAATTTAGACGAGGGTTCCATTCATAGGTCACATAGTTTAAATTCAAGTATATGAAAAGGAAGTCAATTAGGCTAAATGGAGATAAATGAAAATTTCCCCAGTTTGAAGGTTCTCCTGAGCATGAAACAATTGGATATTTCCATGGATTTCAGGCTAAGAACCCTGAGGTTAAATGGAACTGGAGTAACTGGTCACTGTCAGCTAATTGGGGGGGGGGGAGAGGAAACACCCTGGAATTTGAGATTGAGCCAGTAGCATTACAGAAGTGACACCCAACCTCTTAATGGTGCCCACAGAACTCTGAGAGGGGCATGCTGCCAGACTTGCTACATGTATGTTTGTCTATTTCCCCAGTGAGAAAACACCCTCCATCAAAGCAGATAGGTAAACTGTTGTGCAATGTACAGTCTTAAAGACAGATGCCTGAGGTGCCAAACAATTAATCTGGGCAGCAATCATTTTAAAGTGTTTACTGTGTGCCCGGTATTGTGCTAAGCCCTTGAAGGTACAAAAAAAGAGAGGCAAAAACAGTTCCTGCTCTCAAGGAAATTGAATTCTAATAGAGAAGACAACACATAAATCAATAGAAATAAAGATATAAGATACATGGGCAGCTAGGTAGTACAGTAAATACAGTGGTGTGTCCAGAGTCAGGAAGTTCAAATCTGGTCTTAGCTGCATGACCCTGGGCATGTGACTTAACCATGTTTACCTCAGTTTCCTCATCTGTAAAATGAGCTTGAAAAGGAAATGGCAAATCATTCCAGTATTTGCCAAGAAAACCCCAAAAAGGGTCATGAAGAGTTGGACATGACTGAAAAGGACTAAACAACCACACAAAAAAATTAGATACATACAGAGTAAATGGAACGTTATCTTAATGGGGAAGACTAGTTAAGTTAGCTGCTCAGTCTGTGTCAGAAGTGGACCTGGAACCCAAGTTGTCCTGACTCCAGAGGCCAGCTCTCTACTTCACTACAATGCCTTCCTATATTGCTGGCATAGCATATATCAAATAAGCTTTATAAAAATACCGGTATTTGGTGACCATCAAAATTCTGAACCAGGAGGTCATTGGCAAGGTCATAATTCCCTTCAATGTTCTAATGAAACTAATTTTGTATAGATAATAATGTTTGGTTACAGCCTGGAAATATCCGTTTATTTCATGCTCAGGAAAACCTTTAAACTGGGAGAAACTTTGAAACATCCTCAGTATGATCTAATTAGGGCAGTTAGGTGGTGCAGAGCACCTGGTCTGAAGTCAGGAAGTCTCATCTTCTTAAGTCCAAACGTGTCCTCAGACATTTACTAGGTGTGCGACTCTGGGCATGTCTGTTTGCCTCAGTTTCCTCATCTCTAAAATGAGACGGAGAAGGAAATAGCAAACCATTCTAGTATCTTTGCCACAAAAACCCCAAGAGTCGGACACAACTGAAGGATGACTGAACAACAACATGGCCTGACTGGCTTTGTCAATATTCACTACTTAAACCATGTGATCGGTGAATGGAGCCCAAGTCTAAATCACAACTGTTAGCTGAAGAGCTAAATGTGCCTGCACTCAAAGCAATACTTTTGTATTTATTTCCCCCCACTTTGATTAAATTTTCTGGTGGACATGGTTTGAAGGGGTGCCTAAAGGCCGTCAGTATTCCAAGGTAAATTTACTTAGTTTTCTGAGTGGGGACACTGGCCTAGATTCCCCCTAGAAAGCTGGACTATATCTTTGCAGTTTCTGGTGCCTCCATTTGCAAATGCAACTAGTTAATTTAGATTAATATGACTGCAACCCCACCTTGTAAGTAAACACAGGGCATTGTTTACTCAAGTTACACCCATTCATCTCTCTCCCTCCATTACATTCTCCTACCCACAAGGAGATGATTCATTCATTTGCATATATGGAGAAGAATTGATGATGCACATTTGAGATGTGATGGGTCAATATTGTCCATGCAAAGATCAGGATCAGTTATTTACAAGACATCCCTTCTCCATTCTGGAGATGAGTGTCTCCCCAATCCAACAAAGAGGGTATAATTCTGCTATATGCAGATTTCAGAGCATATCTGATTCTTTCATCGAATTAGAACATATGAGAAAGGTTGGCCCACAAAACACAGGCATAAATGGTGGAGATGGGGACTGGACCTATGATGATTTCACTAGTAGAGGGCATCCCTGGTGAAGAATTTCCTCCACCAATGCAGATTGGCACCTTTCCTGAAACTCGTCTTAAGAGAGTTGCCTAGACACTGAAAGATTAAGGATTTCCCTAGAGTCACACAGTCAGCGTGTCACAGGTTGTCAAGTCTTTCTAGTTTTGAGGTTCTGTCCATGACTTGACTGGGCCTCTCTACGTGATATGGAGAAGCAACATACCAAGAAGAAAATAAAAGAGCTTCCCCCTTTGCCCCTCCCCGGAATACTCCTGTAAAGAATTAATGTAAAGCAGTTTGCTTAGAGCAGGGTTTTGTAAATGGTCAAATTCTTCCCTCACTATAGCACCTTGGGGATCAATGTGTTGTCAGGTAAGACCAACACACCCACATGCACCCTCAACCCTGCTTTTCCAGGAATAATTTCTCCCTTTGTTTTCACTCTCAAAAGAATCATTTGATATGAGTGTGTGAAGAGCTCCTCTAGAATGGCTTAAATTAACTTCCTGGAAGTGATAGATTTAATAAAATAATGAATCTTCCAAACCTGAGTACAAGCAAGTTTCTTTTTTGCAACCATAGACCTGAATAACATTTCACATTAGTAGCAACAAAAAAATGCTGAGTGTGCGCTTTTCATAAGTAATTCAAAACATGACTCTAGAGTTTTTTTTTAACATTACCTAAAAATCAGAAAAGTGCTTTGAAAAGCCAGAATGGAAATCCATTAATCTTTATACAGATTAAAGAACTTTGGCTCTGAAGTAAGATGGTCTGGGTTCAAATCCCACCTTTGATACTTTCTGTGGGTCCTTGGGCAAGTCCCTTCCTTCTGCCTCAGTTTCCTCATCTCTAAAATAAATGGGCTGTATGAGATAGTCCTTGGCATAGTTTTTTTTTTAGAGGTAAAACATGAGTAATTCAGGGGAATTCCTTAAACATCATGCATCTGGGTTTTAAGAATCCCTTGACAGTCTTTCATAACAGCTTTGTGTACTATACTGGGGCTCACTGATAAAGCACCTAGGTGTACTGAAGAATCATTTCCAGAGGATGCTGATAAGACAATTGATGTCAGCTGGTGACTGGTTGTTGAGAGTTAACTTTGTCTCTCCGTTGATATTTTGACAGATTCCTTGATGGAGTCATGGTAGGTATTTCTGAACATTCAGATTCTTACTTCAAACAAAAATCTGTTTTGTTCCTGGACCTCCTAGCTAACAGTCATTCCCAGGGAGCAGTCACTCTACTGCTTTGCCTATCATTATCTTCAATGGCCCAATACCTTGGACTGTCCTTATTCTAGAGGTGCGTGTCTCTCCAATCCAACAAAGAGGGTATAATTCTACTGTATGCAGATTTCAGAGCATATCTGTTGCAATGGGTCCAGTTATGAGACCAAACTGGAACATTTTCAGAGAAGGGTGACTGAGATGGTGAGAGGTCTGGAAGTCATGCAATATGAGCCTGGGAAAAAGAGTTAAGGGAGACCTAATCTTCCCTTTTCAAAATCCTTTCTGGATCATCACTCTTGTTCAGTCCCTTGATTGGTGGTGGGGGACATCCTTTAAGGTTCTGTCCTAGGTCTTCTTTACTTTCTCTCACTTTCTCTTCATCATAATCTCATCCACTCCCTTGGGGTTCAGTTAGCATCTCTAGGGAGGTGATTTCATAAATGCTACAACCAGTCCTATCCTCTCTCTTTTATCACCATATATTGTTGTCATTCAGTCCCAACTCTCCCAACAAACCCAATTTGGGGTTTTATTTTTTTTTAATTTTATTTATTTATTTGGGGTTTTCTTGACAAAGGCACTGGATTGGTTTGCCATTTCCCTCTCTGGCTCATTTTACAGATGAAGAAACTAAGGGAAATAGGGTTAAAGGACTTTCCCAGGGTCACACAGCTAAGAGTTTAAGGACAGATTTGAACTCAGGAAAAGAGTCTTCCTGACTCCAGCCAGGCATTCTATTCACTACACCACCTAGATGCCCAATGGCTGTTAGCCATTTCCATTTGGATATCCCAAAGGATATCAGACTCAATACCATAAAAGCAGAAGTCATCATCTCCTCACTTACCACTCCTCCAAAGTTTCCTATTTCTATTGAAGGTATCTCCATTCTTCTAGTGACCTAGATTTGCAACTTCAACATCATATTCTGCAATGACTTCCTAACTGGTCTGCCTCATTATAATCTCTCCCCTTTCCATGCTGGGTCCTGGTATACCTGGGTCCTTGTAAATTTAGCCTCGTTCTTTAGAGGCATTTAATAAATGCATGTTGAACTGATTAACTTGTTTACAACTGAAAGGCCATCAGATGGAAAGAAAATGAGATTTCATATCTTTCCAGAGGACAGACCTAAGACAGATGATTGGAAGATAATCAGTTCTGTTTTGGATATACTGTGTTTAAAATGCCTAAGGTACATCTAGTTCAAGATGTCTACTACAATTGGTGCTGCAGGGCCCAGTGCTCAAAAGAAAAATCAGGTGTGGATATAGTGGTCTGTATAATCTGATGACTGAGCCCATGGGATCTGATAAGGATATCAAGGGAGAATGTAAAGAGAGAGAAGGGTATTGGATAGAGCATGGTAGCACACTCGTGGTTAGGGAACAGGATATGGATGGTTGAATGAAAGCTTCTTGAAAGTAGGGCTTGCTTCATTCTTTGTACTCATATCCCCAGCATATAGCATACTGGCACATAATAAGCTCTTGATAAATGCATGTTAATTGATCCATCAGAACAGACCAGGAAACGGCAATCAGGTAGCAAGAAAACCAACACAAGAGAGAGAGAGTAATCAGTATAAAGTGCTGCTGGGAGGTCAAGAAGGATGAGGATCGAGAGAAGGCTATTGGATTGGACAATTAAGAAATGACTGGTAACGTTGAATCAAGCATTTTCTGTTGAGTGATCAGACTGGAAACCATACTGCAAAAGATCAACAAGTGATTGAGAGGAAAATAAGTGGAGAAAGTGAGTAAATGGCTTCATTTAGAAGTTTGGCTTTGAAAGGCAGAGATACAACATGATAGTTTAAGGCAAGTAAGGCAATAAATAATCACACAGTTCTATATGTAAATATAATTTAAAATGAACCAAATGGTGAGATATCAAGTCCTGTTGATTCTCTTGCCACAACATCTATAATAGGCACCCCCATCTTTCCCTTGACATATCCACCTCTCTGGTTTAGACCCTCATCAACCCTAACCCTAACCCTAAATGCGCTCAATTCTAACCCTTGATTCTAAAAATGCGCCTCGATTCTAACCCTAACCCTAACCCTAAATAGACTCCTAATCAATATTCTTGTGGGAGGAGATATACCCCCCTTTCTAGTCCATCCTCCACACAGTGGCAAAATGATATTCTTAAAACATGGGACTGACATGTGACTTTCCTATCAAAATAAACTTCAGTGGTTCCCAATTATCTGTAGGATCAGATTCCGACTCCCATATTTGGCATTTAAAACAATGTTTAACAACCTGCCCTCCAAAAGCACAGAACACACTTAAGAACTTTACCACTTGGGCTCAGTCTACCTTTACACACTTCTTATACATTAATCCCTTTCAGGAACTCCATACTCTCTATCCAACTGGCTAACCTACTGTCCCTCGTAAACGACATTTTGGCCTCCATCCTTGGCTTTGCACAGGCCTGTACCTGGAATATACTGACTCCTGCCTCTTAGAATCTCGAGCTCTCTTCCTAGTTCGGCCAAGCACTACTTCCTGTAAGACCTTTCCTAACCCCACCAAAATTGGTCATGTGTTTACTTTGTATTTACTTGTCCAAAGTATAATGTGTCTTATCAGACAGAGTTCCTTGAAGAAAGGGACTTTTTCCTTTTGTCTTTGTATCTTCTAGCCTATGTGATTGTTGAGTCATTTCCGTCCTGTGGAGACTCTTGGCGAGCCCAAATCATTTGGGGTTTCTTGGCAAAGATACTGGAGTGGTTCACTCCTCCAGCTCATTTTACAGATGAGGAAACTGAGGCAAACAGGGTTAAGTGACTTGCCCAGGATCACATAGGTAGTAAATGTCTGAGGTCAGATTTGAACTCAGGAAGATGAATCCTCCTAACTCTAGGCCCAGGGCTCTATCCAGTGCACCACTAATGGACAATTCCTTGCACTTATCGTAATGTTATCTTCAGGGATTTTAGATCATTCAGGTGGAGAGAGAATTAATATTTATTCAAATGAACAACTCAGCTAATCTCAGAAGCATTTCACTTCCTCTTTCATTAACAATTGAGAGGGTATGGGTAGCTCTATGGAATACCAGAACAGGGCTCATCTAATCTAGAAATGAAATCTTTTGAAGTACCTCCAGGAGGTAAGGCCCTGAGACTAGTTCTCCTCTGACCCTTGATGTGCTGTTGCCTCGCCACTGTGCTTCCTGTATTTCCTCATCATATTCAGGCTCATGGGTCTAAATTGAGACTTTTAATGAAGCTGAATATGTTATATGGTAAATGTTTAACAACCTGCTCTCCAAAAGTGCAGAACACACTTCAGTTTAATTTGTTTTATTACTTTCTCTCTACTTTCTCAAGTCTAGATAATCAGCCAAACACATCAAACCCTGACTCGCCCTATTTTCCTTTACCAAATGAAAACAAAACGAACTACTCACACTGAAATTTTAACAACTGGTTCTGGTACAAGCTGGTGCCAGCAAACATACATACATATACATATACACACATACACATACATATGGCTGTGTGTTGCATAGATGTGTGTGCATGGGTGTGGATCTGTATTTATATCATATACGTAAATATTGAAATTCCTGGAGGCTGAGCTGTCCACTGTGAGAAGAGGGAGTGAGGAGCCACTGCCCCGTGGCATGTAAGCTTTCTAAGGGCAGCTACCGTTCCTCATTTCCATTTCCCTGGCTCAGTATCCCCAGCCTGCATGGCGCCTTGCATAGACCAGGGCTTAAAAAACGTGTGTTGGACTTGACACAGATCAGGGGAAACGGCAGCAAGAACCTGAGCGACCCCAGGAGCAGCCACAGAAGGGGGATGGGGGCGTCGGACCCTTGTCCGTGCCACTCCTCCAGCGGCCCTGCCAGGCCTTGGCTGCCCCAGCAGTACCCAGCTGACTTGCCCAGCTCCTGCCAGCCCTCCTCCTTCCTGGGCCGGGGCCTCGGGCTAGCCCAGACCCCGGAGTTAACCCTGAGAACCCGCAGGTTCACATCTGGACTCCTGTCCTCGGCTGGCACCCGGGTTCCAGGCTCGGAACACAACGGACCCGTACGGTGCACGGGCCTGTTACGGGCCTGGCACCGCCCCGCCCCGCCCCTCCCCCGGCAGGTGCCTCAGGTACAGTCAGCATTGGCGTGGGCCCCGTAGCGATTTGGGATCAACAGCTCCCCCCCGACCCCCGCCATGCCCCCATCCTACCTGCGTGTACAGCTCAGCCACCGCCATGGGGGCGGCGCCGGCGCCCCCGAAACCCGGCCTGGGGAAGGAGGAGGCCGAGGAGTTGGGGATCCCGCGTCCTGGGCACCTGGAGGGCGGGGAGTCGGCCAGAGACTGGCAAGGTCCCGGCGGCGGGAGGAGCGAGGCGACGCAAAGAGAGGCGGGGCGCGAGCGTCCAGGTGCCCTCGTCTGCAGCACACCATGGGCCTGGCATCAGTCCGGGTGCCAAGACGCTCCTGGCATTCCTGAGCCCCAAAGTGGGAGAACTGGCGAGAAGCAGCTCCGTCCAGGTGTCGGGAAGGATCCCGGGCCCTGGGATTGGTCCATAAGAGCCCGGGCCGGAGATCTTCTTCCTATTGGCTGTGGGGGATGTTAGGGTGGGAGCCCACGTGCGGGGAGAACAAGGTGGGGCAGCCGCAGGTGCACAAAGCTACCCCAGCCGTCATGTTGGACGTGGGGGAAACATCCCCTCAGCCGTTAGATTAGACTTAGCTCTTTGTCGTTTTCCCAGCTCTTTACGTTTCCTGCCACTTCGCAGTCAGTGTTTGAAGGGCGAGGGTGGGCAAATAGTAAAGTCTGTGAAGTTGTGGATGTGATAAAAATCTTACTGAACATTGTTCTAAAATATTTGTTATGCAGTACTCCCTGAAAAGACTGATGCGGATGGAATTTCAGCCCCCAGTATAAAAAATGAATGTAGACATTCATTAAATGTCTTTAAAAACTCAAGAATGCAAAGGTAGAAACATCTAATAAATGCAGTCATTTATGGAAGCCTTGGGAAAATTTCTCTCTGTTTCTCCCGGTTGTAAATTGTGTGTCTTTGAAGCCCGTCAGCTTTTGCTTGACAGAAAAAAGAGAACCTCCTGTGGTGCTTTTCTGACTTAAACCAAAAGACAGTGAGGCAGAAAAGCAGTGGTCTTTGGTACAATGGAGATGCCAGGTTTGAGCCAGCAAGGGAAGTCAAATCCGTATAATGAAAAGAACACTGGGTTGGATATAGAAGACCTAGCTCTACATTTTGGTCTCTTTTTGCACAAGTAACCTTGAACGAATCACTTTACTTCTCCTTTGTTACCTTATTTGTTTAAGAGGGAAGTGGACCCAAGGTCCCTTTGGCTCTAAAATTCTAGGTTCTTTAAAACTATTGGAGACTGTTTAGAAAACAAATTAACTGGTAACTGATAATTATCTATTTCCAGTTTCCTATGTGATAGAAGTAGAATGAAATGCTGGGGGTATTTGGGGATAGCTCAGCTTCTCCCATTCTACCTACTTCTTTTCAGTATTGCTTCTGGATAAGGGGCATTATGATGGAGGAAGAGTCTTCTTATCCCAGCTCTGTCCACAATTTTTTTTTTTCTAAATAGTCTCCCAGACAATTTCACAGGAACTCAGGTAGGCTAAAACAGAGTATGATAGGAATTAAAAATAATTATTCAGTTTTGAGAGAAATGTTTAAAGACTCTCTTCTAACTAACTGAATTGTAGGAGCTAAAGCAGTCTGGGGCTGAGCTAAAGCCATAGAAGATTCCCAGGAGCCGCATATTCCCAACAGCAACAGCTCAGTGGAGAAGAAATTCACTGCAGATGGTAGTCAGTAGCTTGGCTAAGAGCAGAGAGAGCAAAGAGAAGTTCTAAGGTAGAGGAGCAGCTTGGAACAGTCAATTGCCACAAGGTGGAGGTGTGAGAGGTCCCTGCTGGGGTGGTGGGAAGCTAGATGAGTGTAATCCTTTGCTTCATGTGGATCCCCCCTTTTATTCTTTGTTATTTAACTCTAAGCACTAATTTAGGCTTGGATCCTCATCAATAATTACGGTGGGGGCTTATATTTGCATCTTTATGGTTATATGGAAACATCTCGCACTAAACCTACCTACCACCAGCCACATTTTTGTCTATCCAAACTAGTAACTTCATAATGTATTCTTATTAGCATTGGTTCAGCTTTCTTCTAGACTTGTAGTTTTCCCTGTTAACTTTCTTCTCAATGATTTATTTTTTAAAGTTTTTAATTTTTAAAAATAAATTTATTTATTTTTAACATTCATTTAAAAAGAATTTGAGTTCTGACTCTCTCCTTCCCTCCTGCACCTCCCTCACCCATTGAGAAAGTAAGAAATGTGATATCAATTACACATGTGAAATCATGTGAAACATTTCCATATTCGTGATGTTTCAGTGGAGAGGCGGGGAGAAAGCAAGAAAAATAAAATGAAAAAAATTCTGCTTCAGTCTGTGCTCAGACTCTATCAGCTCTCTCTCTGGAGGTGGATAGCATTTTTCATCCTACGTCTTTTGAACTGCCTTGGATCACTTCGCTGATGAGAATAGCCCGGACACTCAGAGTTGGTCACTGCACAAAAGGCTGTTCTGCTCACCTCACTCTGCATCAGATCATGTAAGGCTTCTCAGGTTTTTCTGAAAGCTTTCTGCTTGTCATTTCTTATAGCACATTAGCATTCCTTTACGTTCATAGGCCACCACTTGTTCAGTCATTCCTCAATGACAGACATCCTTTCAGTTCTTTGTCTGTGACACGGGTAGTGAAACTCACTAGTAGAGTCCCATGTGCACACTTCCCATGAATAAGAGTAACATTTGTAATTGGCTAGGTCTCCTCTACAGTAAAATTTTAAAATGTCCTGTTTGTGTACTCACAGAAAGACAAACAAACATATCTGTATCTTTATTTGAATAATTCTTTTCTATGGTAACTAGGAATACAGTGTTTCATGATGCACACATCGACTAAGTACAACATCAGACAACTACAACAGCTTAGAGCATATACGTCATGTTGATATGGTTTTGGTTTTCATCTAAGTACTATAGAGATATCCAGCGAAAACCCATTTTTCAAAGGCCCTTGGTTGACATGAGGTGAATTATCAACTTTCCTTTTTAAAAAAAAAAATCAGTTCTTATATATTATACTGAAATGTCTTCAGTTTCAAATGGGAATTAAATGATAATGACCATCAGCTTCTTGGCACTACTATTTTCTCTTTAATGGAATGAATGTTTCAAAGATGAACTCTATCACATCTCACATATAACACAAATTAGGACACCCTCTTTAAATTCAGTAGAATGAAACAGAACAATGTCTGTAAAACAGCTGTTAAAAGATGTACAATTCTAAGCATCCCAGTAAAACAGCCAATCAACTAATTTTTGTGTAACACATTTTGAGCCATTTTAAATTTTAAGGGGGAAACCTACAACTAAACATTTTCTCAGTACTCTAACCAACACAACTTTACCAGCAGCCACATGTTATGACATCTGATACATGTCTAGATCATGTGAGAACATTTGTCTTTCAAGAAAATAAGTATATATTTTGAAAGTTCACATTCAACAGAGCTGAAATTTAGCACTAAAGTCACACATATGTGATAATTTCATTTTTAGAAATTCTCGCCTCTGAAAAATGCATGTAAAAATACTGACCTGCCAAGCATTAAATTATGAAACACACAAATTTCAACTTAAAAACACTGTTTTTCAAAATATACCAAACAACACAGTGTGATACAAAAGAAATGACAGTTAATCTTGGAGTCCAACAACGATACCTGCAAAGATAAACCACAATTTTCATATGTGTGAAAATTACAAAACAAACCTTTAAAAATCACAAAAATATATTTCGGCAGATATTTTCATTCAGCATTTCTCAGTTCTTGACCTACAAGCAATAGATATTGTAACTTTAAGTTAAAAAGTTTTGATATCATAATAATGGATAAAAAATATCATTTCCAGCACTATTACCTGTTTTTAATCAATCAGCAGACCAGGGTTTTAAAAAAAATAAAATAAAAAACAATATACATTGAAGGTTTAAAATCATTGCATCCTTGGACCTTCATGAGGTGACGCTTATTGGTAGATGAAAACTTTAACTACAACTGAGTCTTTGTCCTGTCTCTGTAATTCCCTAATGCGTTCATCACTGCTTCAGGTACCATCTTTGAGCTGACACTTCACTGGCTCAGATCTCTTCTCTACCATGATTTCTGTTCTTGTTCAGAGTCTACCGAAGATATCAGTAAGGATGGAGGAGGGGGAAAGGAGAAAAGGAGAAAGAAAGGAAGAGAAGACTGGCAGGATAGTAGGGAGCCACACTGGCTTCCTCAAATCAAGAGAACATGTACACATACATATATACACACACAAATGAGTAAAAGGCCTCAATAACTTCCCTTGACAGGGCCATCCTCCTAGAGAAACAGTAGTAGTGAACTTAAGGAAGCTCTGTAAGGGAAAATAGCAGAAGTGGGCTCCATAGCCCAGCCTAATAAATTACGCAAATCCACAACCCTACCCTACATAAATATGTAGCCAGATATATGGGGTTCTCTGATGCACATTCATGCTTAGACACACTTTCACCCCCATAAGAAGCTACTACCCCAAGAAATGCAGCATTGACTGGCTAGATGCTAGTACCTCTCATTAGATGCATATTCATAATCCGACCATTGGTCACTCTTCAGATGCTGCCACAGTGGTCTACCACTTCTGCCTGGGCCCCAAAGCTACAGCTGATTATAGGAGTAATAGGCGTAATATGCTATATAATAGCCTATTCCATGCTATTACAGGAGCCTTACTGGACCCTATTAGCCGAGATTCAGCATCATTCTAAGACCACTGCAAAAGTATATTGGAAGGCTTTGAACTGGTAATTGAGAAATGGACTGCTGTCAGCAGCCTTCAGTCCAGGGGCATTACTGATTCTGGTTCTCTAGAGCTAATTAATGCTTAGTACAGAAATGTTTTTCATGAGATGAACTCAAGTGTTTCCATGGAGCATTAAATTATCACACAAGTCAAATTCTATTACAACATATATCCTCATAATAGATGCCACTCTAACAAAAATATAACTAGCGAAGAACTGAGTAGGAACTTTGAGCTCACTCTGACAAATCATTCATATAAAGTACTGAACACATGCTTTCTTTCTTCCAGCTTTCCTTACCCTAATGGGAAAATAAAATCCAATAGCTGATTGCGTGACATGACTAACTTTGGTACAGGGACTTTCCCTATTCCCACCCCATTGCCTGAAATGCTCTCATCTCTCTTGAAATTCTAGCCGTCTGCAAGGCCTAGTTCAAATGCTGTCTCCTAGAGAAGGCCTTTCTTGGTTTTCTCCCCATGCCCTGTTATTAGTGGTCTCCATTCCCCTACCAATTACTTTGTGTTTATTTATCTGCCTTATCTGGGTAAAATGTGAGCTCCTTGAGAACAAGGATTTTTGTCTTTTATTCCCAGCACTTAGCATAGGACTGGCTCATAGTGGGTGCTTAACAAATGCTTACTGAATTAAGAAAAATCATAATAGAAACCTATTCAAAATCACCAGTGAATAGATTTCCTCATTTTCCTCTTTTCCCACTGCTTACTTAGGGCTTAGTGTAAAACAAGCTGAACCAGGAATCCAAAGACCTGGGTTCTTAATCCTGGTTCTGTCCTTGACTGTGTGAGACCTTAAGCAGTAAATCACTCCACTGCCTTCCTTCAGCTCATTGACAAGATCATGGTGAGGATCAAATTCCATGTGTTAAAATTTTCTGAAAACTATAAAGCATTTTACAAATATGTACCTTATTTTTCTATTTCTCTCACCTAGGGAATTTTTAGAGGAATCACTCTTTAATAAGTCTCAATTTGTGGCCTGCTTTTCTCTATGGCAGTTCAAGCAACCCTAAGGATCATCAGCCTATAGGCAGGCAATGAGAGGAAAAGTGAACGTGTCATTAATGGGACATGTGAGAAGGACGTCTGTCAGTGTCTTTGGCCGAGAGATCTGAGAGCCTGGGAGAGGAAAGTTACAGTAATTTGTAAGAAAAGGCCTTTGTTGTTGATCCCTGTGGTGATGAGAAGTTGGTGGGGACCACTGAACCTAAAGGTGGTGGTCCTGGGCACTGGGAATGAGATATCTAGCTACAAGGATTACAGCAAAATTCCAGGACAACAAACATTTTTATGCCCCATTCCCCAATCTGCTGTAAATTGATTTGACCTATAGCCAACTCTCAAATATTCACCATGATGAAGTAAAATAATTACCAAATGGCAAATAATTTGTGAATCATTTACACTTAGGTCTGTCCCTTTAACTATAAATATGGGTATTTTAGTGTTTTTAGAATTTAAAAAAAAATAATGAATAACTATAAGACCTTATCCAAGAAGAACTGGGAAAACTGCTAAGCACTTACATCATGGCGCCATATTTCCTACTGTGTGCTGGGTAACGAGCAGCAGCATCTCTCCAGCTCATAGGAATGATTAGCAGAGCTGCATGTACTTTTTCTTTAATTTTCCAGCTTTATAGAACACATCATGCTTGAGATGGGGAGATAATGATTTTTTTTTTTAGTTTACAAGGTCTTCTCTTGTAGTTACTACTGAACTAACAGGCTTCATACAGGAGTGACAGTACAGATAGGGATAGCATCAAAGGATTTAATGAAATGATAATACACAGAAGATCTGCTAGAAGATATGTCATGTAGTTTTCAAAGATAAATCAACAATCAAGAAGTCATAGTGATAATCTAGCTGAAGTAGTATCTAAAATTTTTCACTTAAGACCACCCAAACTAGAGACAAATGGATTATTTTTATAAAGTATCCAAATTAAGTTCGGGGGGGGGAGGGGGATGTGCCTTGTTTCCTGATGTACTGTGAGGCAACCTGAAGCATCAGGCCACGGAGTCACACAGTCTTGGGACTGTCTATATGCAGAATGCATAGGTATTTATGTAGATCACTTTGGGGATTATCTTTAAGACCATACACCACATCATATCTTCAGCCAAGTATTTATCTCAATTTTTGTTGATGTCAAGTCAGCTTCCTTATTCCTGATGAAAACTGTAGCCTCAATTTCAAAACCCATTTAAAAACTGGTGCATACTGGTCTGTCCAGCAGACAGCAAACTGACTTCGTAAGTTAAGTTTCAAACTCCTGTTAAAAAGTTGTCCGAGAATTTTTTTTTTTAAATCTGGGAGAGACCTTAAATATCACCTACAGATGAGACATTCAGCTGGTGGCCTGCCTGAGCCCATTCCAGGGGCTCAGCTGAGATTTTCAGTCCCCAGTTGTTTTTTATCTTATGAAAAGAGTAGGTAGGGCTGAATCACCTGTCTGCTCCTACCAGTGTGTAATGGATGGCAGCCATGTATCATGCTAGAAGGATGGGATCAATCAGTAATTTTAACTGTAAAGATTTCATATGGCTGATACACTCATAGGTTTCTCATCACACAGACAAATATCAAGGCCCTTGATCTAGACCAATCCCCTCAGTTTATAGATGAGGAGGCTAAGGCCTGGTAGATCACATGACCACAGTACAGTATTTTTCCTTTCCTAATAAACTTTGTCATCAAATTGAAAATGTTCATTTTCTAATCATAATATTTTACATTATACTTCAACAATATAGGTAATCTTATAAGAGAATCTAACAGTTATGTCATCTGACCACAAAATACTACTTGAGAATAGAGCTTGTGATGAAATCCTGAAGATCTGGTTTTGTACATCTCAAAATGAGAATTTAATTTTACTGAATGATCTGAGGAAAAAAAATCCTGGAGAGGATCCCAATTAGAATTACAGCATCAAACTTTTCCACATAGATTTTGGTGCCTGTAAACAAAATCCTTTGCAAAATTTCACAACATCCAACTTCCTTCTCAGGTGTCCAGGGCTACCTGAGAGCAGATGCTGTCGCTGCAAAGCTCGAGAATAATTAAATATTTATTGTACATTTTCTTATTTGTAATTCATAGACTAATCTGTCTCAAGACAATCATGCAAATCTGGATCATGATTACATTCCAACTTTCTTTTCTACATACCTGACTGAGATTACGTGTTGGAGAAATGAACCAAAGAAACTCACATCGAATGTAAAAACATGCACTGTAATATCTCATTCAACAACTAAAACCAGACACTTTACAGAAGACTGAAGTGATATCAACCCAGCACAAACATTATTATATATATTTATACACATAAATACATGTGTATACATATACACATACACAACAAAATTCTGAATAAATTAGACAAATCATTTTGTTAATCCTACCCTCTACATAGCAAATATTTTAATAAGACTCCTTAAAAATGACTCTGTGACTTCCAGTGTGCTACTTGTGCTTGGTGACCATTGTCTTGTGAGTTGTTATTCATCGACAACTGCATATGATCCAGTTAGAATAATGAGCTGTATTGGATTGTAAACAAAGCAGATAAAAGAGAATATTATTACGGTAGTGCCTAAGAAGAATACTGTTCACATTTAAAAGAAACCATAAGCAGCAACAGTTTCAAATGCCTGGTAAACTATGATACAAACCAATGAATACTATGCCATACAGTAAAACCAAGAAATCTCTCGACATCTCACACTTTATGTTATAGTGACATGATCACAAATAAGGAAGTTATTTGAAAAATTACTTTATAGATTGCCAGTTTATTTCTCCATTCCAGTTTGACAAGTGATAAACATAATTGATGCCTAAATTACTACGTATTTAACTAGGGTTTCTTTTTCTTTCAAGTCTTCCAGGTAGCCTGAAGGTGGTCCTCATTGCTCCCTGTTTACCAACAACTCACACAGCGAATAAATGTTAGTTTATGCCATTTAAATGAGGTGCTAAGGACTGAAAATGGATTCTGGCAGCTGATGACTCTTTGCTTCTTTTTTGCCATCCACCTGTATTCCAGCTCTGGATGCCTAAAAGGTCGAATATGGAAATGTCACTCTGAAAGCAATGTGTCGTACTAGAACATGCTTTTCTATCCAGGGCAGTTCAGGGATTCTAAAGAGATTTCCAGTTATCCACCTATAGTTTAGGAAACACGCAGGATTTTTTCTTTTTTAAAAATGTGTTTTCAATAGCTCACTGGAAATAATGGGTTCTTATTTCAAGCAAGAAGCTATTGTCAGCAGCATCTGCCTGTGGATGTGTCCTGGTTCACACTCTTGCAATGAAGCCCAGGCCCAGGCTGGTTGGGATCTGAATGGTTTCTAGTGCAAGGGAGGATGGGTTAAAAGGGAAGGTAACAGGGAAGATATGTTTCGCATCCATGAGCAGCTGAGGAGAGTCTTTCCTGTCTCGTAAACGCATCTAGAGAAATGAAAAGATAAGAAACAGGTCACGGAGCTACAAAGGATTATTTGATTAAAAGATTAACAAAATTACTTGCAAAAGTACTAATTTTTATCTTATTATACAGTAGTCCTGAAGTTTTAAAAATCAATTCATTTTTCTAGATATATGCAAACTTTTAAAAAATCACCAACAAATGGTGACACACAAAATTTAATGACAATTAAAACAAAGAGAACAGAGGGAAATGAAATTCTTTTCAATTAAAACATCAAATATTCATTCAAAAACCATTTAAAAGAATAAATCAGTAATAAGGCAACCAAAAAAAGGAAGAAATGAAACCCAGCATCTTACCTGTATAGTACGTATAAATGATACAGAGACTCTTTCTTCAAATTCATTAACTGGTGTGTACAAATTCAAAACTTTTACAATCTAGAAGAAAAGTATTGTTTTCAGATTATTGTCAGATAAATGACAGTATATCTTCACTCTAGCTAAAGCATAATGTTTGGTCCAATAAAAAAATACACACATGCCAACAAATGTTTCTTCCTACTGCACTTCAGTCACACATTTAAAATAAAACAGTAATTGTAAATAATGAATGTGAATAACTGCAATGTGTTATAGAGGAATTGACAGGAATTACATTCTAATAAGTAGTTAGAGCCCACAGACTTTACAAAAATAAAATAAAATTATTGGTATGGGAAGCTTAAAATTCTATGAAATTGTTTTAATTATAAAGGAGATTTGTGGTTTTTCCCATGGAAATTACAGAAATAATTTCACAGAGTGATTTGATCTGTACGAGGCAGCATGGTATAGTAGAAAGAACCCTGGATTTAGAAGATATAACTTTAAATTCTAAGTCGTCCTCATCTGTAAAATGGGCTACTATCTATCCAAAATTTTCATTTCACCTTTACAAAAACTTTTTCTGTGAAAGCACTTTGAAAATGTAAAGTGCTATCTATCCATCTATCTATCCAGCAAAATTATGAAGAAGATGAATGGCAGGTTGAAGTTTAAAAGGTGCTGTTTGAATGCAAAGGACATATGGTATGTTAGAGGTCTATGGGCTAATGTCTGTTAAAGTTTGAGGATGACTATGAAGCACCTACTATGTGCCAGTCACTGTGCCAAGCATGCACCTACTACGTGCCAGTCACTGTGCCAAGCACGCACCTACTACGTGCCAGTCACTGTGCCAAGCACGCACCTACTACGTGCCAGTCACTGTGCCAAGCACGCACCTACTACGTGCCAGTCACTGTGCCAAGCACGCACCTACTATGTGCCAGTCACTGTGCCAAGCACGCACCTACTATGTGCCAGTCACTGTGCCAAGCACTTTACAAATATTATCTCAGTTGACCCTTACAACAACTCTGTGAGGTATGTACTGTTATTATTCCCATTTTATAGTTAAAAAAAACCAGACAAACAGCAGTTACATAACGTGCCTGAGGTAACACAGCTATTAAGTGACTGAGGCTGGGTTTGAATTCAGCTTTTCCTGACTCTTGACCTAGTTCTTCACTCACTGTAACAACTAGCTGCCTGGAGGACACCAGACCAAAAGGAGCTAGAATTTTAAAAATAACAATAATGATCTAACCAAACTGGTCCAAGTGAAATTTGTAAGTAACAAGTAAAATTTTATAGGCTAAGGAAGCAAAATAAATAAATAAAAGTGACTTGATTAATATATTTTTTTAGGTGGGGGATGCTATCCAGACTTGTATTTCATTCAAGCAGAGAGTTTCCATTAGGGAAATTATTTACCAATACAAACCAGAAACTCGTCTGTCTCTCATCGTCTCTGACAGATGCCTGGAACACTGAGAGCGTTTGGGCCTTAGGCACGGTCACAGAACCAGCCTGGGCCAGGTGTAAGATTTGAGCAGATGCTTTTCTCAGGCTAGTCCTCTAGCCACTATAGAACTATAGTCATTAGAAGTTGGCCAAAAAACAAATTTCTTAAGTTCAATCAGATTTTCCCATAGGCTTCAAAGCAAGAGAAAAAAAGAGGTTATGTAAACAGGAGCTTAGCATGAGGATAATAACTGGCACTCTACCTACCTCACAGGGCTTTAGGGAGAATCAAGTGAGAGACTACACGTGAAAGTGCTTCATAGTCGTTAAGTATACATTGTATACCCATAAATGTTACATAAAAGTTTTACCTATAATTTGATAAAGGATCCCCAGAGGTCTGTATATTTGTTTTAAAAATATTTTAATAACTGTATTTTAATATAATGTTTCCTTTGCAATTCTATATTTTAAGATGTTATTCTGAGAAAGTGTCCATAGGCTTCACCTGACTGCTAGAAACGTCCATCTCACAGACACACAGACACTCTTAAGAACCCCTGAAGGATGAACTTTGACCTTTTTAGGTCCCAGGATACCATAAAATGCTATATAACATTTTCATTAAAAATAAAAGAAAGATGTTTTACCTGTGCAGTAGTTAAAGCATTACACATGGAGCAGATGGCTTCAGCGTCTTCATCCGTCTTCTTCTTCACCTGCAAAAGCTGGGCAGCCTGAATAAGGGGCTCGAGCGTCTCCTTGGCCCCACTGTTCATGAGATTTTTGTCACGGAGCCATTCCTCCAGTTGACTGACATTGTACCTGTGTGAACAGAAGTTTGAGAAGGCGTGTCTCATGGCTGTCACGAAGATCCGTTCAGACTTTCAGCAACCTTGTCAGAACTTTCAAAGAGAATATGACAGGCAGTATTTTTGCTCCACTTAAAATCATCATAAATAGCTTGTGCACTCTCGATTGTGATCCTAAGAAATTAAATGATTAGACGATCTTAATGTATTAAATTGGAGATGGAGATGGAGTCATTCTATCAAAAAACAAGTGGAATGAAACAGGAAAAAAAGCCAATGGAAACTCAAAGTGACTCTTGCTCTATGGAATAAAGGCACCCTGAAAAGCTAATTATAAACCACATTTCTATAAAATGAATAATTCCCACACTCCCATCAGAACTTTTTTTTGTTTCCCATTGCAGTTTCAGAGATGTGTTTCTTTATTGCGTAACAGCACAGCATAAGGTTTGAAGTGGGGCATTTTGAGGTAAAATCGCTCTTCTGGTCACTGATGTATTCAGAGCAGACACCGTGGGCCTTGTGTTCAAGGGGAACACCACCACACATAAAAAGAAGCGGAGCTAGCCAAACACCTCGGAGTTTCAGGAGGAAGTCAGGGAAGTTAACATTCAGGATCAATATTAAGAAAAATGAATAAGCTATCTGAACTTTGTAACTGTGCACAGAATAGGCATTATAATTTTTATTTAAATAGTTACACATTAGAAGGTACGCTCAGAAGGCACTTGGTCAAGTCTAAAAGATGAGGTCTTTGTTCTGGCACTGTGTATAGCATTCAATATGACACACATACACAGAAAGAGAAATTGTTAGGTAAGTAATCTGGATTGAGATGGCATCGCACGTATCAGTGGTTTTGGTTTTGGTTTTCAGCTCGGAGGGGTATTGTGGAAGTATTCACATGTATAAGAACATGGACTTCCCTCCAGTAAATTTAGTGACATAGAAGTGTAAATCTAGAGATCTTCAATATCAGATTCCAGTGCTCTGTACTGACATGGAAACTTCCTATGATGATCCAGCTGGTATCCCATCCAAGTTTGCCCATCCTAAGTGACTCTTCTTCAAATTCTCCCATACTCTGCCAAAGAGGGCTCATTTAAGGTGTTGGAGGGTTTTCCTTTTCTTCACCTGCCATTGCAAAGAATCTAATGGAATGTGTGGGCTTTCACATGGTTATTTTGTATTCTCACTATTGACTGTACCACATTTTTCTTTTTGAAAATATATAATGTTGAAATTTGGCAACAGAGTTTTCAATATCTTACCTGGTTAAAAAAAAAAGCCATGCTCCCACCTTTTAATACTTCCTACTCCCACAAAGTGTGGACACTGGCAAAGTACAGTTGAGTGTAAAATCAATGAGATTTTGTGAAATCAAAGAGTGGATAAAAGAGGACAGGTTAGATGACGGGGAATGTTAAGAGGCTTCATCTCCATTCTTTCTTTGATTTCTGGCCTCTTAGCACCCAATATTGGATCTTCTTCAGAAATATTATAACATATTAGTTTGATGTTCTGAATATGTTAGCAGTCATATCCTGATCAAGGTAGGTCAGTGAAATGTCCCAAAGAATGCACCCCCCAGTTTTCTGGGCATTGGATTTCAGAGGAGACAAGGTCTAGTTTTGCTCACCTGATCTGCATGCCCTTACTCCAAGAGCACATATCCTTTCGTAGAAGGAGATTATTCAAAGTAATGGCACCCACAATGTAGAACATCTGCTTGACCACTTGCTTGATCAATTCTGGATCCATTCCGTGCTGACACATGACTGAATGGAAGGAGTTAAGCTGCCGAAGGATGGAGTCCAATGTATAGGTGCCTTCGTCTGCGATGCTAGAGGTCCTCTTCCGTAGCCCAGTGGGCTTCACCCCTGATACTCCCTGGATGGTTTCGTGCTCCAGCATGCCGGAAACTGATTTGGGATAAGAACAGAGTCACCACAGCTGGA